>NC_088349.1:14447500-15070000 GCF_036884655.1 Musa acuminata AAA Group
GCCGGAAGAGCAATTGATATACCGGAACAATATGCTTTGTCAAATTATCTTAAATATTATATTTAGTCCATGAATTGAGTTAGAATTAGGAGGTAATCCCACTAACTTAGTTAGGGGCCAACTGAGCCCTAAACAGGGCTAAATTGGGTCGGATTGAATAACCCATTCAGCCTCTGAAAACATGGCTGGCGATGGCACCGCTTGGGAGACCCAGTCTCCCAGGTTGTCTGGATGGTGGTACCGCCTAGTGTCAGGTGTCAGGTGGTGGTACTGCCCAATAATGGCCGTGGTACCGCCAGTACCCCGAAAATCTAGGATGAAACACTTTTTGGCTCCATTTTTGAATTCATTGGAGCCTATAAATACCCCACCCTTTTCTGCTGGGCATGAAAGCATTAGCATAATCTTGAGTTCTTGAGTTTTAAAATATTGTAAAAGTAACAAGAGTTCTCCTCCTTGCATCTCTTAGGCTTGTAACCTTCTAAGAAAGAGGAGTGAGACTTGTAAGGGTTGTCTCCTAAACCCGACAAAATGAGAAAGAGCTGTAAAAGGTGGTTGGCCTTCGCCCATTGAAGGAAGGCCCATAGTGGACGCCGGTGATCTCGACGGAGGAGGAATCTAAAGTGGATATAGGTCTCATTGATCGAACCACTCTAAATTATAGTTTTCTTTTCCTTTTGTATAATTTACTTTACTGCAAACCTCCTTGAGCTTCTCCTTACATTCTTACGAAAGTTTTAAAGTTCAACATCTTTCTGAAACGATTTGAATCGAGACGAAGTTTCTACGAAATCAAAGAATTTTCCACTGCACTAATTCACAACACCCCCCCCCCCCTCTTAATGCCGCTCTTGATCCTAACACCTTCTACTGACCAAAGATTGAGACTGATGTGGAAGAATATGTTCGAACGTGCCTTACTTACCAACAAGATAAGGTTGAGCAGCAGAAGCTAGTGAGACATTTGGAGTCGTTGCTCGTACCAAAAAGATCGTGGGAGAGCATTTCCTTGGACTTCATATCAAGCTTGCCAGTGGTATAGGGACTTAGATCAATACTTATGATGATCGAACGATTTTTTAAGTATACAATTTTCATTATTGCACCTCTATAATATTTAGCAAAGGAGGCGGCCAAACTGATGATGAAGAATGTTGTAAAGTATTGGGGAGTCCTACACAATATCACCAGTGATCAAGATGCTTGGTTCCTAGGACAGTTCTGGATCGAGCTATTCAAATTATTAGGGTATAAGTTATACTTCTCCATAAGCCTCCACCCTCAGACAGATAGCCAAACCGAAATGATAAACTCGCTCCTTGAGCAATATCTTCGGCACTATGTGAGTGCCAACGAATGAGATTAGGTGAAGCTGTTGGACATAGCCCAACTATCCTATAACTTGCAACGGAGCTCTACGTCCAATAAGAGCCCGTTCGAGATCATTATAGGATAATAGCCGTCGACTCCTCACACCTTGGCTATCGGGTATATTGGGAATAGTTTATCAGCATATCACTTTGCAAAAGAATGACACCGAAATATAGATATTATGTGGGCTTACATGGAGAAGATGGCCAAAAAGATGAAGAAGTGGGCAGACTTAGGAAGGCGACCACAGTCGACGATTTGGTATTGGTGAAGCTCCAACCAACATCACTCCAATTCTTTGGGCATAAAGTATATAAAGGATTGGTGCATAAGTATGAAGGGCTCATTCTAATTATCAATAGGGTGGGCAACATCTCCTATAAGTTGCAATTGCCAGCGTGGCTCAAAATTCACAATGTTTTTCATGCCAGCAACTTGAAAGCCTACCACTGAGATTCGTAAGATACTTCATGAAGTGTTCCAACTTGGCTACCCCCCACCAAAGCCTCATATAAGAAGCGAGTTGAAACCATTTTAGCGGATCACAAAATAAAGCTACCTAATAGAGCTGAGTAGATCGAGTACTTAGTGAAGTGGTGAAAGCTTCCCTGAATTGAAGCTAGTTGGGAGCTCGAAGATGCCCTACGACATGAAGAAGCAGTTGTCAACAACTACTAACAAGCATCAATGGGCGTCGACAATTTAAGTGGGGGAGAATGTCACAAACGGTCATCGTGCAACCGCAACAACTTCATTCAACAACCCGTTCGTCACTTTTGCATACTTATATAGAGACATGGTAGTATATTTTGCCTTGGTTTTATGTGTTTTTGCTTGAAAATATAAGCAACGATAATTTGTAGTGCTACAGTGCAATCTCTTACCGCGCTAGGCTGAACTACCCCAAAATGGTTATGTTTTCGTATGCCACATCTTATTCTTTGCAAATCATAGCTACACGCGAAACGTCAGCCATCTTGGCACCCTAGAACTCCCCAGATGGTAGAGGGTTGGATGGGGCTTCGGTATATAGTTGGGTGTTGAACAATCTTCATAAGTTTACACGTTAACTTGACGGGAACTTGCCTTCGCGCCCGACACCTGGTGCGTAGTTGTTTGTGGACTTGCAACTGTTTGTTGTACCTTCTAAAGTTCTTATTTTCTCCTTCCTCTCTTTTCTCTTTTGCACTCAAAGTGCTCACTGAATTGCTTGTAAAGCTTCCCTCTTCGTGAGACATCGAGACTTGCCCGTCGCTCGTTTTCAATCTAATCAACTTTCTATTTTACAGGTCCTTTAGGACTTGTAGGAGGTTGCAACTAGGCTGACCTTTTGTGGACGTATATGTCGTAAGAATGCCTCATGACTTAAGCAATCTTAGCTTAATCTAAAGAGTTGGCGCAAGGGTGCTTCACGACTTAGGCAACTCTAGCTAAGTCTGTGACTTTGCCTCGATGGTACCTCACGACTTAGGAAACTCTAGTTAAGTCCGTGACAACTGGGTAGTACCACCACCTGACATAGTCCGAGGATTGTGTTTGGGTGGTACCACCGCCTAGTCTGGCTATGGGTCACTGAATGGGCTCCCACTTGACCCAAAACAACCCCAATTCGAGCCTAGTTAGCCCCTAATTGAGTTGACCTAATTACATTATAAACCAACCTAATTAGAACTAAAAACTACTTTGATCTAGATAATTATTACAAAGCACTAATCACATATTGTCTAACATGTCATTGGTTCATCTGGCGCTTCATCCGACCCTTCGGCGCATTGTCCTCTCCTTCGACATATTGCTCAAACGGTATGTTGTCTTCCTACAACATCCAATCTCCTTGGCGTAATTTTTGATCTTCTTGGCTCGATGCCTGAATTCATGGCACGAAGCCTTCTGCCGATATGTCGATTGATCATTCGGCTCGATATCCAATCATTTGGCATGTTTCACTTCAACCCAACATTGATTCTTTCTACTTTAGTCAAATTATCTCTCTATGATCGAAACTAGTCTTGCGTCACTCAAAGTGTATATTAGATCACAAACTTATCAATTGATTTTATTATCAAAATAGATTCAACATTCTCAACAATAATAGGCTTGCCCTTATTATCTTGTTTAGATGAGAAGATACTAGGTCATATGGAAATATTCCTAAGGTATTATTCAACTTGAAGAGTCTTGTGGAAGACAATCTCTAAGGAGATATCTAACTATTATAAGCCAATGGGTTTTTTCATGTTGAATGTTCTATCATAGGCTAATGAGATATCTAGTTATTACAAAAGTAGATTATTCATTAATTTCACTCGGACCATGAGGTTATCAAAACAAGTCATGTAATTAGAAATTCTAGAGACTTGGCATATAGTGCTTAATTACTTCATGAGTTGGTTCCTATTATAAGGAGGCATATATTTTTTCTCTAACCCTAAATGTCATCTTATACTAATTCAATATAGTTAGGCTGAAACAATTAACATAATGTAAGCAAGTTTAACTCTATAGTTCTTGACATCAAGCATCAATCAAAGTATTGGTCCATAACTACTAATCAATCTAAGAATACTCGAGCATCATGATTTCTATCAGGTAGAGTTAACTTAATCCTACGGATAATGTCATCCTCATCATCTTGGTACATAAGTCTAGGTACATTTTATGAGTGTTTTAAATCGAGTTATTTATTCTCTCAATCTACCTCACTATTATAGGATACATGTAGAGGTCCTTCATAAGGTGCAATATATTCCTTAGATCATCTGGGTTATAGTGGATTTTATGAAGGTCTAAAAGTTAAATTATTATCGAGATGATCCATTCAGCTAGGTGACAATCTAAGTGCTCTTCAAATGTTTGATAGTATTTTTCATAATGAACTAGACAATCTTCCATAGTCTCAAGTTTAATATTAATTTAAGCTAGATTGATGGGTTTTGTGAGGTTTATAGTATCTATAGTCTTAACAAACTAACCTATAATTCATTCATTCATTAACTCTAAAAATATAAAGTTTATAGTATTTTTATAAGGATAAATTTATCTTGAATGAGTGCCATGTCTCCTTTCTAAAAAGAAGTGAGTAGGAATCTATACGAGAGAGATAAGTGTCCGTACTTGGATAAAGTAATGGATGGAGATCCATATGATAGAAACAAATATAAATCCTTACATAAATGTCAAATACTTTCCTTCTAGAAGAACCATAATTAGAGATCCATAAAATAAAGGTACGAGTTCACTCCATACATATAATAGAAACAAGTATAAATCCTTACATAAATGTCAAATACTTTCCTTTTAGAAGGACTAATTAGAGATTCATAAAATAAAAGTATGTATTCACTTCATACAAGATCCGTGTACTTTAAGATGTGCTTATGATATATGACCTCATTTAAGTTTAAACCCAAAACTATATACAAATGTGTCTCTTACCAAATCCTATTAATATCTAATAATATATATATATATATATATTATCATAATAGTACGATATGGCTCAAACTCTTTGCCTTCTCATATATTATCATAATAGTACGATGATGCTCACTAAGAGTCTTGGATAATTAAGAATTACTGTATAGTATAGCCATAACTCTTTCTATTATTAGCATCAACAAAATTTATGCATAATCTTGAAAAATATTATAGTTTTTATTTCTTTCACTATGATCTATAAATGAGGGGGGTTTGAGGTCCCGCGTTGACGGACGGCAAGATGTACTCCCGCCATGCCTTCACTTCAAAATTTGTACAGTATACCTTAAATCATAATATCTAAAATAATTTAATTTAATTATCTATAATAAAAATATATGTTTGGCAAGCGTAAATGTCGTATTTATTTTGAAGTCATTTGACGGCGTCTCGACTGTTCGTCAAGAGAAAGGCCGAATCAAACCCAGACCACGGTTCGGGTCGATGGGCCGGCAATGTCACGTCATGAACCCGAGTCACGTTAACACCCGCCGCATGACGTCTCCGAGACGAATCGCGGAAGGGTGCAACAAAAACGTGCGACAAAAAAGATCGAAAAAAAGCGATACCTTTTCCACCCGTTTCCACGTTACTCATATTTATTACCGTCGTGTGATTGACAGGAATCTGTGGGTCCCACATAAAAAGCAGAAGGCAGGTAGACGTTGAGCCTGAACCTTTATTTACTCTCTCGGTCGCCCTCTGTCTCTACTTCTGTTCCTTTTCCGGTCATTCTTCTGCGCGCATTAGGGTTCCACTCCTCTCCTTCGACCGGTCGTCGCTCTCGGGAGAAGGAGAAATATTTGCACTGAATCTAGGCAGCGGCGAACAAGGGATTCGAGCGCGATGAAGCTAACGGTGAAGACGCTCAAGGGCACCCAATTCGAAATCCAGGTTCAGCCCAACGACACGGTAGACTCCCGCGCTTACCGAAACACTCCTCTACTTTTGATTTGTTCTGTTCTTCGCTGGGGGGCATCTTGGTTCTTGATCCTCTCCTTAGATCACTTCACGTTTTGCTCCTGTTTTCTGATTTTGAGAGATGAAGTACGTTGTCGTTTTTTCTCTCCTTGATGGGGGGCATTGCTTGGTCTTGATCCTCTCCTTAGATCACTTCACGTTTTGCTCCTGTTTTCTGATTTTGAGAGATGAAGTACGTTGTCGTTTTTTCTCTCCTTGATTTCATGTCAGAGTTTACGTATATCGGATTAGGAATCCGTTGATTTCTTGAGTTTTATGTGGTTGTATGATGAACAGACCATTTTTAACATAATTAGTTTTTGATGGAGTAGTCTTTTTTTTTCCCACTGAATATATTTTTTTGTAAATTAGTTATTTATGTTAAGTGTTTATGTGAAATGAACTTTATTGGATACACTCTCTCGCGACCTCCTTGGAACTGATTCTCAACTTGATCTGTGTACTATGCGAGGCATGGATGAAAGAAATTGTAGTTTCAGACAGAAGAAAATAGCATGTAATTTTCTGTTACTAGCAGTTGATCTGTTGGTTACTCCTTGTTTAGATTGATGACTTTTACTAGGACATGTAGACTTTTATTCGATTTTGGTTAAGAATTATTAGGTTCTATCAACTCTGCATATACTTTTTGTACATTGAATATGTTCTGCTATAAACCAAGCCTCCATGGTGGGCCTGGAGCATTTTAGAAGACCTTCAGCGGTTGATGTCTAAATTTGTAGAAGCCAAAACTGTGCATGTGTATAGGGAAGTAAATAGTGCGGCTAATTGGTTAGCCAATTCTTCTAGGTCTGTAAATTTAAATTTTTTTGGAAGGAGAACTGGCCTGTGCAGTTTCCAATAGTTTGGACTCTGAAGCTAGATGCTTGTTTTATACTCGTTTTATAAGTTAGAAGGAAGAATATGCTCTGCTATGGGGCTCAGTTTTAGTCTTCTTTATATTTTTTTCATAGAAAAAAAGAATACCGTGATCAAGTCTTGCATGATTGAATGATTTTGTGAAAACAATGTTTGTTTTTAGTTGATATTATTTTGACATGACATTATATAATTTGACTTGTAGATTTAAATATAATACTTGATTAGGTTATAGCTATTTTTTATGTTCAGCATCTTTGTCATCTAGTAGTTTGTTGATACCTGATAGCATGTTTTTTTCTTGTATCACAGATTATGGCCGTGAAGAAAAATATCGAGCATGTACAAGGAAAAGACAATTATCCATGGGGGCAACAATTGCTGATTCACAATGGAAAAGTTTTGAAAGATGAAACTACACTGGAAGATAACAAAGTTAATGAAAATGGTTTTCTAGTTGTCATGCTTAGTAAGGTATTCACAAGTTATTTGACAGGAAAATGTTTTGAATTGCATAAATAGTTTAGAACAGATGTTGAACTTTGATAATATAAATCCAAAATTAGTTTGGCTGTTCTTTAATGTTGTAACTTGAGCTTTTACATTTTTTAGCTTATATTAAAAAAGTGTATTCTCATTGGGAGGTTTGCTTGTTACTAGAAAAATATTAAAGAAAGTGAGGAACTTGAGAATTCATGGTGTTTCAGATTTTATTTGGTAGTATTGGCACTTTGCTATCTTTTAGAAAGCAAAAACTCATAGTTGGTTAGCGTGTTGCTACATTAGCTTACATAACCTTTTCCATTTACTGTTTTTTGCTGTTGGGTATTTTTAATTAGTTTGCAAATGTTAACGATGTGCAAACCTATATCGATTTGTCATGTTCACTATGTAGGACACTTCACCATGAGAAAATGGGATGTTATTCATTTCTTTTCTCTGGAAGTGTTAAATGCCCAGATGGCACAATCTATAATCCCATTAATAGCAGATCATTGTTATGTGATTTATATATGTCAGCTACTATGAGTTCTGGTGGTAAGCTTTTTCAAGATTAACTATTAGGTATTAATATCCATTCTGGTTCGTTCTCAGTTGTGAAAAGTTATAGCATTATTCTTTCTTACTATTCCCTTGTTGTATCACTAGCATTTCTTAAATTGGCTACCTGCCAACTGGTTTTCGTCATAGATTTCGTAATCTAAGTATATTTACCAATATCTTCAAATATTTGGTACCCTCAATTTGACAGTCCCAGATCTATATAAAGTGCAGCTGGAAAACATTTGATATCTCATCTTAGATTGGTGTGTATCTCCTGTATGGGTTCTGTTTGCTTTATTGATGTTTCAGTTTATGTTTGTGATTGTTGTTCTAGAAGACATGATGGGGACCTGAGTCTGGGAATTAATATGTACAAGAATAAGCTGGATTCCTCTCTTTTCCAAATTTCAATGTTTGCCTAGGCATCCTCAAAAACTCTTTCATGTAATCTTTTGGAATATTGCAAGTCCGAAATAGTTGGGATTTACGACTTTGTTGTTGTTGTGTTATTAGTTATATTATGTATTAATATGAGTTTTAGATGTCATACAACATTCAACTAGTTATTTGAAGAAGTCAGCTATATATAATTCCCATCACTTTCTTCTGCATGTTTGTGAATATGCTGTGGATGACACAGTATATGCCCATTTTTCTGTCTTCCCACTTCAAATTTTTATTAGCCTATTTAATAGAAACTGAAGATTTTAAAATTTTAATATAGTATATTTGACATTAGATAACTATTTCTTATACTATTCTAATCTTTACTCTTACCATTCTTCAAGAGTTCCTTTCTTCTGCACTTCTGGTTTTTGGCTACCTAAGCATAAATTGCAATTGTTATGAAGATCTAAATTTAAGGTTACGTGATTCGACTTATATTTGTCATGTTTATACTATTTATGGACTTGCATCATCTGTGGTAGGTAATATCTTTTTCCTTTTGTGATTTTTAATGCATCTGTTGCTTAAATAATTTTCAGAGTAAAGCTGCAGGTGTTGGTGGAGCATCATCTGCGCAGGTATTTGTTACATTACATACCTATTTGAGAGAATCAGCAAATTTTTGTTGTAACCTAATGTTTATGTTGACAGCCCTCTGCAACTTCTACAGTCCAGCATCCCGCTGCTGAACAGACTCCACCATCAGTTCCACCACAAGCTCCGCCACAAACTCAGTGAGTGTACTGAGTTACTTTCTCTCTTCTAAAACAATAAACACCCTAATGTTACTGTAGTCTCTCAATGTCACTGTCATCTGGTTTGTTTACTAGTTGCTTCTTGTTTCAGGGCCCTAGAGAGTTCCGCAACTGGGCCTGGTGGACCCCAAGGACCAAATGCACAGTATGTCTGTTTATAATTAGGATTTTCTTATCATTCTAAAATACATACAAAGTATATCAATGGAGATCCTTTAACATGCTTTTAAAATTGCAAGGACAAAGGGTCATACTTTTTAAGTTGTTAATGCTTGAACTTTTATTTGACTATTGCTTGTCCAAATGTATTTCAAGCAAGCGTATTTCTGTCGTGCTTTCATATGTCCATTTATAGAATCTTATGTTCTCTTTTCTGAGAAGTTTTCATAGATGAAATTCCTTTGTAACCTTTTTCTAGATCAAAGTTAAGAACAACGAGGGTTTCTCCTTGTAATAGCAGCAACCAAGGCAAAGTGCTCACTCTGAATTATAGCTGTTAAGTTATGCTTCTGCACTTTCTAGTAATATATCTCAGTTCATGCTTAATGTTTCAGGCCTTAGTAAGCTAGACAACAAATTCCACACCTTCACGATCACCTTTAATGGAGCATGGAGCCATCAAATTCTAACATATCCAGGGGACAGGGGAAGAAGAACCAGCAAGACACGAGGATATGATGACACCATGAAACTGGCAAACTCCTGTGATGATGAAAATCTCATACACCAACAATTATAAGTGAATCATTTTGAATGCCCTCTGGTTGTGTTCCAAAATATTATGACCCACAGGCTAAAAGCCTACCTTGCTCATGATAATTTTGTCACTACTGACAAAGGTCTAGAGAAACTCAACTAAGCACATGTTGCTCCATGTCAACCACTTGCCACTGGTTTAATAAGGGGGCAAATGATTAATAATAAAGTCACATGTTCCACCTTGCTTGAGCATTTTGTACATAAATTTTGTCCTTTTGGTACATTGATTTTAGAATTAACTATACCCATATTAGATAACTATGGCATCTGATTTAGTTGAAAAAAATAAACAATAATCCAGTTTGGTGAGATACAAGTTAAATCAAACGCAAGCAGGCTTCTTGGGAATCTACTGAGATCATTTTATTACATTTGGACACTTATGTGTTAAAATAAGCCTATTGCCGAAAGGAATATGTCACTTATTCTGTAGTATGATCAGCGAGCTGATATCCTATTCTGAAATGTGTCCTCAAATTTAAGTTTATGGTTCTTTATTGCAGGAAAAGTCTTGGATGAAGATATTAGTCGGCCAACTTAATAGGGAATGTTGCTCATGACAAATTCTCTTTTATGTTCTAACACAATACAAGTTTGCATGTCAATATGTCATATGATGCTGTATGAACACCCTGTCCATGTTTATGTTTTAGACTGAGGGTTTATAACCTAATTCTGGTGGGCCTTGTAGACAACATTGTTTGTGAATTTCTATTGTATGTTTTGATGCTTTTTTTTAAGATCATGTGATTTAGTAAGATCAGAACTCCTTATTTAAATCTACCATTCATAATTCTGTGACTAACAACAAAATCTTATTATGCATTAAATGCATGGTATGTTATTTTAGTCCCACATTGGAAATGGAGAAGTGAATGTGGTTGTTATAAGGATTAGATGATTTTATTATTGGATTCGAATATTTGGGGTTAGTTAACGAGTCAGTTTTTTCCTTTTGGGGTCCAATCTTGGCATTGGAATCAAGTATTTTTTGCCTGTGGTTTTATGCCTATCAAGTTAATGGGACAATTTTATTGGGTTGGATTATAACAGTGCATTGAAATATAATTCAATACCAACAAATCATAAAGTTCCAACTATTTATATGCAGGGTATCTGCTGATGCCTATGGTCAAGCTGCATCCAGTTCAGTTGAAGAGAGTAAACTTGAGCAGATGGTTAGTCAATTGATGGAGATGGGTGGTGGTAACTGGGATAGAGAAACAGTTCTGCTTGCCCTTCGTGCTGCTTACAATAACCCGGAGCGTGCTGTGGAGTACCTATATTCTGTATGTAGCTGATATTTCTTCTTTGTAGAACTGACAAATTACTAATCTATGGTTTCACATCTTGCTATCAGGGTATTCCAGCAACAGCAGAAATTGCAGTTCCAGCTTCTCCTTTCTCTTCATCTCAGGCATCTCCCCAAGGAGCCAGTGCACCTGATGTAGCTGCTTCAGGTCCTCTCTTTGGGGTACCAAACTCGTCTCCCTTGGATATGTTCCCACAGGTTTAGTGTCACACCCTTGCACATGTGTCTTCATTTGGCACGCATGGCATTTAAAAGGCAACTAATTATTTTTAATAGGGCAATACTGATCTTGGTGTGGGTGCTGGAGGTGGATATCTTGACTTCCTCAGAAACAACCAACAGGTTTGTTAATTGCATTTTAATCCACTCCACAACATTAGTCTTAAGTAACTTTTTAATTTGAGTCCAAAAAAAGGCTCACGAGCTTAGGAATGTGTTCAAGTCCTTAATCTCAGATGGATTTCTGAAATTGTTACTTATAGTCGACCTAAGTTCAGTCAAAAAATTTCTGAATTAGTCAGAGGTGGTTCCTTATTAGTGCAATAGAAGCTAATTGATTTGTCAGGGAATATTCTGCTTTGCAATGACTGTCCAGCAGAGAGAGAGCTGGAGTATGGTTGTTATTAGGTATGTGGTTGTTAAATTGAAGTCGACAAATGTTCAGTTTAGGCTGTTAGGTTATCTCGAGGACAATTGGCTTCTTAAAATCAAGTCAACAAATATGCATTGCATTGATGGTTGGGTCTTACTAGCATACCAAGATGACCTTTGTGGTTGGTTTTGCAGTATTGCTATTTTAAATCTTCGTACTACTTTTCTTTTTGTGTAGTTCTTAGCCTTGCGAGCTATGGTTCAAGCAAATCCGCAAATTTTGCAGGTCAGTGAGTTTCATCTGAGATAAAATATAGCTTTCTTACATCTAACTTGTTTCTAACTACTGCTTCGCTTGCAGCCAATGCTTCAGGAACTCAGCAAGCAAAACCCTCAGCTATTAAGATTAATACAGGAGCATCATGCCGAGTTTCTTCAGTTAATAAATGAACCTGTTGATGAAGGTCTTGAAGGGTGAGTCATGTCATAATGCATGATGTTGGTATGACTACTTTAAATTGCCAATTTCTAACTGATATGTGTCTAGATATTGATAGTATATATCAGTCTGGGAGGTTCTATTGGGTGGTTTGAGACATGTTAAATCTAGGGTTCAAAACATGAACTGTTATCAAAGTTGTATTTATATGTTTTGTGTAATAGCACTTTCTCTTGTGTCAGTTGTTCTTTTGTTTTTTTTTTCTGTATCTGTTTAATGATTAATACACATGGAGTCCTCCAAACTATGTGTTCTAGATTATACAGAGAATACAGTAATGTATGGCAACAGAATGGGGTGAAATAGAGAAAGGTGAAATGGTTAATATATGATTAGCATGGACATTAATGGTGGTGGAGATGTGAATGCCAAGATGGTGTAGGATGAGGAGACATGGGTGATGGGGGAACATGAGCTGTCATTTGATGAGAACCGATCATTCTCGACAAGTGGTCTCTATCCATTCTGTATAGCCTCCATGTCTAAGCCTTCTTCTACTGCTTCAGGTAAAATTCTCATCCTTACATTTGGCAGGAGGATAGGGTTTATTCCTAAGGTAAAAACCTTATAAGAAGGGGGAAATTAAGGGTTTTTTTTTTGGAGAAATCTTTTTCTTACATTTACAATACTCTACCGCCACCTAACTTTAGCATTGGAGATTCCACTAGTTCACACCTCTTTACACAAGGCCTCAGAATTAATCTCCTTGCAAGCCATCAGATTTTGAATGGCAGCTGGCAGTGTGAGTGGTTTGCAGATAAAGATTCAGGTAAGCTCTGCATTCAACTAAGGAATGCTAGATGTACCATCATTAGTCATAGATGCAGTACTACTTTTACTAAGGGCAACTGTAAAGAAGGGTGACAATGATGCCATTACTGGAGGACCTGGAGGATTATGGTGGACTGTCCTGCATTTTTTAGGTGTGCAGTGATGGTTGAGTTAGAGCTCATATGGTGCATGGCAAAATGGGGCAACATGGAAGAAGTACAGGGATAATTTGGAGACTGAAAAGGAAGACTTGATCTTTGTTTATATATTTAGTGTCAGAGACATCTATGATATTCATCCTCTTAATAGGTGGAAGTAATCTCCGGAAAAATGGTTAGGTGACAATTAGTACAGCTATATATGGAGTAGAACTATTTAGAGAATGTTAGGCTTGCCTTTATCGTTTTTCAATAATGCTACGCTTTCCTCTTTAAACCATTTGATGAAACTCCACTTCTTGGTTATATGGATCATTTTACTGTTTAGGAAGATCAAGTTTTGATATCTGGTTGTTTTTCTTCTTTTATATATTTTAGTTATGTAAAGCACTTTTATGCTTATGAGCTGGAGTCATGTGAGTCTATTAATTAGCATGAGGTTTAGAAGCATATTTATTATAGTTGAGTATGATGATAAACCATGGAACTTCTTTTGAGGTAATAATAATTATGAGACTTAAATCACAGGTATGGAAATTCAACTTAGAAGGGAGTGCTCTAAAGTGATTTGAGATCAGCAAGTCTAATTTAATCAAATACACAATGAATAAAAAATGAATGAAGTTATTGTCACTAATATATATATATAATTTTGGTTTGTGAAATTTTCAACTTTTTTAACTTGGCAGAAACTATTCAAGCTTTAGTGTAATGAAGATGCATAAAAGCTTCAAAAGACTTCATTGGAAAAAGAAAAATACTAAAAGAATTATGTTTTGCAATTTTTTCACAATTGCTAAGGTTTTCGAGTGTAAGGATTTGTTTTATAGGCTGACGTTGCAATCTTGTTTGCATCTGCATATTTTTGTAGCTTCTTTTGTTAAAAGTCTTTTTCTACCTAGAAGTCAGTAATGATGTTTGTTGAACTTGCCGAGGAATTAAGCTTCTTGTATGTGCGTCTGTTTTTCTGCTTCTCGATTAATCCCCATATCCGAAGTCTCGAATGTTTTCTTATGCAATTTTTTCAGGGATCTTTTTGATCAGCCTGAGGAAGACGAGATGCAACATACAGTAAATGTGACGGCTGAAGAGCAGGAGGCAATCGGACGAGTATGTTGTTCATCCCTTTTATACATGCTTCTATGCTATTTTTATTTTCTCCTGATATACATAAAACATGATCAGCTTGAAGCAATGGGTTTTGACCGAGCTAGAGTTCTCGAAGCATTCCTAGCGTGTGACAGGAATGAGCAGTTGGCAGCAAACTATTTATTGGAGCATGCAGGTGATGAAGATTGAAGGTACTTTGGAGAGTTCAAAAAAAAAAAAGTTATCCACTGGTTAAATAATTTCTTGTATCTGTAAGCATCAACTTCATCAACTTAATTTTTTTATTTGGCTGAGCAATCTACTAAGTCAATAGAAATAAGATTAGTGAAGAAGCAATTCATTGTATTTGTTTGTATGATTAATGAGTTACCAAGCTCCTAACATCTTTTAAGCCTAAAGTATCTGGAGATGTTTAGTGTCCAATACCTGACATTTTATGCTAGACTATTTCAAGTCTAATTAACCGAAGACATTTTTTTGCTTACAATTTATACTTTCAATATTTTGGTGCTTACTAGTAATTCATCGTGTTGTGCACAAGGGAACTGGGATTCATCAATTCACCACCCAACTTTTGAAAGACATGGATTTCTCTGTGAAACGTAATCCCGCAGAAGTTGGAGAACATCCGGAATCTGGATGGTCATCTAATTTAACAGACACTGAGGCTTAATCACTTGGTTACTCCTCTAGAGAAAAATTGTACTTTGGATGCAGAGAAAAACTGTAGTGCAAACATAGACATTAGACCTTATTCATAATATTCTTTTTAAACAGCTAATTTTTTGTAAAATGCTGTTGTCAGTCAATGAGCTCATCTTTTTTGGATATTTAAACTTTTTTTTTAACATCATTTGTTGCTCGATCAGACTTTCGTCAGTGGAACATGTTTCTCTTCTGATGTTTTTGAAGTGCAATCCATCTTATCTGTACGTACGTTGACAGCAAATTGATCATTGTTAAACCACAACTCTTGCCCAGCTAAAACGGTGCTGCTGCTATATTGCGCGCAAGATTGCATTTGTTCTAGCAAATCTCAAGACGAGCGATGCCCCAAAGACTGCTGGTGCTCATGTAATCGTAAGCCTCGATTTCCTTGACATTGTTGGTTAATTAGACTATTCTATTCCTGACTGCTGTTCTAACCATTGTGGTTTCTGTTTTCACCGTTATAACAATGACTACACTCTACAAAGCTATATATATGTGCTGATTATTTCTTCAGTGACCAGAAAGTGGATCACTCTCATGAAGAGAATCTCTTTCTGTATCTGATTGCAGTCGGATGTGATATTTTAAAGACCTTTTGGTATACATAATTTTTTTAATTAATTTGTCTAATTAAAGAGAAAATATTATATATATATATATATATATATATATATAATTTGACCAGCTAACGGTAGTTCTGATAACTATGCCTAACCCACTTGCAATGGGTCCACTATGTGCTTGTCCTCATCAGACCTTTAAATCAGGTTGACTGAGACTGAGAAGCTTTTACTGGTTGACCCTTGTAAACCTTCTCATCATGTCAACTGTCATCCAGTCAACAAAGGGGGACCCATCCTCATGTGCAAGTGGTGGGACTTGATGCTGGAGTTAGACCAACCTTTCGATGACAAATTCATACGCAAAACAGATCCTTACCTAACTTCTGGTAGCAAATCGACTTTAAAGTCAAATTTCATGGGGTCAATCTCGTGTGCGGAAATCGACCGGACCCAACTCGTGCTCGTCTTGTACGCCCAATCTTTAATTGCGCAAACACAACCAACGGTTATTTATCTGTTAACGAACTCAAATAAATGCCTTCACGTTGGTCCAAGCAAAGAATAGACCACAATTCTTCACCCTTCTCTTTCTCCAAGTTCATGTGACTCCCCCGCATCAAGCCAAACCAAATTAGTGGCCCTCCATCTCTCTCTCTCTCTCGACAACGCAGCATCTTCATTTGCCCCGCGACCGACTTTGATTCGGGAGCTGCTCCGAGGGTCCGGACTCGGATCTCTCCCTCCTCTTCCCTCCGTCGCGGGGTACGTGCAGTTTCCCACCCTCGAAATGCCAGATTTCTTCTCTTCCCGACGCTTTTTGATGGATGGTTTCTCTCTTTTGCTTGTTGTTACCGATTGGTTATCGTTCTGGATTCGCCGGATCACTATCTTCCGGGCGTCAGATCCATGACATGCGCCACTGATCTTTTCTTTTCTTTTTTGGTTACCATGGCTACGGATTCGTTGCTTCTTCAATCTTATTTGGTTGATCTTTAATTAGTGCACGACAAGTATGTGATCATTTGCAGCGATTGCATGTCCTATTGATGTATGCAATTCCTCTCTCTTCGGAAGGAAAAGGGACTCATTTTGATCGTTTCTCAGCGATTGCATCTGAGATTTTTGGTTTTCTGCAATGATTTGACAGTCTAGTATCGTCATGCTGAGGGAAAAGGCCTCCTTGTTTGTGAGAGAGTTTGCAGTAGATAGATGCATGCATCATAGGGATTGTTATGCCCTAGTCGTCTTACATAGTGCCGGGCATCTTGAAAGTAGTGGCAACACTATATTCCTAGAAATTAAGACAAGTTATTGTTATCAAAACCTACATATAATATTCCTAGAAATTAATACAAAGTTACAAGGGACATTTTCTTACCCTATAAAAAAGTTCCTTGTTCTGGAATTGTTCAGAAGATAAATACTTGTTGGAGTGTGAGTGACAGCCATCTTTTTCTTTTTATCCAGGGCTTCAGTGAGTACTTGAGACAAATCTAAACAGAGATGGTTCTTGATGCATTGTCATCGCCTCACAGGAGGTCTCAGAACTCGGTTTTTCTGTCATCTGCAACCAAGAAGCACGTATCAGATCACAGTGAGTTAGGTTCTTGTTCTACAATTCTTGAGCGGCACAGGTTCCTCTTGACGATGCTAGCTTTGTTGGCATTCCTGTGCACCATCTATCTGTACTTTGCGATTACCTTGGGTGCTACAGATTCCTGTTCAGGGATGTCAGGAGCCGACAAGGCACTCTGCCAGGCTAAATCCTTGCATAAGGGGAAATTAAAATTCTTCTGACCACATTGCTGCTGGAGGATGAAGTCCGGCTTGTGGAAGGCAAGCCCAAAAAGTCTTGGTGCCCCTCTTCCTTAGTTCTTCATCACCATTTAAGCAGAGCAGATAATGACCATCATACCAATCACAATTTTAGCCATGATGTTTGCTGCTAAAAATAAAAACAAATTAGTGATTGTACTCTTTTTGGGAACCTGATGTATCTCCATGATAATGAACTCGTCGGCGAGTATTAGTCTTACTGGTTTGGTTTCTAAAGCTCTGTTGCAGACATTTTGGCACATGGAAGGTGACATATATCTATGAGGATGCAAAATAAACATGTAAAGTCTTTTGAAATAATGCACATTAATGACATTATAATAATGCACATTAATGATGCATGATTTTTCTTTTTGAAATAATCAAACATAATCTATTTTAATATTTATTTATAAGTTAATATTTTATCATCATTGGTACAAATATGAAAGCTCATGAGGAATTATCCGTTTTGAATGAGTTCATACAATTTTATGAGCCTTCGTGTTCACATCAATAATAATAAAATATTAACTAATAAGAATGACGTTAGAAGAAGAGTCGTTGGTAAAAATATTTATCTCATATTGATTAAATAGTATGGAAACCAAGAACTTACAAGTCTCTAGTATCATCCATACTGTGTTTTTTTGGGCTCATCCTGAAAACATAAAATCTAACGAACTCATCCAAATTCGATAATTTCTTATGAACTTTTCTATTCGTAATTTATATTTGAATATTTTTGGTGTTGAACTGGTTATCATGGAGATCTCATCCAAAGTCGATAATTTCTTATGAACTTTTCTATTCGTAATTTATATTTGAATATTTTTGGTGTTGAACTGGTTATCATGGAAATCCAGTGACCTATTTCCTTGGGTTTTTTGGAGGGTTTAGAGTGTCGAGGCGCATGCCCGAGCGTGGGCCAAGCGAGAGCCTTCACTTGGGCGCCGGTGAGGGGCGTGCCTCGGCCCACGCGTCCGCCGGATTCAAATCGGGTAGGAGCGAGCCAGGTCACCGGATCTGGTTCGATCGAACCAGATCAACTAATATTCACACCCAACCCCGCACGCCACGAGAGCCCAGGAAACCTAATCGGCGGCAGTTCCTCTCTTCCTCTCCATCGGCGGGCGGCGGGCGGCGGCGGCGTCTTCCTCCAGCTGGCTTGTCGTTGGTATATTATCTCTCTCTCATCCTCATACTCCTCCTCTTCCTTCGCCGTTGCTCACTCCGCCGCAGCTGCCAGCGTTCCCTCTTCTTTGGCTCGTCACAGCCATCTTCCCCCCTTCCTCCCTGCGCCGACAGCCTCCTCCTCGTCCCTTCGCTGGCGTCTTCCCTTCTCCTTCCTGCGCCGGCGGCTTCCTCCCGGCAGCGCAGCAGCCGCACCTCCCCTCCTCCTCCTTCTCCTTCTGTTCGGATCCTTCATCCTTCCTCCCCTCCCAACTGACAGCAACCCCCCTCGCCATACCCAACAACCCCCTCTCCATCCTTCTCGTACTTCTATGTTAATTGTTTTATTAATATAGATTTGGACAAAATAATTTGGTACTTTAAATGAATGTATTTGATATGTCATTTTTTGTTTCAGTGATTATTTTTATCAATTACGATATATATTTTTAAAATTTTAATATTCATGAGCACTTCACTTTGTCCGGGTGAGCACCTACAACCTTGGGTGTTTTGACACCTTGGCGCCTTTTAGCATCTCTTGCCTTTTATTACACTTCTTGCTTTCATGTGCTCTTATTAATTCTCTCATTGATTGCTTGTAGCTGGTCTAGTTTAGCTGGAGGTATCTAGTATTAGGAGGTTGCTAAGACTTGCGTTTAGGATGTTGGTATTAGGAGGCGGCCAAAAATTGGTTTTTATCTTTTGAATCTATCGGCCAGGGATTGGATTGATTTAGTTGTTGGTTGACTTCTTATTACTTGTGCTCTATGGACTGTCCTTTTTAGCTGCCCCCTTCTGATGCCTGGCATTTTGTGTTAGATATTAGGATTGCAGGATATACTGTTAAATCACCGTAGATCTGATCAGTGTAAGTGCCCTATTGCCTAACCTTAATGGCCAAAATTGAAGTGGGCTTTTCTCTTTGCAAGAAGCAGTTCTTCAATCTTAGTTGATGGTGCATGCAGTTTGTTACTTTTTGCAGGGTATTTGTTTTCTGTTTCATCTAAATGTGCAAAACTTTGTTGGCTTTTAGTCCAGTTCTTATGTGCTTTCTCCTGATAGTTTCTCTGTTGTAATTGTTATTTCCATTTCTGATACGGACTACTTATTAGGAACCCCAGGAGAAAGTATTGACGATATTGGAAATTCAAGAAGATGGTTTTGAAGTATGTCTCAGCATCCGACTTATGCGTCATCCATGCCTTAGTAGCAATTTTTTTATATTTTGCATTAACAATTACTCTATATATGTTCTCTACCATTTGTCAGCATCACCTTTCATGTTTTAGTTTTCCTCTTTTCATGTCTTATAAATTTGGGAAGTAACGTGCTATAGTTTTATGGGAATTTCTGATATTTGATTTTTATTGGATTAAAATTTGTATCTTTCTCTGCATTTACTAGTGAAAATTCTTATTTCATGTTAAACTGTTATCACTGGAACCTTATGGCTTTCCTGCAGTAGTTTCTGTATTTCGATATTGCCTCTGTTATCTAGATGGTCATGTTATGTGCTTGTCTTTCAGGACTAAACTCTGCTGTTTTACTGGTGTCAGGTTATATATCCAGGAAAGGATATTACATTTGTTCGATCTGACTCACAGGTGAACTTGTTCAGATCTTATTGTGGACCCATATACATGATTCAAATATTTTTATGTTCTGTTTCAACTAATTCATGGATCTGTTTAGGTCTTCTGTTTTGCAAACTCAAAATGCAATCAATTGCTTCCACGATGGTCTGAAACCTGCTAAGCTTACTTGGACTGCAATGTACAGAAAGCAACACCAGAAGGTATATGTTCCAGATTCACTCTATTTAATAGAATTCCCCAGTTAGGAAAAGGTTAAGAAATTTTATTAAATTTTAAACATTTTAGTGAGCCCTATGAAGACGTCGCTTGAATTTTGGGTAAGTTACCATATTGTTGTTTTCAGATATCATGAACTTATTCTATTTCATACTTCAGAGCTTTGTTCTGTATGGTAAAGGACTTCCTATGCTAGTAAATTTTTTGGTCTTTGTTTGGTTTTGGTCTAAGCTTTACCATTTAATTAGTTGTGCGTCTATGCTACACATTGTGAAACTCCAGAACACCTTCTTCCATGTCCCATCTCCATCCCATATCACGATCTTTCCTCTAAACCCTACGAGTTCGATCTTCCCTCTCCCCCATGGTTACTTTGTTGAACGCTGCTTCTGCCACTCCCTTCAACACCTGCCTTTCCAGATGCTGCAAGGTACTAACCTCTCTACTGTCACTTTTTATGTTTTCCTTTTGTCTAGATTGTCTGCCCTCGCATGGATGATATGATCTTCTTAGTATTTTTTTTGTTTCTTTTCCGTATCAATGTATTTAGTGAATTATTGACTTAATTCTTGTCTTTCTTGAACCTTGCTCTATTATGAGGAGATCGGCTTTTGGGAACCCTATGTTTTCTTATCTTTCGATTGTCTTGGTCTGATTCTTTAGATCACCCTCATCTAATGCTATTGTCCAGGTCTCATGTTTCTAAGATGATTCTTCTCTGGTCTTCTTTGTTTCTTTCTTTTGTGGGAAGTTGTAGTGTGAATTAGCAACTGTTGATAGTGTCAGCAATTGGTTGATCTGGAAATCCAAGAAACACACATTGATCTATTCCACGATCTATGGGTGATAATATCATAATTCGTATTTTATTTCATGCTTCAATCTTAAGCTGATGAAAGGATGGCTGCAAGCAACAAGCATCCAAAACCTATGGATTTCATGCCAGATTATAAATTTGCATTGAGAATTTATCTTTTCAATCTTAAATTAAGCTATTTCTGTGCATATCTCATGAAACACTTGTCTGATAACAGCACAATATGTCATAGTTGTGATTCTTGTGAAGCCAGTTTTTATAGATATGACCACTTCTTTAAAAGCCTAGGTTTCTTGGCTCCACATATAATAGATTATGACATGTTATACAATTATGATGTAACTGTTGAACTATAAGTAATTATTTGATAATAATTGAGTAAATTTTATTAAATATGGAATAGGATATGGTTCCACGCAATGTATTTAGTATGTTACTCATGGCACTCCCTCAATCAATTGAGTTGAATTTCTTTCTTCCTAAACTAAGATATTGTAATCATGGGAACGAATATTGAGCTTAGACAACATCGTTGATTGTACAGACAATGATTTAAAAAGTGCTAGGTGCCAAAAGACATCAAGGTCCTAAAATGCTTAAGGCGTTAGGCGCTCTTTGCTCATTCGAGCGAAACAAGATCCTCTAAAATATTAAAATATAAAAAATATAATTAATAAATATGATTATATAAATAAAAAATATAATATTAATTACTGTTAACAGGTGATTATCTACTGTTCACAGTAGCGCTCATTCGAGCGAAGCAAGATCCTCTAAAATATTAAAATATAATATAATTGATAAATATGATTATATAAATTAAAAATATAATAGTAATTACTGTTAACAGGTGATTATCTACTGTTCACAGTAGCGCTCATTCGAGCGAAGCAAGATCCTCTAAAATATTAAAATATAATATAATTGATAAATATGATTATATAAATTAAAATTATAATATTAATTACTGTTAACAGCAGATTATCTACTGTTCACAGTAGTGCTCATTGGAGCGAAGCAAGATCCTCTAAAATATTAAAATATAAAAAATAATATAATTAATAAATATGATTATATAAATAAAAATATAATATTAATTACTGTTAACAGTAGATTACCTATTGTTAACAGTAGTTAGAAGGGGAGAAAAGAGTCACTGACTGTGGAAACTAGGGAAAAGAGTCACGATTACGATAGTGGTGAAGCTATGGACGACAGCAATGGCGGAGGAAGTTTCGGATGACAACAACAACGACAGAGGAAGCTGTGGATGATAGCACCGACACCGATGGAAGCTGCGGATGGCGATGTCATGGGTGGAGAAAGCTTCAGAGGTGTCCGTCGGTGACAGAGGAAGCTGTGGTCCTCTCCCTCGATGGTGGAAGGAGCTGCACACGGAAGTAGTGGTGACAGAAGGAACTACGCACCAAGGCTAGGCCGTTGGCGGCGGAGGCAATCACCAACTAGCTACTGTTCAGTCGAACCAGACTTAAAAATTTGATTTGGTTGCTTCATTTGAACCAGGCGTTTGCCCGAGGTGCCCGACGCCTGGGTTTGGGTGAGCGCCTAGGCGGCGCTTCATTGAAGCGCTTCGCTTGGCCAACCCTTGAGGTGCTCAGGCCTCACCTCATGTTGCTTCACCCGAGCACCTATTTAAACCACTGTGTACAGATAAGGGGATAGTGATACTAGATCCATTTGCCAATGACATTAGGACATAGCAATGCACGAGCATTGGTATGGCCTCGACGGTGATAAGGTTGTTGAGGCGGTTAGGGTGTGTTGTTCAGGCAATTAGGGTGTGGTGTTGAGTTTAGGGTAGAAGAGCAGACGGGAAGATCTTACACAAGGCTCTCTTGTTTGTCACGAACTTACTTAGTTTTGTCTAAGTCATGTGGCACCTTTACGTTTTCGTCCGTAAAGGGTCAACCTCCACGAAACCTTTTATGGTCCATTAAGGACCTACAAAAGAGAAAACGAGTTAGAGGAATTGTTTAACTTGAGATCTCGCAAGTAGACATTTTAGCTAACACTTGATAAGCAATTACAAAATATAAATATATACTTCATAAGCTCTGAACAATCGTATGACAAGGGGTCCAAGGTGGTCTGTCGCGATCAAAAGTCCCTACAAGTATCCACATAACATTGCTGCAGAACAAGGCACCGAACCAGTTCTAGACACTACCTCAAAGGCTCATCCAGCCATGTGCCACCCGTGTAGCTCTTGGGTGTTGTGTTGGTTGACACTTTGCACCACTTTGTGGAGTTAGAAAACCCCTAAAATGGTTGCCTGGGTGGCCTGTTTTTGGGCAGTTTTGCCTTTGCACGATGATTTCACATAACCAATATTTATAGGACTAAGATGACCAAGCAAACCAAAATGGGGTTGTCAAGCCTATTGTAAGCTCTTTATATGTTGTGCAAGGCATGAACAAAATCGAAAGACACAGACATATACAAGCATTACGTCGAACACCCTTTATACAAATTTGTCGGTGACATGTTGGCAATGGACTGACAACACAGGTTGAGAAATGGAATGAGGAGCATGGTGTTACTTGTTGATAGTGCCCAATGAATGAGGCAATGGCAGTTGGCAGGGGGAGACGAGAATAAGGTGGTTGACAAAATTGATCCAAAAAAGTTGTCCAATTAATCAATTCTCTCTGTGCTTAAATTCAACCAAATTGAAATCCCAGCCACTAGGACTTGCTTGATTCTCATAACGCTGCTATTTCAAATTATTGGTCATTATCGTTGGCAGCATCAACTAACTCCAATTTGGCCTTGTCGACTCTCTATAAACTTCTATCTAATAACGTATCACCTGCTGCCATGTCAAATTATACACATGGTCACGCCTCACTGATAGAAAAATTGTGGCATCTTCACAGATACATAGTGGAATTCTCCCTGGGCATCAATAAAAATGGTTCCTCATTCCCATATTTGATTACCCTGTTTTCATTCTTGGAAAAAAGAATAAAAAGACAACCCTCTTAAGGGTCGGTTATCTTTTATTGTATTTTTAGAATTTTTTAAACTTAATTTTAAAAATTGTAGTGGTTTGTTTTGTTTTGTTGTTCTTTTGTGTTTTGTTGAATTATTGAGAATGCATCATTATCGTTTGTGAGCATATAAATATGTAGCTCAAGGCTTCTTTGCTATAATATGTTCTTTGGATTATTGTGCTTTTGTTTTGAAATAAAACTCGGGATCAATATAACTATAAATCTTGGTGATTTCCCAGAAAAAGCCTCAGGTGTTTGTTTTTTCTTGATCGAGCCCCTTGTTCTCAATAATGCATGCACAAAGCATAGTTTTTCTCATTGAAACTTGGGTGGTCTGGACCTTTTCTTTAGCCAACTGATCTAGTGAAACCAATTACAATGCTTTTGAATGTGCTTACAATGTTTTTGATTGCTAAGGCAAGATACTGTTATACTATTCAAAAATACTATAATCGAGCCACAATTAGTTCAAATCCCTACCAATCTTATTTATCAAACCTAAAGTCATGTTTTCATCCAGGTCACTGGATGGTTTAAACCTAAGCATGCCCATCCACTATCCAATTAGCTATTTTAATTTTATATTGTAGAAACACATACATAGCTTTAGTCTGTATGTCTTTTGAGCATCAACATGTAGAATTTAATATATTTGAATGCTCAAATTTGTGGTTTAGGTCTGATGGCTTTCTGGAGGCCAGTTCAGCATTATCTCCAGGGAGACTTATATTGCTCCCTCATGCATTTGAGGCAGTATGGTTCAAAAGTTGATTGGAATAAGCTTCGGCCAATGATTTTGAAAAGAATAAGAAACAGAACAAAAGATTATCCTGTCATGAGAATGATTCCTATAGCACAAGATGTTCTAAAATCGAGAGAAATGTTGGCAGAAGGCATCTCTACTCTCCTCAAGTTTATCCCGGTTAAGTCATGCAAGTAAGCATCTATGTTCCTTGCAATTCTTGTTAGCTACATGTTTTTTGTTTGTTAATCCATTTTCACTTCTGAAAATGCTGGTTGTTTTCATTCTCTGTAAGGCTCATATAAACATTCTTACAAAATAAAGAGTCCTGCCATGAACATGTGAAATTATGAATGAATAGGAACTTCTTTCAAATATATTTCTTTAGGGAACTAATAAATGCTGATAGTTGGAGACAGATGGGTTTCATGTCCCAAAACTTTCAGCCTTTTAATGTCAGCTATGTTGTTTGTTAATTATTTTGTCCCTTGGATTGTTACATAAGACATCTTTTACTCTCGCCTGAACTTCTTGTGTATCCACTGATACTTGTTCAGACCTGCTTATTATATTTAGGGGGAGCATTACATATTTATATTGTTTTTTCAGTATTGATTTCTTGAATGATCCTCTTACTGTTCTTTCTTGTTAGTCACAGGTAGTCATGTTATTTCATATTTCAATACAAGGAACTTTTCTTTTATAAAAAACAGTCACTTTGCACTTCATTTAGGTCATTGGGGATTGGTACTTTGTACGATTTGTTAATCTCTATGAGATTATGAATTGGTAGTTTTCCTTGGATCTTCATTTGTCTGACTCATTCTCATGATTTTATAATTCATCCTTCATTGTTCCTCTTCCTGAATTTGTGTCTTCCCTTCCCACTTCACCTTCTTCTTAGTTTTTCTCTTTTGTTTGTTTTTCCACGACTTAATTGCAATTTTTTCAATCATCCATTTAGTCAACATGATCTTAAATTTAGATAATTTTGTCTTGAGTGGTTTTTTTTTTTGTAGCTTGTAGCTTTTGTAGGAGATTTCTGATTTTTCAATAGAATAAACTTCTTTCTCCACTGGTTCTGGTTATTAAATATCCTTCTTTCTTTCTTTTAGTTTTTTCTTTATTTTTAGAAGAAATGAAAGATCTTTTTTTTTTGTGCTTATGCATAACTACACTCGTTCTCTGCATGTTCAATTCATTTGTAAGCCTGTTTACCAAACCTGTTGTATGCAAGACTAAGACCATCCATGGAATGTTCCTCAGTGTCTTATGAGGTGAATGAACCTGTAATTGTTGTGCATTAAATAAACCTGGATACGATGCATCACACACTGGATTTATTTGCACGCCAACCAAAAGCAACTTAGTTGACGTTTGTAGTTTCCGAGATAGTTTGTTATTGGCTGACTGCATACTTGTTCTGGTTAGACTAGAATTTTGTAGCTTGTGAAGCTTGCTTTGTTGGTTCTGATGACCGCTGTTTTCTTTCTCATATTCCTACTAATTTTATCGACTGTTTACAGCATGTCTGATGCCCAGGCCTGCATTTGATTGCTGAAATCTCGGCCATTTTATAAAGTGACTTGAACTGTTGCTCTTCAATAACGTTTATTTGCAGTTAATTGGTATTTTGGGTGAATTGGAAAAAGAATTGGCTGATTCATTCCACCATAACATGATTGTGAGGCTGATTTTAAGTTTTGTTTTTCATCTGTACTACAAAACAATATTAGACTTTCATAGCGAAGCTATTTTTGAACTTTCCAGTTATGATCTTTCTTCCAGGTTTTGTCCTGAAGTATATGTTGGTGAGACAGGGCATCAGATTAAAACCTGTTATGGCTTTAAGCATATTATTAAGGACCAGCCACACCATTGGACTGAAGGAAAATTGAATGATATCCTCACTCCAGTTGAGTCCTTTCATCTCCAAGATATGCATCAAAGCATCATAAAGCATGACCAGAGATTTGACTTCCATCGTGTTCCAGCTATTGTTGAATTATGCTATCAAGCTGGAGTTGAAATTTCAGATGAAGTTTTGTATAATTGCAGTCAAGAATCCCCTCGTAGCCAAGGAAACACAGTAAAGGCTGATGTTTCGTCGGACAAAGACATCAAGTTAGTTGCTCAGGTCACCTTGGATGCCTGGGAGACGCTCAGGCTGGGAGTACAGAAGCTATTGCTAGTCTATCCAGTGAAGGTCTGCAAGTATTGTTCAGAAATCCACGTTGGGCCATCAGGGCACAAGGCGCGACTCTGTGGGGTTTTTAAATTTGAAAGATGGAAGGGATCCCACATGTGGAAGAAAGCGGAGGTGGATGACTTGGTACCACCAAAGATGGTGTGGCATCGGCGGCCTCACGATCCACCTGTGCTTGTGGATAGCGGGCGGGGTTTTTATGGGCATGCACCAGCTGTCGTCGAGCTCTGCATGCAAGCTGGTGCCAGAGTGCCGATGAAGTACTTCTGTATGATGAAGGTCCATGGGCTCACAGCCACTTGAGTTTTATGATGGTCACTCATACGATGCTTGCTGGAGACCGTGCTTTGATTCAGATATGACACTCTAAATGGCACCTTCATTTTTTTTCTCAAGAACAAGTGATATGAAACTTCACATATTAATGATTTCTGACGTCCTCCTGAGGGATAGCATCTCACTGTCTAAGTTGGTCAGGAAGTTTGATCGGAAGGAGATCCGATACCTATTTCTCGCTGTGCAAGAGACTTGAAAGTAATCAACTGATAAAGGTTTCTCATTTGATACTCCATGTTGTTGTGGAGATTTGGAGTGAAAAGATTAGATTATGTTGCAAGACTCTTTACCAGCGAGCAGCTAAAGTAACATTGTTTTCCCAGAAGAGAGTTCATTGATTCTGTCAAGCTTATTTATTTTGATGCTTTAAAATTATTGTTTTTATGAACTTGAGGAGAAAATAAATCGTTTTGAAGTATTTTTTTATTGTGTTCAAAATTTTGTTGTGATGCGTGTCAGTAGTACCGAAGAGAATTCATCCAAATACAAGGGGATTTTAAGGTTCATGCAAAACATGCTAATCGTTTACGAGCTAAGAAAAACTCAGCCAAGCAAAAATAATAATAATAATAATAATAATACTCGTATAGTTAGTTCATCAAGTTTTAGTAAGATTTTTCTTCATATCTAATAAGATCGACGATCATCTCCGCATCGGATTCAATCACCAGCGTTGCTACGCCATCATCTAGAGCTGACCTCGATGATCAACTCGAAAACCGGTCGAACGGCCTTCACTAACAACAACTACCTGAATCCTTCGAATTGGCCGGTTTCGCGAGCCAGTTTGGTTGCAGAAATGGGTGGTGCCTCGGAGACACCCACGTCGCGACTCTTCCTCGAGACTCGGACCATCGCCCTGTCACAGTTGGAAGTCACAAGTACGCACTAGGGTTTGTGAATCCCTCTCTCTCTCTCTCTCTCTCTCTCTAAGCTCTTTCGGTTTCTTAGATTCTCAGTCCGTGCGAAGTCCTTTGCCTTGATCCATTTTCCCGTTCGTGCCACTCATCATGTTTGTGAACCCCCTCAAAAGACTATGCTGCTGTTGTCTCTTGATGTAGGTAACATATTTATGATTGAATTTGCAAAGATCCATGGAGAAATAAATAGAGAGTGTTTTTTAATGGCTAGATCGAAGCCGACTGTGGATGATTCTTGTGAGGAAGGGTTTTTCTGTGTGAATCAATTTTTGATGATTGGTTATTGTTCCATTCTTTAAAATGGTTTTTCCGGTTCGGCAAATCGAATTGGGTTTCCAACCATAAGGGAGATCTGCGTCAGGTACAGTGATTTCTGTGATGATCTTTGCGGTGAGTTCTGGGGTTTACAAGTTACAATGAATGCAATGACTAGTGGTGATGCTAATTTTATCTGCCTGGTCGTCAATCTATCTCGGAACAAATTGATTGCAGAGGTAAGCTGGTTGAGAAAGTCACAAGATGTTTGTCACAGTTCTATAAAATAAAATAAAAACAATATTGAAGCGAATGATATAGCGAGCATTAATTGTTTGAGTCACCAATGTTCTTCGGTAAGCGTTTAACTACTTCCGATGAACATGTAAGCACTTGTTAATCAGTTCTTGGAATAACGTGGAACTTGTTATGTTTGCCTTTCTACATAAAAATTATCAACTGAGATGAAAGACCTAGTTTGTCATGTCATTGGGCCAGCTAAATCTACCAATTGTTTTCCTAATCATTCATCTAGAAATCTGATATTGTAGTCGGTTGGCCAAGATATCAGATTTCTAGACTGGGATGAGTTGGTCCGGAGGAGGAAGAGAAGCAGGTGGAGGGTGAGCATGGATGAGAGAAAGAAAGAAACAGAGTAAGAAAAAGAAAAAGAAACAAGAGATGGTGATTGCCATTGCTATCAAAAAATTTGAGAAATAATGCAGGTACCGGCCGGTACGTTTACCATTTAACACACCTTGTTTCAGTAGTTTTATCTGGGCTTTATGCTCGGTAAGATACACATATTGAGTGATATGCCCAATATGAACACTGATGGACCACATATAGGTTCAATCACCATATTTTCTTTTTGCTATCTTTTTAGCTTTATTGCATTTATTTTTCTTTCCATTTCTCAGTTTTTTAGGTGATCTCATTGCAATTTGATTCTATTGCTAGGTTATTCTAGTTCTAAATATAAGATAGTTTGTGCAAGTAAAGAAGATAGTTGGGAGGAACTGAAACAACTTTTACAGAATAATAAAAGAAGTAAGAGAAATAGAAAAAGGATAATAAGGATTAGGTAGCATTGCAGGTCTTGTATCTGCTTAGTTTTTAAAGGATCAATAATGCTCAGGGGAGTTTATAGGTTTCATTTACTCAGCTTGAGATGCATTTTTGGTGAGTTAATAATAACCTGTAATGACATCTACTACTCTTCACAAAAGGGCAATCCAGTGCATGAGGTTTCCACTAATGTGGTGTCCAAGGAGGGTCATTGTGTGTAGCCTTCAGTAATCCAAGAGACTACTACTCCAAATCAAAATTGTTGATCTTGTGTATTTGTTGACGGTGCTTAGTTTGCTTATTTAAGACGTGGTTCTGATTAAGTTGACGTTGCTGCAGTGCAAATCGGGGGCATGAAGATCATTTAAAAATTATTTGTAGAGGAGAAGGATGAGGCACTCGACCTGTGCCAAGGAGAGAGGGCCCCTGGGGCTTACCTGAAGGTGATACACGATAGCCTCAGGCACACAGATGCAACGACCGTGCTGAAGACAGACAGACGTATGTTATCCAGGTTCTCCTTGGTTTCAAATCTTCGAAACTGTATTTTCATTTGATCCATGGTTGAATTCTGAAGTCCTTCTGGTTTCTTATCATTTCTGTTTGGTTGTGCATATTTAGGAATGCGCTCAGGTTGTTGACTCTTTTGAACTTTTTCAAAATTCTAGTGTGCTAAGGTTGAGTAAATTTTCTCACTCCTTGCCAACTTTATATTTGAAAGGTGAATGGAAATAAAAAAAAAGAATTAAAATGTTTACATCTACCAAACCTCTTATGCCTTTAGATGCATGTAATGTTGTTTTCCAGGATCTGTCCGATTTAGCATCAATTAATTTACTAATGTTTTATTTCTTGTTCCGTTTTTAAGTACTTCTATAGGGTACTCTTTATTTTTCAGTGTTTTTGTATACTCTACAGGGTGAAACTTTTATGTTCAATTTTTGTTGCTTTGAAGGAAATCCATTTGAAACAACAGTTCCAGGCCCTTTCAAGCTCTTTCGGCAATGCATGCGATCAAAACCTGGGTATACTTGATCTCCTACTGCTTTCTATCTTACTTTGGGCTTTCTACGTCAAGAACAGAAATTTTAACTGATGGGTGATTATAGCAAGTTTTATATTTCTTACATTCATAGTAAGTCAGTATCCACAACCTTCCCCTACCAACCAGCGTGCGTTTGGTGAGTCAAATCCTAGACAACTTGGCTATCGAGGCCTTCAGTAATAAAGATGTAAATTCCATTTGGAAGAAGCATCATCTATTCTAACCGTACTAGTTGTTTGGCCCACATAAATAATCCTCCTGATCGAAAAGATGCATTTCTGGAGAGTAGAAGAGATATTTCTGTACCTGGAGACGATGGAGTGGCAGCTACACCTCTGAAAAAGGAATTCTTCAGTATGTTTGTTATCCGGGAGATTTTTCTTTTTTAGGAGGTTTGAGGTTTAACCGATGATTTCTCCTTTGTCACGGACTGTGTCGATGGGGCTTGGCATGTGAGACAAAACCATACTCGCGAATGGATTCACGACACACTACTACGGTCTGGTCTTCCCAACAGCTAGCTATATGGTAAGTACGGTTCGATATGAAGGTACGATGGTTTAGAATCGAACCGAACCAAAAATGGATTTCAGTGGTTCAATTCCGTCGGATCCATGGAATCTGGAATCTACAACCCGGGTTGACGGGTCTAGTTGATTTCGAACCAGTCAACCAAAATAAAAAAAAAAAAAAAAAAAAAGATTAACTCCTTTTTAATAAAACCTGACAAAGGGTTAATTGAAAGGGTATTTTGAAAAAAAAATCTAAAATAAATAAAATATTACAGCATTAGGACTCGTTACGATGGCCAGTCTGGGTATTAGAAAAGATTACGAGGACGTCATGAATTGAAATGGTGGCAGGCTTTTGGTCGGTGGCCATCGCCCAAGGTGAGAGAGTTCGTTCACCTCCAACGACTGGTACTCGATTACATCTTGACGGGGAACAAACGAGGAGGATGCTAATCATACAGGAGGAGCGCTATGTCAAACGATAATGCTCCTGTTGCTTATAAAGATGCGCAGTAAAAAAAAAAACCACATTGTATGACACCACTACTGATGGGTCAAAACATCCTATATTAGCAAATACATTAAGCCAAGAAACTGCCCCTACACACCAACTCCCCCCACCCTTCCCCCTATATTAGGAAATACATTCATTCTTCCAAGAAGCTGCCGCTACTTCAACCAGACAATTTCGTACGAACCTGCAAGCATCACCAGCAGTCCTAACAGCTCTCGCTTTGACAGACCACCTCCTTTTTTAACTTCCCATGAAATCAAATTAGAAATTGAGAAAGCCTCCCATCTACTTTTGGCCAGGAAATCGGCCAAATGATATGTGAGGCACCCATCCGAATCGAAAACGAGGAAACAAAAAAAAAAAAAAAAAAAACCAAACTTGTAATTATCACTGCAACACCTCCGGACACTATGAATCCACCATCTCATCCTGTAGCTCGTTTGGGGCAATTAGCCCGGGGATCGACAACATTCTCTGACGTTCACGTTCTCTTTGCGCTGCAGCCTCCTCGGCGTAAAGATCCTTGTTGTCCTGTGGCATAAAAAGTTTTGTGATGAGCAACATCCTTGTACACAGAAGCCATACACCTTGTATGAAGTTTTCAGCAGCTGCTAGAGGCAATATGATAGACTAACACTGCATCTTCTTCTATGGTAATACACCATGAATTGTGTTCTAAACCCACAAAGAAGTGCAACAGTATTCAGCATTAGTCACACTAGCAATACCTGAGCAGAGAACTCTTTTGATTGCACAAGAAAATCTCGTATATGGTTCTTGAAGGTTGGAAGATCATTTCTTGACTCAAATAATCCACCAACAAATTGAGTTATCTAGAAAAAGAAAAGCACTGTTATTCAGCAACAAGCTTTCAGTGAAAATAAACAGGATAGCATAACATATAACAGGATTAGAATCTCATCTTTACCTCTGGTGTCGTCATATTTGGAAAAGATGATCCTAATAGTTTTATGGTGTAATCACGAACAAATACTGTATTATTTGCATATGGATATGGAACTGTAGAAGCATCCCATAGGGGCTCTGTTAATGCACCAGAATCAACCTGAAGTATAACCAAAATTCAGTGAATAGACCATGCAAAAAAGGTAATAATGTATTTACTTCTTACCAAACAAAACAAATGCTGAAGCACTATAACATGCAACTTAAAGCCAGGCTTGTGGAATGTATCTGTCAGGACAGCAAAAATTTCTTGCTCGATTGTCAAATAGTATGTTCTATAGAATTGGTTACAGAACTCCGAAACCTGACAATAAATCGTATCAGATGGTAAGACTAAGGCCGGCCAGTCTCAGCAATATATCAGAAAGCTGTCCTAATTTGGAACATCTGCCAAACCTGGAAGTTCTTCAGCAACTCTAACAAAAGACTAAGTCCAGTCTCAGCAATATTCCTTTCAGTATGCCGAAAAGCCCAGATGATTGAATCCATCACAAGTTTCAATTGCTGACATATAACAGAAATACACGAAATGAAACCATAAAGTATAAGCCATGCAGATGGGCATGTAATATGACATATCCAAATAGATAAATAATGAAATCATTGCTCACCTGACTTGAGAGTTGAATTAAAGCTTGAAAACAGTGAGTACCAATTGCACGCAGTAAAGAGAAAAACTTGAGGCGATGTTCTGGGTAATCCTCAAAATTCTTGGTGATCATCTGAAACAACGTTGAAGTTTGCAGCAGAATGAAACAAACTCTAACATCTGCAAAAGTATCTGAAGTTCATACTCCTCACCTCAAGCGTGCACTGAAAAACAGCTTCAAATATGCGAGGTACATACTCCATCATGACACCTCTATATCTGCATGAGCGGAGTTCAATATGAGCATAAAGATAGGAAACCAGGAAGTTGATGCACTGATAACAATAATGTAGGTGTATTGGACATAGATGCGGATCAATTCTATTGTAAATAATCATTATAAATTATTAACAGAAGATTGAACTAAGAAATGCAGTTCTTGAGCTTCAAATTTTAAGAACAATCTAGCAACTAAATTTATCCATCACTGAATTCATTCCATAACTAAGAGCCATAGTGCCACACAACATGCATACTAAAGTTAGAATTCAAGATCATTGAATCATTCATGACCTAAATGATATACATATCATCGTTATTATTTTTTCTGCATTTAACATAAAAATGATTCTATCCTTTTTAAGCTCATCACTATCATCAGAGGGAATTTCTGCCCCCAGACACTGAACCCACATGATTAATAGATGAGATAGCATTTTTTAAGCTCATCTGCAGGGGAAAAAACTCCAATGTGATCAATCAGCTACCTCAGAGGGAATTTCTGCCCCCAGTCACTGAATCAATGTCAGACTGGGTAAATGCACTCTGCTTCTATATTTGAAAATTCTCGTGGAACATGTGATTTCCTCAAAGACTTGGTGATCAATGTACTAAAGAACCGACTTATCTAAAGTAAACAAAATAACTGAATATCCGGAAGCCCAAGGCACACAGTGGAGACAAGTAATGCCACATAGGATGCATTCTGCAAGAGATGCACATGCAGACTCATTTGATGCCTACATGGTGCTTGAAGAAAGCAATGTTTTGGCAGGTAAAACCAGCTGAGACACAAAAACAATGGCCAAAACAGATAGGATCCACCATGTTCTGACTGGTACTAATATGGCATTCTGCAACCGGAACTAGTTAACCGATATGAAAATCAGTACATCTAGAATGCACCATCATGGTTATCCCAAGATCCTGAACAAAACATAGCAAACTCCATAAAGGCACTCTCAGCATGTCCTTATTTCCTAGAACTATTACTCGATGAAAGTTTAACTCATAAAGTCCAAAAAGTTCAGCATAAAACATGTGTGTGCATATTGAAGCCGTGTGGATGCAGAAACAATTAGTCCGGCACTCCTTATGAAACATTGATCTCTAATATCTTAACCAAAAAAATGAATATAAAGTACGTGTTTTGCAATAATAGATAAACATGAACATATGGAAAATTTTCTGGAGCTTATACATACTTGTTTATAATTGTTGCAAAGAGTGACAAAACTTCAGATTCCCTGGCATCTGGCAGGTTTCTAGCATAGTCACCAAGAACAGGATCCATCATTGGTGGCACAAACTGCCTTCCAGTATGTGGCTGATCTTCAGCCTTGTCTACAAATGTCTCGATTAGCTTGAGTGTCTCCCGTTTCACAGATCTGTTATTATATTAAAATGAACATAGATTCTTTAAAGATTTTAATAAACATTTTCCCTATAGATTTAAAAGGCCTAAATAATCAGAAAAATTAATTGGCAGCAAATTGGCAGCAAGACAACAAGCAAACTGTTAAACCATACCGCAAAAGCTTCACAAAAGATGTTTTTGACGCAAAGGGCCCTCCTTCAGCTATACTACTAGATATTAACTCACTGTACATTCTGTAAAGAAGAATCATATATTATCAGGTCTGTAACATTTAAGCAAAAATTGATTAAAGCAGGCTTATGTGGGTGACATAGGAAAAGAAAGTTCTAATTCCCTGTATTTTCATATAAAACCACAAAAGATTAAAGAATGTCCACCTGTATACAGTAAGCATGTCCAAGAATATCAGAGATATTTGTGGAAAGAAATATGTCCCAAGAGAACTAGCAGCACTTGTGTTTGTCTGCCAAGCATCACCAAACACACAAAATTAGAAACATGTTACAACAAATGCTACTAATAGCTATATGTCACTAGTATTAGTCATTTCTGCAAGTAGTCAAACGCATTAGAAGTACGATTATAGATTTCTACGTATCACAAGACATAATAGAAACTAACAATTAGTTATCAGACATTATGCAAGAAAGCAAGGACTTCTACAGCATGTTCTTTGAAGACAGTAAGGTCCAAATTAGGATATGAATAAAAAAATGAATCTTTTGAAAAAAGAATAAACACAAATTACACGTCAATAGAGAGACTATTGCCTTAGAAAATAAGCAATATGAATAATGCAACACTAACTTTGAACCAACATAGCATGTAAATTTTGGTACTGATTAATCAGACTGTCATTTGCTAATTGAAAAATAAAAAAGATTTTTCTGCAGGTACCTGCAATATATTAAGAACTGCTCTTATGACATCTTGATCTTTCAGGACATCAACACTAAGACTTGCTTGTCCAATGATTTCAGCCCATTTCTACAAATAATCATACATTGCAGTAAGGACACCACTAGGTATGGTACAAAATACAAATATGTTGTTACTTATTAGCATATGACTAAAAACTTGAAAAGTTTGAAAAGAATTCGTACTTACCTGATTTGGAAGATCCATTAACCTTCTCAAATATTCATCCCTCTTAGAAGGATCAGGTTCTGCTTGAATCATATGGCCAACCTGCATTCAGAAACAATAGAACATTTATGAATCTACAAAATTCTGTTAAAATTGATCAGAACAATAGTTTGATGAGAGTATTAATTGTTATTCTTACGGATTCATAAAATGAGTGAATCTGGTGAGGCTGAAGATCTGAAACAGTACTTGGTAGACTCGACAGAAGTTCAGAAACAAATGGCTCATTCTCTCCTACCTGTATCCTCAAAAAACATTCTTACCATAAGATAAATGCTTGCAGAATCTAAGGTCATGCTAATAGAGTATCTTTGATGATGACTGAACTCTATGACTACTAAAGCCCATTAAAGAAATGATTTGGACCCCCAGCAAATTATCCATGCACCTGAACTCACATTAGGATTCCTTATTAAAATTAAAAAAACGGCTGAGTGGTACAGTTTCATAAAGTTTAACAAAAATTCCACAATCTCCAGAGAACTTTAGATACAGAGGGGCCCAAGCATCATGACCAGACAAAGTAAGCCAACCAAGAAAGCAGGTGATGTCACCAAATTGGCATGCCAAATCAGGAAACAAATAATACTTCTCAAAAGTTATTGGACTGCTGAAGATCTGAACCCCTCCCCTCACCACCAAACAAAAAAACAAAAAAAGAGTTCCACTATCTCCATACCACCCACTATAGCAGAGTAGTTTAAATTAGAAAAAGATAATATCAACTAGAAAAGTGTTCATAAGTACAAAAGGAGAGTTACTGCCATAACTCGTTGTTGATAAGCAAAGGTCAGCTTACCTGGGTGATCACAAACTTACGCTTACATTTCTGGACAATTTTCAGAAAAGTATCACAAGCCATGTCCTGGAAATAAAACAAAGTTCAGTATGTAGCACAAGAGGGCAAAATCATAGGACACATCAAATTATGCGATCATTGATATGTAGTTGGAAAACCAAATTTAGTGAAACCAGTATTAGTCAAAACAGCTAACTGGAAACATATATGCAAGTACTTATATAGCTGATAGGATTCATGGACTTAGTTGTTTGGCATAAACCAATCGCCTAAGTGGAAGATAAGAATAATAGACTTTGGTTCTTTGGCTTAAAGTAACCAGGAACTAGAGTTCTGTTAGTTCCAGCATTCTGCCAGTTGAAGCACAAGCTGATCAGCTCCTACTTTCAGCTTCAGACAATGGGGCAAAAACCAAAACCTCAATTAAAACCTCTACAAGATTCTACCATATTAACCTAACATAAATCAGCCATCTCAAAAGAAATTTAGATTTACCATTTGCATCATGAACCTAAGCTGTTTGTAGCAAATTAAAAAAAACACACACACACATTTTACGCAATTATAATTATTAAGTTAAAAGTTTGGTGGCATTTGCTTGTTACTACAAAATCAGTACCTAGCATTTTCACAAGACAAACATGTTTAAAACCCAAGGATTAAAATGTGAATTATCTTTCTTTTGAACAGTGTTCAACATATATTCTGCTCCACAGCCCAAACAATCTTTTCCAAACCTATTGGACTCATTAAGGCATAGCAGTAATCAAATATCTCAAGAAGATAATAAACAATAAGCAAAAGATGTACCTGAACTCCTGGATGAGTTTCATGCATAAACTCAAACAACTTATTCACAACTGTTTTAAGAAATTTCCAATGGGCTCGGAGAAATCTCGGATACTGTCCTACAACATACCTAAAATTTATACCACGCAATTAAATGGGTTAAAAACCAAAATTACCGATGCCGCCAAAAGATAATAGAACAGAAGTGTTTGCTCACATGATATTGCTAGCGATCACAGCTTTGTTATCTTTTCCTTTCGTAATTTCACAAAGATTCAGCAAATCACGAATGACCATTACTAAAAATCTATTTTCCTGGCAACATCAAAACCATTAGAAATTTAATAATCATTAGTTATTTCATATGCCATAAACCATATAAAAGAATTATTGACAATAGAAAGTAAGTAAAAACAGATGAGAATTGCAAATCTAGACAAGGTGAAGCTTAACTATCCTATAAAGATCTGAAATAAACATAAGAAAGCAAAAACAAAAAACTATGCCAACCATGTTAAATTTTGCAGAATACTTAATAAATTTAAGAGACAGATCTCACATAACACTGCAGCTAAGGATTCTGATCTTAAGAACCATGTGTCCACTGTCAAAAAGAAAATTTATCAACCCTAACATGTGTGGTTGATCATAAATATCTTGCACAAGACATAAGTTCATTGTCTGGTCTCACCACATCTTCTGACAAATAATCATGTCATAACATTTACAATACCTGATGAAACCTAAAAATGGATCCAAACTTCAGCCAAGAATTTAAGCCTTCCAACAAAACAGTGGACGTCATTTACCAACAAAAAACAGCTAATTACACAAAAATGACAGACAGAATTAACTAAATTCCTCTAAGTCTATGTTTACATTCACCAATAAGTATGAGCATCATCAGGAAAAGTACCTGCTCCTCCATCATTGAACCCGATATTGATCCAATAGCCCAGCACAATGTGTTTAAGTTGTTCCAAGACCACTCTTCCCCACTCAATTGCTTACTCAACTTCTTCAACATCTGCAAGTCAAAGAAATTATGCATGGATCAATTTGCTATTAGTAAAGATGGTTGGACAATTTCAAGCAATGAAGTTATACACGAATAAAGTATAATTAAAAGGAAAACATAAATATCCAATAACTTGCATATTTTAACTGCAAAAATTGGATAGTTACACCCTAAGAATTTGAAAAGCAAGACCAATTGTAAACAAAAAATTATAGCACTTCTATAGATCACAACCAATTACGAACCGTAATGGCTTTGAGGACAAGATTCTTGCAGTCACAAAGCCAGATGGCATGTGAAATAAGCTCTTAACTGAACTAGATATAGTAATAGTTAGCAAAACCTGTTCAACTAGCATAATTTTTTCTCTACAAGAATAGTAGTTTTAGTATCATTTAGTCAACTACAACTCAACAAAACCTATCAAAAACCAGATACGAATGAGAAAATGATATACTTCAAGACCCACTGCAGCGGACTAGGAGTATCCACGGTGTTGTCTGTATAATATCCACAAACATAGACAAATTTCATAATTCATGTTTATTTCAGCAATCTACATGAATAGGACATGGTAAATGTTGCTGCACTGTAATCTTATCCACTTCTTCTGGAACCCTTCACTTACAAACCAAAAGTTGTTGATGTTTCAGAGCTCATTTTCCTCTTTAGAGATCATGTCATGCCCCAAAATCAAGTTATGGCCCAAGCACAGATATGACCGTCAGTAAAAATAGTAAACTGTGATTAGTCACCAAGATTGACCGATAAATGTAGCCAACAATTTTGGATGGACTGGGCACTAGGACTTTTGTCCATATACTTCACATCTTTAGTAACATTGTTTAACAAGTAATGTAAGATATGAAATAAGAACTGTGTTGACGTTTACAGTTCACCAATCTAAATGTATGTATGACATAACTTGCTGATGCCCAGCTGTGAAGTAGACCTTAGGTAATCTTTTAACAGTAAATACAAATTTCTGTAACTCATGGTAGTAACAAGCACACATATGAAAGAGACAGGTTGCAAGTATAACACAAGCATTGCCAGAAAATAGTTCAAAACACTTCTTGTACATAGTCAAAAATTAACAAGGATAAAGCAAGATCAGGATGTACCTGTTGTTCTGTGTCCTCATGATCAAGGTGTGACAAGTATATAAGTGTTTCCCTCATGATCTGCAATAGTGAATCAAATTAATTGTAAGCAAGTCAAAGTAAATTTAAAACAATGGCAATTAAGATACCAGAAAACCAATTAAGATACCAGAAAAGACAGTTTTACAGTAAGTTTGTCCTCTACAGTAGCAGTGCATTTTGATATAAAAAGCCTAACCCATTTATTTAAACACTAAATTAAAGGATATTCGATGACTATGTTAAACCAAGAATCCAATTTTGCTTTTAAACAAACAACCTACACCAAAATAAACAGGCAAACATTGATAAAGATTAAATGTTTCAGTGTTCACAAAAAAGGAAAAGGGCTACAAAGGAAGTTTCGGAGTCAAGCAGATGCATATGTCAAGTGAAGAAAATGAGAGATATTGTTATATTCTCCAGAAAAGGAATCCAGCACAAACCTTATATTGAACAAGCACATCATTGTCTTTCATAGTTTCACGAACAATATTTCCATTTTCATCCTCAACAATCAAAACCTCTTCTGGTTTAGCCATACGACAAATCATGAGCGTTCTTAACTTTGATAATGGACCTGAATAAAGTTGCCGCCTCTGCAGAAGCAGTGAACCAAGGCCATCAACCATCTCTGGTATCAGTGTAGCCTGAAGAAACCATAAGCTATGTCATGGTAAAAACAGTCTTAAAAAAGGCATCAAGCAAAATGATGATGTACGAGAACAAATTGACTATGCATGTAGATAAACAACAGGGGATATATGATCACACTGGATCTAGAATTATATATGCTTGAGTTGAAAACACAAGACATCAAGATAGAATAATAGCTTATCAATTTCAAAATGATACTACTGCAATTGAACTAGAATCACCATGTATCTATTTTGCTTATAAGTATCATGAGAGTAACAAAAACAATGCTGAAACCAGCTTTAAGGACATTAATAAAGTAAAACCTCAAACATATTTATGTAAAATATCCAGCATCCATTCATTTGACGATGAAGATTTGCACCAATGAGACACTTGATCAGGAAACATACTAAAGCAACAAAAAACTCAATATTTTTTCCTACAATAACATTATAGAAGAACCATCTTCCAGAACACAACAAAGAAAGGAATAGCTAATATCAAAAGTAGAAATATATAGGTAATGTTAATTAGGTAACTGTAAAATATTTGCTCGGATTCAAGGGAGGGAAACCTAGATGCAAAAACAGGAGAGGATTTCTCAATCTTGAGCTATAAAGTAAAGAGGAGCACAACAAATACCCCTCAATTTATATAATAACTGCATATGAATAAAGAGAAACAGTTTAACATCAATTGCCATGAAGATATACCTGAAGACCCATCAAGCCTGCAGCAACAGCAGGGTTGTCCAAGTTGTGATGCGCTTCAAACAGTTCTAGAACCAGTAAATTCCAATAATCCAAGCAAACCTGCCCATATGTTCAAGAAAATGTTGACCACAATAGGTGACAAGGCAATGCACATAATTTAATCATATACTACAAAAAAGTATCATCGTACCTTGAAAACCTCAGTGTCATCGACGTATGAGATACCAATAAGATACTCAAGGCCCATCAATAAGGCAGCTCTATTTTCAGGAGATTCCAGTACTCGTATGTGAGACTGCAAAAGGAAAGGGAGCCCCATTAATGCAACAGGTTTTTAAAAGCAAGTTGTTATTAATACTCGTAATCTAACAGTGGAATGTTGTGATCAAAGTCTCTTGTTAAATCTATGGTACAGCAGTGCGATTTCAGGGATGAAGACAGTAACAATAATTCAAAATGAAGTTACACAAACATCAAGCTCTTTATGACCACAAAAACAATATTCTGGAAAACAAAGATATCCCAAATTCTAACTAAATTTTTTTTTCTCAATTCAAAACAATATCAATAGATGCACTCACTGATGATCAACAAAATAAGGGCCATAATATATCAACCAAGACTTTAACTAAACAAGAACAAAGCAATGATTAGCCTCTTGATTGCAATTCCTAAATAATATAAACTTCTACAAACATCATAATTCTACGAAAGTAAATATGTCTCGCATATACGCAACTAACAATTAGTTTCAAGAAGTTGAACAAGAGGAAGAAACAACTTGCCTTGTAAAACGAAGTAAAAAACAATGCAAGGTTCTGGATGAAAGCCTATAAAAGAAAAAAAAATGTTAGCATGGTTCATTTGCATATCATAAAGAAACAAATTAATTGCAGAGAGGAAGAGATCAACTCATTAAACAAAAAGGGAAATAAGTGTACCTGTTCTTCACTGGAACCATTTGTATAAGCTTCAGAGATATTTGTACCAGGTGGGATGACAGTCTACATATCATAATAAACAGTCTCAACATAATAGAAGTACAGAATAGACAACGCAAGACAGCAATGTCCATAAAAAGAAAGTTAAATAGATATACAATTTTAAAAATAAAACAGATCAACAAAATAAAAATACCTGCAATTGTATCATAAAGATTGTATACATCTTCACATACTGCATGTCATAGAAGTCACCAAACTGAAGCGCCGCAACCTGTAAATTAGTAGTAGATTAACTTGTTATAAAACTGCTGCACGGACGAGATAAAGACAAGGCCTAAGATTCTATTGCAAATGCAATCTCTTGCAGTGTTTTTATGCCACTTCAAATGAAAATATACAGCACAATCTTCGCATCAAAGGTAACATCAAGGAAACTATCAACCACAAGTTTAAAACAACATAACAGACATGTACCTCTGTCAAACACTGAAGTGTAAGGTTCCGGTATGATGCGATAGGAAAGAATTTCAAGAGTATCTCCAGCTGACAATTACCACAATATATAAGCTAAATTTCACATTAATTACACCAAAATATATCTTTACCATCAACCAAATGGACTAAAGAAATCAATAAATGAAGCTTATGGTCATCAACAAACAAACCAGTGGAGATTCAAATATATAACCAAGAGGAATCCATGATAAAAAAGCATGAAGGGTTGCCAAGGTAGCCCGGATAAGCTCTGTTCGTTGTGATGCTGACAGTACGTATAAGCATAACTCGTGGATGAGTTGAAATTCACTGTTTTGAAGACAGAAAAAGTAAAAATTACAATGTTACTATATGAGTGAATACAACAAATTGCAAAAATAAAGAACAGCATCAAACCTTGGGAAATTGGCTAAGACAATGTTACTATATTTGAAGAATATTAATCTTTCCTATTACAAGAACACTAGTTTTACAGGTCACGAGAAACAGTAATTTATAGAAAATATGGCAAGAATGGTAAAGGAATACCTTCTGTATGAACCCCAGTGTCACAACAGAAAGAAAAAGCCCCCCAAAAGAATCATGCAACAACCAAATACAAACTAATGCGACAAAGTTTCCTGCTAGATAGAAGAATAAAGAACACAACACAACTGTTTTCCAAATGTAACATATAAGAAACAAAAAATGCATTCAAATTTAATAATGATTTTGTCATTTAATCCTTGGAAACCTACAATTTCCAGCATCAAACATTGTTCCCATTCTGAATATTTTCAGGTCAAGGCAGCTCATGGAGAATTTTTCCAGTTGAAAAGGCTCAGTCTTATTGAAAATAAAAAGCTCTTATTTACCATCAGTTATTCATCGATCGGGTAAATCACTCTGCACTTGACCATCTTGGAACTTGAGTTTAGAAAATACAGGTGTCAAAATCAGAACTGGCCTTCTACAGTTTCCAAAATTAACAGATCCAACTAAAAATCACTGACCCAACTAAAAAGATAGCATAAAACCTAGGTATTAACCAAGTGGCAATACCAGCAAAGAAATTCTTAAGCCAATGCCTCACAATGGAAAATAAGTAGCTGCAAAAATTCTCTTGCTGACTCTGTTTAAAGAACCAAAGGCACTGTCAATGCAAACTCTTGACATTGGACCATAGTTTCTGGTATTGACTGATTCCAACATGATGTGCCCGGTCAGTACCAGCGTCATCCAAGCTGATCCAACTTCGTCGGATATCTTTTGTCACATGATTAGAACTCAGGGAAGAATGCTTGAATCAGTAAAAATCAAATATATTTTGCTGATTTAGGCAATTTTAGCCAATTTCATGGAATCAAAAGAAATATATAGACAAAGAGCAATGAACTGGTTAAAAGTTAATGGAACTCAACTAGCTTGCTGATTTTGGACAATTTATAACCAAAAGAAAATCTGTGATTACGCCTTAGAAATAAAGATACTAGTTTGTCTTTATTTGTGTTTGGATACACAATCATGTAATACAAAAGAAGGTAAAGAGAGAAAAGGAGAGGGATTAAATCATGACCTTCTAGGAAAACAAAGATGTTAGCACAGAGAATAACGATATCTTGAGCTTTATCATTAAACACAGATTTTTTTTCTTTATTTATTTTTGTACAATTCTACAGTTAATGCATGACGTTTAGAGAAGCATCAGGGTCACCGTGGAATTTATCATCATCGTCCAAGCTAGATGTAGATAAGTTATTACATAATATTATCATTGTTATTATAGAAAATATTTAGTAACTCTAAAGATAAAAGAATCCTTTCAAACAATATCATTATATTCCCACTTCTATTTTATGTTTGTCTTGTGTATACACAAATTTCATAAATTGTCTGTTTTAAATTAATTTGTAATAGATTCTGATCCTATCCCGAGTCTTACAATATTTTCGTCATTAAAATAATCACAACACATCAAAGTTTCAATAACTCAATTTAATCAAGCAATGAAAATATTCAGAAAGCAGATCAAAGGAGTCATGACTGTAACCTATATTACTGGAATAAGATAACACCAAAATTCATTAATCATACAAAAACATTAAGTAAGAGGACACAATTCTTTTAGTAGAGCTGACCAACGAGTACAAAAACCACATAAACACTATGATAAGGCACATAGATCAGATCAAACATACCTATTCAAAGACTGCTTAAGTTCCTTTATCTTTTGCTGAGTCATCTCTCCTCTTGAGAAATCAAAAACTTCTTCACTTAAAAGCTGCACAATTGACAACTATTTTAGTCTATATTCTTAATATTGAAACCAATACTGAAAAGGAGACATACCTTTAGTATAGCCATGCAATTTTCACAGATTGTTTCACTACTCTTTGCAGCTGAAACAAGATCAGGAATGAAGCTCTGCCATCTGGTTGGCCACTCATGCTTTAAGACCTACTCTTTAGGAAATACAGACAATCAAAAAAGAGAAAACACAACCTAGTTTTCTCAATCCATGCTCCTAATGCATTGTGCCAAAGAAGATCGAAATCAGGCAATATAAACAGAAAGGCTAACGGTTACTGGTTTCAACCAGAAGATTGTGCAAATACAAATATGAAAAATCAGGGGCATTACCTGCACCAATATGACATTAAGCTTATTGACATACAGCCGCTCCTTCCGAAAGGAAACTTCACTACTAGAAAGCTGATTGAATGGGCAAAGATGTCCAAAAACCAGATGAACCAGTTATAACATAAATCATAAAGAAAAATGACTATGCATACATGCCAGCAAACAGAACCACAGTTACCTGTACAATCACATCAGATATATAATTCTTTATTCCATCACGCTGCTCGACTGGCAAGGCATTCCATTTGTACTTAATGACACTTTCTAGTACCTAAAAGGTTTTTTTAATTAAAAAATGACTATTTATAATGCTCCAAATTACAAGAGTTTTACTAGTGATATTAGATGACAGAAACATAGGAAATACAAACAAATTATAAGAGTAAAAAATTAGAATTACATCTACCAATGGTTAGAAATTTTTTTAGTCCAGTCAGGATAATCTGAACCCAAGTTTGTTTCAGAACACATCAAAATGTACACTTCCCAGACAATTAATGTGAAAAAATGAATACAAACACTAATGAGAGCAAGAATCTACTAAAAGTTAATAGTCGGAATTTTTTTTCCGTTAATATGCAGCACATGATATTGTCCATGTACACACCTGTCAGCACCATATCGTATTGGAACCTAAAGAATGTGGCGAGACTATCAGGTTGACTTTCGATCCATTTGGGACATCTGCAACAGACCCAATTGTGGGCTTCATTTTGTGTGCTTCAAACAGAACATCCATAAAAATGTTTTGCCATTTGTGGGTCGTTTTACAGATCTCAAACATCCAAACTGTTGCTGCTTCAAGGTAAAATTCAATTGAGTACACACTAGATCAATGTCCCTATTAGAAAAATTACTACAAATGTCATCACCATTTCTTATCCTTGCATTCTTTTCAATGGATATAATTAGCTAATATCTATATCTCATTCTTAGGAGACCAGCACAATAATATACAGTGTCCTATCATGTAGCAACTTATTGACATTTATGGAGAACTGCAAATGCCATCATCTTAGGATTGACAGGCATTGCCTTTTAAATAGCTGGATAAGATAGTCAACTATTGTGCACTTTGCATACCAGAGTGACTCTCTGACCCATGACGTTCAGATTTATATCATTATATCGAAAAGATAATACTATCAAAGAGGCACATAACTGTTTCCAGCTAACCTGAAGTGCAAAAAACTTAGTGTTCAAGCTTTGTGAATTCTGCAGAATGTGAACCACTTGCAGCCAGGTGTCAGGGTTGTTCTGCAATTCCCGTAGAATCTGATCTGCAGCTGACCGCTGTCACCAATTGGAAGCCAGAAATCAGCTGAGCTTGCACATAAAAGAAACAAATAACAGAAGGTAATTACACAGGTTAAAATTCAGAAAGCCACACCTAGCCCTTAGGGCCATGTTTAACCAACCAAGAAGAGTTACAATTTATAACACTCCACAAATGCTCGCTGCAATACTCAAACAGTGTGACAGCCACACTGCAGCATATACACACATTTTTCCCACCTAAAACAATCAAATAACTAGGATTGGAAGGCCACGCAATCAGTGAACTATTGCAAGAAGCCAATCAAACAAAAGAAAAGAAAGGAGTGACATTTTCTACCTGAATCAGACCCTGTCAGGTTACGACATTTAACCAGAAAACAATCAAATAAATGGATTGGAAAACCACACAATCAATGCACTATCGCAAGAAACCATTCAAACAAAAGCAAAGAAAGGAGTGACATTTTTTATCTGAATCAGACCATGTCAGGTTACGATATTTAACCAGAAAACAAAGTAGCTACTTTTCATCGATACGCCGACGATCAAACCCCACAACCATCCAAAACCCTAGAAAAACCCAAAGGCCACCAAACACCCACCCAACAGCAGCAAACCCTCACCCAAACCCCTAAATAAACAAGCGAAGACCAAAAGCGAAAGTAACAGAACCAAAGAGAACGCCGCGGACGAGGAGAGAAACCGACCTCCTCCTTAGATCCCGTCCCATAGAACGCGGCCACGGTCGCATCAAGGAGGGGAACATCAATCGGCTTGCTCAAATCCCTCAACCTCTCCGCCATTGGACCACACCCCAAGATCCAGCGGCCAAATCCTAGAAAAAGCACCGACGAAGAGCCCTGGAACTGTGGAAGAATCTAGAAACAAGGGGCGAAGAGGAGAGGGCAAAGCGGGAAGTCTCCCAAACCCTAGCTCTTCTATCCTCGTGAGCTTCGCTAGGGGATTCGATTCCGAGAGAGAAAGCTAGCTTCCCCTCCTCTTCGTCGTCGTCTTCTCCTTTTGTCGCTCCTTCTTTCTTGCTTTCTCTCTTTATTCGCTCGCTTTCGCTCCTGTTCGGTGGTCGCCAAGCGATCAAGGGACGCAAAGAAATATAGATTAGGGGAAGCGGGCATGGGGGTTCCGCGGGATGAAAACGGGGCCGGCGTTGCCAGCGAATAACGACACTGCCACTGGGGTTTGGGGGGAAATACGAAAACGCTGTTGCCGGCGGAATCGACCTTATCCAAGGGAAACGGGGGCGTTTCGGTCATTTCGGGATCCGATGGGATTCACGTTTTCGTGAATTGAAGGCACGAAACGGTGTGTCCGAATCATGATTCGGCTCGCCGCGGGCGTGGCTTTGGGTCCGGTTCAATGGGATCGTTGCACGATTTTTGAAGTATGACATGTCAATTAATTAAAAAGATGGTTTTACTTGTCTACCCTCCCAACGTTCCGAAATAGCATATTTGCAATTTTAAGGTTACATATATGAGCAAGAACTCTTTTCACATGTCTATCCAATAAACTGAAGTTAGATTGCCGCTTAATTAGAAGTTGTAAATGTCTAAAAAGCTCTTATTATTTTCGTCTTCCATGATATTTTTTATCAAGCAATTCGTATCAAGTTTTTTCAATGTCATGTAAGAATTGATCGACGAAGATTAAAGCAATTATCTTGATTTAATTGTCAAGTTTTTTCAATGTCGCATTATCACAAAAAAAAAAAAATTTGATTTTTTTTAACTCATTTAATGTTCAGACCTACATCAAATTGTAATCTCCAAACATCTTATATCTAACTCATCCGTCTATATCTTAAATAAATAGCATGAATTTAAGGACTAATTATAAAATACTCTTGTAATTAATTATCCCTATACTTTCAAAAATGATGAATCCTTATTTCCATTATATTTATAAAATTAAATTATTTAATTATATTTCTTCTTCTCATGCAATCGACAAAAATATCACACAAAACTATATTACTGAAAATATCACAAGATTTATCATTGAACACATGTTAACTTTAACTCACTTGAATTTCCCATCAACAACGTCGACAACACAAGGAAAAACAAAATTAACTATTTGACTTTGGTAAGTATAAAAGTCCTATAACTTTTAAAAAATATAAGAATCTAAATACTAAAAATAATTAATTACAAAAAATAATTTACAATTAACCCTGAATTTGAACTAAATTTGATAAGTGTCTATATCATGTAGATACATTACAAATTTGGTGGAGAAATTTTGATCACATAAATCACACAGGAACTTTACCATGAACCCAAGTTGCATCTTCTATTTTCCATTTGCTATAGGAACTGTTGGGGAGGAGGAAAGATGTTGATCCTGCAAGCACCAAACTATAACAAGAAAATGAGCCCAACAAAAATGAAGCTTCGATAATCCACACATTCATTGGACTCCTTTTTAAGCTAAAAGAGGTTCAAGCACATTTTTATATGAATCTGCAAAGATTCAACTACCCACAAGCCACATTGGTAAAATTAACAGAAGTCAATAGCACAATCAGGAACGAATAACCCAGATTAATAACCTAGATCTGAAGAAAAGATAGAAATAAAAAAAATCACGTTTGCACTGGTATGAAAAAAGCTAATAGAACAGCCAAGACAACTGTGTTCAGGTCTTGCATGCTTCATCCACAAAACACTGTTCCCTCAAAATAAAAGTTATATAAAGGTTAGATCCAAAAATTGTCTATTTTTAATGAGCTATGGACTTCATAACCTCTGACCAAAAAAAGAAAAGAAAAAGACAAAAGAAAGTACCAAAGAAGAAGGAAATGAAGTTTTTTTCCTGACTGAATTTCCAGTCAAAAATGTCAACCTAATCTGCCACATGTCCAAATTCCTCATACAGGGAGACTAGAAATCCACCTAAGTTGTGTGTCATCATTTCTTAATAAACTTAAATCACCAAAGAGCAACGGATTTGCTTGTTCTTGCCAAAGAGCCAGATAATGCACATCAAACCTGTTTGTCAACGGAAAAGCTGATGAGTATATGATGGAGAACAATACAACTCACACCTACGTATGCTTACCACACTCAAAACAAGTCAAATACAAAGTCCTCATGACTGAACAGCCAGCCTCTGAAGATGCTCACAGAATATTTGAAGGCTAACATCATTAGTGAAGATGACATCAGACCCTGGTACAACCTCATGGGCGGAGTTATATGTAGCTGATGGATTCAACTTCGCTAACAGAAATCTTGCCTACAAATTAAACAAACCACCAGATTGTCAGCAGCCAGGCTGTGGTAATACTTTTGAGCACAGTGAACGAACAATATGAACTTCATATGTTACTTGATCTACCATATCCAGGGTGTTCCAACATTTTGCCAACAATATCAGTATATTTAACATGTAGAAGAGTTGTACGCATTTGCTATTAAAGAAATGCTTATCAAATTGTTTATGTTGTGGTCAGAGACTGACATCAACATAATTAGTAACCAAGTCGCAAGCAATAATAATGTCCTGGAATAGCATTCGTCAAGAACAAAAGAAAATGGCATATCAGATAAATAATTATGATAGCACAATATAAAGCAAACTGAAAATATACCTGTGAGCCATGGTGATCACAAATAACTAATCTGGGGACAGGGAAACGATTTTTGATGATAATCTGGGCATCATCTTGGGGAGCTTGTAACAGCTGAGCAAAGACCTGTTGATGACAAGAAAAAGAAGAAATTCATTGGTGTGTTATTCATGGCAAAAAAGGTTCACCAACATTTAAATATCTTTCTTAAGCCTAACAAACCTATATGAGGTAAATAAATAAATTCATACACATGTTCTATTTGCCTTTTTCTTGACATTAATGGCTCTTTTATATTATACCTGTCCACTACATGCTATATTTATGCCTTTACTAAACATGCAGTAATCCACGATTTGTCTAAATGGCATGAGGCAATTGCAGAAGAACCGACTTGAGTTGGTGGAAATGCCATCCTAAGCCAAAGTTGTGTTAGGCCAAGATTTCAAAAAAACACCACAACCGGTACGAACCAGGCACTAAATACCAGTACAACAGATGACCGGATCACAGACTCCCCATTTCTGCCAGATCGGGTCCAGTTCAGGGTAATTATATAATAACCGCTAACAACCCCCCCACCTTGCTCTTCTTCCTCCTCTTCTTCTCCATATACTACTCCCCCTTCTCGGCACCACCACCACATTTACCACCATATAGTATGAACCACACCTGTACTGGTCTTTCCAGGGACCAGTACAGGGCTAGTGCCCAGGACCTCGAACCATGTTCACAACCCTGATGTAACCACCACTCGGCCAAAAAAATAACACAGAGATGAGATACAGTACACAGAATTATTAAATTATGATGACTATCAAATTGATTATCACCTACTAAAAACCCTTTGCAATGTGGTCAACAACGCTTGTGATCTTAAATATGTTGTAGTACATTTCCATCCTCTCTAAATATAAGCCTGCATACATTGATCCTCTCCAACCCCATGTTGGCAGGAGACAGCCTCTACCCTGAGCACGCCTATTTTTACATTTCTAACATAACAAAGAACCATATGTAGAGCAGAACAATAGGGCAATTTTAAATCATAGAATAAGTTACAGCTTTATATCCCATAAAATTGACCCTTCAAGCATATTGAATCATTATAAGTTAGATTTAGATTATTAAATAATGAAAAATAATAAAGTGGTCCCTGATATTTTAAAGTGGAAATAAAAATATAATTTGGGTAGGCAATAGGGTCATAAGTAGTTTAATATATTAGGAACATAACTAAGAAGCCTAGTAAATTGTCAACAATAGCATTAAAAAATATATTCACCCGGACCTGTACATACCAGCCAGTATTTACTGGTCCAAGCATGAATCTACAGGGTAACCACCAAATTTTAGACAGTCCACATGTGGCACATCGCTTTCTTTATTTTTCTTTTTTTATTCTACATACAATATTTAGTTTAGGTTTCAGTTAGTTGATATAGAAGATCTTTTTCTCAATATTTCTTTATTTTCTTCAACTATCATTTTAAAGCCAATTTCCACTTCAAGCTACAGGTTGTAAATACATGAAGAAATATCAAATACAAGAATTTGTAATTAAACTGATTGCAATCATTACTGATTATATGACTGGACTAAAAAATACATCAAGTTACCTGATGCTCAGGCTGATTCTGGTAACCCATGTTGCGCCATTGAGCAATGGTCATCCCATGAAAGATAACAACACTGAAGTATGCATCTAGCAACAATATACGATCGGCAGATATAGAAGCGACATCCAATAATGCAGGAGAAGGAGGTGAATTAAAAGAATATGAAAGAAGTGAAGGCTGTATCATGACAACAGAATTGCTGATGCTTTCACGATTCAACAACATGCGGAAATAAGCAGTTTCATCAGGGCTATTGTTAATAACCTGAAGAAACAATGTTGAGAAGAAATTTAGAACTTGAATAAAATTTTGCAAAACTGAAAAGTGTCAATTTCAAAATTCACCAATTTTGAAATTCTTGGAAATAATCCTAAGAACGTGCCTGTACAAATTGTGAGCGCCTCAGATTGAACATGAACTGTGGGAGGATTGAGAAATTTGGATTCAGCGTAAACGAAGCAGGGTCATCTTTTCGATAATCACCAAATCTTGAACAAAAGCGGATAAGGGATCTATCCAACCATCGTGTTGCATCAAATTCTTGCTAAAAAGCAAAGATATATCATATTCGTGCTATGATAACCAAGAAATCGTACATAGCAACTAATACTATACCAAGCAATAAAAATCAGGGTTCTTGTCACAAAAATAAAACATCCAGTTGCAAATATGCAAGCCTGTAGCTTACCTCCATCTCCATTTTCAAGGACACATATCTTGCAAAAACAACAGCTGCAGTTTCCTGATCAAAACCTTCAACCAATTCCTATAATTGTACAATGTCCAAAAATCAATCAAGTGGCCATTATTGTTCTAATAATATGCAATAGTCATTATTGTTCTAGTAATATTCAATCAAAAACTGGAGATCCAATAAACTATCTTATGACAGTAGCATGTTAAAGGAACATAACAACAATTGGATTATAAACTAACATTAACCAAGAGCAACATGTTTTATGTTCTCTCATGGGGTTTTAGAAAACTTGCAACCATGCACATTTACATCGAAGTAATTGGCAAGTGCCAAATAGTTGGGACTAAAGGCTTGCTTCCATTTCTCCTGTTATAGAATCCTGATCAAAATTTGACCAACTCACCAACACTTGATGATTAAGGACAGGTGAAGAAACCAAATAAAATTGATTTTAGAAAAAAGCATATGAACTAAATCCTCATAGCCAAAACAGCCAAAAAGATCAGATTTGCAAAAAAAAAAATATTTGTTCAAAAAATGGTAAAGAAAACTGAATAAGAAGTTCAAGAGACAAACCATGATGTCTTGTCCTACAAGGCAGTATGTATTTACCTTGTCTATCTGATCTTATATTATGCCATGTAAGAGAAGGTTTCCACAACTAGCCGGGATTCACTGGGCTCAGCCCAGCATCATTAGATATATCAAGTTTTAGTCAAATCAAACACCTATGTGCTAGTGACCACATATGGTGTGCTAGTGGGCGCCTGCATTCCCAGTGCTCCTCTTGTATACCATATTGGCAACATGGCCAATATAAGTGGCGTTTGATACACCAAGTTTTGACAAATTTCATTAAACAGGAGTCGCCTCCACATTTGAACCACAAGGCTTTATTTATCTACATCACCTACATATTTATTTACATCACCTACATATTAAACAGAAACCAAATCAAACAGATCATGGTGATAAGTAAAGCAGAAGGAAATACTTAAGTCAAACATCAATTGCTCGCTAACCAGGTATGATATGCATGCACAAGTCAAAAACTTCGATTACTCACAAATTAAGTCCTCGCATGACTTTTGAACACAACTCTCAACAATAAGGATTTTCTTATGTGTATTTAAGTAAAACATGGAACAAAATTGTTTCTAACCAACCTCTGTGCAAGAACCATCCACCCATCTTCTAGTGACAGTCGTAACCCGTAACCTCATTTGACCTTCAGGGCCCTGATAACTACATGCCAATGACATTATCTGATTAAAAAGTTTTACTTTCAAGTTACAAACAAAACAAAATGGACGAGGGGTTATACTTGGTCAAAAATTGTATATATAATTGTGGATTTGGAATTCCAGATTGGTTTGGCCGTTCACTTGGTGAAATTTCAAAGAATACCGTCAAACAAGTAGTCCTATCAAGACCACACATTTTCCATGAAGTTGTATTTCCTTGGCCTACAATAGTATCGGCACAAAGAGCCCCCTTCTGCAAATGTTACTGAATTAGCAATATGCTTTAGAGATATCAAAGTTCCAAAATTTTCAAAATAAAAAACCATATAAGTATGCATCTTATGTCCTCATTAACACCAAGATCCAAGATAACCTTCTCTAAAGATGTACATGGTCCAATAACTCCCTGAATCTTGATGTCCTTTGAACAGTTGATCTCAAGTGTGCCACTGGACAAATTAAGTAACTATAAGAACTAATGTCTTCAGAAGATACGGCACTAACAAAATATAAAAATAATTAAAACAGGCGATAGAGGCAAAGTTATAAATAATACTGAGAATCAACTGCAATTTTCAAATCCAGTTTTGGTGGATACCTAAAGTTACAAAAATAAAAGTGGAAAAAAATTGCTTTTCACTTAAGCAGTCCAATGGTCCATCGATTTAAGTGTCCATGTGGTCTTAGGTTCCATTGATCTTAGAAATACTGGAGTAAGATTTGAACTGGATGAAGAAGCTTGTGAAGGTTAAAAACCAAACTAATTACCTACTACTGGTGTTGATCCTCATTCATAAATATTAGACATAAGGTCATTTACAAATTTAATGAAGAATGAATCATGTTGCAATTTTCACTTACTTCAACAGCTATCAACAAGTATGCAAGTCCATTCCTGTTGATAGAAACATTGCCAAAGTTTCCAAGTTGAGTCAAAACCAGAACAAAGTCAATTATGATACCTGACTGATTTTTTTTGTTTAGTTTTGGTTAAAGCTGATAGACATACGATACTTCAAAACTGCCAAATCAGAACTACTTTAGATTCTCAAAAACAATTTGTAATTTGAGCTTGTTGTAGCTTCCACAACGTTCTGGCCTTGATTTAGATGTCAACTGGTTCATACTGGAGACAATTGAGATCACTTCCTGTATATAGCTATTTCAAATTTTCGTTTTTAATGTAATATCACTGTACATATAGGAGTGAAAAAGAATTACTTAAAAGAAAGACCAAGAGACTGCTCGCCATCTTCAAAAATTCGTTTGAAGGAGTCTTTGAAAACTGGGTGTCCAAAACTTTCAGCAAGAACTACAAGTCCGCCCGTTCTCTCCACTGCTACTTTCATCTCTGTAAGCCCAACCTGGATATATACACACAAAAAAGAAATTTTTATGAGTTAATAAAATTAGCACATAAGAAAATCTTTAACCGTAGGATTATGACAAAATCTCCTCAAATCAAAACACACGTATACACACAAGAGAAGAGAGTAACAAAAATGGCAGCATTTTGTTACTGACAAGTCAACTTTCTACAGGAAATTTTGCAAAATACATTTGTGGAATAACTTTCAGCCAAATGCTCACAGGCTATTTTATAGGAAAAAGAGGTCCTGTTGAAATTTATACTTACTAGTCTTACTAGACCAGCCTAGTTCCACATTAGTTATCAAAAATATTGGGAAACACTCAGGTAATTTTCAACACTTTCTTGTCACAAATTTGTTACTAAATAAATGTTTAATGGGATAATTTAAATAAGCTCATTATTGCATTCACTTATCATGCATCAGAGCAAGTGTGTCAAACTAATCAGTAGTCATCTTTAGATGATAAAGTCATTACCATGAAAGCCACATGTCTATAATCAGTCATGGAGGAAGATGACAGGACTTTAGAATGGATATCGCCAAGCTGAAGCGGGCAAAAAGCAGGTTTATCTCATTGTGTTTGCATGAATGGTACATAGTTAACGGTCTCCAGTGCCAAGAATTATGATCTTAACAATTCATTATCAAGCTTATATTATCGATGTCAATTAGACAAATTCCATGTACACATTACAATACAACTAACACAAAAATGTTACATCAGAAAAGTAATAGAATTATAATAAATGATGTCCAACATTCTTCGCATAAGGATCCCATATCCATTCATACTCATACCGGTCAACTGTTTAACAGACTTACACATGGCACTGCAATGACAGTAGTCTAGTTGTGCCATGTATCCATAATAATCTTTAAAGCATAATAAGGTCTCCTACATTATTACAAAACAAGTTGCTAATACAAAAATAATTGACTCAAACCTGATCAACTGCAGAAGCAAATAGGTCCAACACATGGCCCTGGTTAACTAGCTGCTTGGCCAAATTATCATAAAATTTAACAGCTTTGTGAAAATGCGGGCCTGCATCTTTATCAAGATCTTTATGAGAGCGCACTGACTCTGAGAAATCTTTTGAGACAATCTGCAAAACACAATTTGAGTGAATAAACAGAATGTTTGAAGGAAATTAGCTTGAGGATGTAAATGATGTAAGAATTCTGAAAATCCAGAAAACAATTAACATTAATATCTTTAAAACATATGAGAGACCTCAGAATACATTCTTTCAGAAAGTTATGCAAGGAAAAATTAGTGTAGTCCATTACATTCTTTCAGAAAAATAATTGTTATGCACAAAAAAGAAACTAGGATAAGGTAATCTAACACAAGGTACTAAAGAAACCAATCTCAATGACTCAATCTACAAGAAGCATGATGCTAAGTAAATTTACATTGAAAAGGCACACTAACCTTGAATAACACAGATGCATACAGAATAAAATGGGAAAAAATTAATTCGGCCAATACAAGAACCATAAATTAGTTGCCAGAAGTGAAAGCAGGGGTAGGTGCATGTACAAAGTCAAGTAAACAGCAAAATTCACTAGGAGAATCAACCTATTCCTTCTCAATCTCTCCCGTAGACCCTATCCCTCCCTCCTGACAGTAACAGCAACTCAACTACTGATGGCTGCCAGTGGCAGGTTCCTCTCCTCTTCCTCTTCTTCAGAAATCCCTTTTCTTTTCCAAATTGGGATACCAGGAATCCTGACAGTGGACATCAGGGGTTGCGATTCATAGACATGTATGCTTCTGAATTACAGGAATGCAATTTTGAAGCTTGTACTCAGCTGTAGAAAGGCGCTTCTGGCTGATGGTCCTGGAATGGATCATAATTTATACAAGGCTAAATGAGAGCACATAACAAGATAATTGGAATGTAGGCCAAAACTTTGTAGCACTCCTAAGCCTCATAAGGATGCTTTTCTGTGAAGATGAAGGCACTAATCTTGAATAGGAATTAGCTATAAACTAGTCTAAGCTTCAACGTAAACTTACCAACTAATGATAAACAAAGGCATGCTTAAAGAATTTTCGCTGAACAAACACAACTTATGCTTCTAACATAACAAACCGCAGAATTTACAGTAACCATCAAGTCTCAAGATATGGCAAGGTGATTATTTTAAACCGATGTAGAATTTACAAGAATAAGTGGATTATTCTGGAGAGAGTCATTCGGAATAATATCAATAAAATGAATTTCACATCTTACAACAAATTGCTTCAAGCTAATAATAGTAGCCAACATAGGCACTTCTCACTTTCAAAATGCTAAAAAGTTGCAGAGTTCTCTCACATGGCATCTAATTAATCATTGGAAAAGACGAGCCCCAGCTTGTACAACAAAAGTGGTATAGTTATGATATAACCCTTTTAATTATTATCATCTAAAACAACAAATATAAGGATCTTCAACTAATATGGATCACTTAATTTTAAAAGGTTTGAAGTCCAGCAACCCAATCAATAAATCCCAGAATAAAGTTCGAAGATTATGCGTGAAAAAAAGCAAGCATCTTTACCATGCCAGGGCCCTGAGTACATGGCCCACCAACCAAAGCTATGATGCGAGCCCCAGTACCAGGCATACAAGCTCCCAGCAAGCCAGAAGCAACATTTAGGGCAACCCCTGTGCAACGTAAAGCACGATTCCCTGCTTCAACTGGCCACTGATCTGTCTGCAGCTCATCCAACAACTGCGACAGAACACAACTCAAATGTTTACCTCTAAAACAAATAGAAAAAGACAAATCAATCAACCAATTTGGGAGCAAAGATTGAATCTCACCGAACTGAGAGCGTACTCACAATCTGCTGCCGGGAGCAGGAACCTATTGACCGATCCAGATGGATGAAACCCATTGGCTTGCGGCACCTTGGGATATCCCGGCGCTCCAACAGCGGCACCATGGCGGACGCTGGATGCAGAGAGCCTAAGATGATCCAATATCTGGTCTTTGGAGATTTCCTTGGTCCCTCTGAACACGTAGATCTTGGACACATCTGCGAACCCTAGTTCGTAGAGGTGGACCTGGGTACCGAAGGTGACAAGCCCAACGAGGGCGTGATCACGAAGCAGACCAATGGCCCGGCGCATGGCCGACTTCACGAATCCCAGCTCCTCCTCGATGAGGCAGGTGTCAATGACAAAGAGGAACACGGGGGGTGGTGGCTGGGGTGAGGACGGGGCGGAATAGTGGTTGAGGGGCGGTGGGGCGTACTCGACGGTGGTGCACTGGGGGTACAGCTCGCCGGGGACAACGGCCTCGCTGATGGCGGCGTAGTGAGGGGGGAATTGGTTGCGGGAGAAGCAGAAGGGGCAGATCCAAATCTTGGCGGCGAAGTCGACACGAGCGAAGGGGTTGAGAACCGCGGAACACGGCGGCTTGCAACGGAGGGGGTTGTAGGGGAGGACGAGGAGAGACGGGGAGGCGCGGATCGGGGCGATGGAAGCGGCTACAGGGACGACGCACTTGCTCGCCTCCAACTTGGAGCGGGGCCAATTGTTCCAGGTCATGCGGACGCCGTCGGGTCCGTCGGGGTCCGGGGCGGCCGCGGCTCCCGAGCCAGCGAGGTCCTCCGCCATGTAGATGTAGTGGCGGCAGCAGCGAGGCGGCGGCAGGCGGAGGTTTCTCGCCGGCGATCGGGAATTCGGATGGCTTGGAGATTTGGGGGATGGAGGGAGTATTTATTTATATTTTACGTTATTCATTTCCTCCATAATTAATTCCATAAACGGTTCGGGTTTCATCACCCGGATCCGAACTACATCTTGTGGCTAACGGACGTAACTTTACACAGATTTGGGCTTCAATTGGGTGGGCGGTTGCCCGAACCCGACTCCACCAATCCTATGAATGCACTGATTAGGTCATTAAGATATCTGACTAAATCTTCATTTAATGTTTATGAGAGATTTGAGTGAAATATGACGTTGTTGGGTTATTTTGAATGTGACCAAATGAATTTTCTTTTCCTTTTCTAAAAAAAATATATTAATTATTCATAGGGTAAGTCCCTCTTAAAAAAAATTGATTGACTTTAACAAAATTAGTCACAAAAGAAAGATTCCTAGGAATTGTTAAAAAGATCAAGTCATCAATCACAAAAATCTATGAATCAAGTCTGAAAAGAAAATTCTAAGTTACGAAGAATCGAGAAATCCGAAAAAGAAATTTATGTATTTGAAAGATTTAGCATGCTAAATTTTGTTCCTCATTCAATGGTTTTGGTAAAATATCTGCTAATTGATATTTTATATCAATAAATTCTAAAGATACGTCATGATTATTAATATGATCTCTAATAAAATGATGTGTAATATCAATATATTTAGTTCTAGAGTGTTGAATGAGATTTTATATTAAACATATTACACTAATGTTATCATATTTGTGAATTTCATAATCTTTTAAAGTGTTCTTCATCCAGATAACTTGTGCATGCACCTACTGCTCTATATTCTGCTTCAGTTATAGATAATGCAATCGAGTTTTGTTTTTTGGAGGACCAAGAGACAAGTGTGTGACCTAAGAATTGACATATTCTGGATATGTTTTTTTAATCTATTTGACAATTAACAAAATCAGCATCAAGTAACTCAAAGTTTTTAGAATTATGACACCATAGACTTATAGTTCCTTTTAGATATCTAAAAATTCTTTTAATAACTTTTAATTGAGATTGCTTAGGATTAGATTAAAATCTCTTCATCCGATGGCTAGTGGCAGTTGTGATCTTACTTCCACGTCTTCCCTTTATGATCATCTGCTTTACATTAATAAGAAACTTCATGATTAGTTTAAAAAAATTTCAAAAAACATTACCGTCATTCAATTCCAAGCATCACTTCGAAGTCTTGTAAGGGTAGCAAAAGAAAATCCATTAGCAACTCTTGACCATATATAATCAATTTGATCTTTAAACACTTGCTATCATAAGTTTACTTTGAATTTGTCATAGCATTCAATGTGGTAGGTCAATCGATCATCAATCTTATTATCCATAAAATTGTTAGTGCTACTAGTATCAATCAAAACTGTAACGGACTAATGTTCTAAAGTTCCTCCAACTTTCATAGTTTGATGAATTAGTCGATTCACCAAAATCAATGCTTTTATAATCGAAGTCCACATTGTTAGCTTTCGGTTCCTCCCTATTTGGTTCAATTATTAGAAGTTGTCATTGTTTACATCGATGCTCCTTACTCCACTTTTCATCACAATACCAACACAAACCCTTCATTGATCTTTTATTGAGTTATTCTCGGATTTATAGGGAAATCTAGGAGCGAAAGAATAAAAACAAAAACCTTAAATTTTCCAAAAAGGTGTTTATCATCGTACGAATATTAGTGCGTAAAAATCTATGAAACTAAAAACCAATAGTGTTTTAGTCATGGAGATCGTATATCTCTAAAATCCTATAGATATGTGGGAGAGGATGAAGGAGGTCAAGCATCATCCTCTCTAGCAGTGATCCACACAGTAGGATTGCAATGACGCCCCTCAAATCTCCATGCCTGCTATTTGAGGAGGAGAATGTGAGAGGAGAATAGAAGGTGACAATCAGGAAGTCCCAACTATGGATCTTTAATTCCCTCCTATTTATAGAGGCTCCGAGTTAACTTAATCCTAATGGATCCTGTCCCATTGGGAACTGGATCTCCATCCAATTACCCAAGCCTCTTAGACTAGTGGGTCTCTACCCAATAATCTCTTATTAGCTCTTATTGGATATTGGGTCTCTACAAGCCACGAGATCCAATAATTCATGAGCTTATTGGATATCTAACAATATAGGGGCTTCGACGGATATCTTATAACCGAATATATACTCGTCACAATGCGTACTATATGTGTGTGACTCTCTAGGCCCAATATCGAGCTAGTTGTGAGTCATACCTGTCAAAACTCTTTCTGGTTCTATGAATTATTATCTTTGTAATAATTCACTTGACTCATCGACTACGGACGTACTATCAGATCCATACGATTTTCTCCTCGAGTCTCGCTCTAATCATATTATCCCGGAGTCTCTCATAATCTGAACAACCTTAGCCAAGAATTTGTTTGAGTCAGAACACACGAGATATTCCTCTCTTGATACTGAGAGCGGATGGTCCTCTATTGACACTCAATAACAGTCGTAAGGTTAACAGTCACTCCTAATGATTGATTATACTAGATCTGAAACTTTCAAATCTATAAGTTCGATATCAAAGAGTTGAGTACTCATATAGGACATCGTTGGTGTCTCAAGTCTAAGGACTAGATACACTATTGAGACTACGAAATCATTGTCTAACAGTAAGGTATCATCAACTATCTAGCAATCCGTAAGCGGATCAATCAGTGAACTCATTCTCCAATGAGCACGTGCACTATATCCTTAGCGTCCCCATATAAGCAGCTATGAGACCAGCTGCCTCCATCATATGGACGAGTATATAGTATACAAGTCTATTCGGTTATCTCGATGTCTCTCTCGAGTAACCTATGATCAAGATTATTTATGATCTGTGTTTAAAGGTGAATCGGTTTCATTGTCGTGATCTCATCATGATCCGATTCTCATTTCACAAATCTATGAACATCACAATATATTTATACAACAAGCAATATAAAGTAAAAAATTATCATAATAATAATAAAAAAAATTATGTGTTATATCAATCACTCACGTAATTGACTTGCAGGGCACCCATTACTAGTAAGGTTAGTCTTTGGGTGTTAGAGTTTTGGCTAGGAATAGATGAGGCTAGTGGTTTGCTGATCATTTGTTTATTAACACTTCTAATTTGACGATTCTCCCTGCTAATTTTTTCCTTATGCAAATATGTAACTGAGATTACAGCTATCATAGTGCGGGGTTAGCGAGCTTTGACTTCACACCAGATATCTAGATTAAGTCGCTCGATAAATGTTCCCACTAGTTATCGTTTAGATCAATTTCTAACTTGATTTGACAATTGTTCAAACATGCTATGATATTCTAGCATTATAGATGTCTAACTAATTTTAATGAGTTGCCCATCAACATTCTCGTATTCAGATGATTCAAAGCGAATGAGAAGCCCTATCTTGAATTATTCATACGAGAAGACCCTATGGTAAGTTTCGTACTAATCATACTATTGTATTGTATCTCTATCTAATTGGATTGAAGCTATTTCCACCTTAGATTCTTTTAGAGTTCTGTAAAAACAGAAAAAATTTTCTGCCATAGAGATCCAACTAGTCGGATCTCCATCTTCCCATCTTGGGAATTCCACCTTTATGCATTGGTAGCTTGTATCTTACTCTTGGTTCCTTTTTCTTGTGTCTTCCAATCGATTTAATGTAAGACTTGAACTTTCATCTTGTTGAAACATGCTAAAGCTCTACAATAGACTCTTTTTAAAATCATTAAGGATTTCTTGCAATCAGTTCTCAATTCTGGTTTCCAATGGTAGCCATTACATATGACTTTCACTGAGTTATTGGTAGCCATTACATATGACTGCAGATTTGTAATCCCCAACTCCTATTTTTGGTGTTGGGTCAAGGGCAATAGCACTGCCCTATTCGGTGCGACTGTTGTGACGTCGATTAATGGTAGCACTCTTAGAATGAAGGATTGCTACGAGGATGCCGATGAGGAAGCGGATGTCGAGAGCAGTGTGAGGGTTTGTTGTGATCACTGCGAGGAGGATATGAGGGATCACTGCAATGGTGTCAAGGATGCTACTAGACACTGAGAGCAGCATGAGGGCTCACTGCTATCACATTAAAGGTGCTTAGCTATAGGCAATGATGGTGGCATGGGTAGTTTCTGCGGAAACACCAAGGATCGCGGTTGGAAATTAGCGACGATAGCATGGCTGGAAGGCGACGGTGTCGGTGTGGGGAGTTACCCTATTTCTATCGTTGCGAGGAGGTAATGATGCTGCCAAGGCTGGGAGGTAGCAATGGTGCCGCGGTTGGGAGTAGCGTCACCGAGGGTTGTGAGGCAGAAACGATTACTTGGTCGAAGGGAAAGAAATGATCGCTCGGCTGGGAGGGAATGTTGGCGATGATCTCTTAATTGGAGGGATGAGGACTAGTGAGGGGTCGCCAAGGTTAGGAAAGAGACGATTGCTTGGCTGGAAAGGAACGTTGAGGGTCGTAACTAAATATGGGATGAGGCACGATTGAGGGCGACTGCGACGGAAGGTGGGATGAGGCGCGATTGAGGGTGACTGCAACGGAAGGTAGGATGAGGCACGACAAAGGGTGAGGAAACATTGGCGGCGAGAACGATCGCTCGACTGGGAGGGAACACTAGCAGCGATCACTCGGTTAGAGGGGTGAGGATCGACAAGGGGTCGATGAGAGCGATCACTAGGAAAGAGATAATCGCTCAATTGGGAAGGAATGTCGAGGGTTGTATCTAGAGATGGGATGAGGCACGACTGAGGGAGACTACAACAAAAGGTGAGATGAGGCACGGCTGAGGGCAACTACAGCAGCAGAAGGTCGGATGAGGTGCGACTGAAGGCGATTGCATGGAAGGTGGGATGAGAAATTATAGTGGGAATACCGAGGATTATGAGAAGTGAGGGGTCATAGAGGCTAGGAAACAATGGAGATGGCCCTGCCCTTTCTCATTCAAGCGGGATGGGGCGACTATCGGTTTTTTTTTTTTTTTTAGATGATGATGGCTGCTGCGCCAAAGTGACATGAGAATTTACAATAAGAATGTCGAGGATTACTGCTCTGATACTAGATGATAAGACCATAGGGTTTTATTATAGAAGAAGAGAAAGAAAAGTAATGATCGCTTTGAAGGGATCGACCTCCTTGATGACCTCCTAGAGTTTGCTAAAAATTGAAATAATATTCCATAGATGATAAAATGAAATAGGTATATCCATATTTATAGAGTTCCACCTACCAGTCTATTAGGATTTGGACTCCTGATAAATAAATAAATCTTAAATAAGCCTCTATCCGACTCTTATTGAACTAGATAAACTCAATAAAATATTATTCAAAGGATCCTAATAATATTTTTATTTTTATTTTTTCTCTTGTTTCAAATAATAGTGATAATGATATTTTCTTAATTAATTTTGGACTGTTACAATGTCTTATATTCATTTATAATATTTTTCAAATGATATCCTTCTTTCAAATAATATTAAAAATATCTCTCATAATCCCTATTGACACTTTTTTCATTAGTTTTTATCATCAATTTTGGACTATTGCAGTATTTTTATTTAGATCGTTTATAATTTTTAATAATATTATAATATTTTTATTGAGGTGCGAAAAATATTATAAAGTTATTATAAAAACACTATAAGTGATATTATATTATGTCTCTTTATTTGTTATTAATCATAGACCACTAGGATATCAAATCTTGGCTTGAATTTGGTTTGATTGAGACTATGAATCCATTTATATCATTTATATTATTTTTAAGTATATTTTATGATGTTTTTATTATGAAAAAAAATACTATAACATATAAAAACTGTAATTGACCCAAAAAAATATATTGAGATTGATGTAGGGATATTTTGAATATTATTCAAAATAGTGACACCATTTGAAAAAATGAAAATTAGAACACCTCTTGAAATTTTTGGTTTTTTTGTTTTTCAGAAAGATCATTTGCAATAAATAAATCAAATAAAACGGGCAGAGGTGGCATTAAAGAGCCATTAGTTCCATCCGGGAATTGAACCTCTACTCACGGCATCACATTGTTTCCATCATCAATAAATATCCTCTAACCTCCTCCCTGTTCAGCCGTTGGCCCATTCGATGCTCTCCTCTCCCACTTCATCCTACTATAGAAGACTACTACACCTTCTTCCCCTTGCTCCGATCTCCCCTCCTCTCCCCAACCCTCACAACTCATCGACGCTTACAAAGCAGATTCCGAAGAGAGTTTTATGGATGAGATTGTTCTTCTCCCTTTTCCACTTCAAATTCTTCTACAAAACGCGATATTAGTTTGATTCGATTAGAAAGTGGTGCTCCTTGACCTACTTTTTTTATTGAGACTCTCATCTTGCCGAATATTGGTTGGAGCGGTGCTCCTCAACTTTGGAGCTCTGCTCTTTGATTGAACCGTGCCAATATCACGTATTACCACTCTGCTTCAAGGCTGTTCGCCCTTCGGTAACTCGATGCTCTCAGTTTGGGCTTTGCAGTTTCTTATGTTGGTCTTCTTAATGTAGTTTTGCATTGATCTGCTAGGTGAAAGTATCGTACTGCTTTCTCGTTACATATCGTTTATAGCATGTGTTCTTGCTTGCAAATGTGTTTTAGTGTTGCCAGGATCAGAAGAGAGATTTTAGGAGCTTGGAATGCTTCATATAGTTCACAGTTTAGCACTTTAAATATTGAACATTATAGGCTAGGAAACATTTCCAGGATTTATCATTAGACTTGGAATTAGTAGCCTGTCATAATCATGCTTCTTAAGATTTCAATTACTGATACATAAATGTGCATATATATAATTTATTGGAGATGGTGTAATCTGTTAAAATCTAAGCTTGATGGAGATACTTCCTGTACTTATAATTACATCTCTGAAGCAATTTAGAAACCTCTTTGACTTTGCTTGGCAGCAGGAGATTTTGGAGATCTTGGACGCCATAAAACAAAATTTAATTAGTATCGGTGATCAAGATTTCTGCTCCAAAAGAACTCGAAATGAAAATTAAACTCAAGCAATTAAGATAATGTCATGCTGATCAGGTTGCAGGAATGCTAATTGTCTGCAAAGGTTGTAGCATGACTATTAAGACTACAGAAAAACCCTTCTTCTAGGTAGTGAATGCCAAGCAGCACTTTCCACAGAGTAGATCTTCAAGAATCAATGTTTCTATGCACTTTGATCTTTCTGAGCTTTGTACTGTTTAAAGTGTTTTCCATGAACAAGCTCAATTTGCTCTACATGTGCAGTTTCAACATCTGCTTGAGATCCTAAATTGGTACAGATCAGAACTATTACTTGGTGAAGATCTCAGTGGAAATGACATGCATGCCTGCAATGAAACCATGAGCTGTGAAGTTGGCAAGGAAAGTTCTTCAAATCCAAATTCCTAATTTATTATTGCTTTTTTACTCTCTTCAGCATGCACACCTCCATCCAATTCCTGGAGAGAATAGTCATCAAATCCAAGATCAATATGAACTAGCTAAATACTGATATGTGGCCAAGAACCATCACCCTCAAGCATCTCTCTACCTCTTCCCTCTACAAAGTAATTGACACGGATGCACAACAGAGAACACTCTACATTTGACATATCTCACACACCAATATGTTTAGTATCAGCTGTGCCTGTTGGAGTTGGTGATGGCATTTGAGGAGAAGATCAATTCCAGTATATAGTTTCCGCAGTTTTCTTCATATATACACTATTATACATATGCCAGACTTAAATGTGCAAGATCACTCTTTTTTTTTCCCGATGCCTGTCATAGCATTTTGCAGTGTTGCAGAGATTTGAGGTCAGAAGATCTCCGGATGTCCAACATGCAGAACAAGCATAACATCTACAGTGAATGGGTGAAAACATATGAAAGTGTAATGTTCAATATTAGAAGGCTTCATGTAATAAGCTAAAATTTTGCTTATGAATAAACCTTCTATCATTTTTGTTGTCATTCTTCTATCCAAATTTATATTGTAAATTGATGCTTACAACAACAATAATAGAGTCGTATTGTCTTGATTATTTAGGGTCAAATCTCCAGGCATCTTTAATTAAATTAAAAATATTTAAAATTATATGTATAATTTTAATCAGATTTTTTTAGGTCTTCCTCTGTATAGCGATATAATGTTGGAATGTGATTTCTTTAAGATCCAAAAATTATCGAAACGAAAGCAAAAAATGATTATGTTAGAATAAGTCCGGTAAAATAAAAAGAAAATCTTAGTGACGAATTCGGATTAAGCGAACAAATTTTTTTTTGACAATCTAAACAATACAAATCGAAACAGAAAAAAAAGAGAAGGAAAAATAAGGAGAGCAAAAGAGAGACTACTTCCACGGCGCATTTCTCACAGAACAGCGATGAGAGACACCAACGCCGCCACCCAGTGTCAGCCCGTCGCCGTAGCCGAAGAACTCGAGCTCCACCGTTTGATTGATACTTGTGGAACTTTAGGCGAGATCGCTCTGATCTAACGGCTGAGATAGGCCCTGTGGCCGATGGTTGAAAAGAAACGGGTGCCCGGTACCCGATTCGCGAAGTGAGCAACTTTATTTTGCCACCCGTTTATGTATTCCGCATCTCTACCCATATCATGATTGGCTGATTGGTGATGAACTGTGCATGACGCCACGGTAAGGTTGACAGTTTGAGAGTTGGAGCCCACATAGAGGGGCTCGAGCTTCCGCCGTTGGATTCGGACATTTACAAATCATTAAGGCGAGAACGGTCGATCCAACGGCTGAGACAGGCGCCGTGACACGGCGACGACGAGTTACATGGTTGGAGGAAACGGGAGATGGGGAGACGGGATCCCGTGTCCGGAAGTGAGCAGCAACGATTCTACCAGTTTCGTGATTGGCGAAGCAGCGTGGGACCAGTTAGGGCCCACAGATGTATTGTTTGCACGTTCGGACGAAGGATGGAACCAGATATTATTCGGTCTTCACATAAAAAGAGGGGGGAGAGAGAGAGAGAGGAAGTCACCCCAGGTTCCCTCTGTTCTCCTTGCCTCGACCGATCTCTTGGGCTTCCCCGCTTCCGATCTCGTCCATCATGTCCTCGGTAAGCGATCTTCTACTCCTCCAACTTTTCCGTGATTTCTTTGCTCATCGACTGTACGATTCCGAGAAATCTGATTCGTTCAGACAATCGGGAGTCCTCGGAACTTGAAACGCCCTCGCTGTTCTTTGAAATCGATCGATCGATCGAATTTTGATTGAAATGGTCCTGAAAATTCAGTAAGTTCTGGGAAAGTTTGGGAGATGTGGATTACGTTTGGGGACTGATCCCTTTTGGGGATTGACTGAATGGTGTGGGAGTCGAAAGTGTTGTATCTAGATTTGGTAGTTTATGCAACTTGCTTGGTCTTGTACTTATATGGAAGTCGATTTTTTGGGTGATTACGTGTTTTGGAAAATATGATTTTTTGTTCATTGTCATTTGCGTTCCTTGTTGACTTAGAACCTCCGATGAATTCCAGTTGTCTTAATTGCTTATCCAGGTCATAGGAACTGTTTTAGGATTCCGAAATCTGTACAAGCATGACCAGTTTATGTGAGAATGATTTTTTTTTTAAATTTATTCGAGACTTCAAATTTGGGTGACTAAAGCGAATACTAGTAACCTAAGTGCTTAAACGAAGTGTAACTTTCTGAATTGTCTTTTGATGATTGAATTGGTTCAATCCGGAGAAGAAATATGCTAGATAAGGTTCATTATTTAGTTTCCAGTTCAGAACCTGATTGTAAGCTCCATGATATTGCTCGTTAAATATTTCTCTTATTTTGGAGAAATTCTAAGGGTGAAATAGTCTTAACCTCACTCTGGATGAAAATATTAACATAACAAGCCATAGAAAGTATCAAAATATATGTGATTCACTTAAAGGCAGATTACAATTATTGCAGGCTGATTTTCACTATTGTCAAAACAATTTATGAACTTTTTAAATATTAAATAGGAAACAGACATTATCACTTTCAAAGCAAATGCTAATGCATGTGCAAATTAAGATGTATGTCAAACATTAGCATTCTTTCCTTCTCTCCTCTTTGTTCCCACTCCCTTTCTCTTTTTCTCTTTGTTTGCTCCTCTGTTATTCTCTTTTAACTGGACTTACTCACCTGTAGGGTACCATTTATCGTCTCTTTCTTCTTTATTGAATTAGGGGTCAGATTGTCCAAAATCTTTATGGTGAAAAAGGATCTACGTAGCTGATCCAAATAATTGCAACTTTACAACTTCTTGTTGTTATTGTTGTTTTGTCCAACATTTATTAGTCCTAGCAGCAATTGGATGATTTGTTACTAATCCAACTGTAGCTTTAATTATGAAGAAAGACAGCTTAACTCTGTAATTATCATCCCTTCTCATACAACACCATCTTCTCCTGGGGCATCAACCAGTTCAGTTCCTTGATGTGGACTTGGGCATTCTCTAAGCTGGACTTTCTTACATCTGTCACCCCATAACGATTAACTATTCGCATCTCCTATAGCATGAAAACTCATCTTTTAGGAACTCTTGTTCACAACAACATAATCGACCTTTCTTTCCATATATGACTTATCAGATGTCCACAATCTGATCAGCCAGTTTGTTGTTCTGCACTTCTCAGATTTTCATCATATCCTTCTTGCTTTCAAAGACATTAACAAGTTTTACAATTCTCTATAAAACTGCAATTAGTTAGTTTTGTGGATATACACCATGGAATTTACTGTCATTTCCCTTTACACTTAACTGTGTAATGAAATATGATAAGCTGTATACTGTTTTTTTCTGAAGTTTACCTGAACCTATATCAACTGAGGTTCATACAAAAAGCTAGGAGGTGCAAAACCTCTTCAAATAAGCTTTATACTGCTGGGGACTGCTTGCTCAGCACATATAATGTATATGTTTTTCTTAAATGCGAGATCATGTTGTTTCTAATCAAAGAAGCATTAATTAGCATTAGTGAAAACTGAAAAGAACATCAGGAGACAGTATAAGGTTCTGCATAGCAAGAGGCACCTATCTATACAATAAGGTAGTTACAAAAGTTAAACATTGGCAAGTAATAATGTCATAAGATATATAGCTTAGAGTTTTTCATACCATACTATCTGACTGTTGATAATAATACTTCTCTCATGCTCACTATGATCACAATTGCAACCAGAAAGTCAACTCGATTTTAGTAGCTTCCTTTTCTGTGTTGGCTGCCATCAATATTCTTATTAGTGTTTCCGACAAAGTGCTTTGAATCAATATGGTGACCATATTACATATTTTATGTGATCTAGCTATAGAAGCTACGTCTTTATCTTTGGACACTAAAATCCGTCTTTACACGAAGGCAATGCTACATAAATGCAAAATTTTTGTATCATATGAAAAATATGACTAAACACCACATTTTTTCATCCCTCCATACATGGTCTCGTCCTACCAAGCACCCACTCTTGCATTGAGCACCGTCAAGTTACTTGCCAAGGACATTCCAAATTGAGCCAACAACACAATCCTGAAAGTAATATTATTTCTGGTCTTGGTTGAAATTATCATCTTATACCGAATCATATATTAATATAGTTTAGAACCATTTTGCAGGTAAATCGTAGGAGGAATGTAGGAAGCAATATCATGAAATCTGTTGTGACTTAAGAAACCAACTCTTGTTCTTAAAGTAATTTTATACTGAATATTTTTCTTTATTCTGTGATTTTTTAGAATATTTTCAAATCATTTAATATTATGGTTGATTAGTTATTAGAAAATCAGACATGTCACTTGTTTATATTGCACACTGTTTTGTGTGCTGATTATTGTAATTGAAACTTAATTTCAGAGGTGCTTGTATCATATACACTAACTTGTCTAGGATTAGCCTGTATAAGCCGGTCTGTTCATTTTATAGAAACCAGTTGCATCATGAACAGATGATAATTTCTTGTCTTTACCTGTTTTAAGAATTACCAAGAAGGAAGCTAGCATGTTTGTCCATAAGATAGTTCCACTGCGCCTGAAGACAAAAGTACCAGACCCGGATAAAATTATTCGTTTAAGAGGTCGTATTCTACTATTCTCAGTCAGATGGAGTTGAGGAACTTTTGGAATTGCTCACTCAAGTTCGTAATATTAATGTCTAGGCAAATTAACTGATCCAAATTCTTGCAAATGTTACAGAGATGTAAATGTTCCTCACGTTTAGCCGAGTATCTTGTAATCAAATCGTGACTATAACACGTAGAAATCCTTCTGCATGTACTTTATCCATCTATACTTGATATGTAGCTGAGGAAATTCTGAAGCCCATGTGTAATGCAAAATATATCTGCTAGGCCACTTGTTAATAAATCTTGTATCAAAAGTAATGAATGTCTGATCCTCCACATTTCAATTGGTTGAAAAGTTTGTGCTCCTTTTCTTCTCATACTTTACTTTTGTTATGCTTCTCTTACAAGGAGGATCACCATGCATTAAGTAAATAATTACTTTAAACTTCTTTATGAGGAGGATTGTTATGCTTTCAAGTTTCAAGTACTCGAGTGAACAAGGGAAAATAGAAATTTAATTGAGGAAGAAAAGGATAAACTGTTTGCAAAAGAAAAGCTTCTTTTTTGGAGAAGGAGAATGATTAATGACACAGTGCGTGCATTTGTATCAACAGAATTGGTGAATTTTGTTGTACCTGTATGCAGTGTTTCTGATAAGTTATGTAACTCTAGATTGCTCTGAATCGGCAATGTATTCAACATATGCTTTAATCTCATACCATGTCGTCATTTTTATGCTGAAAAATCAGCTATTATCAACAGCACCCAAGCTACATTCTTGCTGACATTAATTGCTGATATAAGGACTTCAAGGTAGATGACAGGTTATAGAAAAAGAATAAGAAATGTTTAATTTATGAACAATAGAGGATAAAATGAGATAAATTCATCTATAAGATGATGTAGACACGTTAAAAAAAGACCTAAAGATGCAGCAGCGAGAAAAGACAAATCAATTAGATTAATATAGTAAGGAGAGATTGAGGAAGTTGTAATATTTGTTTTCGACAACAAAATTAAAATAGATCTGATTGCTTTTTGTTGGACTAGTCATGTTTCCCTAAACAGCAGAAAAAAGAAACCATATAGCCTCTAGATTGTTGGGAACGTACAGCTTGTTGTTTTTTTGTTATAAGATTAATATGACTGAACTTCTTCACTTTTGTCATTTCATGTACATTTTGTAGTACAATCTTCTGCAGAAAATTAACTACTAATTGCTGGTTAATTGTTTCTGCTGCTTCTGTTGTCTCGCCTATTGGCAGTTTTGGTTTTCCATAGCTGACTATGGTCCTCGAGATTTATGTTTTTTGAGTGCATCAGGAGACAGCTCAACCACTGCCCAAGTTTGGAGAGTGGGATGTCAATAATCCTGCCTCAGCTGAAGGGTACACTGTTATATTCAACAAGGCCCGAGATGAAAAAAAGACGGGTGGTAACTCAGGCACACCCACAGCAACACCGAAAAGAGATGTAGGAGGTCTACAAGCAGATGACACCTACCAGTATCCAAGAAAAAGTGTATGTCACTGTCTTTTATTTTTTATCGCAGCTGATCTCTGGAATCATTGTGACTTGATTACAAAATCATAAAAGCTCCACAATCTGGAAATCATGCTAGCTTAAAGCCTCCTTTTCCTGCTTTCGTGTGTGTCGTATAACACAAGCTCACTGATTCTTTCAATAATTCACTAGCCTCTTTATTAATTTGATGTAGCGGAAGTGGCTTTGCTGTGGTTGAATGCTGCTGCTGGAGCAACGACCACCCGGTGATCTCAGTTGGGGCTGTGAGGAAAAAAGTTTGTTTTAATGAACAGATACTATCGTTGGATCATTATTGTGTGTATCAATATTATGTAGGCAAAAAACAGGAAACATGGATGGAGGACTCTTATTTCAATTTTGCTAAATTGCTGGAAATAGCAGTGTGTTACAATTTGTGCAGATCAGTTATGGGTAGACTAGCAAACAACAACACATTGCTCATTGAGGTGTTGCATCAGACTCCTCCCTCCATCAGAAACTGTTGCTCCTCCTATAAAAATTATCAGATGTGATCTCCAACCATCAACCCTTAAATTTGAGACCACATCTGATAATTTTTTATAGATTCTAGTTAGCTAACTTAGCTTTGCAAATATGGTTTCTGCATATTTCGAATATGATTTATGTTTAAATGAATAAGGGAGACATTGCTTGTGGCAGTATTTTGTCACTTAGAATCTTAATGGTTCCTACATAATAAAGTCCCAAAAGCAGCATGTTTCATGTTAATCAAGTCAAATTCTATCAAAAAAAAAAAATCCACATAAAGCATGAATATTTGATTTATTTCCTTAATATTTGAACTTATGCAACCAATGTGCCAAATAGACCTAGTAATGCCTTTAAGAAAGAAAAAAAAAAGATAGAAACCTATAGTAGTACCTAGCAAAGGTGTTAGTTTTTCTTGTTTATTCTATTCCTTTTACTTTTTATTTATTGCCAAAGATTTGATTATTCTTTTAGCTGTATTGTGATGTGTTTTGTTTCTCAAGTAAGGTAAGATATTTCATGTCATGTGTATGTACCAATGTGATTAGGATTTATGAGAATATTACATGTTTTTTTTCTTACTATTTATCATTGTTGCTTATGTTTAAATCATATAATAAATTATACATGACATACAGGTTTTTGTGATGATATTTCTTGTTATTCATAAAAACCATCAATTTATGTGATTTATGACGTGCTTTTGTGCTAACATTCATATCATTATATTATAAATTATCTAATTATTATTATTTACTCTATTTAGTCCCGAGGAGTAACCGAAGAATTATTTTTGTAATATTTGGATTATATTATGCTATGAGAAACTTATTTAAAATTGATTTTCTTAAAAAAAAATAACTTAATATTATTAGTCTTTTATGAAACTATTTTGAGTTGTTAAGTGTAATTATAGATAAATCATTATATAATATGTAACTCTGCGGTCGTCATCAAAGTAAACAATTATCTTTATGATGCTCCTCTTGCATATGTTTGCATCACTCGCTTCTGAAACCCAATCCTAGGAATGTTGTCATAGTCACATACATCAACATAAGACACAAAGAAGTTCTCAGTTCGTCCGTGCGTTCTTCATGAATCTACCGCGAAGAAACAAACTTGCGATCTGGACCGTGGGATCGTTCGATCATACGGCCCACACCAATCCAATGAGTCAGCTCGGCGTTAATTGAGCTCGGGTTGACTCGTGATTCGACTCGGTACAATCGGTCCGAGTCGACTCGATGAGCTTATTAAAGACACAAAAAAGAAAAGATCAAAAAAAATCATCAGGAGAAGCGGCGTGCACGGGAAGCCAGGCGACGTGCGAGCCCTAACATTTCCTCTGCTGCGGCTGCCGACATCGCCGGCCGAACCTCCTCCTCCTGGCCGCAAGCCACAACCCACCGCCTCTCACTGCCGTTGTCGCCTCCTCTCGCAGGTACTTCTGTCTCCCGTCTCTTCCCCCCATTCTCCTTCCCCCTCTCCTCTTGTCTCTTCTCTCATTCCCTCCCCTGTTTTGTCCTCTCCTCCCCTCCCCTCTCTAATGCTTGCTTAGGTAAAACAGATGATCCTTCACATATTTAAATCTCGCAGAACCACACAGCCTTTTCATGTGGACCCTCCGATAGTGTTGTTGTTTTGATTTCCACAGAGAAAATTACTTCCTCCCTCTCTCTCTTAGTTGTGTGTCGGTTCAATCAATTGCATAGAAATCTTCGGCTGTCATCCTGTTAGAAGTTGAGCTTGTCTAGCCTGGTAATTGATGTGAGATCATGCAAATTCATCATGAGTTCTCCTTCTCTTTAATTCTGTTCATACACTTGTTTATATACCAGCACATACGATTGGTTTAGGCAAGCCATTGCATGCCTGTTTCGTTACGTCTGTTCCTTCTCCACTTTTACCTTAAACCATGCTACATCTGATCTGTCCAAAAGTCTGAATGCGTAAATAAGAAATTTTGTTGGAATTGATTGATCCATGGAATTGGTTAGGCGTGGATTTGATTGTTTCTCCAATCTGATTGGTTAACATAGTATAAGGGACAAATGTGTGAGATTTCTTATTCCTGATGAAAACCAAGTGTTGTCGACTGAAAGAAGTAGTTACCTGTGGTTGCATAATGATGAGAAAACAACTTTTAATCTGAAGATTGGTAACAGGATTCGTAATCAAAGTCTACCCTAACGGTTTTTTTTACTGATCTGATTGGTGAACAGCTTTCAAGGAGAATAATTTGTGAGATTTATTATTCCTAATTTACTTCGTTCTGTACCCTGGTTTTAACCTGTGTTTTATCAGAAGATTATTTTTGAGTCATTCTAGATTTGCTCATGTCTTGAGACTTGTAAGGACACTTTTTATTGAGTATTGTCACAAGTCTGAAAATATGTGAGGATGCCAATCTCAAAACTTCAATCATGTGACATAATTGCTATTTTCCTGCATAAATGTATTCATCTTTACTTCTTCATAATAAATTTTGTTTCATTCTCTAGTTTCCAGCTCCAGTTGACAATGCCAGTCCTTCCTTTCTCTTCTTCTTACATCGTAATTGTGGAACAAAGTTTTATCTTTTCTCTAAACTTCACATCAAAGAAGTGCACTAGTTTTCTTCATTCCCCTTACTTCCATGCTGCCCCATCATGGTTGTCCAATGTGTTAGTGACCTTGGTGATGGATCTTTCCTAAATTCCAATGGTGGCCTAGCTAGCTGGTAGCCACATAAAAGATTTAATGCATTCGTTCCATCATTTATTGAGTTCTAGTTGATACAGCCAGGTGATGATGTATTCATATTATTTTGAAAAGTTAGAAGTTCAATTCATGTTAATGACCCTTCCAACAATAGCATTGCTATTCATAAATCCTTGATACATAATTTCTCACAATCTTATTCAAGTTGTTTATTTTGGTCTTGGGGATTTTCAAAACTTGGCTCTTGCATTTGAAGTTGCTAAGTCTCATCTCTTCCTATTTATCATTGAAAATAAAATAAAATAAACACCCATATGATTTCGTACAATAACCAATGATTCTAATACAACTTTATTATACATGATTGCATTTAGTGACTTATATGGAGATTCAGGAGGCTTAGTGATCAAATTTGACTACGAAGTGTAACGATAGATATCGAGCTATAAACTTCAAATTACTATTGTACATTAGGAACATGAGTCGATGAGCGGTACTTATATGGAAAAACTTTGAAAAAGAGGCATCATGTAACAATAGAATTCATTAAAAAAATAATAAAACCTATTTTACCAGACCCCCCACCAAGTGGAAAAAAGAGAAGGGGTAGGATAGACAGGCGCAAAAAGGAGGGGAGAGAGGGTGGTCTACGTATTTCTCATTGCCAATGCCCTGTCCTATTTAGGGTAAACAACCGGCCCTAAATTCTAATTCTAATTATAATTCTAATAAAGGACATGGATAATGTTGATTTTGAAGGTTTACATTGATGTCCAGAATATTGTGACTCCTAGTCTTCTGGATCAGATGTCTATCATGAGTCTGGATACTCTGACAACATGTTGTTAGCCACTTTATACATTGACAGACAGTAATGTTTTATTTACTTTAGACCAAAAAATCTTATCCTTTTTCCCCTTTCAACAGGCACATTGAAGTCTTCCAGTATTTTCTCGTCAGCCTTCATAAGAGGACGAACATTCTTAGACGATGGAAGGAGGACCAGGATCATCCTCGAGTCCTCCAATCATGCAAGATGTCCACTCTGACTCATTAGTGTCAGGGAACTCTGGTGGTGATGGCTCACCATTAGTGGCACGTTTAAGGAAACTTCTCTTTCGTCGGATGCTTGTGGGGGTCAGTGATGGACGGTTCTTTTTGGGTGTATTTCATTGTATTGACAAACAAGGCAACATCATCCTTCAGGATGCTGTGGAGTATCGTAGCGTTCGCCAGTCTTCTTCATCACCAATGGAACAGCGATGTCTTGGGCTTATCCTGATTCCTGCCAGGTGCCGATCTTCTTGCCATGTAGAATGCTCCATAGATGAGCAGATGTCGCTCCTATCACTTAATAAATGAAGGACAGGGTTGTGTGCTACTAAAAGAAAATAAAAGATTTTGTTATCTGCTTGGTGGCTGGTGTGCTCCAAACAAATGCTTTCATTACTTCTGCTGCCTGTGAAGCTCCTGGTCTGGATTAAGGCACGCTATCATCTCACAAACCATGCCGAGAACTTTCTTTGGTGACTGTTTCATTCTGAAATGCATTGCATTTTGTCAAGTCTCTAATTGTATGTGAATAGTTGATCTTTGTTCTGCTCAATCTGTCATTCCTGTGTTATGCTCTTCAGCTCTTCGAACTGCCCTTGAACTTGTATATGTTCTTGTTTTTGTTCATCGGAGTCTTACTATTTATTCACGAGACCGCAATGCAGTTCTTGTTTCAATCATTGCATGTTTGTCGTTGCTTATTTGGAATGTTCGGGCCTCTTGCGCTTCAAGCCAAGCTGCAACTTAACACTGCAGCATAGTGGAGGAAAAAAATGTGTGGGGCAAAAGGAGAGATACCAGTGTCAGCTGATTGACCTGCAAACCAGGGTATGTTATAGTTAAGCACTGTTAAATTGGCATATCTTTGCATGACTAAGCAGTAGACATCCAAAATACTATTCTGGTGGCTTAGCATTCATTCATGTTCAGGAAAGCAACATATGTGTAAGTCAACCGGCTTTAGCTTTGATATATGAATGACCAACACTGTTGCGGTACATTGATGTTGATCAGGAGTCTAAATATTATGTGTTTAAATATGCTTTTTCATGAGTCTGATTTTTATTCATTGGTGAAGCTTTTTTGGAGTTGCCAGTTCCTCAATGTCGGTTAGTATTTGAATAGAGTAGTAATATTCAACTCCTATTCTCATAGCTCACAAAAGACTGAATTCAACTCCTATTCTTGTAGAGTGGTAATATTCAGCATCATTGGAATATTTAAGTCTAGAAGCATGATTGCCAAGCTTTTATTAACCCAATTCAATCCATTAGATGAGAAATTAAACTACGGTGCTACAAAACCTGTTCTAATGGGAAGAATATCTCTCTTGTAATTCCTTTTTAACCAGGAGAATTCTTGTTCTAATGAAGAGATACTTTCTCGTTGTGAAATCACTAAACTGAATTAAACTTAAGTTCTTAAACTAGTATTTTTTTCACTCGTAATCAATAATTTAAAATTAACTTAATTGTCGGAGGATCGATAGATATATATATCTCAACTTAATATTTTGTTCTTCCAAACCTGATACTTTAAAATAGGGTTACGTCGGATTAATTTTGGCATATGGGAATGATGACTAAAATTGATAATCTCACATATTAATCAAATTTATAATATTCGATATGAGTATAATAATATCAAATCTTACGGTATCTTTGAATGTATAGACATGCGAAAACCCTAATCCAGAAGCATAAAGCCGCTTTCTTTGCCGTATCTCTAATGCCTAAAATACTCCCACGCATCAACATTCCATCGGAAGACCACCTCGCCCACTCTTTCCGTGGCTGGGAGGTCACACCTAAACGTTACCCTCTCCCATGCTCTAGGAGGCACGCGGCATCGTCTTATGCGGGTCCCTCCTGTAATCTGGAATAATCGCGCGGGTACGTCACAGGGTGAGAAGGAACAGGTAGGAGAACACAATGGGTTCGTTTCATAAGTTGCACCGTTTCTTCTCCTCTGTGGAAATCCCACACGATTCAAATTAGAGGCGAGCGAGAGAAGCCGATCGATTCCTCTTCCCATCACGGTCTTGTGCTGCGTTCTCGCGTCGCCGATCTCGTCGCTACGCCGCCACCGACGATGTCTAACCTCCCGCAGCCGCACTGCCTCGCCCCTGCCTTCGGCGGAGGCCCCGCCCCTCCGCCCCTGTCGTCCGCCGCCGGGGGCGGGCAGCCCGTGAGGGACCGCAAGATCGCGTCCGCGGAGCAGCTCGTGCTGGATCTCTGTGAACCGGATCTCCGGGAGAACGCGCTGGGGGAGCTTTCCAAGGTATCACGCTCTCGGGTTCTGTTCTTTCGAATTGCTTTTTTTGATCTTGATGTTCCAGGGAGAGTCTTGGAAATTTTAATTACTGTGGATTGTTAGTCGATAATGTAATGGTTGGGGTATAGATGCGTAATACATTAATTCTTTCGGACAGGAAACCCTCTCTGATGTTGTGGCGATGGATATTCTTGTGCTACGGTAGAAAGGTTGAATTTTTAATCGATTAGTTCCTGTAATTAGCTGAAGCTTCTATCTTGAAATTGACTAGTATGCTTTGGTGGATGGTAAAGTTCCCTATGAGCACTGCAATGGGATCTTTTGATCTGGAAAGGAACTATTCTATTCTTTTTCCTTATTTTCTTTTTTTTTTCTTCTTTTGATGATTGATCTTGAAGTGGTGGTGACCTGAACAAAGATGGGAATTGGGTAGTTTTGTTTGATGTTCCAGGAATCCCAAGGGCCATTCAGCTAGTTGCATGAAGGTTGGATGGTTAGAATAATTAATAGTCATAGAATAATTCGTCATCTATAAATTTGTTGCTGCCGGCCTAGTTCTTTTTTATTATTTGTCTATTGTGAAAATTATAAAAAACTTAATACCTAAATTTTCATTGCAGAAGAGAGAGATATTTCAAGATTTGGCTCCTTTGTTATGGAACGCATATGGGACAATTGCAGCACTCCTCCAAGTTAGTCTTTATGCTGATATAGTTTTCTTAATAGTCTTGACATGCATTAGTTAGAAATATGTGAAACTTGGTGCAGACAACAAGATCAATGTGAATGAAGCAAAAAGAGTTTACCGAATGAAAATGGTTTCTGAAAAGGAAAAACATAAACGAGCTTCTGGAAGCCATTTGATCTTTTCGTAGACATTTGCTTTGAAACCTGTGTTTGATTCTTCTGATATGTCAGAGTGGAATAATTATCAACCACGTCAACATCCTCTTCCCCTCACCCACTTTAAACTGTCCAATTCCCAGTTGAGAAATATGCAGATTCAGGATCAACTTGTGGTGAAGAAGAGTTGCACTAGACTGGAGATCACTATCTCAATGTCAAGATTCTACAATCAATGATTGAACTATTGATGACAATTTATTTGTGTTGGATGTATATAGACTGTGTAATGGTTGTTTTGTTGGTTACAGAGAAGGTCTCTTCCTGATTACTATAATGCAATATACTTTTGTTGATAAGCACTGTCTAAGCTATGTAGTTATTTAGATGCATACTGTATTTCATAATATTGGTATTTTGTATGTATATTCTATTGGAAAAGTTGCTTTGGATGATACTACTGTCCCTTATCTAGATTTTGCTTCCTGCAATATGCATTTCTTTTACAAGTTGGGAGTGTTGTGGATTAAATTTACTTGCTAGGTTGGCATCCTGCAAAGTATGTGTTGTTGATATGTGACGTTCTCTGACACAAACATTCCACCGGTACAAAATGACAAGGAAAAGTACAACAGGAATTAAAGAAGATGAAGAAACAAACTAGAAAGCACATTAGGTACAACTCAGGGGTTGCTAGAAGACAACACATGATAGGCACAACCCTCAATGGTTGCATACACACAAAAAGAAAAGGATAAAAAGAGGAAAGAAATTAGTACACCATACAGTCAATATATTGTTGATGCCTGTGTATTACTGCTGGTGTGGTGGTGGCACAATTGCCAAGCAGGATGGGCCAATATGTCTAGCATGGTGATCCATGATTATAGTACCTGGCTATTTCAACAAGTTGTGATTGGTGAACTAGCTACTAAAGATATGCAGCTAGCTAGTTGGAAAAGAGCCACGTTGTTAATATATACAGGTTTCTGACTTCTGCTCATGATTTGATATTTGCAGGAGATAGTTTCTATATACCCTTTTCTTTCACCTCCAACTTTATCACCAGGTGCATCAAATAGAGTCTGCAATGCTCTTGCCCTTCTTCAGGTAATTCTTCAGTTCACTGGAACCTTTTTTTTTATTTCTTGTAGTACCTTTTCACTGTTTTATAAGGTTTTAGTCTTTAGTTATTTACCTTGTCTCTTAATAATTAAGAAGTTGATGACCAGTCTTCTATATTCTTGCATTTTATTCATGTTTGTTTGTCAAGTGCAAATTCAACTGGTCATTGTCCTACTTTTGGTCTGTGAAAATTGACATTTTACTCATTATGAATCATCATCATCTGTTTTGTCTTCTCATTTTGACACTGTACTTCTGAGCTACAGCTACTTAGTGATGAGAATCCTCTTCTTTTTCTTTTGGTTTAAACTTTCATTTCCAAGTTAACTTGAAGGAAAGATCATTATGGAGTTGAAAAGGAAAAAAAAGATAGTTATTGACATTGTTGATCTCTTAGAACTAAATGATCCTTCGATTTGCAATGACAACCTGAAAGTAATAAATTAGACATGACTGTTAGTGATTGTGTAATTTAGTTGAAGTATGTGGGAATTGGAAACTTTGAACAAATGAATTGAGACTTAAAAGTGAGATTCTAGGTATAGATCCTCTCATATCTTACTTGAAACTTTAATAGTCCAGTTAGATTTCAACCAATTATCTGAATCTGTAAGATTTTGGTGAGATATCAACTAGTGATGTGGACCAGGATAGTTACTTATGAGTTGAAGCTAAAAGCTACTCTATTGTTTGGATAGGTTCAGGTCTGTCTATGTTGCAATGTACATGGTCTGACTGGATCATAATGGATAGACAAATGGGTATACAGTTATAAGATGTAAGATCAGGTGTCTTGCACAAAAAAAGAACTTTGCCAAAGTTGGTTTTATTTTCTTCCAGTTTCAATACCCAAGATGAATCTCAAGATTACTATCATTTTTGTTAGTATTGGCTCTAACCTGATTGGTTGAAGACATGGTAGTCGTCAGGACCTCTTCTTCTTTTTTACTGGTTCTACTGTTCAAGTTGATGGAAAATTATCCAAATCCTCTTCAAGCTAGAAAACCCATACTCATAGTAAAATAATTAGAAAAATTTCTTATCTATAGTCATCTTAGTTAAACATTTTGAAGTAGCATTAATGAGCAAGCTATCTTTAGTCAAGAACATGGCAACTTCATGTCTTATAAACCGAGTTTTTCTACAGATACCATATTGTGCTAAAGGTCTATTCTAGTGGCTGTCTTGTAAATCAGGAAGGAAGTCTCCCTTTTTTGTTCTTATATACATTGAACTAACGGAATGCAAAATTGATCAACTTCTAGTTCATCTCTGCAGGATGGAATATGTTGCTTTTGAGTGGAGTTTGTATGTTGGTCATGGAGATCCTAATTTTCATATGTTGAAAACTTGAATTATGATTCCATTGAGTTGGTTTGATGGTTTATTAGTACTTGTGTATAAATTTACAGTGTTTGGTAGATACCATGATTCTTAAAGTGACAGTTGATATCAACAAGTCTGCAGTTTCCAATAAATGCTATTTTTTTTATCGTTTCAATAAACTCATTTTGGCTATTGTAAATAAAGGGTGACTCATACAATTTTATCTATTTCAAGTTGTTCCTCAAGGTTCTGCAGACACTTATATGGATGTCATTTTAATTTGGCTTGCTTTGTTTCAATATTTTAATGCCATGGGGTTTCTCTTTCTGCAGTGTGTAGCATCACATCCTGATACACGAATTCTTTTCCTAAATGGTAATTATCTTTCATGTTTATTTCTTTAAGGGTTGATTATTAGTTCATTCGAGCATTCATTGCCGTCTTCATCTAGAAAATACCTCTCTTTGTGGCACTCAAGTACATGCAGCAGAGCTGTGGGCTGTTCAAGAAGGGTTACGAGTAGCTCAAAGTAATGGATTCTCTAATATCTGGGTCAAAACAGACTCTCCAGATCGTAAACATTTTGAACAAAGAGATGGAATGCCCTTGGTCCATCCAAAACATTTTGTCAGATGTATTGTTTTTTTCAGCTAATATGAATGTCGTTAGCTGGTCTTAGATTCCTAGAAGCTCCAACATCTGGCTCACTAATTAGCCTTTTATGCCAAATCTAACAGGTTATCTTTGACTTGGATTGGCCAGACCCTTAATGACCTGCATTCCATTCCCCCTTTTGTAAACACTAAACACTATTTTGCAGTTAATTTAAGTCATTTTTTTAAAAAAAAGTTACATATTGCTGCAGTAATGGTTGTATGCATTTAAGGTTTTTGCTAGTTCTTTATTATCCAATTATTGTGCATAATATGTGCACTCCAAACAGGTTATCCTTTTATGTGGTATAGCATGTACAAAATCGATAGGTTCTGGATGCTACTAGTGTCCTAGTGGCACTATTAACTTACGATTCACTATTACATATTTTTAAGTTTTCAGTCAAGGTTTCTACTTCATAATTATACTGGCAATACCAATGGAGGATTGATTTGGTGCCAGTCTGAGCTCCGACCAATACTAGTACCCGAAATTGCTAATGTTGAGAGGAAGTATACAATGGAATGATACGTAACTACTTCGAAAAAATGTAGGGAATTTATAAGAGAAACTGGATCATCATTTAAAAAATACAGGGTGCAAATTGACATCTTCTCTTTGAAATATGTAAAATCCTCCCTTTTTGGGCCAACAAAGAAAGGTAAAAAGAAATTATATCACTCATAAAGATTGTGGTGGGAAATATTTGAAACTGTGCAATAATTTTCATCTCAACTTCGATTCTTTTCTTTATTTCCATGAATGTTCAGGTGGAATTTATGAAAGCAATTAAAGGTCAAGTAGTGTTATGTTTTTCATTAATTGCTTGTAAGTGTTGCAGTGAGATTGAACAATAAAGGAGCTCATTGTTTAGTGTGAATTGACTGGGAAAGAAACAGGTGATTTTGTTTTCTGTTGTAATAGTCATAGAGGACACTCCAATAGGAGGTAGAGGACTGTGTACTTTGCCAGATTACCATACAAGTTAATATATCATTCATTGGATTTTAGGATGTTTAAGTCATTAGAATCACCATGTCCACTAATTGTTAGTTGGCTGTTGTATAGTTGAGGATGATGGAGTTATATATAAGGTGGCAAGTCATAACAAGTCTTGATCAAGCTACTTTGACAAAAGATAAAAATGGACTATTTGTAGGGTCGGCTACGTAGATCTTTTACCATCATTGAGATGTGTCAAAAGTCAAAAATTGACTATTTATAGGAACTCAAATTTTAGAGTAATGTTTGTAAATTTTTTCATCAAAATCTTGGCGAAAGAATGGTATAGAACTTTATAATACCAGCTCTAGCACTTCCTTTCCAAATTTTTTGCATGGTTGCATATCATGGTTTACACCCTAGTTATGTGTTGGCTTTATGACTCTTATGGTTTTACCCTCTTTTTGCAGCACACATCCCTTTGTATTTGTATCCCTTTTTGAATACCACTAGTAAGACAAAGCCATTTGAGTATTTAAGATTGACCAGCCTGGGGGTTATTGGCGCCCTTGTAAAGGTACTTTCTTTTTTTGTTTCTTTCCGACATCTACAAATACAGTTTTTTGTTTTATTCATTTATCTAATAGTAGTTTGAAATCATATGTTAAAGTAGAAATAAAATTGTCACCTATGTAGGTATTGGACTAGTACTACTAACTTGTTTACCTTTTCTAATCAAACTCATTTATGCTTTTAAGGAAAAAAGGCTGCTAAACCTGGATCTGAACCTTACAGTTTGAGTTTATATTGTAATTGTCAGTTTTTCTTAGTATATTGGTCATTCCTTTAAATAATTGCTAAATTATTCACCATATATTTTCTGTTCTTCCATGATATGACTGTCACAATATTTGCATGAGACAAATAGTGGAAGCATATTAATATTAAAAGATGAATTTAAGCTAATCTTGGCATTGATAGTTGATTTTGATAGCTTATCCTTATACCGAAAACCAACAATCTCTTTTAGATCACAAAACAAATTCTTTTGGTGTCCTATCATTGGTTTTTGACCGAACCTTTGATATATTGGTAGTAATAGAGAATGCTGAAATATTCAAAGTCGGAAGTGAAAATGGTGGTTACAATTTTTTTATGTCTGCATTTTTTTCCTTAAATTGAGGTGATGTGTGTTTGGTTCATGGAACATGTTTGGAAGTTCAGTAACAAGCCAAGCTTATTCATGGCCTCTATCCTGCTCCATTTGGAGCCTCAGTTTTTTTGTTCTCTTCGTAAATTACTCAATTGCTATTTCTAGTTTTGTTAATTATTTACTTGCATATTTAACCTTTCGTGAAATTTTATGTTTTTTCTTTGTGGTAAATAAACCTATATGCATATTTTGTTTTCTCTATACTTTCAAGGATTGAATTAAAGAGCACACAGTTGAAGTTCTGTGCTGAGCTGTGCTTTGTCAGTGATAATTATTTTATACCATGACTAGGCCAATTTTTGGTCTTTTGAGGTCAGCACAGGAGACACTCTGGTGTGTGTCATGCTGACCACACACCGAAACCCCTCTGCCACTATCTAAAGGCTGCATATTTCCTTGCATTATGTTGATGGTTAAGATTGCATTAAGGAGCTCATGTATTTAAGAGTTGTAACATATGTTGAAGCAAGCCTACAACTTATCTAGTGCAGATCACTTGAATGTGAATTGATATTTTGGTTATTTACGGAATTATCTGTTGTCTAGCTGATAATTTCCCCATCCTTCCGATGACTGCAATGTGTTAGCCATCTTATTCCTTTTCAGGTTGATGACACGGAGGTAATTAGTTTTCTTCTTCAAACAGAAATAATTCCTTTGTGCCTGCGCACGATGGAGATGGGTAGTGAACTTTCAAAGACGGTATGTTTTGGAGTTACTAGTTATTCTTTGTAGAAACAGTTAAATTGTCATCATTAATTTGAGATTATGTTTAGCTCATTAATCTACAAATCAAATCTGCTCTATGAGTTTTTGTTACCATATTGTGTATACAGATCATAGACTGCCATCTCACCTAGACCGGTACTAAACAAGCAGTATGTACTGGTTCGAGTGTGAATTGGTATGCGGACCACCCCATTTTGACATGAGCCCTGTTGACGTGAGCCCTCTTTGCTGTATGCACAGAGCCTATTGTTGCTCTTCGCAGTTGATTGCCTGTTGTGTGACATTCTCTTCTTCTCCTCCTCTTCTTGCTTCTCCTTTTCCTCCATTGCTTTCTCTTTTTCCTTCCTCTTCCTCCTTTCTCCTTTTCCTTCCTTTTTTAATCTTCTTTACATGTACCATGTATCGGTACTGATCGTTACACACCGGTCCGACCAAGGACCGATGTGCCTAGTCGGTACGAGATGATAAACCTTGATACCAATATCTAATATAAACTTTATAAAGTTGATGTTTGGATAGAAAAATAAAATTATGTAGTTTCAAGATGATGTGACATAAATATTGTCACACTAATTCAAACAATCATCTAGATAATAGTGGATTATTTACAATTAATGAAATGTCTTAAGATTTTTTTAATTATGCCGGCCTATATTGTATTGTGACCATGAAATGAAGAACTACTTGAAATCATTTCATACTGATCAGTATCTACAAACGTCGGTTTGGGCATGAACCGAGATGCAAACTGCCTCTTGTTGAGTAGTCTGGCCCCCATTTGTATCTTGCATATATGTTTCCTGCCTATTCTTACACGTTGATGTGTGAGTTTTTGGGAGTCACTTGTCATACTAAGGGATCAGTGTGACTCTTCGGGAGTCAGTTGTCATACCAAGCGCTTAGCCCTCACCACTCGTAGTCGCTTGTCGTGTTGTCCACTGGACCAGTACATCTTTATCTCCTTCTGCGCTTCGCTTCTCTTACTCGTCCCTTCTTCCTTCCTCCATCTTCCCTCCCTTCCCCCCAAACTAGAATATATCATGTGTCAATATACCAGCATGGATTGGACTCGTAATAGCATGGTCCTCTATGGATTTGTTACCTGAAATTGAATTCCTTGATTATGCCCAAGTAAATTATATATAAACAAGTATGTATCCCATAATATGAACCATAGTAAGAAAGTGACATATTACAAATTCTCTCTTATGGATTCTTTGATGTTGTACGTTTTCCATTTGTGAGAATGATTTGTGATAGAATACATTTTGTTATCTTAACAACATGTGCAATTTGACTAGGATGCTTTATTTTTTATCATAGTTGATCCTATCCTATTTATCGTCTGCATTTGCTTTTTCACTCCCTTTTCCAAATGTTTTCATTCTTTTATAAACCTAAGCTAGATTCATGTATGTAATCCTGTATTGTCATGATCCGACTTGATGAAATAATTGGCATGTTAATTAGGTTGAGGTCAAACCATTGATCAAAATACTTAAGCTAAAGTTAACAATAGTAAACCCATCAAACCCTTTAACATTTTTTTAAATCTTAACATACTTCTGATGTGGGAATAAACTAGGGTGTTACAATCTCCAACTTACGTGCTTGACGTTCTCGCCAAGGCCCAACATAACGCAAAATCTAACCCTAGTATAGTGCACGTGAGACGTAACCCAATGATGGCTCCACATCATGATGTACCCTTTGACTTTGCCCATGGATAGTCGTTTCCTACTCGAGTCCCTCACCATGCCTCCATACTAAGTCAGATTTGATACCAATTATCATAATCCAACCCGATGGAATAATTGACCTCTTAGCTTCATTAAGATCAAACCACCGATCAAAATGCTTATTAAAGTTAACAATAGTTTACCCACCCTTATACACATTCTAAGTCTTAGCCCACTTTTGATGCTGGACTAAATTTGGGTGTTACATGTATCCACAAATAAAAGTAAAGAATTAAATTATGTAGGAAAGGTACAATGCTTATAGGAGCTTGAGCGTCAATTATTTTCTTATAATTATGAAGCTCATCATAATTTGATTGATTGATTTATATTTTTTCTACGTGTTGGAAGAGGATGTTCATTTCAAAGAAAATAAGAACAAATAATTTTTCTTTCATGTTTTAAAATGGCTTGGTTTTATTGAAACCTAGATCTTGTGGATTTTTTAAAGAGTGTAGCAAGTCCCTAGCAAAAATAGTTGTTACTTTCTTTTTTTGATAGTTTATCGGAAGGTATTGGGTTTGAATCCTGCCTTTGCAAAAACAATAAAAACTCCTTTTTCCTTTTTAAGGGTAGGAGTAGATTTCAGGTGTTAGATCACTAATTTCACCAGGCATATCACCTACTGAGCGATAAGGGAGGCCACCTAAACGATCTTGGCAAAGATGGAAAAAATGAACTGATAAGCCAAATAGTTTAGAGTATACACGTTATTGGCAGTTGAAATATATGGAGTACAGCATATTTATTACATCTATCCGACATGTCTTAAATTATCAGGGTCATAATATAAAATCATCATTAACAAAATGTTGACACCATACTAGCATGGAAAGGTGTAGTCAGGCATGTGCTTGGTAATCTGATCAGCTGGTTTCTGTAGTACATATATGGCTTTGTCCAGGGACATGTTTACCTAATGGTTTTTGCTAATGGTTTTTGCTTGATATTATTTATATTTTTCAGTTTTAGTTGCAAGATTCTCAATAAGCAGTTGGCAACTTGTAATATGTTCTTATAAGTGAAATAATTATTCAATTTTTCATGCAAGTTTATCAGCTTGATCTTTGTAGGTTGCGACCTTTATTGTTCAAAAGATATTGTTGGATGATGTTGGGCTTCGGTACATTTGTGCTACCGCAGAACGTTTTTATGCTGTAGGTCAAGTGCTTGGATCCATGGTCACATCACTTGCTGAACAGCCATCTGCGAGACTCCTGAAGCATATAATTCGTTGTTACTTAAGGCTTTCGGAGCACCCAAGGTATGCATTTCATAGACTTATATTTATTTTGTAGGAAAAGGGGGTTTCGATGTCCAAATTTGATATCTCGACATATAAATGCTAACATCTTTTTAAATAAGGGTCTGGAGCATCTCGTAGTAGAGATGTGCTAATGCAGATCCAGAGTTCCATATCCATCCTATATTTTGTCTAAAATAAAACACAGGATATATAACTTTCATGAGTCTAATACAAAATAAGACCTGTGAATTAACAAATTCATTCTGATGGAATGCTTGAGAAAAACCTCAGTTTTGCTGAAGCCATGCTGGCCTTGCATTAATATTCTGCGGCATCTGAAGACCACTGAAGGTCTTCATGATTTTATAGACACCTCCCAGAAACCATTCTAATTATATTCTTGCACAATTGCAGGGCATGTGGAAGTTTGAACAACTGTCTTCCCAATATGCTAAAAGACGGATCTTTTAACAATTATATTGTAAGTTTGGTGCTGCCATGTTACATAGTTACACTGACTTGTTTGGCCATCCTAGCTCTGTGTATATGAAAATTGGAGTTGTTTGCCCATTGTAGTTTTTTGTGTATATGAAAATTGGAGTTGTTTGGCCATTGTAGCTTTTTGTGTATATGAAAATTTCTTCAATCATATTTTTACTGTATGCCATTGAATTGCAACTTCTCCTAGTATTAATTTGTATATTTCTAGTTCATCTGAACATTTTCAACTTCTCCTAGTTCATCTGAACATTTTCAACCTCACTATAACGTTTGCAATATTGTCTAACATGGTATGGTATGTGCAATATTTACCAATCCGATGAGCTTCTCGAGGACCATGGTAAACTAGATGGTGTGCCTGATACAGGGCCTGTATTGCTCGGTAGGCTCGTCACAGGATCTGTACCACCTGGTTTAGTGCTTATATCAAGTCAATTTCCTTTTTTTGTGCTTTTCATTCATTTTTTTAGATTTTCTTTGAAACTCGGTATACCCCCATAACGAGTGTCCATTACACGAAATGCAAACCTTGATGTGATCAAGTTTTACCTTTTACTCAAAATATAGAACCTGTAATGCAGACTATGTTTGTTGCATATGAGCTTTGTATATTTGATTCTTTTTCTTATCTGGTTAGCTCTCTAATTATATGGTTCCTACTCTACAGTCTACAGCACCACACTTTCTCATTCCTAAAACACATCATGTTGGTTTTTAAAATTTTCCATCAATTTGCATTTCAACCCAAATGAAAGTAGTATCAAAGCAACATTGCCTGGTTTGAATTTTTCTGCAGGATGATCCTACAACTCGGCACTGGCTGCAGCAGCTACTACACAATGTTGGTGGCATAAATCGGGTAGCCAATCTTCAGGGTGGACTCGATCATATTATCGGAAGTTAGGGATTCTTGTGCTCATCAAGTAATGTATCAGTCTTTATCTCAGTTCATTTTGGTCACTTTATCACCTGTTGTTTGAGGTGGAAAAAGACCTGTTCTATTTTGTGAAAAACACCATGATTAGAAATAACAAAGAGGAACTGTCATGTTGTTTTCCCTCCCATCACCTAATGGCAGTGTAATGCAGTGCGCAAGCTATCTGCTAGCAGTGTCATATTGGCTGTTTTCCTCATCCAATGTTCCTAACTTTATACATAAACCTACTTGGTGTCATATTGGTTTACGAAATGAGAAGTTGTATCCACAAATATTGAGATCAAATAGTGAAATTTGATTCTTTTGTTCAGTTTGCTGTTGAGGTCCTCATGAAAGGCCTCTTTTGACTTTTGTGATGGAAAATTGTAATTGGATTAGTAGTCATCATGAGGAACTAATTACAAATTATGTTCTGTAATTAGTTACAGATGCCAAACAGTCACATGCATGAGATAATGCTAATTGCATGTAAACAAACCATAACAGGGGATTAAAGTGTGACCCAACCACTCAATGTGCACTAGTCCCCCAGAGTTCACCATCTCAAGTGTCATCTCTAAAATCAATTTCAAACCCATCTCGACAGAGTCACTCTTCGTGATCGAATTCAGGAGCAAAGATAACTTTAAAAAGTATGAGAAATTAGACATAGGAAGCATGAAAAGAAGAGGCCAGAACTAATTGTCATAAGGTCGACGAAAAAGGAAAATAATAAAACAGAAGTTATGTGCAAGTATAAGTATAAGAACTCGATATGAGTACGACAAACTTCCATGAGAAAATGATAGAGCATATCCCGAATGAATGATGAAGAATGCAAATTGAAATGACATACATTATGTACTCAGCTAAAATTAAGATTAACCATATTGTTTAAAACAACTTCCAAAATTATGTGCTCGACAAGTTACAAGGGAGGAACTTCCTGTCGCTAGGCCTTGAGCTTTCCGCATGAGCTCATGTTACGCTTACCGTGCCAAATGCCAGTGTGCTCTCCATTCAGCTGATTCCTTTTTGCTGCAACAGAGCATTGATCGGACCGTGCACCATTACCACCCATCTTAATGTGAGCCTTGCGCTGCCTCAGCCGGTTCTCCAGCCTCACGCTTCTAAGGGCTTCGACCCTCTTTGCAATCTCCAGTGCCTGCGAGAAATTCCAGATCCTCACAATGCCTTCCTCACCACCACATACGATCCTATCTGCGCCAATGTCCACAGAGAAAAGATTGCAACCGAAGCCATGTAGCATCCTTCGAGGTGCTTCCACTGCATCTGAAGCAGAGAACCTGGTCTTAGAATGCTGCCTTGGAGACTGAGATCGACCAGACTTTAACAGCTTCCTCACATCAATCAGAGCAACCCTACCATCGCTTGAAGATGACACAACCCATGGAAACTCAAAAGAAAGTGAATGAACAGCACCCGTATGAGGAACCCAAGTTGCAGATGGTTTGACATCTTCAACATTACAGTTGCGACCAATCTCGAACATGTGAATTGCACCATCTTCTCCTCCAGTAAATAGAAGATCTCCCAAACGGCTGCGAGTCAAAGAGTATGCATTGCCCACATGGGAATTATGGATAACAGTCCTCAGGCATCCACTATCAGTGTCCCAAACATAAGCATCTCTACCAGCCGTGCTAGCGACGGTGCCATGTCGAGGAGAAAGAGACCACACCCAATCTTCATGCCTCAATATCTTCAAGCACTTACAATGAGCTCGGTCCCATACACGAACACTCATGTCCCATGAACCACTATAAATTCTGATCGAATCCAATGCGAGGCAAGTCACTGGACCTTCATGGCCCCAAAGGCGGAAGCTGGGGTTCTGGTTCACGGAAAAACCGGCGATGTCAAACAGGTGCGGATGCCCTTTGATTGCTCTCCAGCACTGCAGAAATGCATCCGTTCCCCCGGCTACCAACAGCTCCGAATCAGCTGCGATAGCTCGAATCGTGCAGCCAAGAGGGCGAGACACTGCGACCGACAAGCCTTCTTCCATGTCCCACATACGGATGACAGAGTCATACCCTCCGGTGAAGATAAGTTTAGCTGTCTGCAGAAGAAATACGGCTCGAACAGCTTCAGTGTGGCCATGGAGGACATCTATGCTGAACCTCCCCATGAACGATTTGCTTCTGAACTCCCTTTCCACGAACAACTCCTTCCAGAACCTCTGGTCCCGAAAGCCAGGTCCAGCAGGAACGTCCACCCCCGGCGGGGAGCCCCACCTCTCGCAATAGAAACCCTTCCACCCACAATGGTCAGACGCAATGCTATTGAGCAGAGGAGAGACGCAGGACACAAGGCCGAGCTCATCGGCATCGAGACGCTGAAGAATCTCAGAGAGCAAGGTCGCAGGAAGGTCGGTAAAGGATCGGAGTTGGCCATTAGGAGTCGAATTATCAGCTGTTGCGCTTCCAAACTTGGAGTCACCTTTCTTCGGTGTAACCAACGAGCTGGATTTCTTACTACACTTTGGTCTTGAAGCAGCACAAGACGCCTGGGACGTGACGCCAGCCAAAGGGGCTTCGTCGTCCCAAGGACTAGCGACGAGCTTCTTTGGCGAAGATTCCTCTCTCGCTCGCCATTCCAAGGCCATAAAAGAGTCGAGCTTGGAACTAAATTCCCCTTAAACAGACTCCCTTACGGCCCACAACCAATGTAGAATCCCCAAAGATGCCATTTTTATCGAGTATTGATCAGCCAAAACCTAAATTACCAAAGGAAGGAAGACGAAGACGGATACGGCAGGTCCCTTCTCGAGGACGAATGTGAACCTAATCGAAACAGAAACAACCTAAAACCAGAATGAAGCTCCTACTCCCTGATCCAAGCTCCGAACTAACCCTACCTGAGTTCCACGGCGATGGAAAGCGCCAGACAAGCAGGTAACTGGAACGTGGGGTGATGAGAGGAAGGTACCTCGAAATCCGAAGCCACGATCCCAACTCGGGAAAGAACCCTAGGGGAACTTGTCGGTCGGATTCGACCCCGCGGGGTCAAAGGCGGAACCGTATTTACTGTGGTGAACGCTTCCGATGCGTAAAGTCTCGGCCGCCGCCACCGACTTCGAACCGACAACTACTCTTTAGGGTAAAATGAAATCTCAGCCGTCGGTTTCTCGTCACGTCGTCTGCGGCTGGATCGCGTCATGAACCGGATCGGTCTGCATTTCGGCCCGGTTCATAATTGAGCTTTATTTAGTTTAAATTCTCACTAATTTTAATGATCAATCTTATCATATATTTATTGTTGAAGATTGTCAATAAAAAAGAATGAGACATAACCCAATTAAATTGTAATGTTTGCTTTGTATCACCCAAAATCGTGAGAAATTTATCCATGAATACCTATAATTTGATAGGTCATTTCTCATGAAGGTTTTTAGATTAAAATACCTTTTTTTTTATCATAAAAAGAATATGTTTCCCATAGAATTCTTAACTAAATCATTATAATATTAAGTGATACGATCATTATTTTTTATTAATCGATACTCCACATATGAAATCTAATCGGTATTTATTTGGACATGCCATGTCAACATAACTAAATATAATATATATATATATATATATATATATATATATATATATATATATATATATATATATATATATATATATATATAAATCATCAGACACTATATAACACAATTTTCTTTTTATCATCATATACTCATAAAATAAAATTGAAGTTCTTATAACGTTTATGAACAGTTTTTGGCACTCAGCCAATAACTCAATACCAACTCGAATAGGTGGTCTTTTTTTATAGAAAACATACTGCAATAAATTATTACGAGATAAGAGATGTGATCGTAGATAGAAGTGGAATACTTTTGCTTCCCACACTTTAAGTTAGTCTCATCTTCTCATCATCATCAAATGTGTCGGGTTGCAGCTTTGAGTAGACTATTGTGTATGCAACTAAAATGACAAGTAGGTTGCCGGAAAAGTGCATATTTGATTTTGATGGCATCAACTTGGTGTTTAAAAATATAAAAGTCCAATAGCCTATTGTCTATTTTTTTTAATCTATTTATTTTAGTTTTTATAAAAAAAAATAAAATTCCATTGCAGCGTATGGGTGGAGTAGGGTTAGAAATCATGAGAAGAGAAAAAATTACTATTTCAAGTCATTCTGTGTCTAAAAATTATCAATACTATTCCCATAGTACTTCTAACAATAATGATTTATTTAGATATTTATTAATATTGAATTTTAGATTTTGACGATGAAATCAATTGATAAAGTTATGATCTAATATGTGTCTCGCATGACTAATTTCGATCATGAAAAGATAATTCGATTAAAGTAAGAAGAATCGAACGTTCGATTGAAGTGAACATGTCAGAGATCGTACTAATCTAACGGTTCATCGATTCTAAATCAAAATAAATCTTTTGATTTTTCAGAATCAACTACGCCTTGATGCTTGAATGGTTCAATTATGATTTTTAATTTTTGAGAATCGAAACCGAGGATTTCGATTCCGATTCAAACTGAAGGTTCGTGTTTTAAATATATAACTATATATATATATATATATATATATATATATATATATATATATATATATATATATATATATGAAATATAAATTTTATTTTAAAGTTATTTTAAATAAAAAAATAAAAAAATTGATGATTCCATAACCGATCTTATAAGGTTTGGATTTGTTTCACAAGAACTGAAATTATTAATTCCAGAGTAGATCAAGTCTACCACTAAGCCACTTATTCCTAAGAACACCACTATTATAAGACTCTTATAAGAGATATAGTAATAATTACTCTATTAGGGTTGAGTCAGTACCAAGAGAGAGTGAATTAGTGTAGCAAATAAAAATAATAAATTTAATCGATTTCGAAAAACTTCGTACGATGAAAAACGATATCGTAAAGATGCTTGACTTGAAAACGTATAGAAGCGTAATAAAAGTAAGAATTTAGTTTGCAATTAAAATGAAAAGTTGAAAGTAAATGCAAACCATATTTTTATAGTGGTTCGGTCGTCATGACCTATATCAACTCCCGATTCCTCTTCCGTCGAGGCCATCGACATCCACAAACAATCTTCCTTCAATGAGTAAAGATCAACTACCCTTTTACGCTCTTTCTTCTTTTCACAAGTTTATGAGACAACCCTTATAAGCCTCTCTTTCTTAGACTTCACTTCTCCCTTTAGATGAACTTCTAAATACTAGGAAGAAGTGATCCTAAATCATAAAAAAAATTTCTAATTTTTTTGAAGTATTCTTTTTTCCTTTTTCAACTTAATTTTTGTACTCAATTCTTACAGCTTCATGCAAGAATAACTGGGGTATTTATAGACCCAAAATAACTTCAAAATTAGAGCAAAAAATATCTCATCTAGGGTTTCTCGGGTCCTGGCAGTACCATCACCTGTGCTGGATGGTACCACTACCTGCAGCACTAATACTGGGCGATACCATTGCCTAGTCTAACGGTATCACATCTTGGGAGATTATGTTTGGGCAGTACCATCGCCCAGACTAGCGGTATCACCGCTTGACACTGGATAGTACCATTGCCTAGTCTGGCGATACTACCGCTTGACATAGTCTTTGAGATTGTGTCTTGGAGACTGAGCCTTTGACGGTGCCACTGCTTGACCTAATTTTTAAGTCATTGAATGAGCCTTTCTCTTAGCCCAAAACAGCCCCAATTCGAGCCCAATTAGCCCCTAATTGAGTTGGCCTAATTATATTCTAAACCAACTCAATTAGAAATAAAATTACTTTGATTTAGATAGTTATTACAAAGCATTAACCACATGTTATCCGACATGTCATTTGTTCATCAGCGCTTTGTCCAATTCTTTGACGCTTCATCCTCTTTTGTGACCTTTTGCCCAATCAATATGTTAACCTCTGTAACTCTGATCTCCTTGGTGCAATGTCTACTCTTCTAGGCCCGATGCCCGAACTCATGGCATGAAGCCTTCTACTGACATGTCGACCGATCCTCTGGCTTGACGTTCAATTTTCTAACATATTCCACTTCGGCCCAACATTGATTCTTTTTGCTTTAATTATCTTTCTTGATCGAAGCTAGTCCTATGTCACTCAAAACGCAGATTAGATCACAAACACATTAATTGATTTCATCATCAAAATCTGAGATTTAATAATCTCCCACTTTTTGATGATGACAATCAATTGACAGAGTTTAACTAAACTCCCCCTGTTAATATGTCATATTGATAGAATAAATCCAAGAAACATGTCATCATAAAATCATACATAATCTAAATTTCAATACATCACTTCATGCATGGTCATTAGATCATCATATCTTCTCCCCCGTTGACATAAAAAAAAAGCAACTATCAAGTTTTAGATATATGAAAGCTTAGCTATTTAGTAAATTTTTCATAACTTTAGAATATGCAAGCTAATAAGTTCTTTCTTCTCTTTTGAGAAGTGCAAGATGGCAAGATAGCATGTTTTTACATCTTCTTATAACGAGCAAGCTAGCAAGTTTGCTTTTCTTTGCTATGTGCAAGCTAGCAAGTTTTACTTCCTTTTGTAATGTGCAAGCTAGCAAATTTAGTAAGTTTTATATCATTTTTGAATATGCAAGCTAGTAAATTATATAATATTTTAGAACATGCAAGCTAACAATTTTATCTCCCCCTTTGTCATTGTCAAAAAGAAGGGAAGAATATAATTTTATAATTCTTTTCCCATTACATCAATTTTCAAATCATGACAAGGATAAAGTATCAATTTTATTTCAATATGACATATTGAAATAAAGTATCATTTTAGAAAATGATAGTCGATGACTTTCATATCATTTCATCAAAAAATCATAAGTATTGCATACATCATTTCAAATCATAAATATTTCAAATCAAGATAGTATCAAAATGTCAAATAATATTACATCATATCATGATTATAACTTCTCATTTGTATGCATCAATATAATATCATGAGTATTTCATGCATAATTTCATATCATCACATAAAGAATATCAAGAAAAAATAATTATGTGATGAGATATATACTACATGAATACAAGGGAGTCATGAACCAAATTTTAAATTGTGAATATCGAAAAATGAAAAGAAAAATTATGGTTCTTTATGGATGACTCAAATAGCGAAAACAAAAATCATAGTAAATGATCTTGACTCATAATAAAAATTCTCTAAGTTATAATTCCGAGAAAGCAAGAGAAACCATGATTCATATCGATAATTTTTTTTAGTAAATAATAAAAAGAAACCTTAGGAGATTAAAGACCTTGATTAAAAAAAAATCTCAAGTATTTAATATCGAGAATTCGAGATCATGATATAGATAAAGACATTTCTATAGCAAAAGGTGTCATGAGAGAACACATAAAGGATCTCAATTTATGTATAATATCTCTTAATTCATTATGAATCATATAAGATTATAATTTTAAAAAATCATGATTCATTTAGAAAATTTTTTCTCTCTAGTAAATGACAAGAAGAAACATAGCAATGATACAAATCATGATTCATTTGAATAGTAGATAGCAAAAAGATACATAGAGGATAAAAGATCTCGATTCATATAGAATAAATCTCAAGTTATAAATATCGAGAAATATAGATAAAAATCATGATTAGATGAAACTCATCCAAATTCAAATCATCAAATCATCAAAATCATTTTCAAGAGATTCAAAATGACATAAATAGATTTATCAATCTCTTGAGATGCTAGCGATTTTCTTTCTCCCCTTTTTCATCGTAAACAAGAAAGAAAAAGAGGAGAATTTTATAATGGTGCAATTCATTTCCTTCTTACATCAACGCTCTAAGCAAATCTTGACATGAAATATATTAATATAAAAGATCAAGAAAGATCAATTAAAGAATGATTCATCTTGATAAATCTCTTTTTAAATAATAGAAAAGAAATCTTAGGAGATCAAATAAGAGATATTGATTCACATAAAATAAACCTTAAATCATTAATGTCGAGAATCAAGATTCATTTGGATAAATCACCTCTTAGAAGATAGAATCATACGAGAACGAAATGATTCATATAAAATACATCTCATGGCATAAATACGAATAAATCAAGTGTTTGGATAAGCATGAAAATAAATTGTCAAATCCAAAATCATCATCAAAATCACTTTTCTTTCATTCGGGAAATTGATTGAAAGTAGCGTAGATTGATTCCTATAAGATTAAAAGTAGCTAAAGTTTTTTTAGCTCCAATTTTTATGATTGATTTCATGCTGTAGTCTTCTATAAAAAAACCATGTATCATCATTTAAAATCGAAAAACAATATAGATATAATCAAGATATACATTATTACTTTTAAAACATACATAGGATTAATCTCATTAGATGTACAAGTATTAGATTTAAATCTAACATTTTGTTTCTTTGCCATAAAATGCAATTGTCATCATCAATTTTTTTTAATTTTTCAAAAACACTAGAAAGAAAAGAATGATCCCTTGTTATTTATTTTTTTATATTTTATATACTAATTTAAAAATAACTTATGAAATACATCAAGTAATTTTATAGTAAACTAAGGGGGTTTTGGTTACCTAGTCGTCGAAGTTCGCCACATTGTCTTTATTGATTTACTTCTTGTCTTCGGATGAGCTAGATTCATCCCAAACCACCTTGAATACTTTCTTCTTCTTTGGCAGCTTCTTCGTTTTAAGTTCATTTTTATTCTTTGATTCTTGTTTTAAATTTTTTTTAAGTTTTATTGTGAGAAGTTCATGATCATCATCATCATCACTTGAGTTATTACTAAAGTGATATTCTATTGTTCGAGGTGTCAAATCATTCATATTCTTTGGATGGTTGTTTTTATGTTCATCAAGTTCATCATGTGCCTTCCACGTCATTTTATAGGTCATCGAAGACCCAATAAGTTCTTCAATTGAAAAATGATTCAATTTCTTTGATTCTTGAATAGCCGTTACTTTAGGATCCCAATTTTTTGAAAGAAAACATAAAACTTTATTCACAAGTTCAAGGTTCGAAAAACTTTTACTAAGAGCTTTTAAACTATTGATGACATCCGTAAAACGGATGTACATATCAATGATAGTTTCGATTGGCCTCACTCGAAATAATTCAAAATCATACATCAAAAGATTAATTTTTGAATATTTAACTCTATTAGTGTCTTCGTGTGTAATTTCAAGAGTGTATTAAATATCATATGTTGTTTCACAAATAAAAACTCGATTGACTTCATTTTTATCCAAAGCACAAAACTAAGCATTGATAGCTTTGGCATTAAAAGAGAATGTCTTTTCCTCCAAATTATTCCATTCATTCATTGGAAGAGAAGACTTTCGAAATATATTTTCAACGATATTCTATAAATTAAAATATAAAGAAAGCAAAAAAACTCTCATTCGAATTTTTCAATATGTATAGTCCGTCCCATTGAATATAGGAGAACGAATGATAGAGTGACCATCTTGAAAGCCGAAAAGAGTCATTTGTCTTAGTTGTTAAACCAAACGAGAAAAAAATATGGCTCTGATACTAACTGTTAAGATCGAGTCGACACGGCGGGGGGGGGGGGGGGGGGGTGGGGGTGGGTGGGGAGGGGGAATTAATGCAGTAGATAAAAATGATAAATTTAATCAATTTTAGAAAACTTCGTACGATGAAAATCGATATCGTAAAGATGCTTAACTTGAAAACATATGGAAGCGTAGTGAAAGTAAGAATTAATTTTGCAATTAAAGTGAAAAGCTTAAAGTAAATGCAAATTAGAATTTTATAGTGGTTCGATCGTCGTAACCTACATCCACTCTCGATTCCTCTTCTATCGAGGCTATCAGCATCTATTAACGATCTTCCTTCAATGGGCGAAGATCAACTACCCTTTTACACTCTTTCTCCTTTTTATCAGTTTAGAAGACAACCCTTATAGGCCTCTCTTTCTTAGACTTCACTCACTTCTCCCTTTAGATGAACTTTTAAATTTTAGGAAGAAGTGATCCTAAACCTTAAGAAAGTTTTCCAATATTTTTCAAGTATTCTTTTCCCCCTTTTCAACTCAATTTTGTGCTCAATTCTTGCAGCTCCATGCAAGAATAGTTGGGGTATTTATACACCCAAAATAACTTCAAAATTAGAGAAAAAAAGGTCACATCCCGGGTCCTGGTCGTACCACCGCCTATAGCATTGACATTGGGTGGTACCATTGCCCAAGCTAACAGTACCACCACTTGGGAGATTGTGTCTAGGTGATACCATCGCCTAGATTGACGGTACCACTGCTTGACATTAGGCGATACCATCGCTTAGTCTAGCGGTACTACCGTCCGACATAGTCTTGGAGACTATGTCTCGGAGACTGAGCCTTTAGAGGTGCCATTGCTTGACCCAACTTTTGGGTCATTGAATGGGCCTTTCTCTTGGCCTGAAACAGTCTTAATTCGGGCTTAGTTGGCTCCCATTTGAGTTGGCCTAATTATATTCTAAACCAACTCAATTAGAACTAAAACTACTTCAATCTAGACAGTTATTATAAAGCATTAACCACATGTTGTCCGACATGTCATTGGTTCAACCGTGCTTCATCCAATTCTTCAGCGCATCATCCTCTTTTGCGGCTTTTTGCCTAATCGACATGTTGACTTCTGGAACTCCGATCTCTTTAGCATAATATCTGCTCTTCTAGGCTTGATGCCCGAACTTATGGCATGTAGCCTTCTGTCGATACGTCGACCGATCCTCTGGCTTGATGTCCAATCTTCTAACATGGTCCACTCTAGCCCAACATTGATTCTTCTTGTTGAATCTCAGATTTTGATAATGTAATCAATTGATAAATTATTTGACTTAATCTATGTGTTGAAATAAGTATACAGGATTAACTATGATAGCAGTAAGGGCATCAAGTAGATGAAGGGTCAGAGTCAAATATTCGGATGATGTACTAGAAGTGTGTCCGGAAGTTCGCCAGAAGCACATTGGAAGATAGCCGAGAGCTCGTCAGAAGATCGCTTAGAGTTTGTCAGAAGGTCACCGAGAGTTTATCGAGAGTTCGTCGAAAGACTCATCGAAGAGTTCGCCGGAAGCTCACCGGAAAACTTACTGAGAAGTTCGCCAGAAGTTCACCGAAAGAAAAATCGATATACCATACTAATTGCTTGCCTTAATCATAGTTAGAATATTAGTTGAGTTAAGATCGGGAAGTAATCCCACCAATTGGGCCCTTAATAGGGCTGAATTGTGCCAGATTGAAATATCCCATTCAGCACCTAAACCACGGTCGACAGTGGCATCGCTTGGGACTCGGTCTCCCAGGTATTCTGGGTGGTGGTACCGCCCAGTATCAGAGTGTCTGGCAATAGTACCACCCAGTAATGACGGTGGTACCGACAGTACCCGAAATTCGAGGATGTGATTTTTTTGGCTTCAATTCTGAAGCCATTGGGGCCCATAAATACCCCACCATTTTCTACATGAAAAGACATGAAAGTGTTAACATAATCTTGAATTCTTGGGGTGTTAAAGTATTGTAAAAGTGAGAAGAGTCCTCCCCTTAGTGCCGCTCCGATCCTAATAGTGTTAACATAATCTTGAATTCTTGGGGTGTTAAAGTATTATAAAAGTGCGAAGAGTCCTCCCCTCCCTCTCTTAGCTTTGTAACCATCTAAGAAAAAGGAGTGAGGCTTGTAAGGGTTATCTCTTAAACTCGGCAAAAGAAGAAAGAGCTATAAAAGATAGTTGGTCTTCGCCTATAAAAGAACCATAGGTAACACATCTAATTTTTTGATTAAAGATGTATTGTTGGTTGATTGCTTAAAGCATAATCTTTTGAGTATTAGTCAATTGTGTGATAAAGGATACATCATTAGATTTGAATTCAATGCTTGTATTATTGAAAAACCACACCAAAACACATCTATGATTGCCCTAAAATAAAATAATATATACACTATCGACATTGATGATCTTTGTAATGAAATGTGTTTTTCGATTTTGAATGATGATGCTTGGCTTTGGCATAGGAGATTATGTCATACTAGCATGAAACTAATCTCTCAAATCTCATCTAAAGAACTTGTTAAAGGTATTCCTAACATTAAGTTTGTCAAAGACAATGTGTGTGATGCATGTCAACTAGGAAAATAAATAAAAGATAGTTTCAAACCAAAGAATCAAATAAGCACCTCTAGACCATTGCAATTGATCCATATGAATTTGTTTGGACCAATTGATATATCAAGCCTAGGAGGTAGCAAATACGCCTTTGTCATTGTAGACATTTATAGTAGATACACTTGGACATACTTCTTGACACACAAAAGTGATTGCTTTAGGTATTTTTCTAAGTTTTGTAAACTTGTTCAAAATGAAAAAGGCTTTATGATTTCATTAATTCGGAGTGATCACGATGGTGAATTTCAAAACTATGATTTCTAAAATTTTTTTAAATCTAATTGATACAACCATAATTTATCTACTCCAAGAAATCCTCAACAAAATGGAGTAGTAGAAAGAAAAAATAGAAATTTACAAGAAATGACAAGAATCATGTTGAACGAATATAGCCTACTCAAATACTTTTAGACCGAAACCGTTAATACGACATGCTATGTCATAAATAGGGTTCTAGTAAGGCCATTACTTTCCAAAACTCCTTATGAATTGTGGAATAACAAAAAACTCAATGTTTTATATTTTAAAGTTTTTGGTTGTAAATGTTTTATCTTAAATGAAAAAGATGCCTTAGGAAAGTTTGATGCAAAATCTGATTAAGAAATTTTTCTTAGCTATTCTTCTATTTCTAAAGCACTTTGTATTTTTAACAAAAGAACTTTGATTATAAAAGAATCTATTTATATTGTCTTTAATGAAGTTTTCAAATTTAAGAAAAATGAGTTTGATAATGATCTTAATTTTGATTCGTTGAATTTAAATGAACCATATCCTCCAACTAGCAACTTGGATGCATCTTTTTCCGAAAAATCCTTACCCAAGGAATGAAAATACGCAGATGCTTATCTTAAGGAGCTAATCATAGGAGACACATCAAAAAGGGTTCAAAGTCATTCTTCTCTTAAAAATTTTTGTGCCAATGCCGCTTTTCTTTCTCAAATTGAACCTAAGTGCATTGACAGGCCTTTTAAAGATGATTCATGGGTTATTACAATATAAGAAGAGTTGAATCAATTTAAGAGAAATGAGGTGTAAAAGTTTGTTCTAAGGCCAAATGACCATTTAGTTATTAGTATTAAATGGGTCTTTAGAAACAAGCAAGATGAATTTGGTATCGTAGTTAGAAATAGGGCTAGATTAATAACCAAGGATTTCAACTGAGAAGAATGTATCAATTATGAAGAAACCTTTACTCCTGTGGCACGAATAGAAGTCATAAGGATGCTCCTTGTCTATGCTAGTAGTAATAAATTTATGTTGTTTCAAATGGATATCTAAAGTGTTTTTCTTAATGGCTTTATTTCCGAAGAAGTATATGTTGAACAATCTCCTGGATTTGAGAATGATAATTTTTCTAATCATGTTTTAAATTGACTAAAGCTCTCTATGGATTGAAACAAGCCCCAAAGGCTTGGTACGAGAGACTTAACTCATTTCTTATTCAAAATAATTTTTCTAAAGACAAGGTCAATACCGTATTATTTATTAAAAATTTTAAAAATAATTTTTTTATTATTTAAATTTATGTTAATGATATTATTTTTGGTTCTACGAATGAATCTTTATGCGAATCATTTGTCAAAAGTATGAGCCAAGAGTTTGAAATGAGTTTAATGGGTGAATTAATTTTTTTTTAGACTTATAAATTAAACAACTTAATAATGATATTTTTTTTAGTCAAACAAAATATACATTAGACTTACTGAAACGGTTTAATATAGATAATTCAAAGGCTATCAAAACTCCTATGAGTACCTTCACCAAGTTAGACATTGACGAAAGTGGAGAAAGCTTTGATAAAAAAACTTATATGGGTGTGATAGGTAGTTTACTATACCTCACCACAGTGAGACCAGACATTATGTTTAGTGTAGAACTTTGTGCTAAGTTTCAATCTAACCCCAAGTAATCTCATTTAAAAGCCGTTAAAAGAATTTTTAGATACCTTAAAGGAACTCATAAACTAGGATTATGGTATCCAAAAGCAAAAAAATTTGAATTGCTTGGTTATACGGATACTGATTTTGCTGGCTGCCAAATAGATAGAAAGAGCACATCAGGAACATATCAATTTTTAGGACACACACTTGTTTCTTGGTCTTCCAAGAAACAAAACTCGGTTGCATTATCTATAATCGAAGCTGAGTACATAGCAACAGGTGTATGCTGTACTCAAGTTATATTGATGAAAAATACTTTAGAGGATTATGGAATTCACCTAAAAAATATACCTATAAAGTGTGATAATACTAGTGCAATATACTTAACAAAAAATCCTATTAACTAAATATATTAATATTAGACATCATTTTATACGATATCATATTAATAACCATGACATATCTCTAGAATTTATTGATACAAAACATCAATTAGCTGATATTTTTACAAAACCCTTGATTGAGGTAAAATTTGATTTTATAAGAAAAGAATTAGGTATGTTAAACTTATCTGATACATGATAAGACTTGAATGATGGACTTATGATATGCATAACAAGTGATATGAATTTTGCCATACAAATTTCTCCTCTTACGAAAGTAGAATTTTAAAAATCTTTATGATATTTGTGTAAATGAGTGTGTGCACCACATAATGATAAAGATCTTGCACAATGGAACCACACAATATCGGCACCACATAGATTTGCACCACACCACAATGCAGGCAGTGCTCACTGTCTATAGGCGGTGGCATCGCCTAGCTGGCGGTAGCACCGCTAGTGGTAATAGGATGTAGGTGGTTGCACCGCCCGCAACCTGCCCTATAAAAGGAACATGTTAGGGCCGGTGGTAGAATCGACCCCAACTCATTCTACACCTCTCCTAAGAGCCCCAAAACACTTATTCCCCTTGTTCTTCCTCTTGTAACTCAAAGGAATACTCATTCTCTGCAAAATCAAGGAATAATCCCAAACGTTCCTTGGGTGATCACAAGAAGGTTAAACCACTAAGGTAATTCCTAAACCAAATTATTTCCTTCTTTGCATGAACTATTCTTGCCTCTCATTTATTCTTTATAATTATAGTCTCAATTGTTAGGAACAAGTCAGCACTAAAGAGAGGGGGGGGGGGGGGGGGGGGGGGGGGTAAATTAGTGCAGCGGATAAAAATAACAGTTTTAAAAAATTCTAAAAAACTTCATACGATGAAAAACCTTATTGGAAATATACTTGACTTGAAAGCGTATAGAAGCGTAATATATAAGTAAAGCAGTTTGCAGTATGTAAATGACAATAATAGAAATGCAAACCAGAGAAGAACATGCTAATTTTATAGTGGTTCGATCATCCGACCTATATCCACTCCCAATAACTCATCCAATGAGGTCACCGGCTTCCACTATTGATCTTTCTTGAAGGGCAAAGATCAATCACCCCTTTACAGAACTTTCACAAGTAGCTCACTCTCCTTTTATAAACTTTAACACTTAGAAATGATGGAAGTGAACTCTCAACTTTTGCAAGCTATTTCAATATAGTTTCGGATCAGTTCTTATCATTTCTCTTTGCTTACCAACTAAGAAGTAAGGGGTATTTATAGCCTTCAATTGACTTCAAAATTGGAGCTAAAAAAGGTCTCAGCCCGGGTTTCTCGGGTCCTAGCGGTACTACCACTTATAGCACTGACACTAGGTGGTACCACCACTTGGGAGATTGTCTAGGTGGTACCACTGCCCATACTGATGATACCACCGCCTGACACGGTCTCGAAGACTGTGCCACGACGATGCCACCTATTGGGTCACTGCTTGAGCCTTTCACTTAGCCCAACATAGCCCAAACTTGGGCTTAGTTGGCCCCTAATTGAGTTGGTCTAATTATATTCTAAACTGACTCAATTAGACTCTAAACTAATTCGATCTAGACATAATCGATTACAAGCAAATCCTTTGTTATCCGGCATGTCATTGGTTCTTCCGGTGCTTCGTCCGATCCTTTGGCGCATCGTCCTCTCCTTTGGCGTATTGCCTGCTAGTCATAAGTGCCCAGCAAGCCAATCACGTGAGTGATGGCACGTGTGACTTGATACAGAATCTTTTTGCTTATTATATTTTTGGCGTATATCACTTTATAACTATTGCATAAATGCATATGTATTGTGATGTCCTTGGATTTGTGCAATGGGAATCGGATCGTGATGAGATCACGATAATGAGATCGATTCACCTTTAAACACATATCCTAAATAATCCCGGTCATAGGTTACTCGAGAGGGACATCGTGATAACCGGATAGACTGGTGTGCTGTATACCCGTCCATATGATGGATGCAGCTGGTCTCATAGCTGCTCGTGTAGGGACACTAGGGATACAGTACAGGTGCTCATTGGAGAATGAGTTCACTGATTGATCCGCTTACGGAATGCTGGATGGTTGATGATGCCTTATTGTCAGACAACGATTCCGTAGTCCTAGTGGTGTATCTGGTTCTTAGACTTGAGACACCAAGGATGTCCTGTATGAGTGCTCCACTCTTTGATACCAGACTTATAGGTTTGGCTGTTCCCAGATCTAGTACAGCTGGTCATTGGGAGTGGTAGTCGACCTTACGAGGGCTATTGAGTGTTGATAGAGGATCATCCACTCTCGGTATCATGAGAGGAATATCCCATGTGTTCTTGCTCAGACAAATCCCTGGCCAGGGTCATTCGGGTTGAGAGAGAAAGAGTTCTCCGGGAGAATCCGATTAGAGCGAGACTCAAGTAGAAACCGTATGGGTCTGACAGCACCATACTCGATATACGGTCTCTGGGATATTAGATGGATGAGGGACTATAGGTACATGGTAACTGAGGACAGACAGGTCCAATGGATTGGATTCCCCTGTATCGTCTGGGGACTACGGCGTAGTGGCCTAGTACTTCCGTAGTCGATGAGTCGAGTGAATTATTACAGAGATAATAATTCACTTAGTTAGAAGGAGTTCTGACAGGTATGACTCACGGCCAGCTCGATATTGGGCCTAGAGGGTCACACACATATGGTAGGCATTGCGATGAGTAGAGGTTCGGATATGAGATATCCGACGGAGCCCTTGTCTTATTGGATGCAGATCCAATACCCACTAGGGAAAGGACCCATTAGGGTTTTGACACGGGATCTCTATAAATAGGAGGGATTCACAGCCTCATAGGCTAGAGTCTTTGCTTGCCCTTCCTATTCTCCTCTCCCTCTCCACCTCAGAGTAGGCCTGGAGTTTTGAGGAGCGTCGTCGCAACCCTGCTGTGTGGATCACCGCTAGAGAGGAGGACGCTTGACCTCCTTCACCCTCTCCTGAGGATCTGCAAGGAAACAAGGATATACGATCTCCCTAGGTAACACAATCTCTATACGCAGTTTTGTGTTTTGCGGATTTTGCGCACCAATCTTCGCACGACGACGAACATCTTTTTGGGAATCGGGGATTTTTGTTTTCTTGTTCTTCCGCTGCGCATATGATGTCGCCCCCCATGATTTCCCAACATTGCCTAATCAGCATGTTGTCTTCTCACAACATCTGATCTCCTTAGCGTAATGTCCGATCTTCTTCGCCCGATGCCTGAATTTACGGATCGAAGCCTTCTGTCGACACGTCAACCGATCCTCCGGTTCGATGTCCAATCTGCTGATATGTTTACTCCGGCCCAACGTCTGATTCCTCCTGCTTTAATCAATTTGCCTCTTCTGATCGATGCAAGTACTGCATCACTCAAATGCACATTAGATAAACACTATCAATTAGTTTCATCATCAAAATATGAGATTCAATGACTTCTAGAAGATCCTCAAGGGACAAAGGGAAGAGGAGAATAGATGAAAACTATGATTCCCTACTTTTTTATTCTTCTCAACATGCCCTTAGATTTCCTACCATAGAGTCTAGAAATGTTCATAAGGGTAAATATGTAGACTTAGAGGAATTGAGTGAATTAGAATCTATTCAATGGTTTGCTAACCTAGATATCCTCCCAATCCTTCAAATATGTGAACCTATTTATCATAGACTTGTTAGGCTATTTTACATAATTTATATGTAGATGAAAATGATAGTATCTACTTATCTCTTAGGGCATCACATACCCATTACAGATAACGTACTTTGCAATCTCATAGGAATTGCTGAGAAAAGTAGAGGTTGTTACTTTAGAGGACAATGAGATGAAGAATTAGTTGGGACCACTTATTCTGATGTCTTAGGAACAATTTTTGGTAATCTAAACTTGTCTATCCTTCCAAAAAGCTATGAACATCTACTACCCTTCAACACCAAATTGCTTCATCACATCTTGATAAGCATTATAATTTCAAAGTAATATCATTATGATGAAGTTAACCAAATGAAAATAGGAACGATGTATTGGATTATGAAAGGCCATCAAAATTGTTTTGGCTACCTAATATAACAAAACATGATTGAACTATCGAAAAAGATATGATGCTTCAATACGATGACTTGATCACAAGACTAATTCATGCATATGACATAGTCATTCTACCTAATGAAGAAGTCATGAAACTAGATAAATTTAGTGTCATAAATAGAAACCTACTAAGAAGATTAAGATATATATTCAGAAATGGGACATGGACTATATTACCTAGAAGGGCTGACCCCCTCCCACCTGATCCAAAACCTAAAACACCAATATTTAGAGGTAATCAATCTCCTCCTATTGATCTCTTTAAGGTAACACCTCCATCAGAGCAAGCACTCTCTTCATCTACCAGCGACATACAAACTCAAATGGATCAGTTTAAACAACATCAAGATCAAATTATAACTGAGATACAATAGATTCATCGACAACTTAATACTTTATTTAGACATTTTGACTTACCTCCACCTGAATAGCTAATGTGTATCTTTTTGCTAATGACAAAGGGGGAGAAGTTGATGAAATCTCTCTAAATGTTGTAATGTTCACTTTGATATTGTGATCATGATGTTGTGAACTTAAATATTAAGAAATTTTGATGTTGTAAAATTTTAATGTTACCATACAATGATGCAATATCGGATTCTTAATATTGTAAACTTTTGAATGTTAGGATGCAATATAATGATGATGTTTCATGCATTGAAAGGCTACTTTATCATGCGTGAAGTCGTTCACTTAATATCTTAGTGCATTGTAGCATGATTACTTGTAAACGTTTTATCATGCTTGATTTCGTATCAAAATGTTATGATGAAGTATCATGAGCTAACTTGTTATTTACAATTGATACCATGATGAATTGTCATCTGGCTAGATTCTACGTTCGTATCATCTTTTCAAAATTTGTAAATGGATACGTGGTATTATATTTTGATTTGGTGAATCATGATAAGTATCATGTTATACATGTTGATAAGTCTAAATAAATATAATTTATCAGTTTGATGCTTGAATTCAAAGATCTTGAATTCAAGAGTATCTTTTCTCTCAAGGATAACATATAGATAGGGGGAGTTAAGGTTAATTCCGTCACCAATTGGTTGTCATTATAAGGGGGAGATTGTTGAATTTTGGATTTTGATGATGCAATCAATTAGTAAATTGTTGACCTAATCTATGTGTTGAGATAAGTATGCAGGATTAACTACGATAACAAAAAGACATAAAACAGATGATGGGCCAGATTGAAATATTCGGACGATGTTCCGAAAGTGTGTCCGGAAGTTCACCGGAAGCACGTCAGAAGATAGCCGAGAGCTCGTCAGAAGGTCGCCGAGAGTTCGTCGGGAGTTCGCCGGAAGCTCACCAAGAAGTTCGTCGAAAGAAAAATCGACATCCCAGACTAATTGCTTGCCTTAATCATAGTTAGAACATTAGTTAAGTTAAGATCGGGAAGTAATCTCACTAACTCAGTCAAGGGTCAACTGGGCCCTTAATAGGTCTGAATTAGGCCGGATTGAAACAACCCATTCAGCACCTGAACCACGACCGACAGTGGCACCGCCTATGACTCGATCTCTCAGGTGTTCTGGGTGGTGGTACCGCCCAGTGTTAAAGTGTCTAGTAGTAGTACCGCCCAGTAATGGCGATGGTACCGATAGTACCCTGAAATCCGGGGATGTGATATTTTTTTACTTCAATTCTGAAGCCATTGGGGCCTATAAATACCTCATCCTTTTTTGCATGAAAAGACACGGAAGTGTTAACATAATCTTGAATTCTTGGGGTGTTAAAGTATTGTAAAAGTGAGAAGAGTTCTCCCCTCCCTCTCTTAGCTTTGTAACCATCCAAGAAAGAGGAGTGAGGCTTGTAAGGGTTATCTCTTAAACCTGACAAAAGGAGAAAGCTATAAAAGGTGGTTGGTCTTCGCCTATTGAAGGAAGACCATTAGTAGACACCAGTAACCTCGACGAAGGAGGAATTAGAAGTGGATGTAGGTCACAAAGACCGAACCACTCTAAATTCTGGTTTGCATTTCTATTTGAGCAATTTGCAATCTTCCTTAACTTTCAATTTACACTCTTACGAACGCTTTCAAATTTAATATCTTTTCAAAACGGATTTAATCGAAATGAATATTTTTCGAAAGCAATGATTTTTCCGCTACACTAATTCACCCCGACTCTTAGTGCCGCTCTTGATCATAACACTTCTTGCTTTAATTGTCTTTTTTATCAAAGCTAGTCATGCGTCACTTAAAATACAGATTAGATCATAAACACATCAATTGATTTCATCATCAAATTCCGAGATTTAGCATACTCAACTTGAAGTTTGAATTATTCTCAACATACATCGGAGCGAAAGACCTAGTTACTCTAACCTACTTTCTTGATCTACCCATGTTAAGTGAAATCATTAGACTAACTAAGAATCCCTCGGCTAAGCTTTCCTTTGATAAAGATATCTTATATTAAAGGTAATAACATAAACATAAAAGAGGATTTGTGTAATACTGCATGTGATTCGTTGGTACTTAGAAAAAAAGACATTGAAACTACTTGATACAATTTACCATATTAAAACATTCTCTTTACACATGATACGCTCGAAGCATCTTATATGTCCACTTAGGATAAAAAATAAAAATAAAATTATAAGACATCTCCTTCGCATATGATATCGTTTGCATTCGTCTATTATGAAAAATAATCTAAAACACTCCATACAACTAAGACATGACATCTTATTTGCGTCTCATATCCATATAAGATAAAAAAATATATCTAAAACATTCGATGTAATAAATAATTCATAAAATATCTCTTTACCCATAAAGCATTTCATATGATAAAATAATATTTAATGCATTTGACGCAACCAATATATCCTTTTGTGCATGCATCTATTTAGGATTAAAAAATAAATAAAAACACTCAATTCGACTAAAAAATATATTTTTTTTCATGTTATGTATTCATGTAGGACAAAACACATATGATGTATTCAATGGAGAAAAATCCTCCCCTTCTCTCTGCCCAATATAAGAAAGCAATCACATCACTTACTTAATTACTTTTTAAGCACAAGTTATTAGTTAATATTCCAAAATAAATAATATGCTCTATGTCACATACTATCAGACATACCACATTAGCATCTCACTAGAGAGCTTTTTTGTGTTTTTGGGCTCAAGTTAAAATTCTTCTGTATTAGTCACACTTATTTATTTTTTTTCTTTTTGAAATGGACTTCTTTTCCGCTTTCCAATACTTGAAAAGAAAAAAAAAGGAACCAATTAACAACACTTAAAAAAACAAATCATTTTTTCCTCATTGTCATTATTTCATAATAAATGATCATAAATATTACAAAGGTTTTTAAAATATGTACTCCTAAATTTAAGACCACATGAAAAATATTATAAATATTATTATATTTTATCTTGTAATATGTCAAAGCCTTCATAACATTAATCTAAAACCAATGTAAGTCATAATTGAATCTTGGTTATTGTGTTTTTCAATAGAGTTAAAAGTGCTTTTGGTTCATTGAACTAAACGTTCTAAGAAAATTCATCATTTTTCATTATTATTCTTCCATTATAAATACAAATCAAATAATTTATATATTTTTTAAAAAATATATAGACCTAATTTTATTGCTAAATGAGAAAACAAGGATTAGTAGATCTTCATTTTGAAATATGCCAAAAGATTTCCATCCAAAGCAATTAAAAAAAATCTCAAATGAATCATTTTATGAAATCCAAAAAATATAACAAATATGATGATCAAGGTTGGTGGGTGCTTGAACTAATCAAAAAATACAATTTGTTAGAATAGAGTTAATATATTTTGATTCGATAACATAAAACATTATAACCAAATAATATTTTAATTTTTATTACCATTTTTATAATAGGTGAGCATAAATGATTTGAGGATTAAAATTATTTTTTTTCATCCTTTATTTTGAAATAATACCAAAAACTTCTGTAATTGCATCCAAAATCATTCAAAGACTTTCAAACATATCTTCCTGAAATCTCAAAATATAAAGCAAAGTTAAGAGGATACATTTTTCCAAGGGTTTCAATTTAGGTTAAGAGCATTAATCTTCGATGAACAGAAGTCGATAATTGGATTAAAATAAAACTTCGTCGATAATTTAGCATTCGAACAATTAATTACGTATTTATTTTCCTCCTAAATATCTGACTTATCTTTTGGCAAAAGACTAATACTAAATAGTCGTTTAGTAATGCACGTAAACGATCACTCGCGGTCCGATGTCAAGAGCTGTAAGATGAGTGCGATCTCACTGGACTCGGGTGCTTTACGATTCGTGCGATCTCTCATCGGACGGACCCGCGGTTTGAAGTCGAGGCAAGGAAGGGAGTCGAAACGGTCATCGACGCCCTTCTTTCTTTGGACGTCGCATAGAATAAACCACGCGACAACGCAAATCCACCGTTCGTGCTCGACGCCCGTGTGCTTTATGATTCGCGCATCCGTCATCAGACGAACCCGGCTTCAAATCTTGGTGATTAAGGAATTCGTGTCGTTCTTTCGGAAGATATTATACGACGTCGAACGGAAGATATTATACGACAACGCAGATCCACCGTTGGCGCTGCGTTTGCAACCGATCATCTCCGTTCACCGTGATGGCGACCGCAGGCGACGCCCGATGTGTACGGACGGGATTGTTCTCGTGGGCGATCGGACGGTGGTGCTGGGTCGGGGCATGTGAAGGCGTGCGAAAGCTAGAAAGCAGGCAGGCGTCGACCGTGGTCGGGGGAATGTTTCTTATCGCGTGGTTGCTCTATTTTAAGTTCCCTCCTCAAGTGTCGAGTACTCTCTCTCGCTCTCTCTCTCTCTCTCTCTCTCTCTCTGACGGTTCTGTGGTGGTTCTTCTGGGCGCCAGGCGGAGGCGGGGAAGAGGAAGGCGTTCTTCGTCCTAAGCCCTAATTTTCCTTTTGAAGGGATCGGTTTCGTGATCGGTTGCGAGCGGTGGGCCGCGCTTCGCCCTCCGAATTTCAGGCATTTGTGGCTGATCTTTTGTTTATCAGGTGGGAATTTCTAGCTGCCGTTTTTCGTTCCGTTCGTAGTCAATTTAGGTGGTGGGTTTTGGTTTTGGTTTTGATCAATGTGTGCTGGTTTGGCTAGAATTCTGATCTCTTCGGCTTTGTGCTTGGTTCGGCACTTGCTGTGATTCTTCAACTTGCTTTTCGTGGTATAGTCGGAACGCTTGGGTTGTAGGGATGGAAGAAAATGATATTCGTTTTCGTCCGCCTCTTTGTCTTTTTGTTTCTAATTGTGACTTTGATCGTTTGAACGCCGCTCATTTTTCTCGTTGTTGGTCGTTCAAAAGTTCTCTTGTAGGCTGGGGTTTGTTGCTTGTTTTGTTTATAAAAGAATTCACTTCTTGGATTCCAAGTTTTCGATAGACAGTTTATGATATTGTGGCTGTCAAAAGCGTGGCCGCTGCGGTGATCTGGAAGAATTTCTTTTACTACGTATGCAGAGTTTTCTGGGTTTATCGATCATTAATCGTTGGAAGGAGAGTCGCTTTGAGAAAACAAGCTTTCACCTTTTTTATTGGAGCGAAGCATATTGGACATAGTTTTTTCTTTGCTCTGGTTTTCCTGTAGCGATCAGGTTTTTTAGTAGTTAGAACTGTGATTACTTTTGAATAAGCACATTTTCAATTTAATCTCTCTTTTTAGTCTTGGATACAGAGATTGGCTGGCTTGAATAAATTTAACCCAGAGCGTTGTTTGTTATGACATAAGTAGGTTGAACGATATTTATAGTCGAGAGGCAAAATAATTCAAGTTATAATGGAATCCCAAGAAGCTCCAGCAGTCTCTGTGAAAAGATTGGAGTTGACACCGAAGGCCCTTATCCACCACAAGTATGGTAGAACGGCATGCTATCGTATTGAGGAAGTAAAGCAACATGTTGAAAATGATTGCCCAGGGTTGGTTATTCCGCAGCAGTTCAGGAGTTTGTATCGCTGCCATCTGGATCTTCCAGACTTGTCTTTTACTTCGGATATGTTTCCAAAAAAGAAAGATGCTGAGCAGGCCGCTGCAAAAATTGCTATTGAAAAGGTTTTACGACATGAACCTGCCAAGTCCAGAGTTGGCACTTTAGGATTCTTACATCCTTTTTAACTTTTTAAAACAAACATGAAGATCTTTGAGGCATCTAAATTTTTCTAGCTTTGTTTGCTTATTTTACTAAACAGAATGTAATATGATTTTAGTTCATTACCATTCAATATGATTTTATTTTAAATTAAGTGATTTGAAGTTCTGAAAGTGGCTCTTGTGGAACAAATTACAATCTGAAACCTTCGTATATGATATGTTCACATTTTTACTTATATATTGAGAGTAGGGAATATGAGGTCATCTGTTTGCACATCATGAACATTTTGTATTGACATGGGTGTAATTTGATATTGAGGTTCCTGGGTAGTAACTTTAGTTAGCAATGAAGATAGGGGATAAAAAATGAAATCGAAATTGACCGGTGGATCTGGCTTCCTATTAACACTTAGTAAGAAATGAAACTCATAGTGGGGCAAGGACATTTGTACAGTAGCTTCCTTTATTATTTAACCTTTGCAATCAATTTGTGAAAATCTCTAGACTTTAAGTTCACAGTATTGATATATGTGCATCAAGTATTTTATTTTTCAATTTATAGAACTGTCCTTACTATGCCAAGAATTTTCATAGTCCATATTTGCCAAGTAATTTCTTGTCTAGTCAGCTTACTCTCTTGTGCATAATAACAATGTCAATATGCTATGTTAAAACATGCTTAATGTTATTTAGTTTCAATAACCTTATAACCAAATAACTTTTTGAATATCTTGGGTATGGAAAGATCCTTCAATAGTATTTACAACGCTAGCAAGGTAAACAGCCTGCCAACCAGGATTATCGCTTGGCAATTATTGTTCCATTAATTGTGTTTTCACTTTTGTACCTGCCATTCCTAGTTCATAATCTGATGGATGCTTATACTTTTAGCTTTTATAGGTATGTCCTATTTTGACGAGATCATTTGCTTGCAAGGAATTATGAACTCAAACCTTTTCCAGTGATTCCTTTGGTGTTGTTATGATATCTAGGAAGGGAAGGAGATTATGCTATTGAAAATTATGGGTACAATTTGATCTTGAGTTCGAGGTTTAGATCTTGATCCAATACTGGTTTTGACAGCTTGTCAGGGCAGTACAGTACTACTGTGTGGGTATGCAGGGCAATATATATACCCAGGCAGTATGTTGACCTATACTATGTGGTATATGCCGGGCAATATGTATGCCCAGACAGTATGTCGACCTATACTATGTGGTATACGAGATAAATGAATTAAAATGAATATTTATTGGTGGCTAGCTATATAGTGTTTGTATTTGATTCTTCATCTGACCAGTCAATATTGGTTGGGACATACCAGTTTAAGAGTTTTTATCTTCCACATTATGTTCTTCCTGTTGGTTGATGAATATTATGATTCTATTGCTCCTTCATCCTTGTCAACCTTCTTTTCTGTGGCATAAACATATTATTTCTATCTTCAGTGGTCTTATCTTCTTCAGACTTTTAGCAAAGAGTTTTGATATTTGTTTTGATGTAAGAATTAGTACACCTATCTACCCATGCCAAAGCCATAGAAGGACCTGTTGATATAAAGGTTATGACTTATGAGTATGGATTTTATTGATCAGTGTATGTCATGGATGGTATTAAGGATTTATAACATGCACACTTTTAAAGTTTAAGGTGGCAAAGGTAAGACTATTAAGTTTGATTGATTTAAACACTTCTATACTGATCTTTTACTGTAAACCCTTCTTTTATCAAGATTTTATGTTTGACAGAATAATTTTAAGAATACCAAGTATATCCTAGTTTTTAACCTTTTTATACTAATTTTTTAACCATAATAATTTTTTTAACCATATATATATTTATATTTATATATAACCCATTGTCACATGATATACACCATCTTTTCAACTAGTAGCTGCTGCTAAGGTTTTTATAACTTTGGGTCCTTGCAGCTGGGTATTCACTCTACGTCTGCAACAAATGATCTTACACCAGAGGGAGCATCATATGAATTAGTTGCACGCATTTCTGGCTTGTTCACTGATGAGGTTAGTTATGGACCCTAAGCTTTAATTATTTATTTATTATAATAACTGCTTGTGAACTTCTACAGAGTATAGCTTCTCTCAGAATGCGGCTCCGAGTTGCAAAGTTATTTCAAGGGTCTTAATTTTAGATGCCTGCACCATACAAATCGTGGCTTGCAGTAATACCTGCCCATTGGGACATACAGCATCGTCTCTGTGCCAACTGGTCAAACCAATCTTGTTGATCTGTGTTTGGTAGCACACCTCAGTATTGCACAAAACCCATTCTGGTGCGTGCATGTCTCAAAATTATAACCATGGCCTGCTATTTTCTGCACAGCTATTAAGCGCATTGTTCTGGAGCTTCTTTCTCCACTTAGAAAAACAAGTTTGATGCAGCCTATTGGTTAGCATTGGTCTTCCATTTTCTTAGAACTAGCTATTTTTAGGTTTTTAAAGAACTATAATCAAGATTTAAGTATTGGCTGAGAATGTCTGTGTATGGGGTCCCTGATCCGAGATCAAATTTCTGGTAAAGTTTGTCAAGAGAAGTATCTATTTGCTGGTTATGAAAGTATCTTCATTGGGTGTCTTAATTGCAGTTGGACTTTATGTAAAAATGACCCAGATCAGTGCTGATATAGAGCTTTAGATATTAGGTAAAGTCTATGAAATATAACAAAATATGCATCAGGTTTCTGCACTGATTATGATCCCCATTTTTGTTGCTCCTTTTGTTCATATTTTATCTCTATTTCTACCATTGTTCTCTTCTTCACCTTCCTAAATTTCTGTGCTGAGATCTTTTTTACTGTAAATTTCCCTTGTATCTGTCTTAATCATTATCTTATTAGTTGAGACTGGAGCACATTATACTGATGTGGCCTCAAGGCAACAATATTGCATCATTTTCTTTGAGTATGGAATACTTATTTGATGGATCTAGAAATAGGAAAATTTGAAATTTATATGTTAGTTGTTGAATGCTACCAAAAGTCTTTTGCGGGGAGAATCAACCATCCTAATTTCATCAATGGAACAACTATTTGCGAGCAAGAATGTTTGAGATCAACCAGAGTCTGATGGAAATTAGCCAAAATCAAAATGAATTGACCAGAATTCATCAGGACCGGATGATGTTCTCACCAATAAATTGATGTACTAGTTGTGAATTTGAGGTTTCTCAAATAGAATGGTTTGAGCTGCATCCAAATGTACTCAAATAGAATGGTTTGATCTGGATCCAAATGTATTTATTATACTACTAGAAAAGGAGCACCTATGGAGGTATATGAGGAGTCAAGGAGCAGCAATTATGATTAAGATTAAAGTAGATGATGTGACACATGGTGGAATGGATCAGTAGGAGCAGTACTTAGCATTTAGCTTTATGGTGTCATCATTATTTGGCCAGAGTTACATTATTTATATCTATATTGGTATTGCAATCAGGATTTTAATGAGGATAACTTGCTGTTCCAAATAGTATTTAGTAGTATGTTATATTTATTATTGAGTCTGTTCAATATTATGCAGTATCATATTAAGCGCTTGGCCATTTATGCTATTTTATGACATGCAGACTTACTTGCTAGTATGATGGATGGTCTGATCTTATCTCCTGTATAATACTTAATTTGCTTATTCTTAGTGATAAATATTACTGCAGAACAACTGCCTGTTATTGTACATTGTTTATACTAAACAAAATTTCTAACTTGCATTCAAATGGATGATGTCATGATAAAAATGCTAAAAAATTCCTTCACATTTCTTATTGTCAAATTTTTTTTGGAAATTTAATATTGACTGTATCATTGCTGGCCAATATTCATTCCAATTTTAAGATTGTAAACCGTGTGACAATTGTGTTCGACATAAGCCTATGGTTTACGTCTTGGTACTTGTGTTTTATGCTCCTCTTTCTTCTTTTTGAGCCACAATTTTTTCTTATATCTTATTAGGTTAAATTGCTTTTAGTGGCATTTTTGTTGGATAGAAAGATCTTTCATATTGAATGATATCTGAGAAATGATATAGCGAAACAATAAACTTCACCACATAAGATTTTCTATAAATCAATGAATGGCTTCAAGAGGGTTTTTGGTGAGCAATTAAAATCAACAATGGGTTCAATGAGATAAAGACAGAAAATGATATTATTTTTCCTTTTTATATTGTGCTTTCTCTTAAACTTTTCCCCATCTATATAAAACAAATGTCACATTGTTTATTTTAATTTGTGAATGCAAGTTCAGAGTTGAATGATAGGACTCAACAATATGTACCTAATAAGTAAGGATGTCACATTGTTTATTTTCCTTCTCAGGATATTCGTAGGCATATGAGTAAGGATGGCTGGCTTAAGTGGCATGAACTATCTATATAAAACATTGAAAGATTGTTTGGTTTTCATAGTTTGGCATGGCAAAATGAAGATATCAAGAATGACATATATGCTGCACAAGTGATCTGATGTAGGCTGCGTTTGATTTGGTGTAGGTTGAGTAGATGTGATGCATTTTCTTAAATATATTTTATTTTTTAAAAACAGGATTCAGATCATGTTTTATATATTTTTTAGAATTTATTAAGTGGTTTAAATTGTTTACAGAAAGTTGGCTGGTTTAAGCAGTATCCTTGTCTATGTATAAAAGCCCTTGATCTAGATTAGGCTTAGAGAAGGAGATGATTATAGTTGCTCTTTCCTACAAAACTTCTGTGCTTGAAACAAGGATTGAAATACCGTACCGTACCAGTGTTTCGAGTTTGGCTCGGTATGGTACAGTACCGTGTACCGAGCGGTACACCAGGGCGTACTGAGTGGTACACCTAATTTAGGTGTAAAATCATCCAAAAATATCTGAAAATAAAAAAAAAGAGAATACATACTTCTAATTAAAGAAAGAGAATACATACCTTTTGATTAGAAAGTTCTTCCTCTTAATCTTCCTAAATTAGCCTTGATTCAATTCACAAATCATTGTTTTGTATAGTTTAGGAGAGCGCAAATATGAGAAAAAAAGAGTTTGAGATAGTTTAAGTCTTTAAAAGAGTATGAGAGTGAAATGAAGTGAAATAGGAGAGAAGAAGAGTTTAAAAACCTATGAAAAAGGGCTCTAACAGTCAATTTGACCGTTGGAGAATTGTTACAGAGTGGTAACGGTCGATTTTGACCGTTACTGAGCTGTGCTGAGCGGTAACGGTCGAAATTTCAACCGTTACCGCCCAATATAACCCCGTATCGTCCGATACGGGGCAATGTTAAGCGTTCCGCCCGGTATCGAGCGGTCTGCGTATCGATATACTGTCGGACCAGTACGTACCACCCGTATCGGGCGGTATTATTCGAAACTGTATACCTTGGCTTGAAACAATTCTATGGATACTATTAATAGCCCATCAATTTAAAAACTTTAAAGTATGTGACTAGACTAAAAAAATTGAGATGTATACTGGAATCTAAGACAAAAGAAATGTTTTAGTGTTGGCCAGAGTCTTTCCTAATATTTCATTTACGTGCTCTCTTTCTCTATTGGTTTTACTCACTCAATTTTTTCTCTTGACCCATTTTGCTCATCAGCAAAATCCCATTGTGTTCCAGCATAATCAGTCTTCAAACCGATCCTTGCTTAGTGATTTGATTGACAAAAGCAAGTCTCATCCATGTGACTAAATCTCTCTTGCTATGCACTAAATTACTCCAGTAGTAACAAGATTTGATCGATCCTTTCAGTTCTATTATGTCAATACTAATTACTACCATTGTGGGATTATGGCTAGCTAGAAGTATAAATGATTGAACAGTTTTGATCACTTGAAATTAAAGCAATAAACCTGTTAACTCTTTCTGTTTGCTTGACATGAAATGTTTGTGCATTCTAACATTTGTTATATAGATTTGAATAAAATCACTGTCTTCTTCTTTATGTATATGGTGTCTATAACTACTAACAGACAGTGCAATTTTTTATGTTTAATTGATAGTTCCTTTCATCAACTCATCCATTAACTGGTCATTTTGGAGTTGCATTTGGAGTGATGAGAGAGCACTTTGGTATGATTCCCATATCTGCCATTACCACATGCGATGTAAAGGTTCATAATTTATGTAAAGTCATCAATTCCAAGGCAGAATCAGATCCTCTCTTGGTTTCATCACTCATCTTGAACGCTGCCAGAAAGTGTTCTTCCCTATGTACAGCTACTGATGAATTATGGATATGGAAGGAAGCTCCATATTCTCCTGAGGCTATAGCATCAGTAATTAATCATCATTCAGAGTCTCTAGGGTGTGTACAGATAAAAGCATTACGTATTCCCTGCTCTATTGAAGAAAATGTTGAAGCACTGACCCTTGACGTCTCTAATGAACATTACTACTTGGATTTAATTGCTCAGAAGTTGAATGTCAAGGATTCTTCTCGGGTTCTTGTTTCAAGGTGTATAAAACAGTAAAATATAAGACAGTTTGTCTTTCAGTACTTTTTTGTTGCTTGGGTTTAAAAATGGATAGTTGAGCTTGGTTATCAATTTTTCTGCTATTTCAGGACAGTTGGCAAGGCTTCTTCAGAGATGAAGGTATACTTCCCCTATCCAGAAGTTCCTCACTTTTCAGATTCTTCATCTGGTCTTAAGACAAGTTCAGAAGGTAAAGTGAGTATTGAACCAATAATTAATCAAAGAGCTTCATATCTCTCTGGCCAAGATATATATGGAGATGCCATCTTAGCTAACATTGGATACACATGGAAGTCTCCATATCTTTTCTATGAAGATGTCTCTCTATGTACCTATTACAGGTCTGTCCTGGCTAGTTGATGCTTCTCTTTGTGCTTCTTATTTCTGTTACCTATTTCATCCTGAAACATTGTTGAGTTTTCTCACAGAACACAAGTTATCATCATATTTTGTTAGAGTTATATTGTGCAGAACTAGCAGTTCACATAAATTTGCAGCAACAGTACTAGAACTTTATTGATATTTATCTATCACGATTAAATTCAAACAGCCTATATTACTACCAATAAATATTGAAGCAAAGACAAATGCCACATCTTGAGCAGCACATGGATTGGTTTTCATTTTTTATGATCCCATGACTCCACAGCTTTGTGCTATTTGTGCTGCTGAACAACAGGTTTTTGGTGATCTGATTAATTGTAGTAACCTCCATCGAATTTACTCTGTTTTCTTTTTCAGTATCATTTGACTGAATGATGTATACATTTTTGCCGTGTTTTTAGCCTCTCATGTCACTGTACCATTGTTGTCTGAGGTCCTTGATGTTTTGTTCTGTATTTTCCAGGATGCTTCTTGCAAAGTTCCCTGATGGGCACTATAAGTTATCTAGAGAAGCAATTCTTGCAGCTGAATTACCCACTGCGTACACTGGGCGTTCAAACTGGAAGGGCCTTGCCCCAAGGGATCTCCTCTATGCTTTTTGCCGTCTACACAAGTTCTCAGAGCCTGTTTTTTCTATTACAAGAATTAATGCAGATGCTTCCTTATCAGTTACTCAAAGGAAATCTAATTCATCAAAGCCAACTGATGAAGTTGATATTGCAAATGGAGATGTTTCTGATGTTGGGGAAAAAAACCTGGACAACTCGAGTATTTTCAGGTGCGAAGTGAAGATACTGTCAAGAAGACTGGAACCAATAGTTGAAGGTTCTTTTACTGATACTTACAGGAAAGAGTCTGATGCCATTCAGTGTTCTGCATTAAAAGTTCTTCTTTGGTTTGACAAGTACTTTAAACAACTAGACATGCCTGTGGAGGTATTGTCCTCTTCTGGACATGCTCATGGTATTATCGTGCATGCAGAAAATCTTTCTCATGAATTTGCTATGTGCTCATCTATTTTCGGATCTACGAAGAATGACAACCTAAGAGAGTGTAGTTCACTGGAATCATTTTGCAAGTATTATCCAAACGGGAAAGAGGAGAATGGAATGGTTGTTTTAAATATTGAAGGTCCAGATTCTGGTGTCTTCCCATCGCCTGGATCTTTAATATGCATAAGTTATGCTGTTGCATTGGTAAAGATTGGAGATCCTGTAAAAGATCACTTGGAAGGTAAAGATGAGTTTGAGTTTGAGGTAGGGACTGATGCTGTAATCCACCAGCTTGAAGCATGTGCAACTCAGTTGTCTGTCAATCAATCTGCACATTTTGTCATAGACATGCCTTCTAGGGACCTGATATTGGCTGCAGCTGGCGACGCTATTAAAGATCTTTCTAAGCTACCTCTGTGTGAGTTATACCCTACCTTGTGTGTATATTGATTTACTGATAGCAATAAACAAAGTGGGATATACATACATTCCCTTTTTGTAGACAATTGCTTTCTGGAGTACTCAGTAAAGGTTTTGCGGGTACCTGAACCTTTAGAAGACAGAATGGAGAAGGCTTTGTTCAGTCCTTCTCTATCAAAACAGCGCATTGAGTTTGCAGTTCAGCACATCAATGAATGTAGTGCTGCCACTTTGGTATTAGCTTGATCTTTGTCCTTTGCTTTCCTAGATTTATAGTGCTTATTGAGATTGATGTTGTGATTTCTAATGCAGGTGGATTTTGGATGTGGATCAGGTAGCCTGCTTAATTCTTTATTGGAGCATACAACGACTTTAGAGAAGATTGTTGGTGTGGATATCTCTCAGAAGAGCCTTGCACGTGCTGCAAAGGTAACCTATGTGGTCTATGGACATGTTAAATTGTCTATTTTTTTTCGAAAGATATAGTCATAGTTGTTCAGTCTGTTAGTAGAATGATTTGATAACCTCATGTATATGTTTTAGCTCATTTGAATTTTGGGCTTTCACCTTTCAGTTGTCCATGATACATAATTGCAATTTTATGGTCACTTAACCATTGTATACTCTGACATTTCCAGATTTTACATCAAAAGCTAAGCCTAAATTCTGGCGTGCCCACAAGCATCAGACAAGCTGTGCTTTATGATGGATCGATTACGGTTTATGACTCCCGTTTATCTGGGTTTGACATTGGCACTTGTTTAGAGGTACTGACCATTCAGACCACTCTTTACTCTTTAAATCAGAAGGGAGAAATTACACATGAAGCATCCTAAATGGTCCGAGTATCGCCTTGTTCTTGATGGAATGAAGTCAATGTGATTATCATGAGTAACGTTGTTTGTTATTTGCAGGCATCAAATCTTCCATTGTTATGGATATCCTTTTATGCACAAGGCAGTATAATCTCTGAGTAGGAGTTGCATTTTCTGCAGGCACTAGCAAATGTAGTGTTATTTATATTTGGAAGAAATTTCTGGTATACCCCTGCTAAGTGTCGGAATGTTGTTCCACCAAAAATCCAAATATCGTATATGATCCTGCAAACTCAAATATTTTTTTTATGCTCTTGAGTAAGATCCCAATTTGACTCATTTGGAACCATTAGGCTAATTTATATTTGCAAATAAAGGGTTCTAAAAAGCCCTAATGTGTGCAATGTCAGGTGCACAAATGGGGGTCTTTATGGTTTGATGTAGGAGATTTGACTTTTGGAAGAGTAAATAGGATATTATGATAGTTCCAAAGATGCATCACAAGTTTTCCTTGTATCTATAATCCTACTCTGCAGAAGCACTAGTGAAAAATCTAGCTATGCCTAGCAACTTTCAAAGGCAAAGTAGGATTCATGATAGGAATTGGGTTATATGGATAATTTTTCTTGGAATTACCTGAAATTGTTCAGATCGATTGGATTGGCTGAAATTGGGTGGCTACTAGTAGCAAATCAGCCATGTTTGGCTAGATTGGCTGAGCCAATCCAATTTCAATGGCCCCCCAAGAAATTGTTCCTGTGGTCAACACCAATGTTAATTTGGATCAATCAACCTTGCAAACCTGCAAGTAATTGTAGATCTTCGTTATAACTCATTGAAGATGTTTGGAAGAGTTTATTTGGATTGAATCAGTCTTCTTTTATGCCATTTTCATGTATATGCATTGCTTAAGGATGTGGTCGAAATTAGAACTTAATTCAGAAAGCTCTTTTTAATAAACTGCCAAGTTTCTGTGAGTTGGAACACTAGTAAGCTAATTTGCCTTTCTGCATGACGTGTTGTATCATTAAGAAATTCCTATATATATATGGTTATAGAACAGAACTTTTTGAATTTCCATAGGCAGAAGTGTTTACTTACCGTACTAATATAATGCCAACCTACTGCAGGTGATTGAGCATATGGAAGAAGATCAGGCATTCTTATTTGGTGATGTTGTGTTGAGTTCTTTCTGCCCAAGAATACTCGTAGTTTCAACACCCAACTATGAGTACAACTCCATTCTTCAGAGATCAGCTGTGCCCACCACGGAAGAGAATACAGCACCTTGCAAGTTTCGCAACCATGATCACAAGTTCGAGTGGACAAGAGAGCAGTTTGAATGTTGGGCCACTGATATTGCACTTAGGCACAACTATAGTGTTGAATTTAGTGGGGTTGGTGGATCATCAGATGTGGAACCAGGTTTTGCTTCGCAGATCGCCATCTTCAGAAGAAGCTCTTTCAATACAGCAGAAACATACTCCAAAACAGAGGACTCATCTCAACCCTATGAACTAATATGGGAATGGGCTGACAGGTTTTGATCTTCTCTCTAAGAATTTGACTGAGTTTTCCAGACAACTAATTAGCAATTTTTTGATTTCAAGAACACCACAGCCAACATTTGAAGTAGAAGTCGAGAGGTCAGCTGAGAGTGTTCGGACTGACCTGGGAGAAACCAATGAGAGACTTCATTTGGGGATGAAAAGGATGAGGCAGTCCAGTCCACCACTCTCCACCGCAACAGAGATGCACAAACCAAAGGATCCGATGATGAGTCATACTAGTTGAGCCTAATCGAATTGAATTGAACCAGTGAAGCATGTAGTTGATTCTATGTTAGATCAGCAATATTATCACCTTATACCTCCCAAATGACAAAGTTTGTATATGCAAATTCAGGTTTTTGTTTTTTCCTCACTTTTTGTTGAGCATTTAGTAGTCTACAGGAGTTGGAACAGATTACAGTTGTTCCTGAAGTATACTACTTCTCAGGGGCAACAATGAAAACAGATGTGCAGCTGAGCTACATGTAGTAACTTGATTTATGAATGACTAGCATAGATAGGGTTGGAATTGCAGCCTCTCTCTTCCTGGAGATCATACTAAATCAATTATCCATGTCATAAAATGCAGGACCATTTTATATTCTCTCTTGTTTCAGCAAATTTAAAGAAGTGTACGGGGGGCTTTTTCCACTTATGACACGTGATACTTTTCCACTATTTCGGGTTTAATCGATTAGTTGGATTGTCCATTTGTTTGCTCAATGACTTTGACTGTAGATTATAAATCTTGATCCAGAGTTTATCTCTATAAGAAAGATATATTATTCTGAAAGATTATTTTATTTTATTTTATTTTATCCTCTTATGTGATCATTCTCTTTCACTCTCATGTTACCATTGTCTCACTTTCATCTATCAATTAATCTCGCTGTTATTGTCCTTTCTTTGTTTTCAACACCGTTCTTTTCACAATAATTCTTTTATCATCTCACATCATGTGCTGCTGTTCTATTTTATTTTATTTTTTCCTCTTATGTTATTATTCTCTCGCTTTCACTCTTATGTTATCATTGTCTCACTTTCATCTATCAATTAATCGCTGTTATTGTCATTTCTTTGTTTTCAACACCGTTCTTTTCACAATAATTCTTTTATCATCTCACATCATGTGCTGTTGTTCTATTTTATTTTATTTTATTTTTTCCTCTTATGTTATTATTCTCTCGCTTTCACTCTTATGTTATCATTGTCTCACTTTCATCTATCAATTAATCTTGCTGTTGTTGTCCTTTCTTTCTTTTTTTTCAACCCGGTTATTGTCACAATAATTCTTTTATCATCTCACATCATGCGCTGCTGATCTATTTTCTGATAATAAACTAATAGATATTTGACTATGTTTCGGTTATCAAATCTCATGAAAATAAAACAAAATTTAATTTATATCGAATCTGTAGTCCAATTAGTGGCTGGCTCCATATTTCATTTCGGTTCGGATAACTATGTTTTGTGTGAAAGAGAATGATTTGAATTATCAATGATGTAGTTATTTGAATGGGCTACAATCTACGTGATCTACTTGAAAGATTGTGAATTTAATCTTGATAAGAAATATATTAATGGTCAATCATCATTCGACATATAAGTATCATATGATAATCATTATACAAGGAAAAAATCTATATCAGCCTCCACCCATATGCTCACATGGATAAAAGTATAAAATAGATTGTTCAAGTCAACCTCTATTGCCCACGCGTGGACAAAATACCAAGAGAAGCGATTATAGGTTATCTCCTCCGAGATCAAGTATAAAAGATAATCTCTGGCGCTACGCTAAGAGGTTCTCTTTCCGAAAAATACCTATACACACAAAGAGATCTCGATCACTAACTTGAGCGTCGGATGGACTAGGTCGAGAAATTTCCCCTAACATCAATCTTGGTGCAGGTACCACCTCGGACACTCCTGTGCCCTCAAGTTTGGACCACTTCGGGTTGACTCAGATGTCAATGACGATTTGTCTTAATATTTTGACACTAGAAGGATGACCTAATATCATAAGAATATCCACCTGCTAACCCTCTCAAAAAATGCTCCAATGAGGAGGCCCTACCTCCAACTCACAACACTTTTACTCAAGGGGACAACTGCTCTCCTTCCCACATATGGATGCATTCACTTCGGCATGGACATCGATGAGATACTGACATCTATTTAATGACTTAGGCCTTTCGCCCCGAAGGACAACCTTAAGCCACCTACTTATTCCCACCGAGTTATTTTTAAATCTCACCCAAAATGTGTAGATACTAATTGGCATGATGCAGGTTATCACCTAGTTCCTACCTCAGTTAGACCAATAAGTAATGCCACCATCTCAATCGTGATCAGTACCTCAACTGCCATTGGCACCAATACTTGTCAAGATTCCTCTGCCTGATGCAGTGCCAACATCTCAAGATCGCACAAGGTCTATGGAACCATCGAATGAGGAAATTCCTCACTCTCCAACTACAGAATTTGATACACCACCACACCATCGCTCTGCTCTGCTTGAATTTGTGACCTAATCTGTTGATTTGATGGATGAATCGCTGAGGATCCAACTATAACAAATAGACAACGTTTAGAAAAGATATAATAAGAGTTCCGGCTATCCCGAGGGGAAAGGCTGGACAACCCCATCTTGAGTCAGTCCCCGTTCGCTCAGAACATATAGGAGAAGCAAATAATAATGAACTTTCACCTCCTATCATCATAGGACTTTGATGGTAGCATCGACCTGATAGAGCCCACTACCTTTCATGCCTATATGTAGTTGTATGACACCTGGAATGCCCTAATGTGCCACGCCTTCCAGACAACGTTAAGAGGCCCAATATGAGAATGGTACACTTGCTTAAAGCCTCTCAAAGTCGGCCTCCTTCACGTAGCTTGCAAAGAAGTTCGAGTTCTACTTCTTGGGAATGTGCACCGAAGCCATTGGCGACAATACTTCTTAGACTCAAGCAACGGGACGAAAAAAACACTCTCCGACTTTGTTACTCGATTTGCAAATGAGATTCAAGGCGTGCAAGAAGCTCATCCATTAATTGTAATACAAGCCTTCATGATGGGACTCAAGCACTCTCACATTTTTTGATCGTTATTGGAGAGGCTACTAGTGATGATACCCGAGGTACTCTAGAGACCAATATACTATTATGGAGACAATGGTCTTAAGTAAGCACAAGGAGATGCATAAAAAGGCCAAGACAAGAGCGACTACTATCAATCCTTAATGTCACCATGGCGAAGAAAAAAAACTCATGTGAGAAAAAAATTACCATAATGAAGGCACAGGCCAATTGTGCCTAAAACTCATGAGTTGGGAAAACTCATCCCATTTGAGAAGAAATCCAACTTGGCGAAGGCACAAGGAAAAATGTGCTTGAGGCATATGAGTTTGGAAAACCTAACTTGCACCAAGATAAATCTGCTACAATGGAAGCTAGGGAAAAATGCGCTTGAGATACGTGAGTTAGGAAAACCCGACTTACGCAAAGAGAAATTCATATGGCGGAGGCACAGGGCGAAATATGGTTGAGGCATATGAGTCAAAAAAACTTGACTTGTGCCAAGAGAAATTCGCTACAGTGAAAGTATAATGCAAAATTCACTATGGCGGAGGGACAAAGTGAATGTGCTCAAGGTATGTAAGTTAGAAAAACCTGACCTAGAAATATGCTATGGCAAAAGTGTATGGCGAAATATGACTGAGATATATGAGTTAGAAAAACTTGACTCGCGTAAGAAGAAATCCATCACGATAGAGGTACATGTGAAATGTGTTGAATCTCGGATTTTGATGATGAAGTCAATTGTCATTTGTTGTCTAATCTATGTGTTGAGATAAGTGTGCAGGATTAACTACGATGAAAGATAGACAAGCAGCAGGAGTTGCGCCGGAGTCAAGTTCATGATCACGTTGGGAGTTCGAGAGTTCGACGGAAGTACGGACGGTCGTCGGAGGTTCTGCGAGAACAGATCCGAGAAGTCCAGAAGCTTGCCAAGCGAAGCTCGTCGGAACTCGCCAAGTGGATCGTCGCAAAGTCCAGGAGTTTGCCGGAAGTCCGCAGGAGCATCACTGAGGGTTCATCGGATGATCGACGGAAGTTCGCCGGAAACTCGCCGGAAGAAGCGATTGACGCACCGAAGCAAAGCTGCAGAAATTGTCTTAGATTTAATCGTAGTTAGCACGGTGATTAAGTTAGAAATGGGAGGTGATCCCATTAGCTTAATCCTGGGGCAATTGGGCCCCTGAAGAACTCAAGTTGGGTCGAATGGTTCAACCCATTCGAACCCAAGAAGCTGTGGGAGGTGCAACCGCCCAGGCAGGGAGGTGCCACCGCCCAGGCTAAGTCTCCCAGCGAGACTGGGCGGTGCAACCGCTCCAGCCAGGCGGTGCAACCGCCTAGGCTAAGTCTCCCAGCGAGACTAGGAGGTGCAACCGCTCCAGCCAGGCGGTGCAACCGCCCAGGGCTCAGTCTCCAAGCGAGACTGGGCGGTGCAACCTCCTCTGTCAAGCGGTAGCACCGCCTGAGCTCAAGTTTCGAGCTCTGCCTGGTGATGCAATCACCGAGCTCAGTCTTCGAGCTCTGGAAGAGAAGTACGACCTCTCTGGCCAGGAGATGCACAGCCTAAGCTCAGTCTTCGAGCTCTGGCAGAGAGGTGCATCCACCTCTGGCAGAGAGGTGCAACCACCTCTGGCAGAAAGGGGCGATCACCTCTGGCAGAGAAGAGAAACTTCTCTGATCAGGAGATGCACCGCCTGAGCTCGGTCTTCGAGCTCTGGCAGGAAGGTGCAACCACCCCTAACAGAGAAGGTGGAACCGTCCGAGCTCAGTCTTCGAGCTCTGCCAGGCGGTGCCACCTCTCCAGTCGAGAGGTGCAACCGCCTGAGCTCAGACTTCGAGCTCTGTCAGGCGGTGCCACCTCTCCAGTCAAGAGGTGCAACCGCCTGATCCCGGAATTCCGGGATTTGATCGTTTTGAGCTCGAAATTTGAATTGGGTTGGGGCCTATAAATACCCCACCCATTCAGCACTGAAAAGATACAGACCAACACCGAAATCTTGATCTTTTCTGTGATTCTAAGAGCTCAAAAGTGTTGTAAAGCCTTTAAGTCTCCTCCTTCTGTTCTTCAAGTTTTCAGTTGTAAAGTGAGGAGAGAAAGGTCTGTAAAGGTTGTCTCCTGAGCCTGTTAAAAGGAGAGAAACTGTAAAAGGGCAGTTTGGCCTTCGCCCATTGAAGGAAGGCCCCTAGTTGACGTCGGCAACCTCGTCGGTGGAGGAAGCCAAAAGTGGAGTAGGTCAAGGCTGACCGAACCACTCTAAATCTCTGGTTTGCGTTTATTTTTGAGCACTTTATCATTACTGCAAACCTCCTCCATTACTACTGCACTCTGCGCTTTCACGAACAAGTTCTAAGTGCTGTTCTTCCGAATCTGCATTCAGACGTAAATTCGTATTTTCGTACATTACAGTTTACGTTTACGTTTGATTCTGCAGAACTGTCTTCCGTGCTTTTACGAAAGAGTTTCCTTGCAGTTTACACTTACATTTTGATCCTATTGATAACTGCAAACTGTCCTCTACAATTTTACGAACGAGTTTCAACATTTAGACGTAAAACTGCATTTAGACGTAAATCGGCTTTCCTCTCACAATCATCAGTTCTCAGTTCACGTTTACGTCTTGATTTCAACTGCATACTGCCTTCTGCGAGTATACAAACGAGTTTCAAAGTTTAGACATAAATCTGCGTTTAGACGTAAAACTGCGTTTAGACGTAAATCTGCGTTTAGACGTAAAACTGCGTTTAGACGTAAATCTGAGCTTAGACGTAAACTGCGCTTAGACGTAAAACTGCGCTTAGACGCAAACTGTGTTTAAACGCAAACTGCGCTTAGACGCAAACTGTGTTTAGATGCAAACTGCGCTTAGACGCAATCTGCGCTTAGACGCAAACTGCACTTAGATACAAACTGAGAATTAGCTTTTGCATCATAATAGTTTTTTTTTTATTGAACGAACGCAGCTTTTGGTTTTTAATCGCTGTAAGATTTTCGCTGCACTAATTCACCCCCCCCCCTCTTAGTGCTCTCGATCCTAACAATTGGTATCAGAGCCCGGTTAACTCTCAAATGGATTAAAACCCAAGAGAGATGGCTTACGCCGGAAACCAAGAGGGCCATTCTATTACACGTCCACCCATGTTTAATGGGACGGACTACACCTACTGGAAAACCCGAATGAGGATCTTTCTTATTTCTATGGATTTTGAATTATGGAATCTTGTCGAGAATTGTTTTTCAAAGTCTTCTCTTCCAATGATCGATTGGAATGATTTGGAGAAGAAGGCTTTCGCTCTAAATGCAAAGGCTATGAATGCCTTATTTTGTGCACTCGATAAAAACGAGTTTAACCGTGTTTCAACTTGTGAAACTGCATTTGATATTTGGCACACACTCGAAGTGACCCATGAGGGCACAAGTAGAGTAAAAGAGTCAAAAATCAATTTGCTGTTACACTCTTTCGAACTCTTTCGGATGAAACCGAGTGAAACCATTGGCGACATGTTTACCCGTTTCACGGATGTCGTCAACGGTCTAAAAGGACTCGGAAAGAGCTTTTCGGATTTTGAGCTTGTTAATAAGATACTAAGATCCCTTCCTAAGAGTTGGGATCCTAAAGTCACCGCTATTCAAGAGGCAAAAGATCTGCGAAATTTCCCTCTTGAAGAACTAATCGGGTCACTAATGACCTATGAAATGACTTGTAAAGCTCATGAAGAGCAAGAAGACATCCTTCCAAAGAACAGGAAGGATATGGCACTCAAAACGTCAGAATGCCACTTGAGAGAAAACTCAAGTGATGAGGACTGTGATGATGACTTGGCACTTCTAACAAGAAAGTTTAAAAAGTTCTTTAAAAGAAACAAGTTTAAGAATGATGCAAAAAATAAACTTGAACCCAAAAAGGACCAAGTGATCTGCTATGAATGCAAAAAGCCGGGACACTACAAAAGTGACTGTCCCCAAGTCAAGAAAAGAACAACAAAGAAGAAGGCGCTCCAAGCAACATGGGATGATTCGAGCGCATCTGAGGAAGAGGAGTCCAACACCGAGCAAGTTGCTCATTACGCCTTAATGGCCATCGAAGACGAGGTAACAAATTCAATAGATGCTGATTTATCTTTCGATGAATTATTAAATGCTTTCAATGACTTATTTGACGAATGCAAGAGTATAAGTAGAAAATATAAATTGCTGAAAAAGATGCATGATAGTCTTACTTGTGAGTTTGATAAGTTAAAAGTCGAACATCATGATAGTTTAAATTCATGTATCAAATGTCATGATTTAGAAACTATGCAAAAAGAAAACCTGCTACTCAAGGACACCTTGAAGAAATTCGAGGTTGGTAGCAAGTCATTAAACATGATCCTTGCAAACAAGGGTCACATTCCAAAAAGGAGCGGGATTGGATTTGTGAGAAATCCTCACCAAAATCCAACCACCTTCATAAAAGGCTCCATCTTACATGTTCAACACCAAACCAAGTGCAACTTTTGTTGCAAATCTGGACACAAGACACATTGTTGTCCATTCAAGAAAATAAGTCCAAACAAATTAATTTGGGTTCCTAAAGGAACCATGATAAACTCTATGCAATATGATAGAAAATGTAGATCTATTTATGAGGCACCCAAAAGCAAATGGGTTCCTAAAGATCATCCCTTCCTATAAAAACATTAAAAGTCTAGGCCGGAGCAAGAAATGATATTCTGCTCCTTGACTCTCAATGGTCATAAACCAAGAATCAAAAAGGAACTCGCAACGCTTAAGTAACAAGTGGAAGTTGTGAAATCACAAATTCGATACAACCTTATTAGAAACGTATGATATCCAAATTCACATACCCCCCTGATCTTCAAAACCCGTTCATCTACGAATTAATTCTTGTAGAAACTAAATATGTCATGATCTTAAAAGGGATACCAAACAAACATACGTATGCACGTTAAAAGATCTATCTTGATCGTACAAGAGCTTCTTCCTTAAATAAAAAACTCATACGAAATCATGTAACAAACATTAATTGCTCTGAAACTCTCCTCAAGGCAAAAGCTCCCTAATCAAATCATATTAGGTGCTCACTGGCTGCAGGCGGTGGCACCTCTCCAGCTGGCGGTGGCACCTCCAGCTATCACGGGTTGCCAGAGGTTGCACCGCTCCAGCCAGAGGTACAACCGCCAGCAGCTCTGCCCTTTAAACCCACACTAGGGCCGGCTGTGAAACCGACCCCAGCTCACTTCCCTTCCCTTCTCTACTCCCCCAAACCTCCTCCATCTCCACTTCACCCCGTTGAGCTTCCCAAATACCTCCCATTTCGGAGCAAAACATCAAGAATCCTTCTCTCTTTTGAAGAATCAACCAAGGTATTCTCTAAGAACCTCTTAAATTCTGTTTTGCTCTCCATTCACTCTTGCTCATCTTTATCCCTCTAAAATGTTGTAGTTATGGGATCTAGAAGATCCTCAAGGGACAAGGGAAAGAGGAGATTAGTAGAAGAGTTTGATTTCACCCTCTTTGATTCGAAAAACCATGCTGAAAAATTTCCCTCTTTCGAACTTAGAAGCATCCATAAGGGAAAATACGTAGACATACATGAACTTAGAAACTTAGAAACTATCCAATGGTTTGCAAACCTAGATCTACTTCCAATCTTGCAGATTAATGAACCCATCTATCCTAGACTAGTTCGATTGTTTTACAATAACATAAAAATAGATGAGGAAGAAAGGATGTCCACCTATCTTTTAGGACAACACATCTCAATCACTAATAGATTCATTTGTGATATGATAGGCATTCCCATGAAAAGCATAGGACTTTACTTTAGAGGATCATGGGTTGATGAAACTATTAGAACATCCTATGCTGAAGCCTTAGGAACAATCTTGGACAATCCCGACATAACATTAGTTCCTAAAAGTTGTGAACATCTACTACCTATGAACACTAAATTACTTCATCATATCATGACTAGTATAATCCTTCCTAAACAATACCATCATGATGAAGTGAGTCAATTAGAATTAGGAACTATGTACTTAATCATGAAGGGACATGACATCTGTCTTGGCTATCTTATCCAACAAAGCATGTTAGAATTATCTAAGAAAGATATGATACTCCCATATGGTGGTATAATCACTAGAATAATAAAAGCTTACGACATTCTAATATCACCAGAAGAAGAAGTAATGAAAGTAGATCGATACAGCATAATAAACAAAAATCTACTTCACTGACTAAGATGTTACTATAGAAACGGTAACTGGGTTAGACTCCCTAGAAGGACAGATCACCCTCAATCTGAACCAGAACCGGAAACACCAGTATTTAGGGGTACTCAATCTCCTCCAATCCTTCCCCTTGAGGAAACACATCCAGTTGAGCAAACTCATACATCCGTCGAAGAAATTGGGATTCGAATGGACCGATTCGAACAGAGACAAGAACGGATTGAACAACGACAAGATCAAATTCTATCAGAGCTACAGCAGATTCATAGTCAATTCGACTCCTTGTTTAGGCACTTTAATTTTCCACCTCATGAATGAACTTGTATGAACATTTGTTGTTGTAAACTTCTTATGTTACTTCTGACATGCTGGTTGTAAACATCTATTGTGGTAAACATTTGACATGTGCTTTGTGGTAAAGGTTATCTCGAACTTTAATCATATCGTTTTTTTTTTTGATATGTGATAAGAATATTGTGTTCTGAAACTAAAAGTTTTGAAAACCTTGTGCATTGATTAGGAATGTTGATGTGTCCGAATAAATAAACTTGTTAAAATTATTTTTCGAACTATATTGAATGATCAGATCACATGAATGCCATTTTCTATGATTATATGTGAAAATCTGTAACAAAATCTTGTCCAAATGCATCTTAGTTGTTCGAATGCTATAAAACAGATTTATTCGTACACTTTCATGAAAAATAAGTTTTTGAATTAAATCTGATAAAGTGATTCCTGAATATGTATTTCATTCTGTAATATCTTTACGGGTAAAATGAATTATAACAAAAGGGGGAAGAAGTTTTCAAAGCAATCTATGTAAAATCCCTCTATAAGCTTTCGTCTAAATTGGTCTTCCTTGTATAACAATGCTTTTTGTTGATGACAAAGGGGGAGAAATATATGAATTGATAAACACTGTGATTAGAAATACCTTGAGTGATGCTATAAATAATGTTTGCACAATGCCATCCTTGCATCACCAAGAGATATATGAAACATGTGCTATAGTTTGCATTATGTCTTGAGTTGATATTCTATTTTGTGAAGTAAATGCAAACTTGCTAGAATGATAATATGTGTGCATCATGTAATAGTCCTTCGAGCTTTAAATGATAATGTTCAATTACATGATGAATAGTCACAAACACTATCATACAAACTTGATGATGAATGTCAAGCTTTGACATCATCCTTGAAGAGATACATCATGATAGGTATCATGATGGGAGTATTGATAAGTTTAACTGATCTAACTTATCAATACGTCACTTGAATTCTTAGGTCTTGAATTCAAGGTTGACTTATCTCAACTATGGCATATAGACAGGGGGAGTTAAGGATAACTCCATTATCAATTGATTGTCATCATCAAAAAGGGGGAGATTGTTGAATCTCGGATTTTGATGATGAAGTCAATTGTCATTTGTTGTCTAATCTATGTGTTGAGATAAGTGTGCAGGATTAACTACGATGAAAGATAGACAAGCAGCAGGAGTTGCGCCGGAGTCAAGTTCATGATCACGTTGGGAGTTCGAGAGTTCGACGGAAGTACGGACGGTCGTCGGAGGTTCTGCGAGAACAGATCCGAGAAGTCCAGAAGCTTGCCAAGCGAAGCTCGTCGGAACTCGCCAAGTGGATCGTCGCAAAGTCCAGGAGTTTGCCGGAAGTCCGCAGGAGCATCACCGAGGGTTCATCGGATGATCGACGGAAGTTCGCCGGAAACTCGCCGGAAGAAGCGATTGACGCACCGAAGCAAAGCTGCAGAAATTGTCTTAGATTTAATCGTAGTTAGCACGGTGATTAAGTTAGAAATGGGAGGTGATCCCATTAGCTTAATCCTGGGGCAATTGGGCCCCTGAAGAACTCAAGTTGGGTCGAATGGTTCAACCCATTCGAACCCAAGAAGCTGTGGGAGGTGCAACCGCCCAGGCAGGGAGGTGCCACCGCCCAGGCTAAGTCTCCCAGCGAGACTGGGCGGTGCAACCGCTCCAGCCAGGCGGTGCAACCGCCCAGGCTAAGTCTCCCAGCGAGACTAGGAGGTGCAACCGCTCCAGCCAGGCGGTGCAACCGCCCAGGGCTTAGTCTCCAAGCGAGACTGGGCGGTGCAACCTCCTCTGTCAAGCGGTAGCACCGCCTGAGCTCAAGTTTCGAGCTCTGCCTGGTGATGCAATCACCGAGCTCAGTCTTCGAGCTCTGGAAGAGAAGTACGACCTCTCTGGCCAGGAGATGCACAGCCTAAGCTCAGTCTTCGAGCTCTGGCAGAGAGGTGCAACCACCTCTGGCAGAGAGGTGCAACCACCTCTGGCAGAAAGGGGCGATCACCTCTGGCAGAGAAGAGAAACTTCTCTGGTCAGGAGATGCACCGCCTGAGCTCGGTCTTCGAGCTCTGGCAGGAAGGTGCAACCACCCCTGACAGAGAAGGTGGAACCGTCCGAGCTCAGTCTTCGAGCTCTGCCAGGCGGTGCCACCTCTCCAGTCGAGAGGTGCAACCGCCTGAGCTCAGACTTCGAGCTCTGCCAGGCGGTGCCACCTCTCCAGTCAAGAGGTGCAACCACCTGATCCCGGAATTCCGGGATTTGATCGTTTTGAGCTCGAAATTTGAATTGGGTTGGGGCCTATAAATACCCCACCCATTCAGCACTGAAAAGATACAGACCAACACCGAAATCTTGATCTTTTCTGTGATTCTAAGAGCTCAAAAGTGTTGTAAAGCCTTTAAGTCTCCTCCTTCTGTTCTTCAAGTTTTCAGTTGTAAAGTGAGGAGAGAAAGGTCTGTAAAGGTTGTCTCCTGAGCCTGTTAAAAGGAGAGAAACTGTAAAAGGGCAGTTTGGCCTTCGCCCATTGAAGGAAGGCCCCTAGTTGACGTCGGCAACCTCGTCGGTGGAGGAAGCCAAAAGTGGAGTAGGTCAAGGCTGACCGAACCACTCTAAATCTCTGGTTTGCGTTTATTTTTGAGCACTTTATCATTACTGCAAACCTCCTCCATTACTACTGCACTCTACGCTTTCACGAACAAGTTCTAAGTGCTGTTCTTCCGAATCTGCATTCAGACGTAAATTCATATTTTCGTACATTACAGTTTACGTTTACGTTTGATTCTGCAGAACTGTCTTCCGTGCTTTTACGAAAGAGTTTCCTTGCAGTTTACACTTACATTTTGATCCTATTGATAACTGCAAACTGTCCTCTACAATTTTACGAACGAGTTTCAACATTTAGACGTAAAACTGCATTTAGACGTAAATCGGCTTTCCTCTCACAATCATCAGTTCTCAGTTCACGTTTACGTCTTGATTTCAACTGCATACTGCCTTCTGCGAGTATACAAACGAGTTTCAAAGTTTAGACGTAAATCTGCGTTTAGACGTAAAACTGCGTTTAGACGTAAATCTGCGTTTAGACGTAAAACTGCGTTTAGACGTAAATCTGAGTTTAGACGTAAACTGCGCTTAGACGTAAAACTGCGCTTAGACGCAAACTGTGTTTAGACGCAAACTGCGCTTAGACGCAAACTGTGTTTAGACGCAAACTGCGCTTAGACGCAATCTGCGCTTAGACGCAAACTGCACTTAGATACAAACTGAGAATTAGCTTTTGCATCATAATAGTTTTTTTTTTATTGAACGAACGCAGCTTTTGGTTTTTAATCGCTGTAAGATTTCCGCTGCACTAATTCACCCCCCCCCCCCTCTTAGTGCTCTCGATCCTAACAAAATGTGCTCGAGACACATGAGTTGGGAAAACCTAACCTACATGAGAAGAAGTCCACCACAGTGGATGCATATGCCAAATGCACCCGAGATACGTGAGTTAGGAAAACTCGACCCGCGTGAGAAGAATTCCACTATGGAAGAGGTGCAAGATGAAATATGCTTGAGAGACATGAGTCAAGAAAACTTGGCTTACATGAGAAGAAATTCGCCATGATAGAAGCATATGGTTGAATGTGCTGGAGATGCATGAGTTAGGAAAACTCATCTCATATTAGAAGAAATTCATCACGACAAAGGCATAAGACAAAATGTGCCTAAGATGTATAGGTCATGAAAACCCAACTTACGCCAAGAGAAATCCGCTACAGCAAAAGTCTAGGGCGAAATGCACCTAAGTCGTGTGGGTGAGGAAAACCCAACTCATGTCAAAAAAAAAATGTTATGATAGAGGTACAAGGCGAAATATATCTAAAGCATATGAGTCGGAAAACCCTGACTCATGCTAAGAGAAATCCACTATGGTAGAAGCATAGGGTAAAATGCGCTTGAGGTCCATGAGAAGAAATCTTTCATGGCAAAGGCAAAGGCGAAATGTGCTCAAGACTCATGAGTTAAGAAAACTCGACCCGCGTGAGAAGAAATTCGTCACTATGGAGGCATAGGCCAAATGTGCCCAAGACACATGAGTCAAAATAACTCAACCCATATGAGAAAAAATCCACTATGGTAAAGGTGTAGGGCAAAATGTGCTCGAGACGTGTGAGACAAAAAAACCTAACTTGCGTGAGAAGAAATCCATCACAACGAAGGCACAGGTCCAATGTGTTTGAGATAGGTGAGTCAGGAAAACTCGTCTCGCGTAAGAAGAAATCCGTCATGGTGGAGGCATAAGGCAAAATGTGTCTGAGGTGTGTGAGTTGAGAAAACCTAACCCACACTAAGAAAAATCCACTACGATAGAAGTGCAGGATGAAATGCGCTCGAGGTGTGTGAGTTAAGAAAACCCGACCCGTGCCAAGAGAAATTCACTACAACAGAGGCATAAGGTGAAATGTGCCCATGATATATAAGTCAAGAAAACTCGACCAGCGATAAGAAAATCTGCTATAGTAGAAACATAGGGCGAAATGCACCCGAGGTGTATGAGTTGGGAAAACCCAACCCACGCCAAAAAAAATCTACTATGGTGGAAGCATACGAGGAAATGCGCTTGGGGCTTGTGAGCTGAGAAGACATGACTTATGTGAGAAGAAATCTATCATGGTGGAGGCACAAGTCAAATGTGCCCGAGATGCATTGGTCGAAAAAAGTCGACCTGTGTGAGAAGAAATCTTTCACAGTAGAGGCATAAGGCAAAATGTGCTCGAGGCACGTGAGTCGAAAAAATAAAACCTATATAAAAAAAACCCTTCACAGCTGAAGCCATAAGTCAAAAAAGCCTAAAGTGCACAGGATGGGAAGCTCGACTATCTCCACGAGAGGCAAGGAGGTTGAGCCTCCCAACCTCTGCCTTCATCCTTGCCCAAGGCATAAGGGTTAGGAAGCTCGACCCTTGCTTTCGTGAGATACAAGGAAGTTATACCTCCCAACCTTTGCCTCCATCCTATGCCCTTCCCGGCCCCTGCTTCCATAAGAGGCAAGGAGGCCAGGCCTCTTGACCTTTGTCTCTATCCTCGCCCAAGGCATGGGGGTCGGGATGCCCGACCTTTGCCTTTGCTTGAGGTGCAGAGGTCGGGATGCTCGACCTCTACTTTCGCTCAAGGTGTGAAAGTCGAAACGCCTGACCTTCACCTCCACCAAAGGCACGAAGGTTAGGGTGGTCTCGACTTCCACCTTCGCTAGAGGTGTGGAGGTTGAGAAGACCAACCTTCACCATTACAAGAGGCATGGAAGCTGAGATGATTGACCCCCGCCTTTGCCCGAGACGTGGAGGTCGAGATGCTCGACCTCCGTGTCGAGTGCATTAAACATCGCACTTCGAACCCCTCTTGTAAGAGGCCCAAAGCATGCCTTGGAAAGAGATAAATAATAGAGAATATATTAATGATCAACTATCATCTGACATATAAACGTTATGTGGAAACTATTGTGAAAAAAAAAAGGTCTAGGTTAGTTTCCACCCGTTCACCCGCGTGGATAGAAGCCCAAAGTAGGTCGTTCGAGGTTGTCTCCCCCTTGCTGTCTATATGCACAAAACACCAAGAGGAGTGATTATAGTTTATTCTCTTCAAGATCAAATATAAAAGGTAATCCCCAATGTCGAGATTTCTTTCCAGAAATACCGAAACTCATTAAGAGATCTCGGTTACTAACTTGAACTTTGGAGGGATCGGATAAAGAAATTTTTCTCGATATCACCTCAGAGTCATCTTGGATACTCCTATACCCTTGAGATCGAATCGTGTTGGATTAATTAAGACCTCGACAATGATTTTTCTTAACAGCCGCCCTCCTCTTTCCTACAGCTTTCTCACGTAGAGAACAGTCGTGATTCAAAGATAAGCAGTTGGTGTAGAACGGGAAGTTATGCTGTTCTTCGACAAAGAAAAAGATTCATCCCACATCATCAGTAGGAAGCTAGAAAGAAGCTGCTGATGTTGACTTCACACCCCGAATAATTGTCATGTGATCTAACCAGGAGAAGTTGCAAGTATAATATGCATGAAGCATCAGCCACCAAACGAAAGTGATAATAAAATAAATATGCTTTCTGGAAGCACACTTCATTTTCTATTTCATATTAGCATGGACTTCATCCAAAGGTGTTAGCAGTGACGGTCGATGTCTTCAAAGCAGAAGATGTAATCCGGTTTGATGTACCAATGAATAACGTTTGGCATGATTGGTATGTATTGGTATGATAGAGCTTTATCAATTATTTTTTATTGAGCTTTATCATTTTTTATTGGTATGTATTGGTATGATTGGTATGTACCAATGTACCAATCAATACGTCAATCATTTTTTATTGAGTTTTATTAATTATTTGACCTGTATTAGGTTATACTAGATGGTAACGATATTATCAGTAGGTATGCTAAGATTGACATATTTCAAATGATCAATTTAATCGTTTGAGATTTAGAAAAAGATTTTTTTAACTAATTTAAACCATTTTTTTTCTTCTCTTTCGACTCATTTTACTCTCTCAATTTTTTGAACTCTTTTAAATTTTTTTTACTCACATCTCTTTTTTATTTTCATATTTTTACTTTTCTAAACTCAACAAAGCATGTAGTGCATAAATACACTGTGTCGTAAGATTAATTTTATGATTGAGTTTGACAAACATATCATATTAATGTATATATACATAGAACATATCATATTAATGTATATATACATAGAATCGATGATCTCACTTGTGGAGTCTTGTCATTCTTTTTAGTAATAAAACTAGGTATATCTATCGATTGATTACTTAGTTCGTTTGAATATTAAAGTTTAAGTTATATAAAAAAATAATCTAATAATTTAAATTTTTTTTACAGATAATTTAATATTATCGGAAGAACGATTTGAAACATATCATAAAACTACTCCTTAATAATTTTGAGCGTGACATAGGCTCAAGACACTAAAATAATTCATGCAAATAAACTGCATTGTCAAATAAGAAAAAAGAAAAAGAAATTATGCATCTATATTTCTTTCTTCCCGTTTTCCATTCCAGTCATTGAATGATAGATTGACTTAATGATGAGATCTCTAATCTCTTTGTATTAATATATATCGGGCCAAAAGAAGAATGGATTGTGTCAATCCTCCAACGACAGCAGTCAAAGGCAGACCAAAAACATGTAAAATGATCCATTCAGTCTCTTCCCTTTTTGACATATCAAAACATTGCACTACCTCAAACCGGTGCTGCCAAGATAATTGGAATCATCCAATATAGGGAAATGGGTTGATGAGAAATAATCTTGGTAAAGGAGATTTAGATTCTATTTTTCTCAAGATTAATTCTCGAATACAGATTCTTTTAGTGTTCATCGGCACCACTAAAATTATTTAGTAGAGAAGAAAAATTATTCTTCTTCCCTAAAATATTTACTGCTTGATTACATCCTATATACTAATATGTATAAGAAAACTCTACGAATTGTTCAGTTTTAATGTATAAATATTAGTATATGTGTCCTAAATTCGTAATGACCCATTGATCGATCAATAAATTAATGCCGATTTCACATTTCAAAATAATAGTAATACGAAAAATCATGATAAAGGATTGCTGATATTAATTTATATTTTTGTAGCAAGATATATAAATATACAAATAAATATATATTTTTTGGAGGAGAGAGTTGAATCCTAAATTAGTCTTGGACGGATAAAGATTGATCGGAAGAAGCAGGTAATTGTTGACCAGCTGAGCGAAGTCAAAGAAAAGTCAAAGATTGGTAGGACACGAGTTAGCACAATCGTGTGCTGTTGAATGACGGGGGTTCACACTTAGGACATGAACCCGGTTCAACTTGTCATCCATCGAGCCGCCCGGTTCATTTCATCGGCTCATTCCGACCTCCTTGGGCGGGGATCAATTTCCCATCGCGTAGGGATAACGGGAAAGAACCCGGTTCGTTCTTTCGTCTGGTCTATCGAAGCTGATGGTTCAACTCTTCGGCCCGGTCCGATTGTGTCAGCGTGCTATTAATTGTGAAGCGGTCTGTCTACCGGAGTTTACTCCACGCACGCGATCGCGGAGCTCCCACCCCCGCGGCTGCCTCCTAACGTGCGCACCTTCTCGCGCCGCCCCCCGTCCGGCCGCACCCGGTAACTTTCTCCTCGGGTTTTCTCGTCGGCCGGTGGATTTGCGCCTTTGTCGGCGTTGCTTCTTATTTTAATCGTTGCAGATGCAACATCGCAGGTCTAAGGTGTGGTGGGTTTAGCTGATCCCCTGGCTTGGAGCGCTAACGTGCGCCGTCGGTCCGGTGGCACTTTTTGGCTCGCCGGTCATGATCTGAGGTGTGTTTCAATTTTCTTAATTAGAGTTCAAGATCGGATCTTTTTTCTTTTTTCCGATATGTGTTCTATGTGTAGTTTCTTGTTTGCTATGATTTTAGCTGCATGTTACTTGTTCTTGATGAGCTAGACTCGGAGTCCTTTTGAGATTAGTTGGGTGGGCTAAGCGATGTCGTGTGCTGTCTTTTTCCTTGGCGGAGTTTTGAAGCTGTACATTACCTTTTAGAAGAAAGAAATGCTTATAGTGTTGGACTTTCTTGATTGGGCTCGCTACAATTGTGTATCAGATGGAACTTCGTGTAGTTGCTTAGTAAAGGAGATATTTTGACGTTCAATTGTTACTTTCTCCTTTGGGAGTAGTATGTGGCGTCATAGCGCAATTAATTAGGTAATTGAATTATCCATGACAGGCTCAGTTTGGTGTTATATACCAGAGGAAATCATGGAAAACAGCACAAAGTTAAAAGTGGAATATTGTTCCTAAAAATTTCATTCTGATTGTCTTGGGCTTGCAAATAATATACAAATTTATATAGCCATGTTTTCCTTGCTATATGTTTGTTAGACCTTTTAAATTTTTAGCTTCATGTTATTTGTATAATCTTTTGAAACAATCCCTTCTGCGGACTTTTGTTTATCTGTTGGTCAACGTTGCAAGTTGTAACTGAAATAAGGGTACTTGAAAAGATCCCTGTTGGTTCATATTAAGTTTCTTTAATTGTTCTAGTTTACTCTGAAAAATAGGTCTGTTTAACACAAAGGAGGCTTGTTATTGTAGTCGTGTTATTTTTGGCTGCAGTAGTGAATAACTAATTGAGATGGTGAGCATTTGGACCTAAGTTGTAGAACGATATGCAACAGTCAAACGAGGGGAATGAGAATATCTGTGTTGGTTGCAACTTGAAATCAAGCAAAATCAGCACACCCAACAAGAATTTTGGAAGAAACTATATTAGAAAATTTAACAGGTAAATGGTGGTACCAAAGGGTCTGTTTCCACATACGGGCCTGTTACAGTTTAGGTAATCCACATCTGTTTCAAATTTAGAAATTTATATCGTTTTCTCGTCTGGGTTCGGTGTAAAGTCCGACTATGCTGAAGTTTATAGGGCTATAAATAGATATGTGTCAACCTTCTTGTATGCTACAAATTTTGATATGTTGCAGCATCTCCGCTTGTGTTTTTCATCACTTCTACTTATTTTTTATTCTATAGCATTAGGTGTGTTTAATGGAAATAGCAGGGAAGGATTTAGAATTGTTTATAGTGAAATTGTGGGCAAAAGAATGGTAATGGATCTTATCCATCACTTCTAATGAGCATGACTGGATCTTATCCATCAAATTGGTCAAAAGAATGGTAATGGTCATCATTCTGCTTGGTTTAACCTGGCAAATTAAAATCTTGATTGGTGACTATTTATCTACTAATCATTCAGCCAAGAAGGTTAGGGAAGTTTATGAAAGTCATATATGACTAGAAGTGGTTAAACCAATGCCTAAATCCATTTGAGTGCAAATCCATCAGCAAAAAAATAATTTATGGGTAAATATTTTAAAAATATGCTTATATAGAATAGAAATTTTGATACTATGCTTATATAGTAATAGAATTTTCCAATCTTTAAATATTTAAAGGTTATATAGTAATACTATGCTTATATACTTTGCAACCTAGGAGACCAGGGTTTGAGTTACAAAAATAGCCTCTTTAAATATTTAAAGGTAAGACATCGTACATTGATCCTCCCCAGACCCCGCATTGGTGAGAGCCTCATGCATTGGGTCCACCCTTTTTTAGAATTTTCCAACCTTTGTATTTGAATTTAGCTGTTCTTCCTGAAAAATTGTGTACTGTTGGACCTTTTGCATACTTATGCTCAAGATCATGGATTAAAGTATCATGGTGTGCTCAAGAGTCATAAATGCGATACTTCTTCTTTCCCCTTATTTGGCTAGTTAGTCACACAAAGGAGGATCACTCCCTAAGGATGAAATTTGAAAGCTTGATGCTGCTTCTCTTTAAGCTTGACTTATTCCAGCACCAATCCATAGAAGTTCTTGAATCTTTGAGTTCAGCTATATATATCCTGAAACATGATGCTGAACATTTTGTGAATGTTTGGCCTTGACTTGAACCTCCATATTGAAAGTGGATATACTATACTGAAAACTCATAAATGTGCTAGGTCCAGCAATTAATTAAACATCTAACTCTTGTTCCTGCTGATTTGCCCCATTGGTAGGGTGATAGGCCCTTTTTTAGCAGCGCATCATGGGTTTGATCTCACTTGAGTGAACTTAGTGCATTTGTCCTTGCCTAGCTTTTAGTTTTGGTTGGCCTTTGTGGCCAAAATAGCCTTGAGAAGATTGTTATCTTTTATCGTATGGAAGCCACTGAAATCTTGATATTGACAAGCTTTGTCAAATCTTATTAGTGAAAGCCATAAAGCAACAGTAGATTATGAAAATCAGACAGTTTAAAGGTGGTTTAAGCTACATGATGGAGGCATTATTTTACAAATTGATCAAGATTCATGATAGAGGATGAGTCCTGGTGTCACTGTGAGATTATTGATGTATGTGAGCTGGGCATCTAGGATTTGAGTCATGATAATAGCCTCTTGATAAGATGCATCTATGGACCCCTCTAGATCCTGCAAGAGCCTTATATGCCTCATACATGGACCTTCATATGAGGCAAGATGCCTCATACATTGGGTGCCTTTTTTGAACTCAAGATTCATGGTGGATAAGGGAAGATATAAGTTAAAGGGGACAAAATATGTAATGGTGTATTAGTCAATATAGAAGTTCTTGAATGTCGAGAGAACCAAGTTCTTAAATCAGAAATAAGTAATGTAGTTGTTCTTTACTAGGCTCATTTATAGGATTTGTCCAAACAAAGATGATCAATTATGTGTTAGGTATGGATTTAAGTTCAAACCCCCAGACCCGTCTCATACTGTACTAGCTAGCATGGTTTGGTGCCACAAAAAAGAAGAGAGAAAATGCAAAATAAAAAGCTCAAAAATAATTAACTCATTGGTGTCAGACTTTTTGTCATCCTCTCCTCATGATACTCCTCTGCTCATTCTTGTCAGCCACTTTCTTCTCTGATTAGCAGCTAACAGAAGCGACATTTTCCAGGTGAAAAAGTCCGTATGGCATAAACCAAGTTTTATGTTTTATAGATCACCAGTTCATTCTTTCTAAGGTGGTCAAGTCCAATGAAAAGCTGGTTTAGACCATTTTAATCAGTCTGGAAAATTAGACCATTTTAATCCTGCAATTCGATTTTCCAAAGGAACAAGAAATATCAGGCAACACAGTACATTTTGGGCACAAATCCGATAAATCCATCACTGTAGGAACATGATTCCTTTTCATAATACTTGAGTAAAGATAAAAAAACACCAAGTATTGTGTGTCTCCTTTATTGTATACCTAGTTAAATAAACAAAATTCTGATCGTGTTGACTACGTCTTCATCTCTATGAGGTTCTGTGCATAATTCGCCTTACCGGTCCGTACCGGTGTACCGACCAGCTGTCGGTACAATACGTATGGAGCTATATCGAGCCGTACCGAGCCGTACCAACACATGGTACATGTGGGTGTACCGATGAACCGCCCATATCGGTCCCCTGTTGGATTGGTATGTACCACTCGTACTAAACGGTATGTTATGGTACGGCAAACCTTGGTTCTAGGTACATGTTCTTGTGGATGAGATGTCGAAGTGTTTCACAAATGGTTCTCTAGGTGGAGGATTTCTCCACCTTTTTAATCTGAACCAAAGAAAATTTCTGTTTCTGTTTATATTAACTTTTGAATGATATATTTCCTCAGTCAAGTCTTTACTTTTGCAGGAAACCTTTTAATTCACAAAACGCAAGGTCAACGTTCAGAGACATTGGTCGTTCAGTCATACCATTATGACTTGCTTCTCTTTCATATTTAAGAGGATAGGTTGTTCAGGACAACAAAGTGATCAGCATCTTGAAGGTAGACACATATCATGTTGAAATCTAAATAAAGTTTTATTTAGTTCTTTTTATTTGATATAAATTAGGATTCATATTTTCCATGTTCATGCCGACTGCATTCTGAAGAGTTCTTTCTACCTACAATGAGTTGTTGATTTTGTTAAATCTTTTCTAGATATTCCAGGAATTGAAAATGTTAGAATCTACTCATACAAGGAATTGAGAAATGCAACTGGTGATTTTAGCCTCACCAATAAGGTTGGTGAGGGAGGTTTTGGTTCTGTCTACAAGGTGAATTCTTTGGACTTTGAATTAACTGTTACTATTTAAGTCAGGAAAAATTTCTACTGATTAGCTAACTTTGAGTTAATTGGTTTAGGGAAAGCTTAAAGATGGGAAGATTGTTGCTGTAAAAGTGCTATCCTCTGAGTCGAGACAAGGAGTACCAGAATTTTTGAATGAAATCGCTGTGATCTCTGGTATCGAGCATGAGAATCTTGTTAGTCTGCATGGTTGTTGCGTTGAAGAAACTCACAGAATACTTGTTTACAATTATCTTGAGAATAATAGCCTTGCGCAAACCCTTCTTGGTATCCTAATTTCCTGCTGGTGCTTTTTTCTTAATTAAGTGCTGATTTATACTTCTGATGCTATCAGATTATATATTAAAGTATTGATTTTTCAGGTTCTGGCTGCAGTAATATCCAGTTCAACTGGAGAACACGGGTAAGAATTTGCATTGGTGTTGCTCGTGGACTTGCATTCCTGCACGAGGAAGTCCGGCCTCATATAGTTCACCGGGATATTAAAGCAAGCAATATTCTTCTTGATAAGGATCTTACTCCCAAGATTTCCGATTTTGGTTTAGCAAAGCTTCTGCCACCAAATATAACCCATGTCAGCACTCGAGTGGCTGGAACAATGTAAATTCCATTACTTTCTTTCTAGCTTATAATGATCTCAGTAATTTTCAGAAATAAACTCAAGTACAATAACAACTTCGAAATTGATTTGAAACTGCTAAATGTGCTCATGGTCTGATGTTATCACTCTAGAGCATGGAATCTGGCAATTAGATGCAAAACAATATAAAAACCACTTGCGTTCTGGGCCAACTTGGTTATCACCTTGTTTTCATTTTTTTAATTATTAAATTTTTTGTTTTATGCAGAGGTTACTTGGCTCCTGAATATGCAATTAAGGGGCAAGTGAACCGGAAGTCAGATGTGTACAGCTTCGGAGTACTCCTACTAGAAATAGTTACTGGCAGGTGTAACACAAACACAAGGTTACCTTATGATGAACAATTTCTACTTGAGAGGGTAAGAAAATTTACTCAGATATCGATGAATGTTTCTCTTTCCATATGAATACAAAAATATTTGTTTTATAGTTAGGCTTTATTTGGTTCATGTCAATCATATTTTTGTTGGAATGATTTTGTTATTCAAGTCCATAGGCCTAGGGTGGTACGTAACCAAATGTTCCATGTAATCATTGTTATTGATGATGACATAGAACTTAATATCATATAGGCTGCATGTATTCTGAGAAGAGTCATTACTTCAAGTTCTACAAACCAAATCTAAGGAAACACGTTTAGTTCTTATCTTTACTATTGGCACTTTTTATCACGTTATTCCTTATTCCTCCAGCAAGCTCTATCAAATTAAAAGTACAAACTAGGCACATCAAAGTATCTAAATTTTAATGTTTCTTTTAAATATTTAAATAATAGGTAACTACTTATACAGAAAACCGATGCATAACTGGGCACACCCAAAAAAATGTATGTATTTTACGTATTGCATAGAAAAGGAAAAAAGAAAACTTTGCTTCATATCTTGCCGCATTCTTTTTGTTATGCAGAATTGGAGACTTAAATGTAGTATACTTATAAATTCAGGTCATGCACACTAGGTATTGGTATGCTTACTAAGTGCTTGGTAACCAGGAGAGTCACCTTTCCAAACATGAGGTACTTTTATTGCTGGCATACACTGTCAAAGAATGAGCTTTCCTAAAAAAAAGAAAAAAAACCCACTTAGCTATATCAACACTTTTGCTTAGAAGAGCCATTACTAACCTTTCCAGTTCAAAGTATCCCACTAGCTTCTCAGACTCTTGTGGGGAAAGTTTCCGCACAAAATAAAACAAAGGCTTTAGACTATAATGGCTCAATCTGGACTTTGCTGTTATGAAAATCACAATCCTTATGCTGGTTCCGTGGGGCCCAAAGGGAACTAGCTATCAAATTAAGAAGAATTCTCCCTGACTTCTTCCCCAAATCCTGCACGTCAGTAATCCAAGGACCAAGAGGCCATGCCCCAAAATAGAAAAGTTGATGCTTAAGTTTGGCCTGAATTAGTTGTCGGTAACTCAGAGCAAAGGGGCATTGAAAGAGAATGTGTCTGGCAGAATCAGAGGATTATTGACAAACAGAGCATCGGGATATAGGGTAGTTGGGTAATCTGGAGAACCATTCCGAGATTGGAAACTTACCATATAAAGGTTTCCATCGAAATATTTTGACCATAAGAACCACGTTTAATTGTTACATTGTCCTACAGCCAGCACATCTGTCATTATGGGCAAGCCTCCCATCTTTAAGGGAAGAATAAAAAGTTTGTGCAATAGTGAAACAAGTTAGTAAGAGCAAAATTGTTCCACTGACTATTGTCAATCCATCCAGTCACCTTCTCATGCCTCATCATCTTATCCACATTTACTATATTTATATGTGTAGGTCACCTTCCTAGGGGAATGCTGATCATCCAAGGATGCTCCCATGTATTGTCACAAGTATCAACACCTAGAAAATTTGCTAAGCCTTCCCAACAAAGATCTAAATATGTTCTTGAGAATACCCATTCTGAAGGCAGAATGGTGAGGTTTCTGAAGGTTTTAAGGATTAGCATAAACAATCATAACCATTGAGAATAACAATGAACATACTTCTTGACAAGGTGCAAGTCTCTAATACCTAGCCTCCCAACATATTGGAGAGGTTGCTCTAACAAAAAGAATAACAAAATTTTGAAAATTGTACTATGAGTTATTAAAAAGAACCATCCTTGAATTCTACTAGATGCCTTTAGGATTTTTTGTTTAGGTATATGGGTAATTTAAAATAAATTACTATTTGATAGTCTAAACAAAGTTGTGATAGACAAATAATCTTTGAAGGAATATATTAAAGATACAAACCTAAGTGAGAGAATGAGGAAGTTTGCTAATTGTTATTTGACCAAAATCAATGGCTTCTATTCAGTAATTGTATTAATGAAAGTGATTAGATTTTTTTTAGGTTTAGATAGTTAAAAGTAATTGGTACAAATTATCATTAGTCTTGTGCAGAAATCTTATGCTGTTAGTTTTTGCCTATGCCTTTTTATATGCCTGTGCTTCTTTTTTATCATTACATCCCAGTCAACTGAAAATTGGTTCCTGTTAATGTGAAGCAACAACTAGTGTACGATCAGGCAAGATTTTGAAATTTGAACTACTCTTTAATTACTATATCATTACTTTGTTTCAATATTTACAAGATCTTCAATATGTTCATTTTTAATTTATTATGCATGCTAAGAAGAGGGAAAACTGGTCATTTTTTAAATATGTTCATTTTTAATTTTCAATAGGTTACTTCTTTTATACATTATATACATAATGGCTTTCTCACAGATTTCACGTCAAAAAAAAAAAACAAAAGAACAGCTTAAACTTTTGTCTGCTTATTCAAATGTGTTAAACCACTGATGAAGTTTTGCTAAATCTGAATCTCATCATGAGAAACCTACATTAGTATTCAAAAGTAAACCTATGCTTAGACTCCTCATATTGCATAATTGAATAATCCATAGTCCCAGACATAATTCTTAGACTTCTCATATTGCAGACATGGAATCTATACGAGCATGGTGAGATCGCAAACATCATAGATACTTCGTTAACTGATGATTTAGACGTCGATGAAGCTTGCAAGTTCTTGAAGGTTGGGCTTCTTTGCACACAAGACACTGTGAAGCTTCGCCCTTCAATGTCTACTGTTGCCAGGATGCTGACTGATGAAAAGGATGTCAACTTAGAGAAAATCACAAAGCCTGGACTACTTAGTGACTTGATGGAACTTAAAGTTAGAAGCCAGAACAATGTTAATGATCCCCATACGAGCTCCCTCGTAACATCTGGTCATGGTAGTTCACCCTTGTCATCAGAAAATACTACACATGCATCCATGACCTTCACAGTGATATCAGATTGAGCTGAAACATCACTAAGAAAAGAATTCATCTCGAGGTACATAACTTCATGTATAGTCCATGTAACTTTTTTTTTTGTGAAAAAAAAATTCTGTTGTTTGATCCTTGAGTACATGTTCTTTTTTGTCTAAATACTCTGGGATACCGATAGTTGTCGATCTGGGTATTTGCTGGAGCTTAAAAGACTTGAAGGCAAATTTTTTTTATCTTGAGCATCAAGATGGAATTAATGCTCGATTATTTTTAGATGATCACTTTTAAATGAATGAGATTATTGTTGCTGTACCTGATATTGTATGATTTTTAAAGTGCTTAGGCATAGGCCAACTTGTACTTTATATCCTTCTATTACTACTGGTATGAGATTATTGAATGAAATGGCAATGCTTATTAAGAAATGCTTGCAGTCATATTTCCCTGTCTTGGTCAGTATGTTGCTTATGTGAGTGAACGCCTTAGCTAAGGCTGTTTCTTCCAACCCCGTCTTGGTTTGTATGTTGTTTACGTGAGTTAAAAATTTGTGAAATGCCTTCGAGTTATAAATTCTATCATAGCTAACTCGTGGGCAATGTGAATGCTATCATCTAAGGATCTGCTAGAGATGAAAGATCAATCAGAGGTTTCAACCTGTTGGTAAGAACCTTGGCAAGAATTTTGTAGACCATATTGCAAAGAGCAATAGGACTAAGAAAAGAAACTTAGGAGGGATTTTTTTTTCTTAGGGATTAGAACGAGGAAAGTTTTAGCCCAGTTCAGAAGAATATGTTCAAGCAAATGGAACTCATTGAAGGCATCATGGAGAGAGGGATGCAAAATATTCTAGTAGTGTCTAGTGTCAGGTTGTTCATGCTCTGAGGCTTTCAAGATAGTTGCTTGGTTCCCTACAAAACCTTCATGAAGAGCTTGGACAGGCTCTTCACTGATAGAAGTATGTGAAAAATAAAATGATGCAGGAGAAGGTTCAGTGGACATCAACTAATCACTGTCTTTTATGCCTCTCATTCAATGTGTGTTCTCAAAGAGTGTAGTATCATTTCATAAAGGTTCAATATCTCATAATAGGCTCTGTGCAGATCATTGTACTTCTCAACCATGCTTAATACTTGTGCCTATATTTGCAGTTCCTACTTTGGTTGCATCATGCAAATACATCTCGGATTCCTTGTTTAATTTGCATGCAGCAATTTTAGACTTATATAGAGAATTGATGTAATGCTTTGGAATGCAATTGCCAGGTCATGTGGATTCAAGATCTCTTCAACCACTAATCAACCACAGCAACCATTTGTCTGCTATGAATCAGCTTGCACTGCTGAAGAGCTTCTCTGAGAATGAGATACCCTCCTTGATTTCAAAGCTAGGAAAAGGAACACAAGAATCTTGAATCAATACCACCTGCTTTGTTGCTCAACTGGATATGTATGAACAAGTTTGGCAATCTGTTGCTGTCACATTAAACTTCATTCCTTCTCCTCGTAACAATTGACCATTCTTGTTCTGTCCAAATAATGCAATTGGAAGCACGAATACTGTTGTTCTGTTGTTAGTGGTTGCCTTTGTGTTAATAACCCGACTTGATTTGAATCGAATCTCATCCACAGGAGAGTCCTAGATCTCGTCCAATATCTTAATCTCTCGAGATGGTGTTAATCGCGAGGCACCCATTCTGCACAAAAAAATCGATATCGGGAGTGGGTTGAATTTTGATCTCTCGAGGTGGTTGACACTCATTTTGCACAAAGATCGATGTTAGGAGTGATCTCTCGAAATGGTGCTAATCACATGGCACTCATTTTGCACAAAGATCGATGTTAGGAGTGAGCTACTGATGTTATTATTTTGACAGAAGGTAGAGAGAGAAAGAGACAGTTCGAATTCTACTGACATAACAAAGCTATAGTTGAGATCTTTTGTTGTTTTCTGTTGATGTGACTATGAGAAAGCTCGTATCAAAAATATGATGAACTGTGATAGTTCAGTCCAGTCATGTGAGGGAAATGACCAACATGCTCTTTTGGCCTTTGATTCACATAAAAGTGAGTAATAATTTTCTACCAATTTGTGCTTTATCTTTATCTAAACTTGCCTAATTGAGATTTGGATGAGTGGATTTGGTAGTCAGATTGCCTTCAAGTAATCAAAACTCTTTCTAAATTCCACCCCAACAACTTTAATATTACTGACATCAGTAAATTGATTTTGCTTCTATTATGGATTGAAATCAAGGAAGAAACAACTCAAAGAGTGATACATTGAATTGGGATTTTAGATCTCAGAGGTGCCCAACTAATCTTTGGCATGGATGGCTAGTGAATCTTGACCTCTCTTTATCATCTAATATTAACATGTAATCTCTCTCCCAGTGTACAATTTAACATCAATTTGTTGAGTTAAAAATGTCTATGCAAATATAAAAGAAAAACCTAAAGGATGGTTAAAGGTTTCATACATACATATATATATATATATATATAAAGCTGCATGTGTATAATGTTGCTTCATATGTTATGAATAGTAACCTTATGGTTTTGTCTGAAGAAAAAAGGGAGGAGATATGTCAAGCTATGGTACAATTGCAGAAATATGATGTAGGATTGATTGCACCAACTCAATTCTAATGGGCCTTTTAATATGCAGAGTAAGGAAGGGTTGTAGGTCATCTTATCAGGGGATTTGTCCTTCATTGAAGAAGGAAGCTAACTGTACAATTGAAATAGGAAGAGAAGCTTCTGTGGTCACTGTACAATTGTGTCAGAAAGATCCCCTTTTTTTTTTGTTTTTTGTTTTTTTTTGGAGTCCTTTAGGGAGGCAAAAGAAGTGCCCATTGACTTGTTGTGTTTGCTAAAAATGGGAAAACTAGTAGGTTTTGGAAGGAAGACTAACATCCTCAGTAATATTTTATGCATTTCTTTTTCTAAAGTAATGTGGTTATTTTCTTTTGGTAAAAATATATATATATACTTTGAGCTTCTGATCTTTATTTATTTATATGGACACAAATTTTTATCTGCAGAAATGAATTCTTTTTCCCTCCATGCATTCTATGAATGTTGCCATTGACACTGAGACACTGATTTATCTGGAAAAGAAAAAGTGGGATTCTCAGTAAAAATTCCATATCTGAGAGAGAGACCAAAAAGAAATATGCTCATCACAAGGATATACTTTCCCTGAACGAAACTTGTTCTACAAACTGATGAAACGAGGAGGAAGCTTGTTACTTTCCATGACACTGTTGAATGGTTGTTTTTCTATTTGTATGATACATGAGAGAGAGTGACAGAGAGAGAGAGAGAGAGAGGATGCATCTTTCAGGTATGTGAAGATCATATTAAAACCATACTCCCATGAGACTTTCATGATACAGTATGAATCCATGAAATCCTCTATATTATTATGAAATAGTAAAACTTCAAACAAACTAATATCAGCCAAAACTGTGAGATAAATGCTTGAACATTCTCAGGTCATTATTGTTCAGAAGTAAGAAAGCAACAACAAGACATTCGATTACCAACAGTAGATGAGAGTTAAGGTGATCATCATACCTTCGAATCCTGCAAAATAATTGGGACGATCATTAAAATGACCACTATGTCATCCATAATTCCTTCACCCAAAATCAGAAATAGTAGATAGAAGTACTGCTGCATCCTGAGAGAGAGAGAGAGAGAGAGAGGCATGCTTGGCTCCTTGCACACCACCCACAGTAACCAATCGCCCGTGGATCGGTCTACATGTGTGGCATACAAGGAGCCAGGCACATCCCTTGTCACCTGTGATCCTTGCGCCATGGCCACTTCTTCTTCTTCTTCTTCTTCTTCTTCTTCTTCTTCTTCTTCTTCTTTAAGGATGCAAGACCAAGTAGAAAGAGGATTAGAAAGCTCATTGCTTCTCTCACAGTGATCAAAAAGTCAAATCTATAAAGCTCTTCCACTTCCTGTAAGGATCTATACCACCAATTCCATTTACAGAGAGAGATGATGATGAGTGGGGGGAGGCCATGTAGAAGCTAAGCTAACACAGGCTTGGCAAACCCTATCACAGTCAAGGCCTCAGATGCTTCTCTCTCTAACTGTAGCTGTGGGACTGGGTGCCGGTGGGGATACTGGAGGAGAGGAAGAGTGAGAGAGCTGCCATGACTCCCAAGCTCTCAGGGACTCAAGAGGGGGGAAACAAAGAGAGGAGAAGGCTCCCAGGTGTGGGGATGTTCCTTCTCCTGTCTGCTTGCGCAGTGGATTTTGTCTTGATCACTTGGATTGACTCAGATTCTCTCAGATAGCTCCTCACCGTCAATCGGAAATTAGTTGACAGCAGCTTATTGCTTGAATGGCTTGTCATGCAGTGGCTAAAAGTCAATGTGACATGAAGAGAACCTGCAATATAATTGTTCATGCGGTTTGACCCAGTTGCACCACCAAGCCTTCAATCTGACTAAGGTTTGATCTGAAAAAGGTGTTGTTCTTCATGTGAGTTTGTGCGAGCAGTTGTCCCACACATAACAGTGGAAGTAAATGATCCGTGTTGTTACTGATAAATTAAGTTGATGTCAAAAAATTATATAAAATTTTAATTTATTTAATATTTGATGCAAAGATGAGTTAATATATAATTGAGATACAAATATGTGTTTCTTAAATAAAATTATGGTTGAAAGAGACAATACAGATGGATGGATAGATGAAAGATGTGGAACACCGCGGACCACAATAATTATCATGTGATGCTGATTTGTTGTTAGTCATAAATGTTTCTTAGATTAGTCATTAATTGTAGTGTCAAAGTTATTCACACACACAAACAACATATCTAATAAGTCAATAGAAGCATAAATAATATACATATGTTATCATTACTAAAGATATATTTTTTTATGTATGTGCTTAAAAAATATGATACATGACATACTCATGTTATCAATTTTTAAAATCGAAGTACATGCTTTCAAATATATTATGCACAAAGTTCTTCAAAATACTAGTTGACATATATAAAAGCATCAATGCCTATGTTATGTTTTGCAATAAAAAAATATGATCCTTCGGCTTAATAAATATAATTATACTAGTAGATTTGAGTATAAAGTTACGGTAATACACATGCATACATAGATTACAAGAGACTTTCTCATTACAATAAGCTTTTGAGTGATTCTATGAGTTTGATAATGATTGAAGTAAGTTTAAGATTCAAACATCATCTATATAGAAGATAATAAGTTACTTATATATAGATAGATGAAGTAATGGATAATTAAGTAGAGATAAAAATTAAAAAAAAGTGTTACATTAAAAATGTTACGATACATAAAGGAGATTGAATGATAAATTTAGATTGAAATATGTCATCTTTGATAAACTAAATTTAGCTCAAATTAAGTTACTATAACACTAAAATTATGTTAAAAAAACTTGAGATGAGGCTTAATAGGATTGAACCCTATATCTCATGATAATCTCTTAATCACCTCTATTATATTTTGGCCTCATCATCCTTACTTACCTGATAACTTATAATCTTTTTTCTCCTTTTTCGGTCATTCTTTCAGCACCTATAAGGAAGAAGAAGGTAAGAAAACCTAAGTTTTCCATCGCTATACCTTAGTTTTAATTCAACATATTATGAACTAAATCTTTTTAGCTACTTTTAATTAGCCTAATCTTTGAATTAACCTCTAATTTTTAGATATATTATGTATAAATTTGATATGATTCTGAAACCTCTAGTATTATTTTAATCTAAGATTAGTGCATAGCCTTCTAATTTGAGATACTTAGAATCTTTTTTTTTTTAAGATGATTTATTCGAGCTAAAATAACCTCCTTAGGGATGTGATTAGATCTTATTTTTTTGATGTCTTAAAAGGATCTTTTAGAGTTTTGTAAGTTTTGGAATTAAATGAATATCATATGTGTGCACCAAGATATAAGTATATAAGTTTAGATAGCCTCAATCCAGTTTCAACAAAACAGAATAGATAATAATAGTTGAATTGAGAGAGTATTTTAGTCTTTTAATTATTATGTTTTGAGCTAAAATTTAGTATACATCTTGTTTTATATGTCTCTTCTACAAAATTTTATGATAATCTAAAATGGTTTAGTTAGACATTATGGTCAAGAAGATTATTTTATAGAATCATGTAGTCATTTGATTGATAACAATAAAATCATTTGATTATAGGTGAAATTACTAGCACATTGATATAATTTGCAGGTTTGATATAATTTAATTGAGAGAGAATTCTATCGAGATTTTATTACCAATGATTAGTTATATTGTGAGTTACGAGTGATTTAAAATGAAATAATTTTAATTTAAGCATATCATGACCTTGTGCTCCAACATGATATGTTTTCAATTTGCTAGCACACCCTTTCACTAAGGACCGACCTCTTCGATAAAAACTTTATTTTAGGTTGAATCAAGTATGTATAAGCCAAATTTACTATAAAATAGTGCTAAACTCAAATATATTTTGAAATAATAACAACAACAATAAAGTTGTGTCCTAACTATTTGAAATGGACTACATATATCTTTTATCACTATTGAGATCTATAAAATATTATATGTTTAATTAAGTTTGGATTATTTATATCTTTTTTATAGTTTCTTATAAAGTATTCCTTTCTCTCCTTTACGACTAATATTAATTATTTCATCTTTTCGACTATCACATCCGGGGGTTTTCTTAGTACATACTCATATCATCTTAAATAATTTTTTCTAATCTTATTTTATATCGAAATCATACCTAATTATTTATGAATAAAAGTACTTTTTCAATCTTTCCTAGTAACTCCACTCAAATATATTTTGAAAGCATATCTTTAATGATAAGATAGCCATGAACTTAATATATGTTTGAAAGAATATTTTTAATGATAAGGTGATTGACATGAGATAGTTATAAGTATGATGCTAATATATACATTGCATAAGAAGAAAGATATATGAACTAATAAATGCTATGTATGTATATATGATTATGTACAATGTGAGAGAATACATACATATTTATATGTGGTGTCGAAATGCAAACAAATGTTATTACATGCGATGTTGGAGTGCATAGACATTTATGTATGGTTTAAGTGTGCACGCATATATATTACTTGCGATGTGAAGTACACAAATATGTTCTAGTATGGTGTGAAAGTGCATATACATATTATAATGTATGATGTGAGAATGTATATATATATTATGACATACGATATCAAAATACATGTATATATTATAACATAAAGTGTGAAAGTATACGTATATATTATAAAATATAATATAGAAGTTCATGAATGTATTTTGATTTCTATTATAGATATCATAAATTATCCTTGCATGCGTGTGTCTTGATTCATTTTAAATTAGATTTTTATCCCATATAAGGTATATGTGATGTTACGATGCATCCATCATGAAATATTTTATGCATTTGAATATATAATATATAGTGTGGGAGTTTATGAATGTGTTATAATTTTCTATTACATGTACTATACTCATGAACGCATGCATTACGATTAACTTCGAATAAAAATTATATTCTCTTATTATGCATAGTTTGTATGTTACTAATATGATCATATATCATAAAATATTTTATACATTTATTGATACATGCGTTGTGAGAATATATGTAAATGTCATAATATGTTATATTGGAATTTATGGTCATACTTTGAGTTCTATTACATGTACTATTGCTCATGCATAATTATGATTTACTTGAAATTAGAGTTTAATCTTTTCTTTTCATCTACCGGTTATGCATTGCTAAAGAGATTATAAAATGATGAACCATTTTATGCATAAGATTTTGAAATCTTGCATACATAACACAGTAAACACTCACCTAAATAAAATAATAAATGTTTATATTTATTGACTTTACACTTATTGTATATCTTATTTTACAAGTAAATATATTGTTAATTCATTCATAGGAAAAATATGACTTTTTGTTTAGCAAATTAACATGTTCAAATTTACTCACTTTTTTGATATATTATGTTTGACAGCATAAATAAATGGAAAGATGACATTCTATTTCAATCAAACATGTATGATATGAATTGAATTATGAATAGAGTGTTATATACATGAATGATTTATGAGTAAATTAAATAATTTATGGGAAAATAAGTAGTTTTTTGAATAATTTAACCTCAATAAATTTAATTAAAAAATCATCAGCTATGAAGGAGAAAACCAAGAATGTTGTTACAATGATTATTTTTGTTTTTCTTCTACTATGCTCCATATCATGAGCAACTATACTAAATCATCATGAAATGTTACAAGTTATTTTAATTAATTGGGCTTCCAAAATAGTGTGGTACACAAATAATAAGTCTAGACATGTATTGATTAGTTAATTAATTAGTTTCATAAATCCTTTAATATTTACATATAGTTGTAATTCATGAAAAATAGATCCTCTAAGTTAAAACTCTAATTAGTAATAGGAACCTTCAAAAATTCCTTTGATAGTAAGGATATTAGTGGTATTTTAGTCAAGATAGGAGTTCTTAAATGTGAAAAAATAATCTTTTTTCATCGACAATCTCTTTTTATTATTTATAATAATATTGTTAAGAATTATTAATATTCATAAAATATTTCTCTATAAATGAATGTAAAAACACCCTAAACTTATCACTTAATTCTCACAAATACTTCTAACCCCTTCTATACATTTTTCTTTCCCCTTCTTCTTCTCCGAAGCATTTTTTTATCATCGATGATGCATTTTTTAATCGTCGGTGATATAAAATGATAAAAAAAATATAAATAACTAAATAAAATAATCTAAAGACCGAAGAGGAGGATGTGAATTTTGAGGGGTTGTGAGAAATTGAGAGGTGGTAGAAAATAAGACTATGATTGATAATTGAGACGATATATTTAATGAAATTATATTTTATTTTTTTCTAGATGTTCAAATAAAGTAGTGGGTTATCAGTAGCAATCTAGAAAAAGAAATATAGTTGTGCTGATCATAAGAGTTATCTACTGTGGTCTTAAAAAGAAACAGTCAACATGATGACCTGTAATCCAATCTATTGGGAGGGTTTAAATAATAATTTAACGATAAGATGCCAATTTAGAGGTCATAACACTCAAAAAATTTTAATCTTGATGGTCAGCTGTGCTGACTTTTATTTATCAAAGTCAAAACATCATTAGTTGACTTTCCGAAGACCCCTTAATTATTTAGTTTGAGGGTTTGAATCCTCTGCATATAAACTTTGAAGATGAGGCTTTAACAATTTATTTCAGATTGAATTTGGATTAAATTCTGCCTTTATCACTGACCATATGCCAAAAATAAAAATAAGAAAGAATTCGAATTCGAATTCGAATAATTTAGTCAAGGGATGAACAATGCAATTGAGAGAATTATTTGGGCCTAACTCGGCCCAATATGGTGTGATCGGCCCGGCTCAAGTCCTTATTTTGTGACTTCTGAACCGGCCTGGCCGGCCCGGTTCATTCGATTAGGCCTGAAGAACCCGGCCAGGTGAGCAAGGATGATGGAGTCCGACTCGCTTCACTTCCTCTACCCTAACATTAGAACCCGAGGGGCACCTCTGCCCTCTTCCCTGCCCCAGTAAATGAGAATTCTTCGCAAGGTATCGTCGATGGATCAAACATTTTTCTATCTGATGTCGTTCTTGTTTAGTTTCAGCGCGCGTCGGATGATTGCTTGCTGTGTTTTCTGTTCTTAGCCTCAGAAAATTAGCCTGTTTTAACTGTTCTTGGTTTCAAAAATTAGGAATCGTTCTGTTCTTTGTATTTAATGCTTACTTTCTTGTGTTTGTTTGAGTTTTAATCCATGATTTTTCTTGCGGTTTCTCGTTCGCGTGATTGGAGCTTGTGTGACGTGAGCTATCGGTCCGAGATTTGTTTGTGATAAATTCGTTGGTTCGGTTTAACATTTGAATTTGTATGTGGAAGGCCTTTTAGTTGTCAAAAGTCCAAATTTTGATAGGTTGATCATGTACCGTAGTGACCCGTGCTCATTATTTCTAGAGCTTCAAGATGATGGTGTGCGAGTTTGGTTGCTTGTCTGGGATTCAAGGCTTCCCAGTTTGGTGTCATATAAGAATGCTTATGTTGTTGATTTTCTTTTCACCTTCAAGCATAGTAGAGGGAGCTGATATTTGAATCTCTTTCGAGGTGTAGGGTTTCCTTGACGTTCTTTCCTGCTCTCTTCAGCTCGTCAATGTGGGAGGGAGGGACATAGGTCGTAGTATAACTCCTTTTGCTTCTTGTGGACCTCTCACATTTATTTCTGGGAACCTTGAGGTCTGCTATACAACGTCGTCCCTGGCACCCACATCTTTCGACCAAGAACCAAATCAGACCAAAAGGGAATCTCTAGTTTCTCATAACCTAGAGGAAGAAGTGTATGCTCGACATATCAGGAGAGTGATTTTGAAAGTTAAGAATGGTACCGTTGAAGATGTTGTTCAATCTCTTAAGGGTGATGGATTTTGTTGTGAAATTCAACTTACAGCTAACCTTGTGGACAGTCTGCTGCAAAAATATGGAGATGATTGGAAATCTGCTTTGGGTTTCTATGAGTGGGCTAGTTCACACAAGGGATACAAACATACACGGTTTGGACATGATAGGATGGTGGACTTGCTGGGAAAAATGAGGCAAATGGATCGAATGTGGGACTTGGTGCACAAAATGCATAGCGAAGGCTTCATAACACTGGACACAATTGCAAAAGTCATGAGGAGACTTGCAGGGTCCAGGAGATGGAGAGATGTTGTTGAGTTTTTTGACAAGTTAGAATATATGGGTTTTGTTAAGGATACGGAGACCATGAACCTTCTACTTGATACTCTTTGCAAAGAAAAAAAAGTTGAAGTTGCTCATGTAGCTTTTTTTGAGCTCAAGAATCACATATCCCCAAATGCTCATACTTTTAATATTTTTGTCCATGGCTGGTGTAATGCTCATAGAGTTGATGAGGCATTGTGGACTTTCCAAGAGATGAAAGACTTGGGATTCAAACCTTCAGTCATTACATACTCAATTATTATTCAAGCTTACTGTAACCAATGTAATGTCGGAAAGGCTTATGAACTTCTTGATAAAATGGTTGCTGATGGTTGCCTTCCAAATATAGTCACTTACACTATTCTTATGAATTCACTTGCTAAGGCACAAAAATTTGATGAGGCCTTGAGTATATTTGAGAAAGTGAAATCTGCTGGTTGCATACCTGACACATTATTCTACAACTCTCTTATCAACATTCTAGGGAGAGCAGGTCGACTTCCAGAAGCCTTTCATATCTTTGAGAAGGAGATGAAAATGAATGGTGTGAATTGTAGTATATCCACATATAATACAATGATCTCAATTTCGTGTCTTCATAAACAATGGCAAAGTGCTCTGAATGTCTTGGAGAAAATGAAAAGTTCATCTTGTAAGCCTGATCTTCAGACATACAGGCCACTACTTAAGTTATGCTTTAGTGAGGGAGAACTGGATGTCCGGATTCACAGCTTGCTGAATGACATGGCTGATAAATATCATCTCAGTTTTGATCTTGATACTTACACAACTTTGATCCATGGCCTATGTAGTGTAGGTGATATTGGATGGGCCACTCTCCTCTTTGATGAGATGATAGATCGAGAGATTCTGCCTAGGAGACAAACATGCAAGATGCTTTTGCAAGAAGTTGAACAAAGAAACATGTATGATTATGTAGAGAAGATAAGAATGTTGACAAAGCAACTATAAAGCTCACATTAGTTTATCTATATCTATTTAATTTGCATAGACAGAGGACCTTTTTTGACATAGAAAGGTGAAATTTAGTTTTTTTTCATGTGATGCATTGTTATGTAAATAGACTGTACTCTCATTGATCAGATAAATTTTGTTCATCATTGCAAATGGTGCAGCATTTCTGTTTTATAAGTTAACATTCAAGCCAAAGTCCATCAAATGTTCTTTGGCAATGAAAATGTGTCATTCTGCTTTGTTGAAACTAATATATGTTTGGAGGCCCATCTGTTAATGTTTTAAGCTAAGTTCCATCATTTGTCTTATGATATCTTTGTTCGCAATCAAGTTGTTCTGTGCTGAATCTTTTGAAACTAATATACTTTCGAGGCCCCTCTTCATATTTGTAATCTAGTATTACCCTGACTATGATTCCCTATTGAAGTTTGTTCTTTCATACTTCATAGGGCTTCCTTTAGTAAAGCTTCATCATGTGGCCATAATCATTATTTGTTGCCTAAGTTATGTCTTATGTGCATTTTCTAGGTTAGGACCTACCTTTTTCTTTTGTAGCTCAAGGTCTGCTTAATCTTAGGATCAGTGACCAGCGGTAGTTTGAGTCTAACTAGTTTGTTAAGTGAACAAAAGTTGTTTTTGACTATGACAATTTAAATTGATGAATGCATAAGAATAGCTTTACTAGATCTTGTAACAAGGGATTTGATGGCTCATAGCTTAACTACTGATATTGTCCTCAGCAGAGCTAAATGGTGGGGGCGAAAAATCATGTAGCTGATGATGATTAGGAAGTTTTCTGGCTTGTTGTTCTTGTTATTGTGTGCTACTCTTCATTGGCAACAAAAATAACACGGTCATAATGTCCCAGCTATTTACTGCATAAAAATTCATATTTTTGGTTAAATTAAGAGGATTTAAATCAGTTTATAATTTCTAATAAGATCTTTTTAGGTATCTCTATACCTCCCCTTGTATCATTAACATTAATTATTTCATATTTTCTAATTACAACATCGGGTCCCCTTCACATATGGTTGAATCATCTTACACAAGTCTCCTTCAATTTATCCAACATTGGAGCTACACCTAATTGTTCATGATAAGAATGTCTTTTTTCCTATTTTTCCTTGTAATTCCATGTATCCACTTTAAAATTCTTATCTCAATACCATAAGCTTTTATATATATGTTGTTTCTTTCTTAACCGTGCAATACTTAGATCCAGAAAGTATCACTGCAATTCCAAAATTCAACTACCTTTGATGAGTATCCGTGTAAATTAGCTGCACATTCCTTTTTTTGTTCAGCGAATTTTTTATAATCCCAATAGTTTCTTCTTAGTTTAAATCACGTGATTTTTGTGTTCCTTTAGTCAACTCATCTCGTAGTTTTCTCCCTTCTTTCTAACACTATTTTATTGACTTTGAATAAAACTTCCATATAAGTTACTTGCAGTTCATATAAAATTCTGCGAAGTAAACCTTTAGAATAACCTAATGATCTATTAATGGAGTGATTCGTTCATATATTACAAGTGGACTGATTTTATTCGTATTATTGGAATGTATATATTTGAGTACTGAACCCAGTCCATAGAGATTGCACATGCTATAGTGCACTAGTAGCTTGGTATGTGCTTGTTGAGTTCTTATCATTGTGGCTTGTGAAGCTTGAGACATCAAGAAAATACAAAGGCTATCAGTTCAAGTGCATGCTACTGCTGCAGACATGGCCTGCTAAAGTAGTTCATTTTTTTGCTTTAATGTCTTTTCCTTTTTCTTAGAGTTGACATACAGATTCAGAAGTCATTGTTGTCTTACTCAAAGAACATTGAATTTTAAAAATTATTTTATAATATCTTATATAAATTTTGCCTTGTATAATATTTTTATATGTTTGTGAACAATTAGGTATCGTTTTGATAGAAGATAAGAAAAAATTATTTCAGATGGTATGAGCATTTGTTTAGGAGATCTTCGGATATAATGATCAAAAAAAGTGAAATGATTAATGTTAGTGATACGAAGAGAATTAAAGGGAAGATATAAAGAAACCCTAATAGAAGCTATAAATAATTTAACTAAATATATGATTTTTTGCAGATCTCAATGATAGTAAAAGATCTATGTAATCGGCCTCAAATAATTGAGATTTTCAACTTTGTTTTTGTTGTTGTTGTAGGATAATACTTTTCTATCTTGTATGCTCTACCATGTGGAAGTAGCACATGGTTACAAGGTGAAATCTGATTATGAATGATTCTTATTTATTCTCTCCTGCCGTATCTGCATGTTACTACTGTGTACTATAGCTTTGATCAGCAATTTTTTTTTTTATTGCAACAGCAAAGTTGATACAGAGGATACAATTGTATATGGCAATGACTTGCACAAGATTATTGAGGGAAACCAGTATACCAAACAAGGCTGCTCCATTTATTATGGGCATCAGAGGGTTTGCAGTAGGTGGTGGCAATGTGGCAATGCAAAAGGTGCCTAAAGGTGTTGCAATTGCTGCTCCTAAAGCTTCTGCAGTAAAGAAAGAACTAAAAAGTACCACTGTTCTTGGAGCCAGTATCCTCAAGGATGATGCAGATCCTAAGATAAAGCCAGATACTGAGTTCCCAAACTGGCTGTGGCTTTTGCTTAACAAACGTCCTCCATTGGCTTTTCAAAGCCGTAAACATTTTGTTAAGCTGCATAACAGTGCATGTATTAGTGAAAACAATAGTATCAGAGCTAAAATTGATGGTTATGCTTAGTTGGAGTGAATAAAAATTCTATTTTCTGGTCCAATGCTGCATGCACTCGTGTTGTTTTACTCAGTACTGTGAACTTAGATGTGAGAAATTGGAACCTTTTTGTGTCCTACAAAGTAAAGTAGGCCGCATTTGGTATCGAGATGTATCAATAGTGCACTCGGGCGTACCAATGATATACTAAAAAAACATTAAAAGTAATTTAAAAAATATCTAAAAATAAAAAATAGATTAGGATTTTAAGTTAAAAATAAATATAAATTTAGTATAATTTTAATAAAAAAAATAATCTAAATTAAGAAAGAATAATGATATATATTTTTTCGATTTTGAAGAATAATTTTGTAGTATATTTTGAGTTATCCTTTCGTTAATATTGAATTATTAATAAAAAAAATAGTTTGAATTGATAGATACGAGTGAAATTGAAATGATATGAGTTGAAAAGGGAGAGAGAAAAGAGTTTAAAAAATCTTTTATATAGTTCAAACGATCAATTTTATTATTTGAAATAGATGATCTCAGGTCTTGATTGATAAAAATCCGATTGTTACTATCCAGTACAGACCCCATGTCATCCAATATGAGATTAGGTTATGGTATCGTCTAGTAGAAAATAGTCTATATATCTCTCTTATCAGATTGGTATGTACCGATCATATTAAATGGTACGAGTCGATATTGTAAACTTTGGTATCAATAAAATATCACTACAAACTATATTAGTTGACACTTTGAATGAGAACGTGAATCTCTTCACTGTAGTCATTCGAACTGTATCACTACAAACTATAGTCATTCAAGGTCTTCTCCTCCCATGCTTCATGTGGGAGATGTAATCCATGTGTCAGGCATAAATCCATCAAGCCATGATCATGTAACAAACAAATTATATCTATGCTCAATGTCCCATATAAGAGAGATTAATTCCCATATCCATTCTTCAGGAATGTCAACTCATGGGGGATACTCTAATGGACTCCTGCAATGCACTGATGATGCAATTCAATTCAAAATGGAAATAAAATACATGAACAATTTAAAATAGACTAAACAAATATACACCTAATCCAAGACTTCAATAGTAAGACAGAAAAGGTGTATAATATATAGTCTCAAACAAAAATAATCATATCAAATGATCATCAAATTGTTAGGTTATATGATTATGAGATGTATTATGAATATGATTGAATTCTGATTATGGTTAAAGATAGTTTAATTATGATATGATTCCTTAACTCTTCTAATTATTTGTACTAAACCCTTTGTTCTCATCAATAAATAAATAAAATCTCCTAAAAATTATATATACAATGTATGGATACCCGAATAAGAGGGGACGGGGATATATAATACCATTCGAAGATTACGTATCTTTTCTCTCATCTTAATCATGTGAACTAGTCAATTACATATCTTCTCTCATCTTGTCTATGTCCATAATTCATCGATCATATTGATCATACGTAGGATAGAAAAAAAAAACAGATGAGTTTAATTTTCCTTACGGATCGATATTATTATAAATTTCGGATCCGAAGATAACATGAATGGATAGAGTATGTTGACTTGTTGATTTATTAGCGTATGAATTGCTAGGAGAATGTCTATGTGCTCATGACAGTGAACTCAACGAATATTTCAATGAATGGATAGAGTATGTTGACAGTGAACTCAACGAATATTTCAAAGAAGGTTTACGGAAGGCTTTAATAACACATCAAATTAAATCTCATTAGTCATAATAAAAAAGTTTTGAACCCATTTAATGGCACGAGTATTTCAAGGAAAAAATTAGATTAATGATACAATACGTAACGAAAAGTCAAAATCTTTTCCACCCAAAGTATCCAAACATGAAGTCCACCTATAAATCTACCTTTATGGCTTGAATTAAATGAGTGAGGAAACTAAAACCTTGAGGATTTATTGCTCCCACAGCCACATTTTGGACAGTTGAGCCACCCACTCTGCACAGGTGAGGAATCATTTATGAGCACTCACTTGATGACATTTTGCTTAGGGTGGCCACATGAAGAAGGCATGAACATGTGTCCTATCCAATGTTTCTTGTGGGTGAAGTAATTAAGTGTCCATCAATGCAACAGTGGCTGAGAATGAAGTGAGGGAAGGTATTTAAGATTCATGGACCACAAGAATAGAAGTCCACTTTAATTTGCCTGACCACCTTTTGTTTGAGCAGCACAAGTGCTTGGCTGCCATTCATAAATTGGCATGCATTAATTGGAGAGGCCCTACATGTAGCACATATGATAATACCCAGCCATAATTAATGAGCAATGCTTATTAGTTCATTTTCCTGAGGTTGGCAGTGACACTGAATCACTAGTCCATGCTGACCACTTTAATTACATTTGAATGAATTGTGTCCTCTTGGAGTGGAGTGTGGTTTTCCTTTATTTCTTTTTTTTTTTTTTTTTTTTTTATGAACACTCTACCTAGAAAGAATTAGCCCAAAATAAAAGAAAAACAAGAAAAAGAATTAGCAATGAAGATTTTAGATTTTATATTTAAAAACATCATGAACAAATTTGCTCTTTTTCTTCTCCATGATAAAAATAATAAATATGCAAAATATGTTTTTATTTAAGTTAAAAATATTTTTTTTTTGGGAAAAATCTCTTTCTATTACATTGAGGTTATAACCATGAAGCAATAATAATCAACTAAAAATATATAAATGCAAGTTTTTAAGGTTTATAGGAAATATATACATGGATCTTTTTTTCATAAAAAAATATATATTTAATTAAATTAAAATATTTAAAATTTTAATTGTGATTTATAACAAAATCTTGATAAGTCTCTTTTTATTTATCCTTGTGACATTAATATTAATTATTTTACATCCTCTAAATATAATATCTACACATACCCTTAGCATATATCTTTATGGTTTCAAATGATAACCAGCTCACATATTTAATTATTTATGAATAGAAATTTCATTTCATATATTTTTTAGCTAATTTTTATTAATAATGATAAAAGATTCAGTAGCCAAACCATTTATCCCATTGATGAGAAATTAAATAAGAAAATGAAGTCCATCAATTGATAACAGTAATAATATACCAAACAACAGTCTCTATTTATTAGTCTCATCAAAGCTGGAGAATATTAATTAATTCTCAAAAGAAATGGTATATAAATCACACAGGTGTCTGCGGATGGCTTTACCTGTTTCATCTTCCTCTCTTCTCCTCTGCGCCCGCTCGCTCGCTCTCTCTCTCTCTCTTCTCGGGGTCTTTGATGGCGACGGAGGTGAGCTCCTTGGCACGGATGCTGACGGGCTACGGGGAGGAAGGCGAGGGGCAGCGAGAGCAGGAGCTCGTCACGCGGGACTTGCTCGGCGGCGCCGCGGAGGTGGATCTCGACCTCCAGGTCCCGGCCGGGTGGGAGAGGCACCTCGATCTCTCGGTACGCGCTTCTTGCTCCAGCCCTAGTACACTTCGCTTCTTCCCGATCCGTCGTTTCTGCGGGTGTAGGCACCTCCGAAACAGGATCTGTTTTCATTTGGTATCGGGATAGGGACACGATTGGCCGGGATTCAGAAACCAAGGAGAATCACGTTCCTTTTGACCCCAATTCTCAATGATCTTTGTTGCTCGATAAAGGAGCCATCTTTCATGGCGAAGGCCTTTTTCTCTGATGAGAAAGAAGCCAAATTTTGGTCATTTTTTCTGCTGAAACGAGTGGGTTTTTGGTCAATTCTCGCTCTAATTCGACCGGGTATAATTCGATTGCTATGGCTTCAGACGGGGAAGACGTACATCCAGAAGCGCGAGTCGGAACCCGCTCCCCGCCTTCTCCACGACCTTAACCTTCCGCCACCGTCGCCCTCTGTCGGCCAGAAACTGGAGTACCAGAGCGTCTGCACCCTGGAGAAGGTCAAGTCCGCCCTGGAGCGTGAGTCGCGCCTCCTCCCCCGGCCCGACGCTTCCCCTTCTCCGCCCCCCTCCTCCTCCTCCGCCTCCTCCTCCGCCTCCTTCCTGTCCAGGCGGTGGACGGTCGAGCAAGCCCAGGACGGCGTCGCGTCGACGGGCCCGGCGACGATGATGGCGATGGCGGTGGCTGTGTGCCCCGCGTGCCTCCTCTACGTGCTCGTCTCGGAGGTGGACCCCCGGTGCCCGAGGTGTGCGGCGCACGTGCGGGTCAACGTTCCCCACAAGAAGCCATGGATTGACCTCAACTTCTCCCTTCACGCTGATAACTGTGATTTGTATTAGAGAGAATTAATTACATATAGTGAAGAAAATTAACACCAAAAAACCAAAGACCTATACATTCCCTTCCCTTTTCATTGTCAAAATTATTTTTGAGTTCATGATAAAAAGATTTTTTTTCCCTATAAAAAAATATTAAAACATATAATTTTTATTTATTAAAGTGAACTTATTAATGCATAAAAATATATTGAGGTGTCACTTTTATCTCTGCAAAAAATTATTTTTTATGAATTTTATTATTATATTTTCATCAATATCAATAACTAAAAAATAATTTCATAAACGTTTAGAAAAATTGGAAGGTGAGTCCTTTGTGCCAATGAATTCAATGCTTTGACCGTTGACTATTCTTCGAGTCGAGTGAGTCTTTTGTGCCAATTAATGTTGTCGAAGAAGAGTTCAAAGCCCAAAAGGGATTTGTGATTCACGAGTTTGCCCATAAATTTAATTTAATTGGCCATACAACGAGCAATCAAAACGTAGAAGAACAGAGCATGACCAATTAAGGTTACAGTTGTCCATCAATTCCTTATTCTTATTACTTGTATATATATTCGATCAACTTTATTACTGATTTAATGTTCATTGACTAGTCGTCTTCAACATCAACACGCAATGACGTAGAACTTGATGGCAATTAGTATTTGAGTGCCGTAAACATGAAAAATGCATAAACATTAAGACTCGATCACAAAGCTATATCATCAAGTCAGTCCTTTAATATCTGTGTGTTGTATTTATGTAACCCATAAAGACAGCAACATGTACCTAAACCCATGGCGTATGATGGCCAATTCAATGATGCCAAATGTCTTGACCCGGCACCATAATGACATGGATTCTTTTGTTGTGTCATCCTGACAAGAACAAGAGTGCCAAACATGTGGCAGTGGCGCTGTATCCCCCTCGCAGATCGGATCTTGTTATTTCACTTGGAGACTAAATCATATGATATATTTTTTCGTTTGTTAGTCTTCGAGATGATTCATATGATTTTTGTACAAATTTTAATTCTCTCATTCTTGCTACAATAATAAAATAAAATATTCTTGAAAAATAAAAAAAAAAGTACCAAATGAATTATATATTAAAATATAAATTATGATCATATATTATATGTATTATATATAAGTTATATATACAATAATATTAATAAGCAATTAAAATGATCTGTGTTCACCTATATATATATATATATATATATATATATATATATATATATATATAACATAAATATACTAATTTCATTATCATTGTAATTTATTGTCATATGTTATAGCAGATATTTATGCAAAATATAATTATTTAGTTTTGCTCCTACTTGAAAAGGAAATGAAATAACCAGACCCATATAACTTGCCCCTAAAAGCAATAATTTCTCTCTATATAATATACTTGTAATGAACTTGAGATACATGTATATGGTAATGGAAGTAGGAGAGAGATCATAAGCAATAGCTTTGAATTAATAATCATAAAATCTACACTCAATAGATTTCATTCATATAGGTTTTGTATTCAAACTTGCTCTGCTTTCCCCAAGTAAGGTCTATTATGTCCAGAAGAAACCTAAAAGAAATAGTTACGAAGTCCTTGTTGGGAAAAAACCTGTTAAAGTAGAATATTTTTTTTCCTCTTTATATATCAAAATGGGTTCATCATCAAAATACCAACTTGATATCCAAATAAAAATATCAACCAGTACAGTATAAATAATAGAATAAATAATTAATCACACAGTGAGACTAAATCTTTTTAATGTGAAAAACCCAATGTGGGAAAAACCACAGGACCGTAGTCCACCTCAAACTTTCACTATCAATAGCAATGATAACAAATTTACAATAGGTCTTCTCTAGAATAACTAGAGGATCGCAATTACATCAAGATCATAGATCTTGACTCAAGAATAGCATATCTTCATCACATATGGTGGATCTCCTCATAAAAGAATTCTAAGTCTGACAAAGTGGATTAGCAGAAAAGTACTTTAGAGAGGGTAAACTGTAGATCAACACTGTTAAGATTGTAAAGTTTGCTGCAAGGATTCTCCACATAAAATTTGGGCCAAAACTGACAACGTTTGGCCACTCCTCTTTTCTCTGCACGTCGCCGCACACGTTCACTGTGCATGCACGCTGCACGTTGCACCCTTGCTGTGTCCGCACGCTGCACACGTCACAACCCTATCTCTCTGTCTTTTTAATTTCTTTGATTTGGGCTCAAACGACCCAATTTGTCTAAGCCCACAGGTTGGACCCAACAATTCTCCCCCTCCAACTCATATGGTGGGCTGTACCAAGCCCGCTCTTCGCCTACATGCTTCAAGCTTCTCCTTAGGCAAAGACTTTGTTAACATATCTGAACCATTATCATTAGTATGTGCTTTTTTCAACTGTAATTCTTTCATCTCAACGATATCACGAATCCAGTGATATCTCACATCAATATGCTTGGATCTAGAATGATATGTTGAATTCTTATAGAGGTGAATGACACTCTAACTGTCACAGTAAACAGTATATCATTTCTGTTTCAAGCCCAATTCTTATAGAAACTTTTTCATCCATAAAGCTTCCTTACAGGCTTCAGTGATTGCTATGTATTCTGCTTCTGTGGCTGATAGAGCAACACACTTCTGTAACTTAGACTGCCAAGAGACTGCTCCTCCTGCAAACGTCATCAAAAATCCCGAAGTGGACTTCCTGGAATCAGTATCACCTGCCATGTCTGCATCTGTGTACCCTTCTAACACAGGTTCATCATTACCAAAACATAAACATAACCTGGAAGTACCTCTTAGATATCTTAATATCCATTTCACTACTGCCCAATGTTCCTTTCTAGGATTAGAGAGAAATCGGTTGATAACTCCAATTGCATGAGCTATATCTGGTCTAATACAAACCATAGCATACATCAAACTGCCAACTGCAGATGAGTAAGGCACTCTGGATATTTCTTCTTTTTCTTTCTCACTTGTAGAACATTGTTTCGAACTAAGCTTGAAATGACCTGCAAGTGGAGAACAAATTGCTTTGGCTTTACTCATATTGAATCTTTCAAGAACCTTTTCAATGTAAGTCTCCTAAGATAGCAAAATCTTCCTTTTCTTCCTATCACGAAGAATCTTCATGTCAAGTATTTGTTTCATCAATCCCAAGTCTTTCATGGCAAAAGACTTACTTAGCTCTCTTTTAAGCTTTCCAATTTTTCCAACATCATGGCTAACAATCAACATATCATCAACATATCATCAACATATAGCAGTAAAATAATAAAATCATCATCTGAAAATTTTTTCATAAACACACAATGATCAGATGTGGTTCTATCATACCCTTGGCTCATCATAAAGGAATCAAACTTCTTATACCACTGTCTACGTGCTTGTTTGAGTCTATATAAGCTTTTCATAAGCTTACACACCATGTTTTATTTTCCTTTGACTTTGAAACCTTCTGGTTGCTCCATGTAAATTTTTTCTTCTAAGTCACCATGAATAAATACTGTTTTTACATAAAGTTGCTCAACTTCTAAATTCAAGCGAGCAGCTAAACCAAGAACAACTCAGATAGAAGATATTTTTACAACTGGAGAAAATATTTCTTCAAAGTCAATAGCTTTCTTCTGACTGAATCCTTTCACAACTAGTCGTGCCTTGTATCTTTGTTGTGAGCTATTATTTTCAGTCTTTAATTTATAAACTCATTTATTCTTGAGAGCTTTCTTCTCTTTAGGCAATTTTACCAAGTCATAGGTGTGGTTCTCAAGCAAAGATCTCATCTATTCTTGTATGGCTTTAACCCACTCATTCTTATTCTCATGTAGAATAGCTTCTTGGTAAGTTTCTGGCTCTCCCCCGTCAATAAGCATAACATACTCATGTGGAGGGTATTTGGTAGATGGTTGTCGCTCTCTAGTGGATCTTCTCAATGGAATCTTAACTTGTTTAATTGGTTCAGCATCATCAACTGTAAGTGTATCATCACTGGTATTCTCACCATAATCTTCTTGTTCATCTCCCCCATGATCATCATGAACTATAGGTGAATGAATTAGATCCAAACTCCAAGGAATATAAATAGAGGTTTCTAACTTCTCAATATTATCACCATCATCAAACAATTGGTCTTCAAGAAATACAACATCTCTGGTTCTAATAATCTTCTTATTCACTATATCCCATAATCTGTACACAAACTCTTTATGACCATATCCCAAGAAGATACATGCTTTTGTTTTACTATCAAGCTTGGACCTCTCATCTTTGGGAATATGAACAAATGCTTTACACCCAAAGACTCTTAAGTGATTATAAAATATATCTTTTCCTCTCCATACTCTCTTTGGAACATCACCTTTCAGAGGAACTGATGGAGAAAGATTTATCAGATCAATTGTAGTTCTCATAGCCTCCCCCCAAAATGACTTTGGTAATTTGGCGTGGGAAAGCATACACATAATATTTTCTTCAATGGTTCTGTTTATCTTTTCTGCCACACCGTTCTGTTGAGAAGTTTTAGGAACTATTTTCTCAAGCCTGATACCATGAAGCATGCAATAATTCTCAAAAGGACCCATGTACTCACCACCATTATCTGATCGAATACACTTTAGTTTTCTGCCAGTTTCTCTTTCAACATTGACATAAAACTCCTTGAAAACATCGAGTACCTAGTCTTTAGATTTTAAAGCAAAAGCCCACACTTTTCTAGAATGGTCATCAATAAAAGTAACAAAATAAAGAGCACCTCCAAGAGTTCTAGTTTGCATAGTACAAATATCAGTATGAACTAAATCAATAACATTTGATCTTCTAGATGATGGATATGTATGAAATGCAACTCTATGTGTTTTTCCAACTAAGCAATGATCACAAGATTTAAGAGATGTACCTTGCAACTCTAGTAAGAATTGCTTTCTAGCGAGAGTTTGAAGTCCCTTCTCGCTGATATGTCCAAGCCTCTTATGCCAAAGATCTATACTTTTACCTTTTTGAATTGCATTAATCTTTCCTTTGTATAGCTTAGCTTCCATGACATAAAAAGAGTTAAGTTTCTTTCCTCTTGTCACAATTAGAGAACCTTTAGTGAGTTTCCATTTACTTTCACCAAAATAATGTGCAAAGCCCTCATCATCAAGTCTACATGTATATATCAAGTTAAGACGAATATCTGGAATATGCCTTACATCTTTGAGTATCAATTTGCTCCCAATACTGGTCTCCAAGCAAATATCTCCAATACCTATAATCTTAGATATACCACTGTTTCCTATTCTAACATTACCAAAATCACCAGCAGTGTAAGATCTAAAAAGATCACCATGAGAAGTAACATGAAATGAAGCACCAGAGTCAATTACCCAATTACTGTCCTGAGCTACAAGACTAACATAACCTTCATCATAGACAATATTGATATTACCTTCAGCAGCAACTGTATTGGTCTCTTTCTCATTTTTCTTTATTTCATTCTGTTCTCGCTTCCAAAACATACACTCGTTACAGTGAAAATGTTTGATATATCTTCTAGACTTGGATCTTCCTCTATAACCATGTGGAATTCTGTTATGATTTCTTCCACGTCTTTCTTGTTTTTCAGTAACAAATGTCCCAGAAGAAGATTCACCCTGTTCTTTTCTTTTGGCATCTTCATTTAGCAAACTGTCTTTAACTATATCTATAGTTAGAGTCCCCTCTAATGTAGAGTTATAAATTGTCACCACATATATTTCCCAACTTTCTAGTAAAGAATTGAGAAATAGTAATCCTTGCATCTCATTATCTATATTCATTTTCATAGCAACCAGCTTGTTTGTAAGACTTTGAAATAGGCTTATATGCTCAACAATATTACCACAATCTTTATACTTCAAATTTACAAGCCTTTTGAGGAGAGAAATTCTATTTCCCATCGTCTTTTTCACAAAGAGATTTTCTAACCTTTGCCAAACAACATCAGCTCTGGTTTCATCTGAAATATGCTCATGCAAGTTTATATCCATCCATCTTCTAATATAGGCAATAGCTTTTCTATGTTGAACTTCCCATTCTTCATCGTCCATAGTAGAAGGTTTATCTTTAACCTTGATAGGCTTATATAAATCTTTGCAATATAGCAAATCTTCCATCAGACGCCTCCAAGTGGAATAATTTGATGAGTTCAATTTAATCATACCATCTGATTGCTCCATTTCAATCACACAAGAAAAACTAGCACCAAATAACCTGTTGCTCTGATACCATTTGTTGGGAAAAAACTTGTTAAAGCGGAATATTCTTTTCCCTCTTTATGTATCAAAATGGGTTCTGATAGGGGTAAAAACAAAAAGGGCGCAACATACCAGATTTGACATAACACCACCCGCTGTCAGCCTCGACCGGACGGCACACTGCCCCAACAGACGAACATTAATGTCAGCGTGACGCGCACCCTCGCTAGCCATACCCAGACCACGCATGCTCGGACGAGGCAGGGGAAGGCGTCGACCAAGGCTCGCCATACCCTGCGGCGACTCGACTCGACCGTCCACGCAACGCCCACTTCGACAACGGACGGGGTCAGGTGCACGGCCCTGCCCCGGCAAGATGGCGTGTCAAGTAACATCGAACTCGCCTATAAGTACCCTCGGGCTTCAAGCGGGCAAGGTAAGCAGACAAGCACGCGATTTTCCCCAAAAACTCCCCTCTACACCACTAACTTGACCGTTGGAGGGGTCGGGCCGAACCACCGACCCGACCTTAGTGCAGGTACTCGGTTGAAGCCGACCCAACCCGGCGACGCGGAGCATCCCAGCCTTATTCCCCGTGATCGGCCGCCCCGAGATCCCGAGTCTTGCAGTCTCTCCTGATCCTAGTCGTTCGGACCCCTGAACCAGCCGCGTCGACCCCCAGGTCACAGCTAAAAAAGTTACTTACGGTAACAGATTGGCGCTAGAAGGAGGGCCTCCGAATGTCAAACGATCAGCAAATCCACTTTGGTGAGCCCCCAGCCGTTGGGCTCCCCACCCCGGGGGAACACCCCCCGCACAATGAAGCCTGCGACGAACGCCCCGCAGCGGCGTCAAAACGTTACTGGCGATTGTTCAATGACCCAGGTTTGTCACCTCCCGACGGCGCCCCCACCGACCCGTCGCCAGTATCTCCAGAGGCCTTTCACGACCTCACTCACTGAGTCCGAGCCCTGACGAGCATGGTGCAGACCATCATCCCGATTATCTCACAGCGAACCCCTCCGTGCGTGGCTCACCCTTCACAGCAACAGGAAACCCTCGTCCGAGCTCACATGCCCCTCTCCGGGCTCCCTGGCTCACCCCAGAACCCGATGGCTCGGCCCGAGAGCCGGGAGGCGGAAGATACGGCGAGCCGCCCCGAGCGCGAGGCTCCGTCCGCCAATTCTACAAATGCCCTACGAGCCCAGCTGCGCCTCGTCAGTCAAAGACTTGACGAAGTACAACAAGAGGTCCGTAAGTCCAAGGGAGACCACGGAGTGGACAGACAGCAAGGATCCCCGTTCACCCCCGAGATCCAAGATCAGGCGATCCCGTCACACTTCCGCCTGCCCTCGTTGGACGCATATGACGGCGCCGCTGACCCAGCGGACCACGTGGCCACCTTTCGCGCCCAAATGGCGCTATACGGGACCTCCGACGCTTTGATGTGCAGGGCGTTCCCGACAACCCTACGGGGTCCGGCCCGCGCGTGGTACAGCGGTCTGAAGGCCGGGACCATCGCCTCCTTTGACCAACTCGCCAGAGACTTCGAGCTCAGTTTCCTGGCTTACACTCGACCGAAACCATCCGTGGCATTACTCCTCGGGCTCAACCAGAGGGAGGACGAGCCCCTCTCCCATTTTGTGAACCGCTTTACGACTCAAATTCGCGGACTATCGGACGCTCACCCCTCTCTACTGATGCAGGCATTCATGACAGGCCTACGGCCTTCCCGGTTCTTCTGGTCTCTCGTGGAGTGACCCCCTGCCGCGGTTCCCGAAATGATTCAGCGTGCTGGCCAGTTCATCGCCGCGGAGACATGGATGGCCGGGAAGCGGGAAGAACACAAAAAAGTCAAGACGAAGCCGCCCCGACAACAACAGCCCTCCGCCTCCCGTCGCAGGTTGGATAGATCCGACCCGAGGTCTCCTCTCCCCGTCTTGAGTTCTTCGCAGACGAAAATACTTCTCCATGAGAAGGGGAAGGGATTACTCAAGGAGCCCCACCCGATGAGGAGCCCGCGAGAGCTCGCGGACCGCTCGAAATACTGCCGTTTCCATCGGCAGCATGGGCACGACACTGAGCAGTGCCGTGAGCTAAAAAGGCAGATCGAGGAGCTCATCTGCCGAGGGCATCTCAGCCACTACCTTCCACCGATCAAGGAGCCGTCACCTCACCCGGAAGGCCCCGTCGAACGACACATCGACGTGATAGCCGGGGGTCCCGCAGCAGGGGGGCTCCGCGTCGGGCAGAAAGGCGTATGCCCGGGCCGCTCCCGACGAAGCCTCGGGACACGAGCCCGAGCCCGAGATTACCTTCCCGACCGGGGCTGCCGAGCGACCTGACCACGACGACGCCCTGGTAATATCGGCCAGGATAGCCAACGCGCAGGTGAGAAGGATCATGGTCGACACGGGAAGCTCGGCCGATATACTTTACTTTGACGCCTTCCAGAAGCTCGGCTTAGCCAAGGAAAGCTTACGCCCAATCGGCTCAGCGCTCACCGGGTTCACGGGAGATTCAATATCACCTTTGGGAGCCATCACTTTGCCTTTAACCCTGGGCGTCCCGCCAAGGTCAAAAACGGTGATGACCACCTTTTTGGTGGTCGACCTTTCTATGGCCTACAATGCCATACTGGGACGGCCGACCCTCAATAAAATCAGAGCCGTTGTCTCGACCTACTATCAAACCATTAAGTTCCCGACTCACGCTGGGGTCGGAGAAGTCAGCGGAAGCCCCCGAGAGTCCAGGCGGTGCTACCTAACCGCCGTTTCACTACACAAGAGAACCAGGGTCGAGCCACCGCTGGAGGACCCACGGGAGACAAAAAGACTGGCCCCTCATCCCGAGCCGAAGGGGCCCACCATTGATGTACCATTACAAGAAGCCCGACCTGACCGAACGGTCAAGGTGGGTTCGGAGCTACCCGAACAGGAACAAGAACGGCTCGTCGGACTCCTACGGGAAAACGTCGACATCTTCGCCTGGTCCCCGTTTGATATGACGGGCGTCAACCCAAGGGTGGCACAGCACCACCTTAACATCCCACCTGACACTCGCCCGGTGAAGCAAAGACCCAGACGGCAGGCCCCTGATCGGCAGTAGGCTATACGAGAAGAGGTGACCCGTCTATTAGCAGCAGGCTTCATAGAGGAAGCCAAGTATCCTCAATGGCTGTCCAATGTAGTCCTTGTGAAAAAACACAATGGAAGCTGGAGGATGTGCGTTGACTACACCAGTCTCAACAATGCATGCCCGAAAGATTGCTACCCCCTCCCGAGAATCGACCAGTTGGTCGATGCAACGGTTGGACACGCGCGCCTCTCTTTCATGGACGCCTATTCAGGGTACAACCAGATCAGGATGGCGCCCGAGGACAGCGAACACACGGCCTTCCTCACCGACCAGGGGGTGTACTTCTATAAGGTCATGTCGTTCGGGTTGAAAAACGCCGGGGCCACGTACCAGAGGACGGTGAACAAAATGTTCGCCCATCAGATCGGAAGGAACATGGAAGTATACGTAGACGACATGATCGTGAAAAGCCAAAAGACCGAAGCACATATTGCCGACCTGGCCGAGGCGTTCAGCACACTACGCAAGTTCGGCATGCGGCTCAACCCCACAAAATGCGCCTTCGGTGTCACCTCCGGGAAATTCCTCGGGTTCATTATACATGAAAGGGGAATTGACGCCAACCCGGAGAAAGTCCAAGCGATCATCAACATGCAGTCACCCCGGACAATCAAAGACCTGCAGCGACTGAACGGAAGGATTGTTGCCATATCCCGTTTCCTTGCCCGGTTGGGGGATCACTGCCTCCCCTTCTTCAGGGCGCTCAAGGACCCAAAAAAATTCCGGTGGACAACGGAGTGCGAAGAAGCCTTCAAACAAGTAAAGCAGTGCCTGGCGAACCTCCCTCGGCTCGCCTCTGTTTCTCCCGGCGAGAAGCTGGGTCTCTACTTGGCGGCCTCCCCACACGCGGTCAGCTCTGTCCTGATCAAGGAAAGCTCTGACCAACAACTCCCGATCTACTACGTCAGCCATGTCCTAGGTGGACCCGAGGAGCATTACCCGCCGATCGAAAAACTCGCGCTCGCCTTGGTGCTCTTGGCTCGAAAGTTGCGCCCCTACTTCCAGGTGCACACGGTGGAGGTCATCACCGACCAACCCCTTCGGCAGGTCTTAACAAAATTTGATGTTGTAGGATGGCTCCTCAAATGGGCGGTGGAGCTGGGCGAACATGACATAAGATACGTGCCCAGGACCGCCATCAAGGCTCAGGCGGTGGCCGACTTCATCGCGGAGTTAACTCAGATGGAGGACAGGGACCTCGAGCAAACCCCCGAAGCTTGGACCCTGCATGTGGATGGCTCGGCCAATTCAAGGGGTGCCGGCGCGGGACTGGTTCTCCTCGCCCCCGACGGACGCTCGTTTGAACGTTCCCTCCACTTCGGGTTTAAGGCCACCAACAACGAGGCAGAGTACGAGGCACTCCTAGCTGGACTGAGGCTGGCCCTTGAGATGCAGGTGGCCGCAATACACGTCCTCACCGACTCGCAGCTCGTGGCCGAACAGCTCAGCGGAGGATACGAAGCTCGGGACGCAACCATGGCAAAATACCTGGCACGGGTAAAGGACCTAACCGCCAAGTTCCCTTACTTTACGTTATCTAACGTTCCGAGGGAGGAGAACGCGCGAGCCGACGCGCTAGCTAAGCTCACGTCAAAGCTGACCTCCGAAGCGTGGCCGGAGGTTGAGGAGCTCCCCGCTCGCGCCATTGAAGTGGCGGTCGCCGCCCAAGGCAGTGCGCCGATCACATGGGTACAGGAGCTGCTACGCTTCAAGAAGGATGGCACCCTTCCCCTCGACGAGGTAGCGGCTCGGCACCTGCGCCATACACATGCATGGTACACCGAGGAGAGCAGGCGGCTTTACAGACGGTCCTTCGCCTACCCCCTCCTGCGGTGCTTGGAGCCTGACGAAGCACAGACGGTTCTGGCCGAAACCCACGAAGGGGTTTGCGGCGAACACATTGGCGGACGGACCTTGGCACACAAAGTACTCCGCCAAGGCTACTACTGGCCAACCATGTGCCGGGACGCGAAGGCTTACGTACAGCGGTGCGATTCATGCCAGCGACACGCCCGCGCACCCCTGCTAGTCATAAGTGCCCAGCAAGCCAATCACGTGAGTGATGGCACGTGTGACTTGATACAGAATCTTTTTGCTTATTATATTTTTGGCGTATATCACTTTATAACTATTGCATAAATGCATATGTATAGTGATGTCCTTGGATTTGTGCAATGGGAATCGGATCATGATGAGATCACGATAATGAGATCGATTCACCTTTAAACACATATCCTAAATAATCCCGGTCATAGGTTACTCGAGAGGGACATCGTGATAACCGGATAGACTGGTGTGCTGTATACCCGTCCATATGATGGATGCAGCTGGTCTCATAGCTGCTCGTGTAGGGACACTAGGGATACAGTACAGGTGCTCATTGGAGAATGAGTTCACTGATTGATCCGCTTACGGAATGCTGGATGGTTGATGATGCCTTATTGTCAGACAACGATTCCGTAGTCCTAGTGGTGTATCTGGTTCTTAGACTTGAGACACCAAGGATGTCCTGTATGAGTGCTCCACTCTTTGATACCAGACTTATAGGTTTGGCTGTTCCCAGATCTAGTACAGCTGGTCATTGGGAGTGGTAGTCGACCTTACGAGGGCTATTGAGTGTCGATAGAGGATCATCCACTCTCGGTATCATGAGAGGAATATCCCATGTGTTCTTGCTCAGACAAATCCCTGGCCAGGGTCATTCGGGTTGAGAGAGAAAGAGTTCTCCGGGAGAATCCGATTAGAGCGAGACTCGAGTAGAAACCGTATGGGTCTGACAGCACCATGCTCGATATACGGTCTCTGGGATATTAGATGGATGAGGGACTATAGGTACATGGTAACTGAGGACAGACAGGTCCAATGGATTGGATTCCCCTGTATCGTCTGGGGACTACGGCGTAGTGGCCTAGTACTTCCGTAGTCGATGAGTCGAGTGAATTATTACAGAGATAATAATTCACTTAGTTAGAAGGAGTTCTGACAGGTATGACTCACGGCCAGCTCGATATTGGGCCTAGAGGGTCACACACATATGGTAGGCATTGCGATGAGTAGAGGTTCGGATATGAGATATCCGACGGAGCCCTTGTCTTATTGGATGCAGATCCAATACCCACTAGGGAAGGACCCATTAGGGTTTGACACGGGATCTCTATAAATAGGAGGGATTCACAGCCTCATAGGCTAGAGTCTTTGCTTGCCCTTCCTATTCTCCTCTCCCTCTCCACCTCAGAGTAGGCCTGGAGTTTTGAGGAGCGTCGTCGCAACCCTGCTGTGTGGATCACCGCTAGAGAGGAGGACGCTTGACCTCCTTCACCCTCTCCTGAGGATCTGCAAGGAAACAGGGATATACGATCTCCCTAGGTAACACAATCTCTATACGCAGTTTTATGTTTTGCGGATTTTGCGCACCAATCTTCGCACGACGACGAACATCTTTTTGGGAATTGGGGATTTTTGTTTTCTTGTTCTTCCGCTGCGCATATGATGTCGCCCCCCCCATGATTTCCCAACAACCCCGACAGCCTGCGGTCCCGCTCAGCCCCATCGATTGTGCGTGGCCATTCGCGCAGTGGGGCTTGGACCTACTCGGACCCTTCCCGTCGGCTTCAGGACAGCGGAAGTACATAATCGTAGGAGTGGACTACTTCACAAAGTGGTTCGAGGCCGAGCCACTAGCGACAATCACGGAACATCAGGTGGAGAAGTTCGTGTGGAAAAACCTCGTGACTCGGTTCGGGTTACCCAAAGCCATCATCACAGACAACGGACCCCAATTCGCCGGCCGAAGATTCCGGGAGTTCTGCGCAGGTCATGGCATCCAACTAAGGTTCAGCTCAGTGGCCCACCCTCAGACAAACGGGCTCGCGGAGGTAACCAACCGATCCATCCTGGACGGACTCAAAAGAAGGGTGTCCGCAGCCCAATCGATCTGGGCGGACGAGCTCCCCAGCGTACTCTGGTCGCTGCGCACCACTCCCAAGGCCGCGACTAGAGAGTCCCCGTACAGTCTGACGTTCGGGACCGAGGCTGTCTTACCACCCGAAATGGCTGTCGCCACCCTTCGGACAAGGAGCTACGACGAGGAAGTCTCGAACGAGGGACTCCGTGCCAGCCTCGACGTGCTCGAAGAGCGACGCGCCGACGCGCACCTAAAAGCCCTCTCTTACCAGAGAGCCGTCGCGAGGGTCTACAATAAGAAGGTACGCCCCCGACCGATCAAGCTAGGCGACCTAGTCCTGCGAAAAGCCGAGGTTAGTGACCCGGCCCGAGTGAGGGGGAAGCTAGCCCCCAAATGGGAAGGACCTTATCGGGTCGCCAAAACGGTCCGACCGGGCACATACCGGCTCACGACAATGAACGGCTCTCCCTTACCGAGAACCTGGAACATCTGGAACCTCAAGAAGTTCTTCGTCTGAAGTGAAGAAACCTTTCTCGGAGGAAGCGTTTCGCCCGAAAGAGAAGAAGGCAGTAGTCGGGAAAAGCAAAAAGCTTCCTGCAGCACGGAAAGCAGGCCCGCTTACAAGTCTCGACTTGCAAATAATCAAGAAGCTTTTTTCATGCAAAGAACTTTTTCAAAGGAAGGAACCTTTTTAGAAGAAGAAGGAGACAAAACGAAAGGGATCTTTCCTTTTATTGAAGAAAGCAAGACAACTTACAGGACCCGACTTACAAAAACAGAGCACGAGGACCCCTTTTCCCCACCAGGAGGCTCAAGGCTCCTCCAGGCGGTCATCGAAGGGGACCTCCTCGGGCATATCCACCCCTTGGTCCTCGGGATGACGAGCGAAGGGATTTTCCTCCACCTCGAGACTAGGGTGGCGAGCGCGGAAGCGGGAAGTGGCAATTCGGTATCCATACTCGAAGGATACCCGTCCCGTCCGCGTCAACCCGAGCTCGAACCCCTCCGACCTCTTATATGCCTCGAGGAGCTCCTTGTCTTTTGTGGGGCGAAGTCGGGACTCCTCCGCCAACGCCTCCGAGGCCACCCTGGCTTTAGCTTTTGCCTCCTCCAGCTCCTTACCAAGGGTGCTCACCTCGGCCTTCAACAAACGGAGCTCGGTCCGCTCTACCCTCATCGCCTTTTGGAGCCCCTCGTTCGCCCTTGTGGAGGCCTCGAGCTCCGACCGAAGGCGCATCACCTCCGCCTCAAAATCCGTCGCCCGCTGCTCGGCAGCAGCCACGGCCTCCGGACCAGCTCCGGCCCGGACCTCCTCAACCTGGCGATGGAGCTCAGCGTTGCGGTTGATAAGGCCCCCGATGACGCGGCCGCTGTCACGCACCCTGTCCATAAGGGCCGTCGCATAATGAAGCACCTGCGATTGGAAAGGGCGGGTTAAAGGGGGACGGCACCAGGCAAGCAAGACTAACCAAAACAAAAGGTGAAGCGCTTACCCAGATCAAAGACTGGGCGGATTTGTTGAGCAACGCCTCCGAGGGTAGCACATACAAATCCCGAGCCATATCAGGATGAAGCGCGCCTCGGAGGAACGTCGTGGTGGGGTCCCCTCCGGCCCACACCCTGTCCCCCCGGGACAAACCATCCCAGCGAGCGACTAGGGGGTCACTGGGCCTCCCGGGCGGAGCCTCCCCCACCAGGCGAGTCAGGAACGGCTCCCCGTCCCCGGCCGGTAGCCGACACAAATCGCGCACGGAGGTCGGCCGCGGATCCTTCCCAGCTGCACGGCGGCTAGGACCAGCCTCACCCCGACGGATGCCTTCCTCGGCCCCCTTTGAGGGTGCCGCCTTCGCCCTCTTCCGAGGGCGCCCGGCCTCGACCTCCAGAGGCGCGTCCTCAGTGCCGAGTTGCAAGTCGGCCGGCGATGCTGGAAGAGTAGCCGGCGGATCGACCGGAAGTACAGGAGGTGGGACCTGCGGCGTGTCGTCTCCAAGGAGTGACCGGAGCTTCACCATTTCTGCAAAAAGATCAAAAAAGCGTCAGCAGCAAGGAAGAACCACATGAATACCCGAACCAAACAACAACCGACGTACCCGGAGGCATCGGGCTGAGGCCCGCCTCGACCAGCCACCCCTCAGTCATGTTCCAGAGGGCCTGGGACCTGGGACCTGGGGAGAATCTCCCTGAGCCACCCCAGGTCGAGGCGCTCTGCTTCGCCCAAACATGGGGTGGTGTTGTCGATCGCCCTCGCAGACCAACGGACTCCGAAACCCCAGTCTTGCTCACGGCTGACGTAAAAGAACCTCCCCTTCCACCCTTTATTGTTAGAAGGGGCCCCCCCAACTCGGAAGCCCTTTCGAGCGGACAAAAAATAACCCCCAGAACCCTTGGTAAGGCGATAACAGGAGAGGAAAAGATGGAGGGAGGGGACGATATTGACATAGTGGCATTCCCCCAAGAACACCACCAGGTAACGCCAGGAGTTCGGCGCCACCTGGGATGGCGAAATCCGCCAGAAAGACAAACAGGACACAATAAGGGGGTGCAGAGGGAGACGCAGACCCGCCTCCAGGGCATCCAGGGTTAAGGCGAAGCCCTTCGGGACGGGGTCATACGCCCGTTGTCCCGGCTCAGGCGCACCAAGAACGTAGTCCCCCGGGATGCCATAGCGCTCCCGGAGTCCGACCAGCAACGACTCACTCACAGAGGAGTCCTGATCATGTGGCCACATCAAGGCCTCAAGGGCCCGTGCGACCTCCCTGTCGGAAGACTCAACGAGGGGCGGAAGAGGGCTTCCCCCCCTAACCCCAGAGGAATGGACAGAAGAGGAGGAGGGAGAGGAAACCATCCTGACTGACCTTAACTGGGAGGGTGCTACGGGAAAGTAGAGCGACGCTGGAGGCGAAGAGGACGACCGGAAGAAGGACGGCAAGACCGGAAGAAAAAAAACTCAGCGATGAGAGACGGTGGGGAAGACAGGCGCCCGCTATTTGAAGGGAACATCCCGCCGGATCCAGCGCCCCTTCGCCTCCCAAGAAGTGGGCGGCAGCCCACTCACACTCGCACGTAACCGTCGCGTCGCATCGGAAAATACCCAAAAGCGCTCCGCCTTAATGAAGGCCTGACATGGCGGCCCCGTCAAAAACAGCAATGGACGCCTCGAGCCCGGCACCCTAAGACGTGCGGCGGAGGCAATCAACTCCCCCTCAGAGAAAAAATCAAACGACCCCCGAGACCACACCAGCGCGGTAACCCGCCTGCGTCGTGCTCCTCGGCCCTCGGCTGCACGCCCCCTGAGACCACACCAGCGCGGTAACCTGCCTGCGTCGTGCTCCTCGGCCCTCGACTGCACGCCCCCCCGAGACCACACCTGCGCGGTAACCCGCCTGCGTCGTGCTCCTCGGCCCTCGGCTGTACGCCCCCCGAGACCACACCTGCGCGGTAACCCGCCTGCGTCGTGCTCCTCGGCCCTCGGCTGCACGCCCCCCGAGACCACACCTGCGCGATAACCCGCCTGCGTCGTGCTCCTCGGCCCTCGACTGCACGCCCCCCGAGACCACACCTGCACGGTAACCCGCCTGCGTCGTGCTCCTCGGCCCTCGGCTGTACGCCCCCCGAGACCACACCTGCGCGGTAACCCGCCTGCGTCGTGCTCCTCGGCCCTCGGCTGCACGCCCCCCGAGACCACGCTCGCACGGTGGCTCACCCGCATCGTGTTCCTCGGCCCTTGTCGACCCCGTGATTCCCGAGCTCGACACCGCCCGACCGACCCGCCGACGACATGCCTTGTGGACCCGCATGGCCAATTCACCTAAAGGCAGCAGCCATGCCTCGGACCCCCCACATGCAAAAACCGACGCATGGCTCCTTTCGGGGGGGGGGGAATATGATAGGGGTAAAAACAAATAGGGCGCAACATACCGGATTTGACATAACACCGCCCGCTATCAGCCTCGACCGGACGGCACACTGCCCCAACAGACGAACATTAATGTCAGCGTGACGCGCACCCTCGCTAGCCATACCCAGACCACGCACGCCCGGACGAGGCAGGGGAAGGCGTCGACCAAGGCTCGCCATACCCTGCGGTGACTCGACTCGACCGTCCACGCAACGCCCACTTCGACAACGAACGGGGTCAGGTGCACGGCCCTACCCCGGCAAGATGGCGTGTTAGGTAACATCGAACTCGCCTATAAGTACCCTCGGGCTTCAAGCGGGCAAGGTAAACAGACAAGCACGCGATTTTCCCCAAAAACTCCCCTCTACACCACTAACTTGACCGTTGGAGGGGTCGAGCCGAACCACCGACCCGACCTTAGTGCAGGTACTCGGTTGAAGCCGACCCAACCCGGCGACGCGGAGCATCCCAGCCTTATTCCCCGTGATCGGTCGCCCCGAGATCCCGAGTCTTGTAGTCTCTCCTGATCCTAGTCGTTCGGACCCCTGAACCAGCCGTGTCGACCCCCAGGTCACGGCTAAAAAAGTTACTTACGGTAACAGGTTCCTCATCAAAATACCAACTTGATATTCAAATGAAAATATCAACAAGTACAGCATAAATAATAGAGCAAATAATCAATCATATAGTGAGACCAAATCTTTTTAACGTGAAAAACCCAATGTGGGAAAAACCACGGGACCGTAGTCCACCTCAAACTTTCACTATCAATAGTAATGATAACAGATTTACAATAGGTCTTCTCTAGAATAACTAGAGGATCACAATAACATCAAGATCATAGATTTTGGCTCAAGAATAGTATATCTTCATCACATATATGGATCTTCTCATAAAAGAATTCTAGGTCTCACAAAATAAATATAGTAGAAAAGTACCTTAGAGAGGATAAACTGTAGATCAATACCGTTAGAATTATAGAGTTTACTATAAGAATTCTTCACATAAAATTTGAGTCAACTATCAACCGTTGATCGTAAGAAAAATAAAAAAAAAATCTAATTTTCTCTCTTTATTTCTCTCTCCTCTTTTCTCTGCACGTCGCCGCACACGTTCACTGTGCACGCACGCTGCTTGCTGTGTCCTCACGATGCACACGTCACAACCCTCTCTTTCTCTCTTTTTAATTTGTTGGATTTGAACTCAAACGAACCAATTTGTTCTAAGTCCACGTATCGACTCGACCCAACAGTCTTATATCAGTGAAATAACATCCAACAATGGTTGTAGAAGAGTTATACTGTTTTGTGATCATGTTTTATATATATATATATATATATATATATATATACATTAAATACCGAAGCATCAATCTATACCACTTATTTCGAAACCACGATTTCCTATGAAATCGAAACCACTTATTTCGGAGCCAACGTCAAGTCAGAACGACTTGAGACACGGACCGAGCGCTCGTGCGGCGCACTCGACGCCATCGAGTCTCACGAGGAGGTGGCGTGTTTCACGTCGAAAGCCCCCGCCTTGACCCGACCCTGTTCATACGTGTCTCCATTTGGCATTCCGATGTGATGCATGGCATGAGAATACGACACGACATGGGAGTCGACTGTCGGTTGACTTGGACCCGACCCAGGGAAACCAACCAGCAACTAAGATTTAATAATAATAGGAAAAAAAGGTAAATATTTGGATGAATGAATTTTCCGACATTTATTTGTTTTTTCATACACTGCATCGTGCTTCATAGGAAAGTTATTAAAATCGTTGATTTTTCTTTTTTCTTTTTTGTTATAGATAAATAACAAAGTCCACATTAAGTGATCGAATTTTAGTATCAACCATCAATACCCATTAAGTAGGTTTGGTATTTCATCATCATTTTAATATTATAAGTATAAAAAAATGACGTAATAAAATTATAATCCTTAATTTTCACAAAATAAAATTGAGAGTGGACCTTTCGTATGTGTTTTTAATCAATACCCATTAAGTAGGTTTTGTATAGATAAAAAGTGTTTTTAAAGACCTTTCGTATGTGTGTGTGTGTGTGTGTTTCCCACCCATTGATTCGAAGCTTCGGTATCAATACATAGTCATGTCATGAACAGGATATAAAGAAGCCACTTCCGAGGTACTTTCTCTGGCTCCCTCCTCGCCTCCTCCAAATTAAGCCTTCGAAGGGCATCTCTTTCTTCCTTCCTTCCTTTCTTGCTTCCCTCCCTCGCCCGGCGACGAGGGCAAATCCTAGAATCTTTAGGGCTTTTGGAGGAGGATCGGATCGTCGGGATGGATCCCGAGCACACCTTCCTCCGCGTTCACGCCCGCGTCTCCGGCTCGCTCTCCCAGCTCCTCGGCCCCAGGGTACGGCTGATGCTCGAGTACGCCTGCCTTGCCGCAGCCGGCGCCCTCTTCTGCCTCCTCGTCATCATGCACATCAATTTCGTGCAGCAGGTCGGTCGGTGGTCCGTTCCCTCTCTCGGTACTGTCATCTTTGTGCTGTTTCTGATGATTTTGATCTGGCCTTGTATGGTTTGAGGATCTTGCACTGACCCTGTTGGTGTAGTTGTGTATTTGTCAAGATAGATGTAGCTTGGTTGGTTGAAGAACTTGTTGTGACGTACCCACCTTGTCAGTCCTAGATAGACGGGAAAAGAGCTTTCAGCTTTGATATGAGCGACGAGATGTTGCTTTCTCTAGAATTTAGACCGGCACCGTCTCTTATACAGCTTTATTTTGTTTCAACTTGTAATGAGTTTAACCCAACTGAGCGAAATTTGAGTTCCTTGGATTTTATATTATTCCGATGTTGTTTCCAGTCTGAAACTAAATTCAAGAAAAAGGCTGATGGTACATTATAGGGAGCATCTTTTGAGATTAACTCTGATGGATAGACCATTGAATGAATTGTAGTATCAAGAAATTACTCGTAAAACACATGCCTGCTTTTATAGTATGGCATCTGCAAAGACTTCTATGGCTGGATAATTGTATAAATTCTGGTCCATTGTCTGATGATATGCCAACTTTATCAAAATTCTGTGTTCCCTCCAAGAGAGTCTTCTATTGGCTTCCCATTAACAATTAAACTCTTATTAATTTGTTGCCAAGAAATTGAACTGCCAAAGGAACTTGTTTTGTGGAGAAACTCTGTCACACTTGTTCATCAACTGTCAATCGCCCAAAAGTTCTGAACTAGCAAACGTATCTGTTGAATAAGCATGAAAGTGTTGGACTGTCTTGGCCTTTGGAGATCATTGAACTTGATGAAATATCAACTCAGGACATTGTATGTGCTGCTTACCCATTTAGTATGGGAGTTTAGCCCTGATCCGAGTCATCTAATTATTGTTTATGCTTACATTGAATATGTTGCAGATAAATGTTTTGCTGAAGTTGCAACCTGTGTTTTGCTGTCTATTAAGCTTTGAAATTGATGTTTTTTAAAGTTTTAACAATCCCTGATAGGTTTCTGATCACGCTATCCAATGTTACACCAGTTAGTTCTATTTTAGCATCCAGATATGTATTAAAAATATGTGGTGCAGTTTTATTTTCCAAGGATATATTGGAAACTTTATGGTTTTATTTGTGTATGCAGCCTGGGTGTTCAAGGGAGTTCTCTGGGTTTGAATTTACTGAAGCTCAGGTGGTCCAGATCAAGGTACAATCAATGTCTCTGTGGAAGTAGTCACCAGCATTTGTATACTTCCTTATGAGTCATTGATATGATGACTTGTTACATGGAAGCATTTTTCACTTGACTATACATGAAATTATCCCAGATAGCAATCTACTTGCTTTCCTTTTCATAACTCCTTTACCTTTTGTTCTTGCTTTTAATTATTCAATCAGTGATCATCCTGGAGAAGACAGTATAATATGCGGTTTTGGCTTCTTCATTCCTTAATGTTTTTTACATAGTTTTTGACTTCTTTCTACAAACATCATCTTTGAGATTTTGCACTCATGCTAAAATTTGACCTCTGTATTTTATATATTCTTGCACTCTGGATGTGCAGTAAGTACTGTCAGTCATTTCAGATAACAGGTGGTGGTCTTTGGACTCAGAGTTCAGCTGAAACAGAGAGAGTGTCCTTTCAGAAAGGAATTTTGACTGAGACTTCCAAGGGTCCGGAAATGAATGAAAATGATATAACAATTTTTTCTCCCAAGTTTTGGTCAAATTTTCTATGCTCAGGTGCTGCAAAAAGCAAATTGATTTCCAAATTTTGGAAGAATGATAAAGAGTTATTTGAGTCTCAGGTGGGAAAGGGTCCTGACACTAGCATTAGTAATTCAGTGTTGTGTGATTTGAGTATGAAATCAGAGGCAAAGGACATGCAAATTGGGAAGCCTGTTTCTGTTGGCGAGTCACTTGTAGAAGCAAAATCACGGTTCTATAGTAAGTGGAAAATGCCAGTTGTTTCATTTTGGAGCAGTGCAAGTTTGTACTCAAGCTATGCCCTCGAATTATGGGTGAGAACAAATTTCCATTGTCATGCCCTCGAATTATTTTCTTTGGAAGGCAAGACTGTAAATTTCCAACTTCAGGATCATATCTGAAATTATGTGCAGAGATTATGAATTCATGTAACCAAGAATTTATATACATTCTTTAAATACAGTCTTACTATTGTTATTTGGCATACCTTTGGACTTCCAAAACATACAATTTGTTACCAAGTTCTTTAGATTTACAGATATGTGTTTCTTACTGAAAGTTTCCAGTAAAAGGAACTGTACATATTACTACTACCTTGAGAAATGGAGTTCTATATAAATGATACACAAAACATAATTATACTCTGAATAATTTGAAATTCTTCCATCTGGAATTTAAAATTCACTTTTTGAGTTCTAATATAAACTGTTTTTGGTTGGAAGAGTTTAACATATGAAGAACTACTTTCTTCTTCTGAAATTGTTTTTGAAGTTGTTCATTATGCACAAAAACTTACTAATGTTACACAAAACATTTTCTTTAAAGTAAATGATTTCTGCAGTCCTATTAATCTTGTTCAAAGAGTTTCAAGTGGTAGTTTTTGCCTTTGCCAAAGGAGGTACCTCATGGTTTTCCAACACTACTCGTAGTTATGAGGAGAACAAAATATTGTTTTCCAATTTCTGGATCCCAAGCTGAAACATGCTGAAAGCTGGATCTGAGAGGTGCCACCTGACGAACACCATCTTTTACAGCGGCATGTAATTGAGAGGTTCCACACATTCCTGCCACTTTCAGCTAGATTGTCACATGTTGCTTATCAGAGGACTAGGCTGTTTTCAGTAAAATAGTTTCAAACTCTTTCTGCAAAAAAAACATTAATAATCAAAAGTTAATCAAATACAAACAATCTAAGTATGACTCTGAATTTAATGGTTCTATGAGTGTTGAAGAATGATTATTCTTAGTTTAGTGACGCAAGATTATTTTTGATTCACAAGCTTTTAACTGCAGAAACATTTAGGATGGAATGCATTCCTAAACGTCCCAAAGAGCTTTCGACCATTTCAGTTCAACCATCTTAAGGCATTTATGGGTAATGTTCCCTATCATGTTATTTATCATCATATTTTATTTTGGTTCATAGTTAAATATTTTTGTACTTTTGGCATTTGAAGTGATAAAAACATCCTTATGTTTGCTGTTTGTCAATTACAAGCATGTGGATTGTGTGCATCTTCAAATGCTATTCACCTCATGTTTTCTCTATCGTGTTTATTAGTATGATCAAGATCATAAGCTTATGCTGATTCAATTGTTAGACCTTGAACTTATGGTCAATTCTACTAGATTTGTTTAAGTTGTTACCAAATATTGCAGTCCAGTGGCTTGAGAAGAGAAGCAAAGCGCAGGAGCCAACTTATCTGTACACTGTGGAGAAGGTAGTATGTTTCTTCAAGTTATCTTCTTTTTAACATCTCTGTCGTCATTACTGAGACTTTTATAACTTAAGCTTACAATGCCCTTTTTTTCACTGCTTTTATTTATTTAATCAGACATTTTCCACTATGGGGATCTAATCATTGATTTTACAGGGGTATTTCTTACTTCCTGAAGGGGCAAAATCTCAGCACCACATTCGCACGACTAATCTTACTATATCTGCTCAAAACTCCTGCTTCGGAAACAGGTTACCCTCAAACCTTTTGTTAACTACATCATTTGTTTGACTCCCAGAGAATTGTGGAGCTATACTGTATTAGGAAAATTTCTTTTGAATTATGATGTCTTGAGACTTGTTGTTTTTTTTCTTTTTCAAATGCTAATTGTCGCTATTATTAGTGCTAACCTCATAAATTGAGTTCAGTCTTAAGGGTTGAACACACATGCGTGAGTGCACTTTTTGGTCTATGTCTATTGAATAATCTTATTCATTCTTTTATCTCAAGGATTAAGCACAGAATTTCATAGACAAAAACAAGCCTTCAGAGTTATCATGTATTTGTGTATAATTTTTGGTTTAGTGCTGTTACAGCCAGTTATATTCCTGTACAGGGTGATTTAAAACTGCAAATGGTTGGGCATCAAGGATTCTAAGGAGAATGTGGTTGGTTTTTAGGAACTAATTGGTGCTCTGAGGTGCTTTTTGAGCATACTTATATAGTTTTAATTTCATAAAGCTAGTTGACGTCCCACATTAAAGCCTGACTTTCTCTAACCAGCAAATTTACACATGTTGCATAAATCAAGTAGAACAAGTTAACCAAAATGACAGACTCTTCATCTAATGGATATGAGAGCTGAGATTCTGATGGTCACTAAATCAGGATTTTGCCGGATTAAAATAAAGTTCGGGAGATTGTAATGAACAACTTGTGTAATTCTGGAAAAAATGTAAATCTATTTCAAGAAAATACCTGAAGATTTAGTTGCTCTGAAAGAATAGTATTCCAGTTGTAAGGCATCAACAACACAGAGTGGATAAAAGCATTACCCTGGTCATACTGGGGTGGTTGAACACTTGACACTACGGTCTAAATGGAACAACCTTACCATTCAAGGCCTGCCCTTTGGTTGTACTTTATAAAGTGAAATCAACAAACATTGCGTGCACAATACTTGATCTAAAATATATTCCTATAAAGCCAAAAATGTAGATCATCATAAAAGTTATGTCTCCCTCAAATATTGAGGCAACAAACGATGTTATGCAGGACATCCATTCATATTTCAGAATTCAAATTCAACATTAATTTAGCTGCAGTGATCAGCCACTTATTTGCTCATCCTACAATTCTTGAGCAGTAAATAAACTCCAAATGAGGTAAATATGGGAGGTTAATGTTGGTTAATATCATCTCTAAATAGTTGGGCGTTACGGCTTTGTTGTAGTTGTTGCATGTTGGTTAATATCATTAATCCAAATCAAAGAACATGTCTTCGATTACTTTTACTCCTTGTCATATCTAACATGACTACACAATTTGTTAATCACATTTAAAAGAGTATCCCAATGTTTCGTAGACTAATTGGTACCATAGTGGTTCCACGTATTCATATCTAGCTGGTGATGTCATTTAATACTCAGAAGTATATATAACCTGCTGTTCACAAAATCGCTACCCAGTACCTATTATCTTATCAACTTGAATTTGTTCATGATTTTTTCTATTTGTTAGAAGAATTAAAAAGCTAATGTCCGAAATCTTATGCCAATCCCAACATTGGGTCATTGTAATTCTGCGTTGGAACTTGGAAGTATTATATACTTTTTCTATAGATTATGATTGTAAGGATATGACAACAGAATTGGGTTAACAATGTCAAGAATGGCCATTCTGCTTCTAATTATATATTTCATGAGTTTTATAGTCAACTAGCAGTACATCATGAAATTTAACATCTTGGTTAAAAACATACTTTTATTTTGCTACATATCTTGGATTTGTACATTATTAATCATACTTAATCATTCATCACATTTGAAAAACCACAATAGAAGAAACTTCTCAGTATCCTGATCTACTATAAATCATAGTAGAATAAGAAACTCTGATACCTACAAACTTGGAACAATTTCAGTGATATGAGACTATTGAGTTGAGCCGTCAAAAAGGGAGTTCCACAGTCACTAAAAAATTTATAACTTCAGTAAGCTATCTGCTAACCAGCATTTTATGTGCTAAGGTCCATACTAGCCACGTTGGCTCTTTGCCAAGTCAGCATAATGTTGGCAAGTGTGACCAGCAAGGCATATTTTGATGCTGTGCTAGCTTGTATTATGCCAACTGAAAATAAATTGACACTTAAATTCATGTTATAAACATCATTTTAAGGTGAGAAAGATATGGCCAGCTATTAATTAGTAGTATATGTCCCTTGAATAGAGGAGGGTTGGACCAAGCATGTTTTTGTCAAAACCTTGATAAAAAAAAAAAAAATTGAGTGCCAGGTTAAAATTTCATAGACCACCTAAATTGCAAGTTTAGCCTTCGCAATATTGGGCTATGCACATTTTCATGACACTAATCAAACCAGCCAATCTAAGTTTTTGTTCACTTCCTACGTGGGACTAAATTGGGGCGTTACAGTAGGCATGAATCAGCAGAGTATTGGGCTATGCACCATTGTGTTGGAACAGTTACTTGATTGTATGTGATGCATGCAATATTGCATCAGAAGGACAAGCACTGGCTGTAGTAGGATACTCCTGCATGTTCATCTCTGTCATGAGAGCATCCTTTTATCATATGTTGTCCTGTAACAATGCTTTTTTATTTATAGTAGAAGGTTCATTTAAACTGCTATAGTACTGTTTATCTTGTGATTTATTTTTTATTGTATGTCCTCACAGGTGGCAGCAACTTCTTATCAACACTTTTGTTGGTTATGATACAATTTTGATTAACAGCCTCTTAAATTCTCCTGGTCATGGTAAGAATTTTATTTTGTTGAAATATTTTTTCTTATTTTCATGTTTAATACATTAGTAATGCATCACATTCAATTCAAGTAACTGAGGAAAATACTGAATTGAGCCAGTTTAGTTCTTTTCCAGACTCATAAGTAATGCATATATGAGTATTATTTTATGTAACTTGAATCCATGGTCTTCTACTTGCATTGGCACATAATTTTGTGACCTTCATGTCTAGGCATGTTTTTGAGCCATATAAAGTAAATGTCGTTTTGATGCTAGGAAAGCATACTTCCCACTTCGTAGAAGTTGGGCTTCTGCTTTTCTTTTTCTGGAAACAAATGAATTCTGGTTATTGCCATAGGTGTCTTGCATTGATGGTAATTAATCCTTTCTTTTGTGCTTCTGTACTCTAATTACTTTAATGGACTTCCATGACTGTTAGCTTCTAGCTGGGGTTCTCTTTTCTCTTTCTTTGAAAAACAGAATACTATTTTGTAGATTAGTACAGAATTAAAACTACTAACCTGTTTCAACTTCTTTGTCATGTTTCATACTCCACTTGATATGAAGGTGACCAGAAAAGAGCAGACTCTCTTTTGATTCCTTATCACCTTTTTCAGATCTCTATGATGACTCTCCTTTTTGTGATTAATATGCCATGCTTGATCATATTAGATAATATAGGTACACAGAGGGCAATGGAGAGGGATTTAGAATCAGTGTCCTTATCAGTTAAATTAGTGGAAAGGAGGATAATATTATAGAATAATACATAGAAGTAGGAATTTGTTGCTAGCAGGATCAAAACCATGCATGCACCAGATTTCCTTTTCTTAATTAATCATGATTGTATCAAATACTATTTGTAATTTTGTATCATTTAATTTATGATCAATTAAATTAAATATGCTGAATAACAACTGAGATGGTCATTTTTCATTCTATGTGCTCTCCTTGAAAGATAACATGTTTTGTCATGATATTTGTAATGATAAAAAAAATGTAATTTTTATATTTTCTCAAGAGATAAAAAAAAATAATTTTCTCACTTTTGTGATTGGATCAACAGAGAAGTTTTGTCTAGTAAGAATTTCTATGTATTTATATATATCTATTTGTTAACAACTACCCTTTAACTGGTGCAGGTTATCTATACAACTTCCAGACAAAGGAATTCTATAATCTTAGGTATGGGCAAGAACCATCAGAAGGTCATGCAAGATTTGGAGGTTTGTTAATTTAGTATCTGCTAGACAAATCTGTATAAAACATTTTTTTTATGTTTTAGTCCGTAATTTTTTTTATATTATGTTGTTTCCCAGTTGCTTGTTTGTTGAATTGTTCCTGTTCGTACTTTTGCTTTCTTCTCAATGGTATCAGTGCTTATATAATGCAATGGTTGTGTTGGCAGTTAATGTTGGTTCTACTATGGTACTTTCTTTCATGTTTGATGCTTCTATTAGCTTTATAAAAGATTTTATTATTGCTTTTACTGAGTGTGCCTGCCTAACTCATTATATGTAGCTTATAATACAACACTGGTACATGGAATAAATATCCTTTCTCCCTAGATGAAATTAGTTGTCTTGGATATACCTTTTTTTGTCTTACAATTAGTTTTGCATATGCTTGAACTAATTAATTTTTGTCTAAAACAGAAAGAATTGTCTTAAATGAATGAATGTACTTAGTGATTCAGATGCTTGATTTTGGAATTTGAAGATTATCTTCAGTTTTCAGTTTGTTGAAGGTTTTTCTTTAATGGTAATTTTTATTGGAATCAATTTTGTGTAAAAGCTGCGACAGGTTTCATCAAGTTAAAACAGACTCAAGCACCTCAAAGTGTGAGAGAAATATGTACTTATTTGGTTTTAACAGTTGGATAATAACTTGATTTCATGTAGAATTAAGTATACGAGGAAGATCTAACAAACAGAAGTTTCTATAGGATCCTTGAGATGAAGATGAAGGTGATATATTAAAATCAGCAGGATTAAGAGCATGTTACAAGTATACAGACAATGGATTTATCTTTATGAGGGTTACTTTCGAAAGGTGTTAATTTTGAAACTTTGGATAATTGGAAAAGAGAGAGGAAGCTAGTGGCATTCTCTTCGACATGACTTGACATAATATAGGTCAGTGAACATGGTCATGAGCTCATTGCTGAATATTTTTACAACACCCTAGATTTAGCTTCACATCAGATGTGGGAGACCAATTGTCTTGGTATATTGGGGTAAATGAGTCTATCATCATTAATTTAAGTTTAAGAATTTTTGGCCACATGTTTCTAGGTCTATCAAGTTAATAGGTCAATTATCCTATCAGCACCCTAGATTTTTACAACACCCTAGATTTAGCCCCACATCAGATGCGGGAGACCAATTGTATTAGTATGTGGGGCTAAATGAGTCTAGCATCATTAATTTAAGTTCAAGTATTTTTGGTCACATGTTTCTAGGTCTATCAAAGTTAATGGGTCAATTATCTTATCAACTTGGGTTGTGACAAATGGTATTGGAGCTAACATAGTATTAGGCATGGTAAGGGGAAGTAAGAAAAGTGTCACTATAGTTAAGGGCTAGATGTCATGTGCGCCATGGTAGAGGTTGATTATAAGTTATGTTGATCCTTTACAAAAATGTCAAATCTTAATTGAGGGAGATTATGACACTCGAGATTTGGTCTCATGTTAGATGTGGGAGGTCAATTAAATTGTTATACAGGTTAGATGGATGTACTACTATTGGCTTGAGCTTAAGCAATTTGGTCCACAAGGTCTTAGACCCATTAAGTTAATGTGTTAGTTGTCCCATTGAACCAAGTCATGATCAAGGTTTGTGATTTAATGTACCTATAGTATCTTGGTTAGGGTTCAGACTAGTAATGTACTGGTGTGCATTGAGTGTCGGGATACTGATATAGCTTTGGAAAAGTTCTGAAAAAATAAAAAAGAAATTTGTACCACCCTATACCGAGTGTTCCACATGGTTTACCATGGTCAACACACTGGTAGGCCATCAGACTGATAAATACCATCCATATTAAACCGTACTGGGTGGTATTGAAAACCTTACTCGTGACACGTATTTGTTTAATATCTACTTCAGCTCCTGTCATCATTTGTGTTTTATGTCAAATGTTCTGGTGTAATTTATATTTCCCTTTAGGAATATATGGGCCTTACAAGACTTGTACTAGTGTGCTTATGTTGGTATCTTTCTGCTGTTGTGATATGTATATGATACTGTGGAAAATTGTATGTCACTACATTAAGAACTTATGCATCTATACAAACATCTTCTGAATTTTATGGGATCACCTTTTCTGAATGCTTAACAAACGTACTTCTTTTGAGGCAGACTCTGCAAGAACAGCACATCCTGTCTAATTCTGTCTTTCCAAACTTCATCAAAATGTACAATCTGTATTTGCAGAAATTTGTATTAGCTTAGTTAAAAAATATTAAGGGACTGTTACATGCTTCCTTAATTAGCACAGAAGATTCGTGAGCTAAAAGATTTACCTGCAATCATGTTTGTCTGCAGTTCAGTTTCCTTCGCAAATTATTTATTATCTGATTTGTCATTTTTTAGGGGTCTCTCTCTCTCTCTCTCTCTCTCTCTCTCTCTCTCTCTGTGTTAATGCAGTATCTTTTTTGCTAAAACTAACTAGATCATTCGCCAATGCAGATTTCTTTGTCACCAAAAGTGGTGTGCTTATAATGTCATTATTTGTTTTCTTTACTACAACCATGTCAGTTTCATTCATTCTGAGGGAAACACAGTCGCGCATGCTCAAGTTCACTGGTTTGTTTCTTGTTCTTGTTTATAGTTACCTAAATAACTGTCTTTCAGCTTATGGTATAAGAGTTCACTGTAAATACTTCATTCACTATGGCAGTGCAACTCCAACACTATGCTAGCAATCAGCTTCCCACGTTCCAATTGATCTTTGTGCACATAATTGAGTCTCTGATATTTGTACCTGTAAGTAAGATCTCATTGCAACCATTTTTCATTTTGTGAACTTTGTGAAAGCATAATGTAGTTTGTTTTCATAAAACATCTTATTATTACACTTTCTTGCTAATGCAGATTATGGTCGGTATCCTGTTTTTTCTGTTTGAGTTCTATGACGACCAGCTACTTGCATTCTTGGTTTTCATTCTTGTCTGGTTCTGTGAACTTTTCACTATGATCAGGTACATCTACTCACTTGTGTTATCAAGAACTGCTGTTTTTGTTTTACTATTGCCTTAAATGCTTTTAAAATGCAAATCTATTTACTTCTACTAATAGCATCAACCTAGGCTCATAATACATCTGACATGTTGTGATAGAATATGGCTCCCCATGTTTGTGTCACAGCATGCTTCCTTGTCAGCACCAGTGTAAACATTTTGAGAAAGAAACAATCATTATTGAAAAAAATCTGCTGAAAGAAACCAGATGAAGCATACCTGATGTAGAACAGATTTATAATATTGTGTTTTTGGTTGGTTTGCAGTGTTCGGACAGCTATATCAGCACAGTTCTTTCCTCGGTTCTTCTTGCTCTATTTCCTGGTGTTCCATATATACTTCTTTTCTTATGCTTATGGTACACTCATCATATTTTCTGCTTTATTTTTTAACACCATTTAAGTTTATTTTCTTGGATTATTATATCATTTGCTAGCTTTCTGTTTTTTGTGTCAACTATCTCCAGGTTTTCTGTACTTGGCATTTTCTGCTACAGCAGCATTCATGCAACATTTGGTCCTTTATTTCTGGAATCGATTTGAGGTACATGTTCTGCTTGCTTTGCAAGTAGCTGACTCTGTTATAGATACAAGGATATGTCTTGGGTTACTTTCCCCCAGAGACTCATTCTCATATAATGACGTGTCTTAAGAGATTCACTTCATAAACTGCACATTTACTATCCAAAGTAGGAAATATGCAAAGTTCCTTTACAGCATCATCCAATCAGATCACAATGTAGTTACATATTCGAGAAACAACATTCACAGAAACACAGAAAGAGAGAGTGTGCATAGTTGATAAATATCAGAGAAAAGATTAAATATTTGATAAATACCCTCATCTAGCTGAAGAAAAGGTTAAATATTTGCTAAACATCAGAGAGATGATGTGTGGGAATTCATTAAGTTTCCTGTTATGGAATTTGTACTTAAATGTACCTGAAACTCAAGGATACCATCAAACAGTTGGATATGATGTTGAAGCATCTGAGGAAGAGGACAGAGATAAAGTTCTTTCATTTTTGATACAGGAACTTGAGTAAAAAACCTGAAGAAGGCTGTTAAACCAGTTGCACTAAGTTTTAGATACCACTTGTGCTGTGACCCCTGAGAAAGTCGAAGCTCATAATATATAATCTGGTCATATATCACTTGCACTGATCTTTGTGTTATAATATCAATTTTCTTAAAAATATTGCCTTCAAACAACCTTACTGTGCGAGTTCAATGTTTGGCATCTCTTCTGGTCAAAGTCATTTTTGAGAACAATACTTTTCTCTCAAAATGCAACTCTATTGTGCATTGTAAGTTTTGAAGTCATATGTCACCATTCTCCCAACTCTATCAGTCATGAGAAATTTTTGTGGTTTATCATATGGTTCCTCACATGTAACTCATATCCATTTGGAAGGAAAACATTTGCTAACTGAGAAATTAAAAAGAGATTTATGCTTCAGCTTGTCCTTTTTTGTTGTATTTGGTTATAATAATTATCCTATGGAAGTGACAAAAAAACTAACTTCATTATTATTTGCATCATATTTCTCCAATCCCTTGCAGGTCCCAGCCGTCCAGAGATTCATAAGAGCCCGAGCTCAGCTGCACCATCAGACCAGTGTTCAGATCACATCATCCACCTTGTACCACCCCTTGCCTTTCCATGTCACCGAACTGACCATGCCCAATCCTGATTTGATCCATAATGAATCCATGCCAACTCCAGATTCTCCCACAAGATCCAACCCTGTCGGATTATCTGATCCTACAGAAGGCCCTGAACCTCGACCAGCTTCAGATCTAAGTTCTCAGCAAACAAGAACTACCTCAGGATCCAGCTCATTAAATCCATTCAGATATCTTCTGTCCTGGATAGCAGGTGGTGCTTCTGACAACTTAGTTTCCTTCTCCATATTCAGGAATTTCCGACTCCGAGGCCAGGTTTTTGCACAACAGGCCTAGCAAGAGAATGTGTCATCAACACAGGATCAAACCTAAGAAAGAAGGTTCAAAAAAGATAATGGTTCACAGTCCACAGAAATGTTCATTGGATCAGGAAAGCTTATGATACTCTTGCATTGCTTGTAGCATGCACTCCATTGTAGCAAAAGGGAAAAAATATATATATATATATATATATATATATATATATATATATATATATATATATATATATATAATATTTGTTCTAATCCATTAACAGTTCATATGATTGTATACAAATTTTCTTTTTCTTTTTCTTATCCCTTTGATTGTGCATTTCTTGTACATTTGGTTGCAAGTTTCCATAATCATACGTAGGATATTAAAAGAATATTCTTTGAATTTTTTTTTATTTCTTTCACAAGATAAGTGATTTGAGAATTGTTTCTTTTTTAATGTGTGAACGATGACATGTGTTCATGATGTTCATGTTGGTGTCTGTCTTAGTAAATCGAGTCTAGAAAATTAGATTAGATGTTTATTTGGATAAAATGGTTCTTGTATGTCAGGATTTTTTGGGTCAATATTATGAATGTAAGGTGATTTTTTTGCCCTAAAAATATTTTTATTGTCAGACTTTTATCAAATGATATTCATCTAATTAATTTTTATTTAAAAATATATTTTTAATTAATTTGATGAAAATATCCCATCATATTTTCATCATTTGATGAAAATATGGGGATAAGGGAGTGGTGTTGCTCATCTTCTCCTCCTTTGCCCCTTCTCCTCCCCCACCTCAATAGCATCCTCGACGTCACCTGCACTGCCCTTTGCTGCTCTCTCTTGTCCCCATATTCGATATCTCGTTGCCTATCTTCCTCATCCCTAAAGCTTCCTGTCTTGGGTACCCCTTCGTCGACGCTTATGGTACTGCAACTATGACACCTTATGTCATAATGTCATTGATTTAACCATGAATAAAACCAACTTCGTGACTTGCCATTCGTGTCATGACATGTTAGAGAGAAGAGGTGGGGGTGGGTATGCGGCCTTGTTGAGGGTGAGTTGTGGTAAAATAACTATCTACGTATATATAAATTTTAGATTTTTTTGTGAAAATATCTTATTTATTTATCAGCCCTTTAAATTAGGATTTTTAATTTCGAATGATACCGTCGATACCGGGCAATATTATCGATTGGGGTTGTTTTTGCCCCATTACCATATGAAATCGATTGGTAATAATTGATTTCGACCGTCGCTGCTTGCTACCGGACGGTATTAGCTGAGGGAGAAATAAAGGGAAAACTTGGAGATCTGATGTCACTCTTCTTCGACGATCTCGATTTATCGCTGCCCTCCCTCGTCAAATACTGTAGATGTGAGGTCTTGGCGTCGTCGGCAAGTTCTCCTAATTCGCACAAGAGAAAAAGTCTCAACGATGCCGTCGAGGCTTTGTAGGAAGAAACCTTGATAACATCACCAATGCTTTAAGAAACGATGTGACATCGTCTCGACGACATCACCCTATATATACATGTATATATATAAATATATATATATATATGTCAGAGTGTATCATTCAAATAAATAAATAAATAAATAAATATATATATATATATATATATATATATATATATATATAGTCAGAGCGAACGTATTGAACTGAACTCGAAACTTCGATACGATACCAAACGACAAACCATGCTTAAAATTATGATCGATTCGGTTTAAGAACCTCAAGAAGAGGGAGGCAAGCGGGTCCCCCCGCTGCCACGACCCCACCCGCCTGGGACACCGTCGACCTTATCTTGAGACCCACGCACCAGGCACGTGAGTCTTCGCCTGCAGGGTCCCAGGGCACCATCACCATCCCAAGTGGCGGAGTTTCGTTCCCCCTGCTCCTCCTTCCTCGCGAGGGATCCCCTCCTCTACGCCCCTGCTTCTGCCTCTCTTCCGCACCTCCAATCCCCCTCACCCACTCCGGGATCCATCCATTAGGTTTTTCGGAACAGAAGAGGAGGAAGAACCACAGCTAGGGCTCCCGAAGCTGAGGCCTCTTGGAAGCCTAGGGTTTCCGGTTCAATTCCTCCTTCGCTCGATCCCGTGCTGCCATGGTGCTCATCTCCGAGATCACCGAAGAAGCCCCCAAGGCTGAAGGTGACGGGCCCCCCGATCCCAAGGTGGAACAATCGGACGATGCAGAGCCTACCTTGGCCGCCGCTGAGACCACTGCCCAGGACACCAACCCCATCGAGTTGGAACAGACGCAACCGCAGCCCCCGACTCCGACCCAGGAGCCGCTCCCCATGTCAGAGCAGCAGGAGCAGTCGCCCCTGCCCCAGGATACGCCCCCTGAGCCGTCAGAGAGTAACCCTCCTTCTCCGCCTCCCCCCTCATCGAGCTCCGCGCCGCCGGACGACTCCCAGCTCGCGGCTCCGGCCCCTCCTCTGTCCGCCCCTGTCAAGGTCCCCTATAACGAGTATGCCCTGCGCGTCGCCTACATCATGCGCAGCTACCTCCACATGCGCCCCGGCAGTGCCACCGCCCACGCCCCTGCTGCCTCTGCTGCTGATGGGGAGGACCGCTGCAGAGCGACGATGGAGGTGACGCGGAGGGAGAACGGGCGGTGGGGGGTGTCAAAGATAGAGCTGGAACATACCCACCCGCTTGACCCACCGCCGGACCCCGCTGGGACTCTCGCCGCCGGCGGGCTGGTCCCAGTGGTGGGCATGGAGTTTGACTCCATCTCAGCTGCAAAGCAGTACTACAGTGCTTACAGTGAGAAGATGGGGTTCCAGTCCAAGATGGGCTCAGGGAAGCGGTCAAGGGGTACCCGGCTCTTGATCATGCAGAGGTTCTCATGCTCTAAGGGGCACTTCCCCACCTACAATAATGCCGCTGAGAATTCAACGAAGAAGAGGAAGCGTGGGACTTATAAGAAAAGAACTGAGAAGGAAGCAGAAGAAGCCAAGAAAGATGGCAATGCGGTGGAAGTGATTCAGCTTGAGAGCTCAACGGATAAAGAAGGCATGGCAGTTGATGAGCATAGAGGGGAGGTCCAAAGTGGTCGGCCTGAAACTTCAGATGCAGGAAAGACTCCGTCTAGTTCTGTAAATGAGAAAGGGAAAGGGAAGGATGTTGGAAAGGTACCACTGGTATCGAATCCAGGACAATCACGGTTATTGAGAGAGCTTGGGATAAGAGTGTCACGCTACACACATGAGGAAAGGAGGAATATAATACACAAGTACATGCAAAAAAGGAGTGGTAGGCAAGCAGTGGACAGATCCATTAAGGTAACTTTATGAACTTCTCTCAATTATGGTTGCAAGTATCTGCAACTGTTCTAAATGTGATGCCTATTTCAGGGAAAGGAGAGCAAGTTGTCATAAAAAGAAATGTAGTTTTTACTTATGTTTCTGAATTTGATTAATGTATGATTTATGTACTCTTCTTGACAGATACCCTCCCGGCAAGCGCTCGCAGAAAGAAGGCAGCGAGGTGTTGGAGGGAAGTTTCTTAGTAGAGAAGAAACACAGGTAAATTTGGAGCCTTGGATTTTGAGTGTATTTGTTGCATCCGAAGTTATGTTTCTCTAGTATAAAGCACATCATGGTTCTCAGCTTGTTGGATATCTCTTATCTTTCATTTGAATGCTTATGCCTCATTTATATAACTTGCCTGAGCTGCAGTTATTTATTGTTTTTTGTATACTGTAGCATGAGGTTTAATCTTTATTTGGGTTAAGATAGTTTCAAAGGTCATATGTAGTAATTATATGAGGAATTTAGCATATGCCTACGTAAGATTTTGGGGATGTATTTTTCTTGTTTACAAATAAACTTGGCCTTTCTTCTGTGGGGCATACCTCATCCTATGATTATCCATAAGTTTATTTTGTTTTAATTATTCCTGTGATGAGTCCATAAGTTTTTGGGGATGTATGAATCTTGTTTACAAATAAACTTGGCCTTTCTCCTGTGGGGCATACCTCATCCTATGATTATCCATAAGGAAAATGCTTGTTTTGTTTTAATTATTCTTGTAATGAGTCCATAAATTTTCTTCTTACACAGTATGCATCATCCACATTGTGGAATCATGTAAGAAAGACATTACTAATAATTCATGTTGAAGGAGGTTCTTATTGGATTTGGGATTTACCAAGAAATGTTTACATATTTATGGATACCATTTCATACACTACCAGTTGCAAAGTGAGGAACATCAGGTTAATAATAACCAGAGATTACCAAGACATTGTTATGATATGCACAGCCAATCATCAAACATACTAGATGATCATGGTTTTAAATGCCGGGTGGACTGGTATTCAACACCCATTATTTTCTAGTATGACCCAAAACTGATACATGGATTGTGCCCTACCACCTGGTCTAGTTTTGGACCGAGGCTTACTGCGTGGTTTGGGTCAAAAACTGGACTTATCACTCAGTTCTATAGGTATAGGGTAAAACCGGTATCCCAATCAATTTTTTGTTTTATTTCTCCCAAGCTCCTCTCTCTTTCTCTATCTCTTTCTATCCTCTCCTGCCTCCCAATTCTCTTCTAATGTCTCTTGTCATGCCTGCTGCTACCTTGCTGCCACCACACATTGCCTTGCAGTAGTTTGCTGTCTCACCACTGTTATTTCTTCCTCCGTCTCTAGTGCTCCTCCTCTTTGTCCTCCTTTGTTTTTTCTCATCCTCTTCTTCTGTTTCTTCTATTTTTTTCAATCTCTTCCTCCTCTCCCTCCTCCCCTTCCTGCTCCTCCCCTATTTTCTGTCCCTTTTTCTCTTTGGTCTATGCCGACTGGTAAACCGATATATCATGTGTTGATACCAATGTAGTTAAAAGCACTAGGTGTCAAAAAGCGTCATGGTCTCAAAATGCTCAAGGCATTAAGTGCTCGCCCGAGCGAAGCGAGACGCTCCCGAATATTATATTTAAAAATTATATATCATGATCAATAAAAATAAACTAAAATAACACATCAAACTTGCATTCATTTAAAGTACCAAACTATATTGTCCATATCTAATAGCAAAAATGACAAAATAAAACAAAGTTAAAATCAAAGATCATTAACATTCAGTTCATCATCTTCAATCTTGTCACCATCTTCCTCTTCTTCCTCTGCAGATGATTTATATTCCTTTTCTTCCACCTCTTCCATAATAATTGACATTTTACTGATTCACTACAGCAAAGAAGAAAGCTGCTGTTCGGCAGGCAGCTACTGTTCTTGTAAAACCAAATGCTATTTCCTCTAAAAGCTTTCCACCCAATCAACAATAAGTAACAAACACTCATTGCATGCATTGCAGATTCTTGTAAAACCAAATTCCAAACCGATTACCCCAAAACTCAAGCATAAAAACATCCAAAGAAACAATTCCAAAATCTGCAAATTTGACATAGAGGGAAGAGTGAGGAACGTAGGACTGTAGGAGGGCAGTGGTGAATGGGGAAGAGGGAAGAGCGATTGGGGAAAAGGGGGGGAGACGAGGGGCTGCTGGTGACACCATATGAGGGCTGCTTAGGGCTGCAGTGAACACAGGAGGGCTGCGATGGACAGGTGAAGAGGGAACATAGGAGGGCTGAAGAGGGAAGAGAGAAGAGTGATTGGGGAAGAGGGGGGAAGGTGGGGGGCTGCAGTGATACCATATGAGATCTGTGGTGAACATAGGAGGGCTGCGACAGAGGGAAGAGAAGGCTGCGGACTGCGGTGGAGGGGTGAAGAGGAAACATGGGAGGGCTGAAGAGGGAAGAAGGAAGAGACAAGAGCGACTGGGGAAGAGGGGGGGAGATGGGGGGCTATGGTGACACCATACGAGGGTTGCGGCGAACGTAGGAGGGTTGCAGCGAACGGGGCAGAGGTAGGAGGGAGGAGGTAGGAGGAGAAAGAGCGATATACTTAGAGGGAGGGGAAGAAGTTGCCGCTACTGCTGTCATTCGCTGATGGGAGGAACTCCGTCATCGTGAGAAACGCGGTGGGGGAAAGGACTTCTATGTTAGGGCACTCGCAGGTGGGTTTCTGCGATGGATACCTGGTTTGATTGAACCATATGAGTATTTTGGTTCAACTTAGGCTTGAGTTGAACCAGGCCTGCCTAGCGCTTGGGCCCAAGCCAGCGCCTGAGTCAAGTCACTTGCCTAGCCCAATTGGTGGGTGCTCGGGCCTCGTCTCGCTTGGGTGCCTAGGTAAGCACTCGGGCTCCCAGTAACTTCACTGGTTGGTACGTTGGCATTTGTTGATCTGACTAGGGGCCGATATGGATCTAGTATCATTATTTGATACCTTGCTAGATATGGTGTAAGAAACATAGAAATGACTCGATTTTTTGCATAAGTTTCAAGGTAAGAAAATAAGATGCTATGGTCATCTACTTCTGTCGAAGAACTTTTCTGTTTTCTGTGACTTTCCCAGAATTGTGTATGGTTGGGATAAGGGAAATCTGTTGTTATTTGCAATAATTACATCTGATGAACAGTAAGCTGAATTATACAAGGCCAAAATTAAAGTGAATAGTCAAGTTTCTTATTTTTGCAACATTATTGTAAAACCTTGTCATCTCTGTTCAAAAGTTTTGACAAAAATTGCCTTACACCATATAACAGAAAGGTAAATACGTTTGAAAATTGTATTCTGTTGTTTTTGTAGACAGTTGTGCTTACTTAATGCTGCATTGTGTAGTCAGCTTCGGACAGCCTGCAGGCATGCACTGCTGGGGTTCGTGGCACCGAACTAATTGCATATGACTATAATTTTTTTTGAAAAATAACTACATGTAAACTTAGTTTTAATATGTATGTCTGTGCTTTTTATGCACAATGATTTAAAGATAGTATCTCCTTAGAATTTACATAGGAAATAACACCATTTCTTATTTGGCACCTTGTGTAATTGTTTCTCATTTTCCTTAAATGTGTTATGAGAGACTTGCCAAAAATTGTGTCATAATTTCAGAGATGGGGAGTCGAAGACTACAACCATCTGTGTCTATACATTCTACTATTCTATCAGGACATGAGGAAAGCTACTGCACATTATTTTGATGCCCTTCTGTCACGACCTTAGCTGGTTTTGCCTAAGGCGTGCGGCACCCTCGCGCGTCCGTCCGCAAAGGTCAGCCTCCCCGAAGCCTCCCATTGTCCCTTAGGACCAACAAAAGAGAGAACGGGTTAAAGAGAACGCCTCGATCGGGATCCACAAGCAAACATGTCCGAAAAATACTTCATAGACAATGCAAATTACAAACAGACTTTACAAGCTCTGAATAGTTGCACAACAAAGGGTAAAATGGTCCATTACAGACCGAAAAGCTCTCGCACGTGTCTACATGACAACCTTTATTTACAAGCCTAAAGAGGCCACCAACCCAACTAACATGGGACTATTTAGCCTTCGGCCTCCCCTCTACTTGCTGTACAAGGTATAAACGTGCCTAAAGACAACGGACAGACATAAGCATTACATCCAACATCTTGTTTAGAAGTTTGTCCGTTACATTCTCCCCCACTTATCCCTTCGACGTCCTCGTCGAAGCCTTTGTGAACACTGCAACCCTTCGCCTTTGCTGAGTCTTCAATCTTCTGCTCCAGCTGCAATGCGCCTCCTGGCTCCCAGCTGCTCTCCGCTGCTGTTTCTGAGTAGTCGAACCTTTGATCCGCCATGCTGCTTCAACTCGCCAATGACTCTGACTCTGGTGTGGGGTTGGCTGAGTTGTGTTGATCCTTGTCGATTCTTGCGGATCCACCAAATGAAGGAAAAGACCATCTTTTCTGTGCCAGTCTCTCAAAATTTCCACATGCTGCTTGAACTGGGTGGATGCTTGTTGGAGCTTTAACAAGCATCGCCTCGCAAACTTCTGAAGTTTTGGGTCCTTCCTCCACAAAATCTGCTCATTGACTCTTCTTTCAGTTAGTTGTCACATCCAAGTAGGTTCGCATCACTTCCGCTTTCGATTGGCATTTCGTTGAGAAATGAAGCGGACGATCTACTCTCAGTAGCACTGATCACCGTTGGTGAGGATTTGACAACTATTGTCTTCCATTATCTTCGAAGGGTCTTTGAACTTGTGCAGAGCTCCTCTGCTGGATAGATAAGAGAACTGGGGTACTCGGTTTCGCCCATTCTCTTAAGAGTTGAGAAGGCAAAGGTTACTTTGACTTCGCCCGCCTCCTCGAGGTTGTACTTCATGCATCGAGCTAGTTACTGGTCTTCGCCTGCTCTTTGCTCACACTTCTGAAGCACTTGAAGTGTTTGCACTCCTTGCGTTGAGTTGGCTACTGTGATTCACCTTCTCAATGCCATCGAACTTCTGGAATGCGGGAAGTTTTCACCCCAACTTGGAGTAATTCTCTGATAGATGAGGTCGCCTTTGGGATTGTACCGTCTTCTCCATCAACCCTGCCGCCTACTCCACTAAGTAGCAAAGGTACAGCACCGCGTACTGCCTGCTTCGTTCCTTGGTCGTGCACTCTTGCATGACCCGAAGTCCTTCACTTACGGCTATCTTGATGAGAAACTTGTTGACACCGGTCTTACGAAGTTTCTTGGCCTCTGCCCTTCAGCCTTGTCTCGGTACTTGGAGATTGCCTCTGCATGCTCCACCTCCCCGGCCCCTTTCACGACCAAGCGCTCTCCCTCCATGAGAGCAAGGGATCAATGACTTGCACGGAAGTCCTGCCTCTGCGGTACCATGGCGCTGGCATGCCCATGGCCCTACTATCCGTCGCCTCGCCTCTGTATCCCTTTTCTGCATGATCAGTAGAAATGTCTCTGTGGCACTCCTCTGAGTCCACCTCCATTCTGACTGATGCTTGATTTTGGGTAGCTAAGTCCCTCTGAACTCGTCGTCGCTTCCTCGCCCCTTTCGACCCCCTGCTTCAACACCACTGTGTTCTCCAAGCAGTCCGTTTGGTCGATGGAAAGACAGACTGCAACTCCCAAGCATGGCCTCTGCCATCACGTTGTAGAGTTAGCACCGATTCTGTTCTCCTTAGCTTCCTTGGTAGCAACGTTCGCTTACTCGACCTTGTCCTCTGACTTGTCGGGCTCCCTTAAGCGAATATGAGCTCTGGAGCAGTCCAACTCTCCAGCTGCTTCGATCATACTTCTGTATGATCAAGTCCCTCCCATGGAACTCACTGGTACTTGCATTCGAACTTTTCCCTTGGTGGAACACAGCCCCCATATGCTGATGACCAAGGTTTTCATCCGATGCAAAATTCGGTGCACGCCCGGAAGACCCGCCTTTGCAGTACCATGGCCTTCACTCCTTGAATCCATAGCCCTTCTTGCCGTCGTGTTGTTCACCAAAGCGGAGCTCCCAGTAGCTCCCGATCATACCTCCATATGATCTCATCCCTCACGGGACAATGTCGTGTGTGTCGCATTGCCACGAACTGTTCCACCACGATCTGCTGCACCATGTCGCCTCCTGGTGGCATCTCCATTGCATTCTGATCCTTGTGGAATAAACTCGAATTGTGAACCCTCCATGTGTGGCCTCTGCCAATACATCGCAGGGTCCCTTCCACCTTCGATTTTGTTCGCTCCTCTGGCAATCGACCTTCATCCACCCACTCCTGGGTCACACCTAGATGAAGCACCGCTCTAGGACAGTCCATCGCCTAGTAGCTCCCGAAGTCCTCCGACTTCACTATAACTTGTGCACCATTGTCTGGATCCTGGGCCTCTGCCCCTACCAGCACAATCTCCGCTGCGCACTGCTTTCTTCATGGCAACTTGAATGGCAACACTGTGGCATATTCTTCAAGAGTACCCACCTCTGCGTCCTCTTGCCCCGTGCTAAGGCCTTCTGAACCCAACTTCGCCTCCGCAAATTGAGTCGCCTTAGTTCCTCCATCAAATGCTCCTCCGAGATAAGGTGCATGTGCCCAGAAGCTCCCTTCGTCTTTGGCACCATGCAAGATGAGTCCGCTCCGTCAGAATGAAGGACCCATGGAACAACATGATCCTACCCTTGCCTCTGCAAGAGCTCATGTCTTTGACCTCTGTCTAAGGAAAGCACTATGCTTCTGCTCCATGTTCCAACTTCTCTACTGGCTCCCTTCAGGCGGCTTGGGTACTTCGCCAAGTTACACCCAAGTTGCTCCGCTCCTCGTTTTTGCATTGAGTCGATGGTGGCCCTCGCGCCCACCATTCCACGGGTCAACCCTCCCTTGAGTCCGATCTTCATATCGACTCTAAGTGTGCCTTCATTTAAGTTGCTTCAGGTCGCTCCCCCACTTGATCTCGCAATGCATCCACCAATGCATTCTCTCGAGCGAGATCATGCGGCAACTCCTCGCTGCTTGCTCGGTCCATTGAGCTTCATGGAGTTGTTGTTCGTGAGGTACTCCTCCTCAACATGTGAAGTCCGTCTCACATGATTCTCCCTCTGGAGTGCCGAGACTTATCCCTCCTGGATAACTATCCCGTTGGAGCAATATCTCTCTTCGTTTCGGAGACCACCATCCCCTTGGACTACTCCGATCTGCTGAACAAACTGTGCATTGTTCTGCCTCCTGCAGACACACTTGCTAGATTGCGCCTCCACGTCAATACAACCACCGCTGCACCCCTCAAGGTCTAGCAACATGCTGAACTCGTTGCACACTTCAGCCTCCTCCGGACGTATCCTTCGCATGCCGAAGAGAAAGTTTCAATGCTCCATGGCGCCGAGTCTCGGTCGCCTTGGGATGGCCACGAACATTCCATCGTCCGCATACAAGCCCATGCATGAGTACCAAATTCTTCGAGTTAGCAATTCCCCTCACCTCTGTGAGCTTTGCATAACTCTTTTTGTCGTTGAGCAACTAATTCCACCTTGGATGGTCTCATTCTTGCCAAGCGCCTCGCTTGCCTAGAGCACCATCAAGTATAGTTGTCAACGTTGAGCCGTAGCTCAAACTCAGCCATCCCAACCTTTGTGCGCTCCGAATTCTTCCAAGCTTACCTGTTCTCGTGGTGCCTCTTGCGCGAAGGGTTGGCCATTCCCCTGAATGCCAATGTTAGATGCCCGCTCCTCTGAGCGACTCTTTTCCCTACATCTCCATGCCCGTTTTCCCTCAAACGGTCGCGCGTTGCTGACTGCCCTCAACGCAGCCCCGCTAGGTCCCTCACGTTTGCATGTCAAGTGTTTCTATGAGTGTTTGTCCCGCTCTGATACCATAATGTCACGACCTTAGCTGGTTTTGCCTAAGGCGTGCGGCACCCTCGCGCATCCGTCCGCAAAGGTCAGCCTCCCCGAAGCCTCCCATTGGTCCTTAGGACCAATAAAAGAGAGAACGGGTTAAAGAGAACGCCTCAATCGGGATCCACAAGCAAACATGTCCGAAAAACACTTCATAGACAATGCAAATTACAAACAGACTTTACAAGCTCTGAATAATTGCACAACAAAGGGTAAAATGGTCCATTACAGACCGAAAAGTTCTCACACGTGTCTACATGACAACCTTTATTTACAAGCCTAAAGAGGCCACCAACCCAACTAACATGGGACTATTTAGCCTTCGACCGCCCCTCTACTTGCTGTACAAGGTATAAACGTGCCTAAAGACAACGGACAGACATAAGCATTACATCCAACATCTTGTTTAGAAGTTTGTCCGTTACACTTCGGTGACTTTAAGAAGTCATAATGTAGATTCAACCCAGATGGTGTGGAAATGATTATTTTTGTCAGAAACACACGTGTCTTGTTTAATTGGTTGCATGAAAATGCATAAGTGATGCTTTACAATTTCTTTTGAAGGATGATGAAACTTATTTCATAGTATCAGGAAGCACTAGATAGATAAAGCAGTTTATTTGTGTAAGAGATTCCTCTTTGGGGCATGAGAACAGATGTCATATTCTGCAATTTGTATTCAATCCATGTATTTTGTGGTCCTTTGTTTTGATTAGTCTTTGCGTCTCTTTTCAACACATATGAAGCAAAGAAAGTACTCTATTTTTTGTTTTTTCAGCTGTGTCTGGGAACATTCTAGATTCTTTTTTGAAGTCATAGCTTGTGGTAGCCCATTCAAGGTAGTTATCTTGCTACATCAATAGCAGTGCAGATTTTGTTTTTTCAGTTCCTATTATTTGGACCTGTAGACAGGTTAGTCCTGTAAATTTATATTATTGGTCAATACAGAACATTCTTAACTTGGTATGAGTTACTTGTATTTGATATTCTTCGTTGTTTAGTTATTCGTCCTACCCTTTGTTATCTAATATTCACATCCTCATGATAGGATACTGATGAACTGGATCTGAGTCTACATCTTATTTTATTTGTTAATTATATTATTGTCAAACAAAACATAGCTTGATGATATGAAACTGGATAGGACCAAACGTTTAGTTGGAAGGTCAGTGTAATTCTGAGTAATGTGATGGATAGGTACAACCTGTGATGTTTGTAACATAAGCTGTGAACCCTATGGACCTATTGGTGCTAGCAGTGCCTACAAATATGATTACACATGTGAAAGGCATGGATCTTGAACTAGGCATTGGGAGAGCACGGGGTATCTAATGGAAGAAATGCGGGTTGGGAAGTTCAGATCTGGCCTGAATGAGCCTTTGTTTGATCACTAATCACTAATCAGCTTTTTATTATCTTTCATTTGTAAGCAGTTTACACTGAAATCTTGACTGAAGTAGGATTATAGAATTCGAGAACTTGAAATATGACTCTAATGCCCTTTAATATAACCACTTAGAATAAAGATTAAAGTTTATTTGAAACGAAATAATTTAGAAAATCTGACCTACCAAAAATAATATTTGACTGGAACTAGACTCAAATTAAGACTTAATCCAGTCCTATGGACATATATCAGATAACTTCTACAATATTGATCTTATTCATGAAATCTTTTATTTTGCAAGTTTAAGAACAATGGGAAACACTCTATAACTGTTGACTAATGCTCATTTGGTTGCTGTTTGAACCAGCCTTTGCACAAATTTGGCATAAAATCACTTCTGGATACACACATATTACATTCATCTTTTGCAGAATTCTCAAATCTCAAGTGAGAACAGATCAACAATTTGGTGAAACGACTCTTATCACTAGCTGCATGTGTTGTGACTTCTCATCAAATGGTTGATTAACTGTTTGCAGCACAACCTCAAAATTCTATTGGCTCATCTTGCAGGTTATCCTCTTATTTAACTCTTTAGGTTTTATGATGAATCTACCACTTCACCAGCCCATAACTATTTCAACATCTTTTGGAAGTCCTTATGATCCATGGTGCTTGTGGAGGTTCCTCCACTTTGTCAGACTCGGTTAAGATTATTGACATCGGATCAAATCAAGTTTGACTTCAACAACATCTCGAGGATGTGAGCGTTTCCTTCTGAGATAAATAGTTGGAAGCAGGGGGAATCATGAAAAATGCTTTGCAGCCTGTATGAAAATAAGAAATCTGAGTAGAACTGATATGTGAAGTATTTCTGTTGTTGAACAATGCATTTGATGTTGTTGTCACTTAATATCAAGATGGATGGGGATATTTTCAAGGAAAATCACAGAAATTGGAGAAGGAAAAGCATCAAGGCATGCTGTCTCAACAAAAAAAGAACTGACTTTCAGAGTTTCAGTTGGTCTTATTTCACCTTCTTAATTATAGGCCTTCTAGATCCAAGTGCAAGTTAATTAGGATTCTACAATAAAAGATCTTGTCGAACAAAAATTCTTCTCAAGAAATTGTTCATAGGATTGTTTCAAGTGACTTTTGGAGCTGTCCTCACATCAGTACTAGTCTCTAAAAGAAATATCTGGAGTCCATGTCTACCTAAATAGGACTTAAAGGCATTTCTAGGGCACCATAAGGCTAAAGTATTCCTAATAGTAGCCACTAAAAATATGGTCACAGTTACATCTGTAAGTATCAATAACACAAAATAATTTGATTTAGATTTGGACTCAAAATTATGACCTAACTAAATCTATAGATTTCTGTTGTTGATCAGAAATTTGTGGCATTATTCACCTGCAAGCTGTTTTGGGAGTATCTGATTCTTCCTTTTGTTGCTTGATTGAATTGATACTAAACTTTATCATGTAGGGAGAGTCATATGTATGTGTTTTTGCTGTATTTAGAGTTTATAAACGATTTATGTAGTTGAACCAGTATTTCAGTTTCTCTGTTTTATTTTCTTATACCATTTTCTTTGATGTACATTTCATGCATGTTCTGCTAACTTGTTAGGTTTGGTATTTTCTTCTAACCTGATGAGCTATTTTTTAGACCATGAATAGACAGGAAGAAACAATAGAAGAAGAGCCAGAGTTGCCTGCAGAAGTAGTTGCAAATGCTGGAGGAGTGCCTATTGTGGGTATGGTGTTTGAAAATGAGGATAAGGCATATGATTATTACATCAAGTATGCTGGAAGTATAGGTTTTAGTGTCCGTAAAGGCTGGTGGGATAAATCTGCCAGAAATGTTACTAGATCACGGGTTTATGTATGTTCTAGAGAGGGATTTCGACCGAAGAATGAGGCAAGGAGACCACGAGCAGAAACAAGAACTGGTTGCCCTGCTCGTATGGCTATAAAACTGACATCCAGTGGTAAATATCGTATAACAGAATTTGTACCAGATCATAATCATCAGCTTGCAGCTCCCCTAGACATGCAGATGTTAAGTTCGAAAAAACTGTTAACTAAGGTCCAACCTGTAGGCCGTCAGAATGCTAGTATAATACCTGCTGGATATAAGAATTACCTCCGAGCAAAACGTTCTAGGGATGTGCAGTTAGGTGATACAGGAGCCTTGTTGGAATACTTTCAGAGGATGAAAGGTGATAATCCTTCATTTTACTATGCCATCCAGGTTGATGAATATGATCAAATGACTAATGTCTTCTGGGCTGATGCAAAATCCATGATCGATTATCACTATTTTGGTGATGTTGTGTGTTTTGACACATCCTATAAAGTCAACGATTATGGCCGGCCATTTGCTTTGTTTATTGGTGTGAATCATCACAAACAAACCGTCATATTTGCTGCTGCATTTCTCTATGATGAAACTGTAGAATCTTATAAATGGCTGTTTGAGTCTTTTAAGACAGCAATGTGCGGAAAACAACCAAAAACAATTTTCACTGATCGATGCTCAGCTATAAGTGATGCAATAGCTGCTGCATGGCCGGGTACAGTTCAACGTCTTTGTATAGAGCAAATATACCAAAATGCCACTAAGCAACTAGCCAATGTCTTTGAAAGCTTGGAAACCTTTGCTCATGATTTCAGCCAATGTATCTATGACTTTGAGGATGAAGATGAGTTTCTTTTGGCGTGGAATCTGATGTTGGAGAAGTATAATCTTAAGGATAATGAGTGGTTGACTAAACTGTATGAAGAACGGGAAAATTGGTCCTCTGCATATGGCCGGCAAACATTTTCTGCTGATATAAAAAGTACATTACGAGTGGAAAGCTTGAGTAGTTTGCTTAAGGAGCACCTGAACTTGGAAAAAGATCTAAGACACTTTCTGGATATATATGAGATGCTATTGGAGGAACGAAGATATGCAGAGCTCCAAGCTGATTATAATGCAAATCAAGGTACTCCAAGAATACCTCCTTTGCGGCTACTCTGGCAAGCTTCAAGTGCATATACGCCTGCTGTCTTTGAAATTTTCAGAAGAGAGTTTGAATTGTTCCTGGATTGTATGGTTTACAGCGGTGGTGAAGTTGGAAGCTTATCTGAATATCAGGTCACTGTCAAGGAGAAAAGTAAAGTGCACTATGTCAGATTTGATTCATCGGATGGTTCAGTCATTTGTAGTTGTAGTAAGTTTGAATTTGTTGGGATTCAGTGTTGTCATGTATTAAAAGTACTAGACTTTAGAAATATTAAAGAACTTCCTCCACAATTCATCTTAAAGAGGTGGAGAAAAGATGCTAAGGCTGGGAGCTTAAGTGAGAGTCATGGTGTAACATTGGACAGTGACCCCAAGTCATCTGTATCGAAGCGTTATGGCTCTCTTTGTCGCGTCTTGTTCAAACTTGCAGCAAGGGCTGCTGAAAATGAGGAAGCTTTCAGGTTAATGGTCAACCATTCTGATCAGCTTCTTGAACAAGTAGAGCAGATTTTGCAGTCAAAACTACTTGAGAAGCCATCTGTCAGTGGCACATCAAAAGGTCAACCTCATAATCTGATTGATAGTGTAAACCCAGGCCAAGACAATGGTAACGAAACTCAAAAGCCTAGTGGGAAAAAGAAGAACAACGGAGGTACACGTCGTAGGCAACAAAATGAGGTGGAGGTTAACAAACGGCAAAAGGCAAGAAAAGGTTTGCACAAAATTTGTATACATTTGTACGCTTATTTTGTGTACTATTGTCATGAATTATATTCAGTGTATGCCATGATCTATAATACACTCCTTATAGGACCATCCGATGAGGCAGAAGTTGCAATTAGAGACAGTGAATCTCATATACCTCCAACCAGTATGCCTTCTCAACCTGGGAATCCCTCGAACCAATTCCTTGCGCCTAATCAATTTATGCAGGTTGACTTTTGCCTTGAAAAAGAAAAACACTATATTTTGATATATTCCCTTTTCTATATATGGTCGCCATGTCTTCATGTAATGGTTCCGTTTTCTTAATGAAGGGTCCTTTTGTAACTTCTCATCAGTTTGGACTTGGTGCTGTGCAAGGGTTTCATCCCATGACCCAATTTGGTCAGGTAAATGATGTTCTTAAAGTTCATGATTCAATTATTGTCAAATTAGAGCTTACTCATCTGTGTCCAACATACAGGATTCTTCAGCACAAACGTTGCCACCACAGCCATTTCCCAGTAGCTCCCACTTCACCCAGGTGATTAAACCAATGTCAACTCCTCCTGCAAAACCTTGCTCGTTTCTAATTCTTTCACGACAATAGCACTGTCATATAGAAGCAGATAGCTATTGTTTCTACTCCATAGACCGACGATTCTGAGTTATGCTAATCCATGAGCACCCTTCGAAAATTGCATGCAGGGTTTTCCGACACCAGACCTGCAAGCCCTGCAGTTCATCGGCAGCAATGCCCAGCTCGACCACCAAAGCAGCGATCAAGGTCAATGTGCTATTCCAGTCTGGGATTTCTTGTGAGTTGCTATGCCCTGTCGTTCGATGACAACATATGCATGTATCTACCTGTCGCTGTATCTTTGTTATTCTCCAGTCACCGTGTTCCATTCCAAGATTGACGACCTGTCACTGTTCCTGCTTCTTCGTGTTGTCAATTTAGAATCAGAAGCAGCAGTGTTGTTCTAAAATTGTTGTGCGTTAACTCTATATCAGATCATCAAACTTTCCGATGGTTAATGAATAAACCTACTCTCCTATACTGTCTTGTTTGTTCAGTGGCATTTGTTTATAATTTAATATAGATTGAATCTTTTCCTGAATAGCTTAAGCCTCTTACTATCACTGATGACCTAATCAAACTCTAAATCATTGCGGTGGCATAAAAGAGCTGCTGTTAGTAAATGACTGAGGGAGATAGCTATGCCATAATTCGCTACATTCTTGCATGGAGCTGCGTGTTGACCGATTCTGTAACCATGGCATCAGTCATCAGTTCGACTTCATCCACTCCTGGTCGAAGAAGTCGAGTTGCAGCGTGCGATCCGGTCAACACCTCGACCGAGTTCTCCGAGTCCTCCGAGTTGCTGCTAACTCAGGAGAACTCTGCTTGCGTACTACCTTCTCTCTCCTTTGTAACTATATATATATATATATATATATATATATATATATATATATATATATATATATATATATATATGTATATATATATATATATGTATATATATATATATATATATATATGTATATATATATATATATATATATATAGAGAGAGAGAGAGAGAGAGAGAGAGATGCACACATTCACTAGGAGGGTAGCCGTCATGGAGAAGAGAATTGTGTTCGCCGCCACCTTCATCCTCTCCGTCATCGTCTCCCTCGCGCGCCCTCTCGCCGCCGCGGGTGGCCTCAACATCACGGCGGTCTTCGCGTTCGGCGATTCCACCCTGGACACCGGCAACAACAACCATCTTCACACCCTATTCCGCGCTGACCACGTCCCCTACGGCCGCGATCTCCCGAACCACCGCCCATCGGGGAGGTTCTCCGACGGTAGGCTGATCACCGACTTCCTCGTCTCCGACCTGGGCCTCAAGAAGCTTCTTCCCCCCTACTCCGCCTCCAACCACCTCTACCTCTCCGAGATGGCCACCGGCGTCAGCTTCGCCTCCGGGGGCTCCGGCCTTGACGACCTCACCGCCCGGCTGGCGCAGGTAATGACCATGGAGCAGGAGCTGCGCGACTTCAAGGAGTACTCGAAGAGGCTGAGACAGGCGATGGGAAATCAGAAGGCAGACGAGATCATCCGCAACGCGTTGTTCGTCATCGGGATTGGCTCCAACGACTGGATAATGAACTACTACTTGTTCCCCATCAGACGCCACAAGTATTCCAAGGCGGCTTACAGTCGTATCCTCATCGGCAAGCTTCGTTTCTTCGTCGAGGTACTCCGTCTGTCACACGTCACCTACTCCATTCACGTCCACGTGATCATCATTCTCCTCGTTATCGGTTGGGCATCAACGCAGGAGCTGTACAGCGAAGGTGGGCGAAGGTTCGCGATCTCCGGCCTTGCACCACTCGGATGCCTCCCCATACAGATCACCCAGGCGGCGATGGTGCGGATCTACCACACGCCACAGCGGAGATGCGTGCCCGGCCAAAACCAAGACGCCGTCGCCTACAACTCCCTCCTCCGGGCCTCCATCAGCAACATGAGCTCTTCCCTCCTCCAAGCTCGATTCCTATACGTCGACGCGTACAATTCACTGATGCACATGATCAAGAACCCCAAAGAATACGGTACCCAAGTCAGCTTTTCTTCTACCTCCATAACAACACCTGGATGATATCATCTTTCTCCCCTGGCTTAGGGTTTGAGGTGACCACGTTGGGGTGCTGCGGAAGAGGCACAGTGGAGATGGGTCCGCTGTGCAATAAATTGACGACTGTGTGCTCCTCACCGTCCACCTTTATGTTTTGGGACTCCGTTCATCCATCGGAGACAACATACAGGCATCTCGCAGAGAGACTTAGGAGGGATGTGCTGTCAAGTCTCTGAAGAAGAACAACCCATGGAAATCTAGGTTATCAGGCCGTCGTAGGAGCTTCTCATACATGCAGTGAGAAGGACGTCAGATTCGTTTGGAAGGCTGCAAGCATGAAATAAGAGAGTATTGTGTATATATCCCAGAAGTTGTGTTGGCAAAAACAAAAGCTCACTGTTTTTGTTGCGAGAATGATTCTTGATTTGTGTTGCCATGTGGTGTCGTGGATCTCTTCCTCTGCTGCCATGCAACCTTGAAATGATGCAATAGCAAAAACATAGAAAGAATGAACACGCACATATGTATGTGTATATATATATATATATATATATATATATATATATATATATATATATATATATATATATATATATATATATATATATATATATATATATATATATATATATATATTCAAATGCACACTTGCACTAACATATTGATTCAATAGGATGGGATAATTGTCATGGCTTAACTTTGTTATGTAGTATATTATATAAGTTCCCATTATAGAGTACCTGTTTATGAAAATTGAATGTAAAATCTTAGGCCTCAAATGAGTATAATATCTATCATAAACCAATCTTCAATTTTTGTTCTCGAGAATTTATATTTGAGAAAAATTTTCATGTGACTATGTTTCGAATAACATTTTATGTTTGTTCTTACAAATCCAAACATGCCTTTGATCTACATATGGTTATCTGTTCTCGAGATAATCAATAGCAATATAAAGATAAAGCAATTAAGGGACAGAAAAATAGAGGAGGATCACAAATAAAAGTCTAACCACTTGTATCTATTTCGATTGAGCTCAGTCTATCGATACTTTTGATCCTAAATATCCTACTCGATAGAGCATATATGTATGTAAAACTTAAAAGCCAAAGTAGAAGCCATGCATTTAATCTTTGTCACTCAATTCTCATTAAATAATTAACGTAAAGATATCATTATTTAAAGTAACATTAATATTCTTTAAGAACTTATATGTTAAGAATGTTGAAAGTGTTGTAGATAATTTATTTCATAATTAAAGGTGTTGTTTATAATATAAGATTTTTTATATTATTTTGGGTAATTTATCTGAAAAACTCTTGCATCATTGATTTTTCCCGAGGAGCATATCTTTTTAGAATTCACGAAAAGACATCCATAAAATAGCAAAAGATTAGCACACGATTTATAGGATTCGAGTGTGAATCGATACACATTCGATTTAAAAATCCTTAAAATCAACTAGAAATAAATAAATAAAAAAATCAATGGAAACACTATTTATATCATATTTGAGATTAGTTAGGCAAACTTTATGGTGTTAAACTTATAAATGAACTATCTATTTTTCTACAATGATTGAAGTAAGCTGAATAAACTTTATAGTGTTTCATAAAATCAAGATGGAAATGATTTATGCAATCTGAGTATAACATAATTTATTTACGAGTATAATATTATAAATAAATATTTTTATTAATGTTCCTAATTTCTATTAACTTTAGGGGTTTTTATAGTCCACATTGTATGCTATTCATCTTATTTCCGAAATCAAATGTAATGTAATTTATTTACGAGGTAAGACAATAAAGTTTGTCTAACTCATATCAAATTTTTTTATTGATTTTAAGGTTTTTTATAGTCCAATTTGACATATATTTATCTATGATCGAGTGTAACATAGTTTATTTATAAGTGTAACATCATAAAGTACATTTAACTCATATATAAAATAATAAGTATAAGTCACTACTCTACTGATTTCTTTTATTTTTTTTATTCTATATATTTTTAAAGTCTAATTTGATGAAAAGATGAATCGATTCGAGTCACTCAACCATTGGATATTTGAGTTGATTAGGTCCCCAAGAATTTTGAAGATAGACATTCCAAGGTTAAAAATTATTATGAGCTGAGTTTTGTGAGTAAATTACTTGATTATTTTTTGAGAAAAGTATATATGTTTTTGAAGAAAGGGGGAGAAAATATATGTTGAATTGAAATGTGTAAACATCAATTGGTCATTTTGTTAATTATATATATATATATATATATATACATATATATATACATATATTTATGTATATATGTATATACATGTATATATGTACATATATACATATGTATACATAAGTACATATATATATATATATGTATGTACATATATATATATATATATATATATATATATATATATATATATATATATATGTACATACATATATATATATATATGTACATATATATATATATATGTACATATATATATATACATAAATAAATATATATGTATATGTATATGTATATATATATATATGTATATATATATATATACCTATATATATATATATACATACATATATATATATATACATATATATATATACTTATATATATATATACATATATATATATATATATATACATATATATACATATAACCTAAAATGAAAGATAGTAAAAGAAGAAAAAGAAAAAGAAAAAGAAGAAAGAATAAAGCAGAGGAAAAGGCTTTAAATAAATAAATCAAACATGGATGCGAACGCACCCAGCCCTAATCGCATCGTCACTCGTCGGTCGGCGCTCTGCTTCCTCGGCGACTCCTCCAGGTTCGATCTCTCCCCCCATAAACCCTGGTTGCCAATGCCTTCGTCGCGTAATTCGATGATCCATGGGACTCGTCGGACGCTAGATTTGGATCCTGAGCGTGTTCTTGGCCGTCCTGCGTCGATGTTCATGCGAGATCCGAGGGGAGCCCTTGTTCCTCGGATCCGCTTGGTGGGAAGTAGTAGTAGAGAGGATGAGAGGGCTGATCGGCATTTGGCGTGAGGACGTAAAATTAGGTCGAATGCCGTTTTTTTGAATGACGCTCTGGCGCTTGCTGATCGCTCTTAGTTTTAGGTCACGGAAGAAGTTGATCCTCCTCTTTCTTGTGTTGAGAGTAGATAGATTTTCGTACAACTTATTTTTATGTGTGTCGATGCTTGCGTTAGGATTCTTATATCCATGCGTGCTTCCATGTTGGAGGGAAAGACTGTGCGTTGAAATTTTGGGTGGATCGCTCTGTGGAGGAAATTCTTCAATAAATAAGACAGAAACTGTTGATAAATCTATAGTTTGTTGTTTCTTAAACGCTTCTTTGATCAACATCACTGTTGGGTGTGAAGTTGGAAAGGAAAGAACAAATTTGTTGCTAAGAAGGATACTCCTATTGTCAAAACTATGAGGGAAACAATGATCTAAGCGTTGGTTGGGTTTTCTCTTGTCCTTATGAAGGTAGGCCTGGTGAGAAGATTTTCTGGGAAATAATAATGCAGCTTTTGATAGTGAAAATTTCCTTGAGGAGACGCATCTCTGGCAAGTCCCTTCTCATTTTTATTTTTCCTTAGAGGCTTTAGTAAACTCGAAAATGGTGGTGTGGTGGTACTCAGAAGATAAGTTTGTCAGTTAGGCCACTCAATAACTGAATTATGAAGTCAACCATGGAGACTTAAGCAGGTGATATGTTTATACTCGCTTTGATTATAGTGGTCACTATAAGATTCAAAGCCTTAATGTTTACTAAAAACCTCCTCATTCGATCTCAATTGCTACCTGAGGTGTGACATGCCTGATATCTTTTTTCCTAGCCATCTAATCAATATGTCTTTAATATATAATTTTATTTCTATTATTTTTCTTCAAACTATTGTTAAATTAAATGCCTTTTTTCCTAATACTACATTTCATCGGCCCTCTTTACTCTTTAGTACCTCATTTTATTGGTTATTCTTTGTCAACCTATAAAACATGTAGGTAAGAGAACAATGATCTCTTTTAGGTGGGTGTATCAGGGCATGCCCTTTTGTTGTATGTTGTTGTTGTGGGATTCTATGTCCTAAATGAAGGTTTTCATGAAGCTTTAGGGCTACAACCTGGATGCCACATGATAGGCTACCATGGTGTCCAAGCCGAGAAGCATGCTCGCAGTGTGCATAATGATTTTTCATTTATGAAAATATTTTTGTTATATCGAGTGGTTGGGATGCTAATAATTAAATAGATATAAGGCCTTTAGAGTTATTCCTTTTTTTATTTTATCATCCAACTAGAGGAAAATAAAGAAAGAAATAACAAATGGGAAATTTAAAATATGACTGGGAAATAGGTGATTAGTTCAATATATGGTTCCCAACTTCTATCAACACTACTTTTTTGGGCTCATCGATTCTTTATGAGAATTTCATGATTATTTGTCTTCTGCAACTTCTGTATCTTCTTTTACTTTATAGAATTTTGGATATTTCTACCATTTGAAATTCAACTTTCTGAATATTTAGGTTGATCTGCCAAGGAAATCTTAGGATGTACCTTCTTCTTTTTTCATGGTTTCCTAATGCTTATTCTTCTCTATCATTTAGCTTTTGCTTTCTGATGAAATCTACATCACCAGGCCTGTGATCGTTTGACTTGAATATCAAGTTACATGACTTGGTTTACTATGTACAACTGCAATTAGTCCGCAACATGAAGATAACCAGTTAACCATGTCTACAAATATAGCTGATAGGATCAGTTTTGTGATTTTCTTTCTTATGGATTCCTGCACGATTAACCTAGTTTGGTTGGACCAGCTTTTGACAGCAATGTTTCTGCTTGACAGGCCAACAGAGGAGTGGGATCATTGTATTGCATGTTTGCGTTTTTAGCATTATTGCGACTCTCTTTTCTCTAGAAAATAGATTGTGTTTACATGATGATTCATTCATATCATTGTTTAATAAGACAGATGTTGTGAATTGATGGAATGATTTATTAGTTTTGGTAGCCATAATAAAACATATTCCTGGACATGCTTGATGAATGCACATAGGATCATTTTGGTTGGTCCTCTTACATGAAATTGTTTCATGATTTTCATTTTATGTTCTTTTCAGGTCATTTTCGTGCTAAATATATGCTTATAGCAGCAGTTTCTTCCTTGCAAGGTTTATTCATTATGTAAATCTCAAATCCAGATTTAGTCAAGTGATATAAAGAAATGGAAGACTCGGGGATCTCAAGCTTTTGGGGACCTGTTACATCCACTACAGAATTGTGCGAGGAAAACTATGCCCATTCTTCATATATTGCAGAATTTTACAACACCATATCAAACATTCCTTGCATTCTTTTGGCACTTATTGGCCTTACAAATGCCCTAAGGCAAAGGTTTGAGAAAAGATTCAGTGTTCTTCACATTTCCAATATGATACTTGCAATCGGCAGCATGATATTTCATGCCACATTGCAAAATGTGTAAGTTTTTACTCAGCTGTTATTTCCTTTTTGCTGTTTTGGTTTCTTTTTTGAACAGTGGCAAATTACATAGGGAGTAAACTGGACAGTCACATTCTAATCTTTTGCTTTGCTCTATAAGTTTGTGCATGAAGAATTTTCAGGTCCCAATGCCATTAAATATTGGTTAATTCATTTATCAAGCATTGTGGTGGCAGCAATTAATTCAAGATCCAGTTTAAATGTTTAATACACTCTTGTGAATTAACTGAAAACACTGTAATCTGGCAACATCATGCTTCTTGTTTTTCTAGAAAATGAAGTGGTTAATTTGCAACTGTGATTAGTGGTTCTTGTGTTTTGTCAATTTTCCATGATAGTTATCTCGTGATTTTGTTGAATTCTAGTCATTTGTTAATTATTATTCACATTATAAATTTGCTACACATTTATGATTATGAAATAAATCTACCGTGTAAAAAAAAAAACTGATTATCTCGGGAGTAGGTGGCAGGTGTTACTGGTCTCTGGTATCCTTTCTATTAAAAAATTGTTAGATATGTTCGAATATGTTGGATGCTTATCATATTCTTGAACTATAGATGGTAATATTAAGTGAGAGAAAGTTGACCTTTTGTTTTCAAGGCTAATTATATATTTATCTTCAAAGTTAATTCTCATGATGTAACATTTCCGTAGCATGGCACCTACATGCACCTTCAGTTAAATGATGGGCCCCCATTGTATTAAGTGTGCTACTTTGCATTTTAATGATGTTAGTTTAATCGTTAGTGCTTAATTTTTTTTTCTAATGAATGAAGAATTGACTTATCCCATTACTTTCTTTTCGGTGTCTTCTGTGTTCTACTTGATTTAAGACAGTTGCACTTATGTGCTGCTTTTTCCAAGTATTTCATTGTTGGGTTTTTATTCTGTTGATTGGTTTTCTTTTGTTATTAGTTACATGCATGTTTCTTCTTGAATTGTTTGCTTAACATCATGAGCATTAATCCTCTTACCATGCATTTATTTAATACTTCAAATTCTTCTTCACCAACTGCTAGGATATTTTTTATGCATGAGATAATGTCACAACTAATTTTTCATGCTTATGAATTATTTGATCACATTTAAGTCACTTTCAGACTACAGCAGAGTGATGAAACACCAATGGTATGGGAGATGCTGCTTTATCTTTATGTTCTCTACTCACCGGACTGGCATTATAGGAGCACTATGCCGACTTTTCTTTTCCTCTATGGTGCTGCTTTTGCTGGTGTTCATTCATTGGTGCGTTTTGGAATAGGATTCAAGATACACTATGTTGGCCTTTGCCTTCTTTGTATTCCTCGGATGTACAAGTATTACATACAAACAAAAGATGTTGCAGCTAAACGGCTAGCCAAGTTCTATGTTGCAACAATTTTTCTTGGGACCATGTGCTGGTTGTTTGACCGGATATTCTGCAAGAAATTATCACATTGGTATATCAACCCTCAGGGTCATGCATGGTGGCATGTGCTTATGGGATTTAATTCATACTTCGCAAACACATTTTTGATGTTCTGTCGTGCCCAGCAGCTGGGTTGGGAACCACGAGTCGTTCACCTTTTTGGCTTATTCCCTTATGTGAAGATTCAAAAACCCAAAAAGCAGGAGTGAGAGGAAAGCATTTTGAGAAGTGTGGAATGCTGGTTTTCTTTTGGATTCTGGGAACAGATGTTTGTCTTAGCGTGCAAGCAAGCGATAACATTCTGTAAATGCACGTTTGTGACTTGGAGTTTGATGTTTGACATATTTTGTTAGTCTTGGAGATTCATGAACTGGCGCTTGCTATGTACCGTTCCTAAATTTGTAATCCATGCTGATAGGTTGGATCAGGAGCGAAGTTTCTTTTTTTCTTGCATGATATGTTACTAGGGTTGTAGATTCAGAATTGGATTCAATTTTTCACTTAATCATGTAACAGTTGTTCTTTGTGTCATGGAATTTACCAATCGAGTCCAACTAGACAGTTTAACTTGTCTTATAATTGACTTCTGCATGAGTGATACATTGTGTTATCAGTTGCTTTGTAGCTTGTCAGTGAACAAATGGATCTTCTTGACCAACATGAAATTTTTTATCATGTGCCGAACAAAGCTCGTGTGTCTTTTTATTTTTTTTTAAGCATCATCACATTTTTGGTGCATCATTTCTTCAACCAAGGCATTTTTTGTGACATCCAAACTGGTGTGCTTTTTTCCTGTATCTTGATGCTTCAAAAAATAAGGCAGGTAAGCCAATGTAGGTAATACATGAATGGTATAATTCTTGGTATTTTTTTCCTCTCTGATTGAGTTTTGCAAGATCCTTCTCACTCCATTAAGCCAATGAAGTTGTATTTTCTCATGTTAATCTTTATGGATGACATGCTACAATCCAGTCCTTTCAATTTTGAATCAGAAATGTTCTTTTCTAGTGATGCATACATTTGCTGACTTAACAAATATCTGTGCAGAATCTCCTGTTGCTGTCTGCCAATGCGTGTATCTTGGTGTTGGGAGTGGGAACATTTCGGATGGAGACACTAGCGGCATACGGTATGGCACTTTGTGGTTTTCAGGTTTGATTTTAACACCAATATATCTCCTATTACCATTTGCCAATGTGTATATCAAGTTTATAACTGTTGCATGCTCCTTTTGATCCTAATCTCAATGCAACAGTTACTGGATAGTCAGACTTTTATAGTGGAGATCTTCCACAAAATTAGGTTGATGGAATGAACAAGGGAGGGAAAGAAAAGCTATGGCTCAATCAGCCATGGCAGTAGATAAAACAGAAATGGTGTCTAAAGCAACCACTGCAGGTAGGTATAAACCATTTTAACAGTCCATTTTTAACATGATTTTCCAACTCAAACAACAGGAAGAAACCAATTCCTATTGTCTTTAGTCGCAGGGCTGATTCATACTAATTGAAAATCCTAGAAAAAGAAAGACAAAATTATTTTCTGTGGCTTGCTGGATGAATACAAAATGATACATTCTTGAAATCTGGTCTTTTCTTATTCTTGCTTAATATGGCTTTGTACTAGACATTTTTAAGTTTATTTGTTTCATTTATTATACACTAGGACACTATAGTCACAGACAACAGCTCATATGTACCTCAATAGCAATCCCTTTTGAATGCTTTACTTTCTGAAAGGTAAGCCAGAACAAAGCTTTGATGAACATTGCTAGCTCATACACAAGGTGTTAATCTTATCTACATGCATGCTTTTTTTTTTGGCCTGTCTCACTAGGATTGTACCTCTACATTTACTTAGCAGTTGATCTATGACTGAGATTATGTATTATGACAAACTGACCATTAGTTGTCGGGAGAACTCAGAATCGGTGACCAATGTTTCTCCAATTAATTTCACCAAAATACTTTTTGGCTGCGAAGAGTACCTCCTTCACTCACAAAATCACTTTAATATCACACAAAAAAAAGAACTTAGTGTTCTACAAATGGACAAATTTCAGCTGTTTAATTATCACAACAAAGTTTGGTAAATGTCAATTTTGCTGTTCAGCTTACAAGCAACGAGTGATGACTTCAACCAGTTTAACCATGGTGCTTTATGACCTAGACCTAGATATAGCATTTCACTGGACACGGAGTTAAACTGGAGTTAGGCAAGATGTCATTCGTCCCATAGGTAATGGTTAGGTAGAGATAGATAAAGATATAGCTTTATGACCTAGACCTAGATACGTCATTTCACTGGACACGGAGTTAAACTGGAGTTAGGCAAGATGTCATTCGTCCCATAGGTAATGTTTAGGTAGAGATAGATAAAGATATAGCTTTATGACCTAGACCTAGATACGTCATTTCACTGGACACGGAGTTGAACTGGAATTAGGCAAGATGTCAATTTTGCTGTTCAGCTTACAGTGAAGCAACTAGTGATGACTTCAACCGGTTTAGGTAGAGATATGGATTCGTTATCATGGATAAAATTATAAATAGGATGTTTGATGTAATGATTATGTATATTCTTATTTTTCAGTTTTGTTATTATTTTGTGCAACATAAAATGAGGCTTGACGGTTTAGGTTGTGTGTAATCATCACGCGAAGACAAAATTGCTAGAAATAGGTCATCCAGATAGTCATTTGGGGGGGGGGGGGGGTGGGAGGGAGAGGAGGGATCTATAGAGTGGTGCGTAGTGTCAGCCCAGTACTTAGGAGCTATCGGGTAGCACATATATAGATGGACCTTTGGGGTAGTGTTTATGGTTAGTTCACTATCTTGTTCTGCAATAGTATTATGTGAGTACTTATGGGGACTTTTGGTTGTGACGAACCTCCTTGGTCCATTTGTCACACGACCATTCAGAGTTTATAAATTCTATATTTATAATTTGTATTGTTTATCAAGTGTTTATTAAGATGGTTGCTTGTTGAATCATAAGTTAAATGTTTCTTTTAACCCGTCTTCTCTTATGCAGGTCCTTAAGGGACTATAAGAGGTTTCGGAGAGGTTGATCATTTGCAGACGGACATGCATGATTGTCATATAACTTAGGAAAAACTAATTAAGTCTATGACAAATGATATCAAAGTGGGACAAGCACACTTAGTATGCAAATATGAGAGACATAGCGAGGTTGCAATGAGAACAGGCAACGTGCGCGATCGATTGAGGGAAGTGAGCATAAAGACATAGGGAAAGAAGTTGCTCAGAGGAGTGGGCATCCAAGATTGACATTCAAAAGAATAGCTAATCCTTCGCACAAGAGATACCATAAAGATAAGTAAGCTGGGAAGAATGCGTAGCAGACAAAGATTGAGATGGTTTAGTTTTAACTACGACTCGACGTTGACAACCAAACTTAATGGTACTCAAGGCAAGTGGGGCAATTGACAAAGAATGAGAACATGCAATGAGGGATGGGTTGCTTGGTGATCAAAATAGTTTGTATGCAAGGGTTTGTATGCAAACGATAGACTATTCGTGGCCATCCTAAGGTGATCTTAACTTGGTGCCATGGAACATTGAAACTTTCTCTTTGGCATGAGAAAGATACATTTGTAGGAGGCTAAAGTGTGCAGTAAGTATAGTATGTTGCTAGGCTTTGAGAGGTGCAGTGGGGGCTATATTGGCGAAGGGTCACAATCTAACAAATGTGTTTGTGGTATTTGAATAGTGCATAGTTTGTTCAGCAAGGTAGAGTAGTCACCGAGGGATGGTGGTCTTCGAAATCTAGAGAGAAGAATGCAAAGATATAAGTTACTCCAATGGAACAAATATCTAGGAGGGATAAGCTCCGGTTATCTAGAGAGAGAATCATGTGCAAGAAACCGCACATATTGAGAAGGGGTATCTCAAGACAATAGCTCCACAAAGCTCAACGAATCGAGTGAGCGATAAGGAGTCATCGTATGATTTTGCACGAAGTAATGAGTTGGTGGACGTATTGCGAGATTATAGGGAGCAACCCAATGCAACATCAAACGAAGGCACACTTAGAGGTGATGTGGAGATCAGACTCGATAGAGGGTTGACCCGTGGAATGATGGGCACAAGGGCCACCATCAACCTAACACGAACTGAGGAGCATAACAACTTGGGTGGAATTTAGTGAAGTGCCCAAGTCATACAAAGGGAGTTGACGTAAAAGATGAAATATGGAGTGAGGGCATAAAACTTTCCTTAGACAAAAGTCAAGGATATTAACTCTTATAGAGGCAAGAGTGAGTTCATGTCGTTTCATGGGTCTATCGTTCTGATGGAATAAACATTATCTCAATGAAGCATTTGACAAAGGAATTAAGGCGACTCAACTTACGAAGTACGAAGTTGGAGTCAGAAGGCCTTAGTACAGGGCAAGAGGACGTGAAGATAGGTACTCTTGAATAATATGTCGTAGTATTATCATTTGAGTTGTCGCGAATAAAGTGATGCATAATAGAGATTGTGCTAGGGGCAGGGGCCTAAGATCCAAACAATGGCGTACCAAAGTTGGTGGACTTCGAGGGCTACTAGGTGATCAGTGATTTCAATAGGCGCTCGGGCGCTCGCCTAGGTGCTCGGGCGAGGCGAGGCGAGGCGAGGCCCGAGCACCTCGCTTCATGTCTAAGCGCCTCGCTTCATCGAGGCGCCGCCTAGGCGCTCGCTCGAGCCCAGGCGCCGGGCGCTTCGGGTGAGCGCCCGGGTTAAACCAGGCGATTGAACCAGTGTTTTACGTTTGGTTCGGTCTCCAGTGCTTTAGTTGGTTCAATCGAACCAACTAAATCACCGATAGGCTCCCTCTCACGATTTCCCCGACTTCCCCAACCCTAACACTCGCGATTTTGCCGTCGAGATTTCTTCTCCGTTATCGTTGCTCTCTGCTGCTACTACCGTTGCCATTATCGGTACTTACCGCTACCACAATCGTCGCTCATCGCTATTGTCGTCGCTCGTCGCTCGTCGCTTCCGCTCCCACTCCCACTCCCACTCCTGCTGCCGCTCGCAGCTCTCGCTTTCACTCCCGCTATCGCTCGCCGCTCCCGCTACCGCTGTCATTGCCTTAGCAGCCTCGGTCTTCTCACACTCTTCTTACTATACTGTTAATAGTATATTAACAATATACTGCTAATTGTATACTAATAATAGTATTTTTATTTATTAGATTAATAATATATTAATTTGATTTTAATACTATTAATTTTTATTTATTTAAAATTATTGTTAGGTTTCAGAATAAATGGCAAGTGTACAGAGCAACTCAATAGATTTGATGTAAAATTTTATTGTTTTGATTTTTGAGACTTTTTATTAATATGACATTGTGATTTTGTACTCGATTTTCTTAATTTAATAGCATATTTTTTATTTAAATAATTATATTAATTATATTATATATTTTTATATTTTAGCATCTCGCTTCACTCGGGCGAGCGCCTAGACGAGCGCCTAGCGCCTCGGGCGTTTTTGGACCTTGGCGCCTAACGCTTTTTAAATCACTGTAGGTGATATACTGCCCTAGAGCTACACTTCATTCGGGTGTGACCCGAGAGTGGGTGGAGGAAGGTTGATTGCCAAAAGGACGAACATAATTGGAGGTGACAAAAGTCCTGTGATGTGCTGGCAAAGGCCACATATGGAGAGATCGTATCCGAGTTCATCCCAGAAAGATCAAAATGTAATGGAGATGTCACTATGAGGCAACATGGTGTAGCGGGACTTGATCATACAGAGGTATGATCGGGATATAATGGGAGCTCCATTTCGGTGAACAACATGACGGTAAGAAGGACTATGACTCAAGGCGTGAATATCATGGTATCGTAAACTAGAGTTTATCATTGTCAATGGGTTTCTCATTAAAATAGCCAAAAGTGAGAAACTTTGAGTTAATGCAAGAGTGCTTAACCAAGAAACGAAGTAGGTAGTACATGGTGTTATACTTTTACTACTTAGAGGAATGGGCAATAGAGATGATGGAGAAGACGGTACAATTCCAAAGGCGACCAAAATTATTAAAGACTTACTCCTAGTCGAGGTAAAATTTTACTCTTTTCAAGTAAAACTTCTTGCATTCCAAAAGTTCGATGGCAATGAGGAAGTGAATCACAATAGCTAACTCAATAGAAGGAGTGCATATACTTCGAGTGCTTCGGAAGTATAAGTAAAAAACAGGCGAAGACTAATAACCAACTCGACACATGGAGTATAGTCCTTAAGGAGGTGGGTGAAGTTGAGTAACCTTTATTTTTTCAACTCATAAGAGAATAGGCGAAATCGAGTATCTTAGTTCTCTTATTTATATAGCATAAGAGCTCTGCACATGTTTAAAGACCCTTCGAAGAAATTTAGTGGCAAATAACAATTGTCAAATCCTTACCAAATGGTGATCGATTTTACCGGGGATAGACTGTTCGCTTCATTTCCCAACAGAATACCAATTGAAAGCAAAAGTGATGCTAACATACTTTACAATAACTAAATAGAAGAAGAATCGATGGACAAATTTTACGGAGGAAAGACTTCAAAAAAACTTCAAAGTCGACGAGGTAATGCTCGTTAAAACTCCAAAAGACATCCAATCAATTCAAGCAGCACAAGACATTTGAGAGATTAGCGCATAATAAGGAAGGTCTTTTCTTTCATATGAATGATCTATAGTAACCAACAAGGATCAATACAACTCGATCAACCCCACACAAAATTCGGAGTCATTAACGAGCTAAAACATTATGACGGATCAAAATTCGATTACTCAACAACAATGATGGAGAACAATTGGGAGCCAAGAGGCATGTTGCAATTAGAGCAGAAGATAAAAGATTCAACAAAGGTAAGGAGATGCAGCGTTCATAAAGGTTTTGACAAGGACGTCGAATGAATAAGTGGGGGAAGAATATCATAGACAAAATTATAAACAGAGTATTTAGTGTAATGGTTATGTATGTCCATATCTTTCGATTTTGTTCATGCTTTGCTCAGCATTTATAGAGCTTGCACTAGGTTTAACAAGTTTATTTTGGTTGACTTTTATTGTTATTTCACACTTGTAAACGTAGATTGTATGTAGTCATCGCGTAGAGGTAAAACTGTCCAAAAACAAACTATCTAAGTAGTCATTTTGGGGGGTTTCTAGTTTCGCAGAGTGGTACAGAGTGTCAGTCAGCACAATACTCAGGAGCTACCCAGGTGATACATGGTTGGATGGACCGTTATGATAGTATCTAGAGCTGGTTGATCGTGACGGATCACCTTGGACTCTTTGTCATATGATCTTTCAGAACTTATGAAATTTATGTTTGTAATTTATATTGTCTATGATCTATCGAGTATTTATTGAAATGATTAGATCCCAAATTAATTTTATTTATTTAATTTTTTTTTAAAATTTTTTTAGAAGATTAATATTTTACGAATGGATAGAGCTTTGGATTAGCAAAGGACTGAGTAGGACAAATCCTGCTGCAGTATAAGGAGCAGCCAGGCATGTGGAACCACCCTAGGGAAGAAGACAAATCCACACAGCTGCCTCCTATCACATCGCACCATGCACAAGAGACCGAGCAAATTGCCATGCGGAGCTTAGTGTAACCGAGTGATGCATCTCATCTCATCTCATACTACGACATGACTGGGAAGCGTCTAAACCTGCCAATTACTTGTTTGAGCAAATGTATCATTTAAGGACGTACTAGGCGACCTTCCCACAGAAGTTGCTCGGAACAAGACAAGCTGCAACACTGTGTGGGTTGACAAATATGGGGTATTATGTTTCAGGAGGGTTCTCATTTGGAGGTAACAGTGACCACCGTGGAACAAAACAGTGCAATGGGTAGATAGTCTACAGATAGCCTAAGTTATTAGCATTAAATATATATATAGGAAAACCATCTAATATAATTTTAATTAAAAATTAAAAATAATGAATTCTCTCTTAGAATTGTTAACCGTTATTATGGAATTGTGCAAGTAATTAGTCATCCTTCGCAATTTACTATATTACCTTATATTACATGTCTACCACTTGACCATACTCTGGGCATGAATATATGATTGTCCAATAATAAATATATTATAATCCTCATCTATAATAAATAAGTATGGAATATATTGATTTGATGATGTATTCGACTCACTCATAAACTTTCATAATTTATGATGCTATCTAACTTAGTTACTATAGATCAGGATTATAATAGATTTGTTATAAATTTTTAGAGGATGTTATCTAACTTCATTTGTAAGAAATTTGATTGTTGATAGTAAATTATGAGATTGAATCTTCGTTTTCATAGTTTATCCTTAAGAAAAATTGATCATATCCATTCATATAATATTGTCTTACTGGATGCTTCTTATCAATATCTAGTGTTACCGTGACAGACTGTAACAAGGGACCAAGTGAATGGGTGCATTTATATGAATGTGGAGGGTAGGGATGATGAAAGCAGCTTATGACCACCACCATGCACAGCATCTGCTTTCCCACCTACCTGTTTGTTCATCTCTTCCATGTATCTTTCCATCTGCTTGTTGTCTTTACTTCTCTTGTCCCTCCCAGCTCTTGGCTTAAGTTTGATTTGTTGGTGTGAGAGGTTGAAGCTGCCAGCATGATCTGGTCATGGATCCAGGGTTGTCCATTCATGGCTCAGAAGCTACCATGAGCATCTACAGTGGGTAATTGAAGAACAGGATGATAGGTGTAGGAAGATTAGCTGTAGAGACTAGTGAGTGCTACATTCTTTGAAATCTCACCATCTCCCACCAACAAGGCACAAGGATCAACACCATAGGAATCATTAAACATACCAAAAGCTCTAAAGATGTACCCCCTCTATGCCCACAGAGAGAGAGAGAGAGAGAGAGAGAGAGAGAGAGGAGAAGACTTCTTTTGGGTTTGACTCCATCAGATCATCTGGCAGTTTCAATCACTCACTCACCAACAGAAGGCAGAATTGCATAGAAGGCTCACAAAAAATTGTTTGATCTTTTTTCTTCTTTAATTTCCTCTCTATAGTTTATGCTACTGACTTTTCCTCTTCACCTGTCTTTGTTAGCTATGGAGAGCATCTCACATACATTTTGGAAGAAATCAATCATAAAATTTGAGGTAAGAATTTTCCTACTATGTCTTGTTTCATATGCAGTGTGCCCAATGAAGAAGCAGTTTTTGTTGTTGAGATGAAAACATTGAGATGTAGAGTAAACAAGAAAAATATATTTTCATACATAAAGAATTAGGTGTAAATATGTGTTAAGTAGACTAATAGAAGAGATTTGGCAATAGCATTTGGGATGCAAGAAAGGATATAATACAGACATATAAGAAGAAGACTTTAGTGAAACTATAAATAAAACCTGCAGTCTTAACTTATATTTTTTTATAGAGTGCTTTTTTTTTAGATTTAAACTCTGGTCTCTTAACATGAAATCATGAATGTTGAGATGAGAAAGGATGAACATAAGTTCTACATATCTTTCTTGCAAAAGACATCTAACAAAGGTTTCTAGTAATATTCTTGTTTGGAAATCTTCTTAATTTGCCTTTTAAATTCATTTCTTAGTTAAATGATCATCATGAACAGTGAGCAAACATGATGAATTCAGCAAAAAGATAAAAGCCCATAATGAAATATTATCATCATCATCTTCATGCCCACAAGAAATGTCCCTCTTCTTTTGGAAGTAGTACATGTTAAAGATGACAAACAGGTAGTATAACAGTGGGAGTTGGTGCAACAGTTCACTTGATAACATATCCACGCTAAACAAGCAATCATGTGCTGTCTTTCCCTGCTATATATATATATGCTTTGATTGCCATTGGCATCCTAAAATGACTTCCCATGTCTGCACGCACACCTTTGTGATTTCATGGGGGTTTGCAAGGCTAAGATAATAACAACTTCCAAAGAAATCAAGCAGTGAATGAAGCCACCGGATATAAGTTTCTTAAACTCTTTTTGTTGCCTCTCAACCCGACACAAAACAAACACAAAGCTCCTAATACACATCCTACAATCATTATTACAATATCCATCGGCTTTCGGTAGCTGCATAATTGTCATTCTTCCACTACATTATCTATCTTTGGGCATTTATCACAATGAAACAAGTAGACCAAGATACATAAATATCAGCAAGAAGTCCTCTTAAGAAACATATATTAGAACCATTGTCGACCGGCAAATATATACCTAATCCAAAAGCATGTCCACAAACCAAATATCTTCATTACCATCCGTTACGGAGAAGTGCACACTGTGAGCATAAAAGCGGTAAATCTAAGAAACTAAAGTTGGATGTGCCAAGCAAGGTTCAAATCTGATTCAGCAATTTTGAGCATCAAAAAATGGGTGAAAATGCAGAGGATGGTTGAGATAAACAGGCTAGAGTCAGGCAAGGTGGATTGTGCAGCTCATTTGACTGATAACCTTGTAAGGAAGGCACTCAAGAACTTCCAAGGCATCTCAGATAGTAACAGAACCCTGCCACAGTACTCTTGATTCAGAGAGCAGGGTGGGATTCCAAAGATATGATAAACTTTGCAGCATTTCATGATGTTAAAGGTATTGAATTCAATCTGGTCAACTACTAAGGTTTCTGACAAGAAAGGAATTTGCTCAAACAGGGAAGGAACTTCAATATAATGAATTATTTTAGACAGCCAATAAGCTTGATATATACATAATACATATATATGTCTCAAAGATAGGATCTGAAAGCAACTTTGCAAAAAAGAAAAAGAAAAAAAAATCTGAAAGTTATGCTATGTAGGATTGCTGTTTCCCCAAACCTTCGAGTTTTACCATCAACAGAATAGAAGGTTCTTCCACTAACCATATGGAAAAGAGTGAACCATAGTTCTGAAGACCGGCAGAAGTAGTTAGAGGTCTTGCACAGCATGACCTTCCCAAATTATACAAGCTCTACAAACAGGAGAGAGAGAGAGAGAGAGAGAGAGAGAGAGAGAGATTCAAAATATGAATTTCTAAAAGGAAAAACTATGATCTAACTTTTGGTCTTATGTACAAGGACTATGATCCTAGACACAATTCAGAAAGACCTTATGGTTGATGGATAAATGGCTGTCATGAACAGAAAAGGAGCTATCACAAGATTGTTTTTCATTTATTTTCCATTGTTTCCTTAAAATGGCCAGAATAGTACATTTTGCTAATAAACATATATGGGAAGTTGCCAAAAACTCTTAACTACCACTCTTTCTTTCACTATTTAACTAAACTTTTCTATGAAAAACTTAGAGATTACTCAAATGTTTTACATCCAATACAAAGAGAGTTCCTCTTCACAAAGGGAAAAAAACAAGATGTCAAGAGTGACTACTGATGCAAACTCATAAAAGTGCTTTGCTTTTAGTACCTCTACTCTAAATGTAATAATCAAAAGAACATGACAGGTTTACATTACAGAACATATACCGAAAAGAAACTGATTTTTACATGCATAACTTGTGAATATTTAGAAGCTCACAGCCAAAATATGCCATCCTACATTAATCAAAGGTCACCTGGATCACCTCCAACTCCCTTAATTAGCTTGATGATATATCTATTCTATCCTTCCTCAACAAGAGCTCCATAACTTAATTAGTCACAAAACAGCAAACTGTATACTGGAAAGGAGAAAAGCCAACTACAACAAGCCAACAAAGAGAATGGGGTTTGATCAGGAGCGAAAAGCGGACACAGCTTCCTCTTATAGGAGAGGAGTCAACAATATAAATATATAAGAAATAAGGGAACCTACATAGTTTTCCTCAATTTAAGATGTACAATACCCCCCTCCTGTCTTTCTCTCAAATAATAATAGATCAGTCAGTGAAGGAAAAGAATCTTAAACGAAAGCCATCCTTCATAACAAGAAAGGTGTTAAGAGAAATGAAACTAATATATTACAGATGATGAATTGAGCTTAAAGATAACTCATCCAGCAAGAACGATAACTTACACAACAGATATGAACTTCCCAAAGATGCTATCAGAAAAGCAAAGTTTGCATAGCAGCTATGACAGAAGGGGGTTAATGATTTTCAACAATAGTATACTCGTGGTGCACTGTGTGAATATTTCTTTATTGGTTGGTTATGTACGATAACAATCCTCCAAGATTCAATCTACAATTTTATCTCTTGTATATGACCATAGTTGTCTCACTAAGCCAAAGACTGTTGTCTTTAAAACAAAGCAAAAAGAAAGTTATTGACTGTCCTCTAAATTACCTATAATTTGATTATGGACAAGAAAGCATCATTTAGCCCCTAGTTAAAATCTGACATCTACAGGCAATCATTCCTATAAATTACTAATCAATTCTTTGTAAATGAAGATTAGACTCAAATAAAGTTGTTTTTAACAGCATCACTAGAAAAAGGACATTGATTGGGTCACCTTAGAGGGTTAGAGTCACAGATGTCAATAGTAGAGCAAGAAATAACCAATACTCTGTTGCAGTAATACAACCAATACTAGGTACTCTACTTAAGATAATTAACAAACTAAATAATGCCTCTGAATTCTAGTAGATCATCCCATGAATATTAGAAACACAAGTAATATGAAATTTTCTATCAACACTTATTAAACTTGTTTCCCACAATCTTCAGTGTAAATTTGTCTATGCAAAATGTACTAAAAAACCTCTAAGTAGTTCACATACACTCCAGAATATTCAAGTTCTCACATTGATTAATAACCACTTCAGCCTGTTTCAGTTATTAAGCAGCTAGAAAATCCAGTAATTCGTTAAATGAGCCATTGGAAAATGCACCCATTTAAATGAACCATATTTCCAGATATTTAACAACCATCTAAAACATACCGCTTACTTATGAAGAAAAATTAGAAGCATCTAACAATCGAAGCATTGACAGACATGAAGAGAAGAGAAAGGAAAGTACTACTCACACTGAGTTTTCCTATACATAAATATATTAAAGAGAAACTTAAGATAAGAAGGTAGACTCAAAGATATCCATTGACATTGTCTCATATATATTTCAGGGTCAAGACACCTGTAATTCATTTGAACATACAAAATTGCATGGCCACCGAGTAGTTGGATGACTGACCTTGCACACTGCTAATCCATAACATGTCCGAACTATAGTCATGAGTAAAGACAGTTTGAAAGAATGCTGACTCTGGCTTCTCTTCTGCAAAGCAAAGACTGGTTCTTTGAAAATTCAGCTCATGTTCAAAGCCTAAAAAGCTTCCTCTGCGTGCATTTGCTGCAACTGCATATCATATGGAAATACTACCAGGAAATTGTTAGCAGCTACATAATCAGCCCCACAAAATCAGATCTACTTCATTGTGGTAAATCAGTGTTCAATTTAGGATCAGAACGCTGTCTTTTATGTTCTCGGTCCCCTAAATATAGAGAAACACAAAGATCTTCATCAGATGAGTTCCCAAGTGCAGATAAGTTCTTCCTTTCGGGGCTGTCTTCTTGACTCCGATGCACTGGGGACATGCTGATGAAGTTTGGGATGAACTGATGCTCTTCAACATTCTTTACCACCTCAATGGTATCCACCTGAAATTCAACGCCTGTAAAAGAGGGTCTGATCTCTGAACCAGAAGCACCTTCAGGAGGAAAATGTTGAGGGTTAATGCCTAGAGGTTCGTATATCTCATCCATCTTTTCATTTGGAAAGGTGCATGCTGTAGGAGATGAATCGTCAACTGTGGAATTGATTGCTGCTGCTAAAGCAAATCTTTGTTCCCGTAGTGCATCTTTAATCAAGATGAAGGAAAAGTAAAAACAAATGTTTCAAAGCACGGAAATAAGAGAGATAGTGTTGCAATATGACACAATATCTAACAGCTCATGATTAAGCCAGAAGAGCAAACCTTGAAGTCCTTCGCTTGTAGTTATAAGATCAAGTTCCAAAAGATCAAGAAGACGACCTAGGTCAACTCCGCTCGTCCAGTTCTCAGGACCTTGACCACTTTTAAGCTTCAATCTTCCACGGTTGGCCGTTCCACCCCAAATGATCCCTATAGGCTGTGGCTTCTCCCCATCTTGTCCTGACAGAATTATGAGACTCCCACTATCACCTTCCAGATCAAATGTTTGTTGGTTCTCACCCACAACAAGGAAATCTGTTAAGAAGCATATTCCTTTTTCATCATTATACTCTAGAGCATAGGCCACTACAATGCCAGTTGTCAAACCAGAGCTTCTCCCAACCTTCACCACTTGTCTCCCAATTAAGCTGTTGATTGGAGATTGTAGATCTGTAACCTTAACATTTCCAATCTCACCCAATCCTTTCACTGTAGTGGTGATGCAGGCCACATCAAAGTCATCAGCAAAGGGAATAAAAGCCCCATCTGCTCGCACAAAAGTTTCTGCAGGTGTCTCACGAGGTAAGAGGTATGTTGGGAATCAGAACATCATTCAACTAGTAAGTATAAGAACCAAGAGAGATGATCAACCATGTAACAAAGTGATCAGTTGTAATATACCCTCAATAAAAGGTAACAGAGAATCTATTTGGGTTGATCTTCCAATCCATGCTGACCGGGTTTCATGTTACTAATGAATATTACAGATTGTTCATCATTACATAATCTAATAAACATTTTTACAGGATTTTGTTAGCTTATCCTATATGCATAAACGAGATTCTAGAAAGGCATTTAACAACCACTAGTAACTTTCTGGTCTTAGAAAGATATGCAATACGAAACGGATATTCAAAGATCTGACAATTAGAGATGTTTAACTCCATGCAATTACAAAAAAAATAATTTTGAACTATATTACCTGGGTTTGTTCCAGCATAGATCCCATACCAAACGTCATCTGTGATGAAAGATGTTGCCCTTTCAACAGCGCCCAAATAGACCCCAGGTCCAAGATTAGGTGGTAAAGGATGAAACATCTTCTGGTTAGGGTAATCTAAATCAACTGCAACATGGCGGTTTGTGAGAAAACCAACTTGTTTGTTACCTGTTCGACTTTTCACAATAGCACCTAAAGTTCCATATGTTTCTTGGCTTGCAACCTGCATATAAGAGCAAAAATCATAAATCTGATACTGCCATCATAATACAGCACGACAAGAAGTATAAACATACATATGGATCAGAGGCAATTAAAAAAATGTCAATATGCTGGAAACAAGCAGCATATTGTCATTTCTACATATTCTACATCAAGGTTTTTAATCTCGTACCATACCAGTGTAAAGCTCGGTATGGTTCAATACAGGGTACCAAGCAGTACGCCTAAAAAGGGCATAAAACCCTTCCCCAGCCCTGTCTTTAACCTCTTACTATCCATCTCAGTAGAAATGAGCAATGACGAACAGCCATCCTCAGTCATCGAAATGAGGCGATTTACAAAGGCAACGCTAGGTCGAGTTCCATCGTCCGACGGTGTCGCTAGGACGGGTGTTGCGACAGGACCAAAAGAGGAGGAGTTGAGGTCGGAGGGAGGCATCTTCTTCTTTTGCGAGGGCTTCTTCAAGCGGCGGGCAACAAGCGGGCACAGATGATGTCAGAGGTCGCGACGGCATGGAAGGTGGTCAAGATGGTGGATAAGCGGCATGCCTCTTGGGGCGACATAAGGGAATTGGCATGAGCAACGCAGAGCTCCGAAAGCCTCTCCATTCTCGACTCTTCCTTCTCTATATTGCGCTCAGTCTGTCGCTTGTTCTCCTCTCTCTCCCTCTCTTTCTGTGAAAAGGGCAAAGAAAAGGAAGTAAATTTTTGTGTTGGAGCACTATTACAGATGGTAACGATTGATTTCGACCGTTACCGACATGTATCGAGTGATAACGATCGAAATTTCAACCGTTACCGCTCGGTACAACCCTGTATCATCCGATACGGGGCTATATCAATGATACTGGCTGGTAGCGAGCGGTCCGCATACCAGTCTGCTAACGGTCCATGTACCGGTTTGCTGATGGATTGGTACGTACCGCCCATACCGGGTGGTACGGTTCGGTTTTAAAAACCCTGTTCTACATAATGATGATAAAAAGATAATGACCTCGTGTATGTATATATGTATATATATGTATGTATGTATGTGTATGTATATATATGTATATATGTATGTGTATGTATATATATGTATATATGTATGTGTATGTATATATATGTATATATGTATGTGTATGTATATATATGTATATATGTATGTGTATGTATATATATATATATATATATAATTTCAAATGATACCACTCGCTACCATTGATTGGGGCTGTTTCTGCCCCATTACCACATGAAATCGATCAGTGACGATCAATTTCGACCGTCGCTGCCCGCTACTAGGCGATATTAGTCGAGGGAGAAGAAGAGAGAGAAGAAAAAGGAGAACCTGAAGATCCGACGCTGCTCTCCCTCGACGATCCCGATCCATCGCCACCCTCCCTCGCTGGACATCGTAGATGAGATGTCGCCTCCTTATTTGAGGCGACAAGGCCTCAACGTTGTCGGCGACTTCTCCTCATCCGCACAGGGAGAAGCTTCGCAGGGAGAAGAAACCGAGCAGAAGAAACGAGGCAACATCACCCCTTTTTTTATTTTTTACATTTTTTATTATTTATATATTTATATACTGAGCGATACACTAGAATGTATCGTTCGGTATACTCATACCGTACAAGACCAAGCTAAGCTCGATACTCCAGTACGGTACGAAATTACGAGCCTTGATATATATGTGTGTGTGTGTGTATATATACATACATATACATATACCATCAAGGATCACAATTTGTTTTATCAATCCTATAGCTGTTCTTGGTGGAACACCCATATGTCTAGCAAGGTGCCAGCCTCATGCCTAGCAATATGAGCCAATTTATATTGCTAATAATGTAAGTACATCCTTCCAACAGACTGGTACGTATCGCCCATATTGGACAGTATGGTTCGGTTTTAAAAACCTTGTTCTACGTAATGATGATCAAAAGACAGATTCCTCGTATATATATATATATATATATATATATATATATATATATATATATATATATATATATATATATATATATATATATATATATATATGTGTGTGTGTGTGTGTGTGTGTGTATCAAGGATCGCAATTTGTTTTATCAATCCTATAGCTGTTCTTGGTGGAACACCCATAAGTCTGGCAAGGTTCCAGCCTCATGCCAAGCAATATGAGCCAATTTATATTGCTAACTCATACCAAGACTTAAGCAAACTGTTGCAATACAGTGAGTACGCAATTGGGCAATGACCCTTTATGTTAGCAATCCCTAGATCTACAGGAAATAAGACATGTTAACCAAGAGACATTTAAAGACATAATTTAGGTAAGCGTTAAAGACGGTTGTCTCTTCAAGGGTCAAGCAGTTTGATGAACTTGAAAGCTCCTTGACAAGGGGCTTGATAGCTGGTTTTTAGAACCCAATCCCAAGGCTTTTGCCAACTGGCACCCAGTCTCCTCTATAAAATGACACCATATAAGTGTAGAGCTCCAACCTTCCAGAATTGATTGGTCCACAATTTACATACATATAGTCTCAACACATTGCTATGCAATGCCAATGAATATAACTACCCAATTTAGCATGGCAGCAGTACACAAGACTTAGAATCTTGCTTTACAAGATCGTAAGTCAGGTTCAATTCCTCAATCATGGTAAACTATTAAGATTGAGCATAAACAAACATGTAACTATAATTTACATGGTTTTAAAAAGTCACCGATCTCTGTCTAGACCAAGTGAAAAAGGAGGTTAGCCACCAGATAGTTTGTTGGACACTGGTAACTAAAGAGTCTAGCCACTTTCTCCGGCTAACATTTGAGATAGACATGGTAGCAATTACTAACTAGCTAATCTTATTTTACAAAATTTAGGCATACTTGTGAATATGCAGACATATGCAACCAAGATGATAATAGAATTTGTCATACATGATTCATCAACAAGAATAGACAAATTGGTCCACTAATGTTAAAGGCATTCAAACAACTTCTTAAATTAAACAAAAGCAGTCAAATTATCCTCTGAAATAATAATTTACAGCAACACTTGGAAAAGACTTGCAATTATTTCGCCAAACTCGCAACCAAATGCTGAAAACTCATATGGCATCTTACTAGAACAAAATAAGACCAAGGAAATGCATGCACAAGAGCAGTATAGAACTAATATCTCACTGATAGATGAAAAAAGTTTTTATGCATCTGATGCAATGATATTTAGCTCACCATTCACAATGTTAGAGTGATTTTACATAAGAAACGAAATTCATAAACAAGACAGTATCAACATTATTTACCTGAAGTTTACAAAATCATAGACATTATGCACTAAACGGGAAACAGGGTGCATTTCTATGTTCACATAAATCAATTACATCAGTCAGACCTTTAATTTAGAACATATAGAAGCAGGATAACTGCAGTAGTACCTGAGAACCTGAACCTATACATGGATCACTTCCACGTAGGCCATCCACGAGCTCATTATACAGTTGCTCCTTAGGAGTCGGTGCTGGTGCACCATAGTAAGAGAATTCTACCACATCCACATCACACCACACACCCCCTGGTCCCTGTTCACCATAAAAGTAAACTGCATTAGTAAGAATAGATCACTCAAATGTAAGAGGTTGTAGTGAAACTCCATAAGCACATAAAGAAACCAAAAAGTCAAGCAAATAGTGATACATACAGTAGCACAGTTCAAATGACAAACAACTCCTACATCATATTACAACAAAGTACCAGAAAAACAGACTATTGTTTACCTCAAGAGCAGATGGTAGACACTGACTGTGGCTGAGCCATTTTCTATGAACTTTCCGAGCAACAAATACAAGAATTGCTGGGATATTTGTAAATGTACCTTTTCTGATGCGAAAGCCTATTGCTGTACCTAGACTATAACGACGCAAAATTTTGCTGTGAAATGCTCTTATTGTCATGAGGTCAAGCAGTGTTGTGGCCTGTTGCCCTTTTGGAAGCCGGCCAAGATGTGCTGGCAGTACTCCTTTCTGAAGGTTCCCAAAATAATTAGCTCGGCCTTCAGCAGCACCATGTAACAGTGTAGAGGTCGGCCAAGAAAAGTATGCAGCAGCACATTCAGAATGTTGACCACCTGATGCAATAGGTTGGATAGGAGACGTACTATAGGAGTGGAGATGATTGCATAAATTTCTCTCCATGTCCAAGGCTGATTCATCCGATTGTGTTGACCCTGAGTGACGGCATTGGGTGTCTGAGTGCCTCATTAGGCAAATTTTCTTTCCTAACAAAGTTTACTTGCTTGGCCCACCTCAAACTGATCTCTAATTTGCATGATCAAGATCAAATGTCCAGGAAATAAAATCTGCAAAACTAGACACCATGTACACACAGTTTTTTGAATTGGATATTCAACCATCAGAAACCATATTAGTCTATGAACAGACATTGCAAAAGTCCAAAAAAGTGACAAATTACATGAAGAATGAATACCACAATAAAATAGGTAAAAAAAGTTTCTTTTGACACTTACTAAGATGTAACCATGTCTTGTGAAAAGAGAATAACTTACTGAATAGAGTCGTCTTAATGACTTTTGTAAAAGAACATAAAAAATTTAGCACCTGTATAATATCTTAGAAGAAATAGTAGAATTTTCAATTCTCTCCGGCATGAAACAGAAACAAGAGGTATAGGTGCTTTACAAAAACAGCAATAGACAGATAAAATATGAGAAGTGGCTTCATATAAATATCATCTAAGTTCTCTTTTTCTATGCCAATCAAGTTGATATATATAAATATAAGGCACGTTAAAAAAAAAAGGAAAAGATGGAAGATCGAGATCCATAGAAGAAAATTAATGCTTGAACAAGAGTCCTACCAGACAAATATAGTCTGTTTACAGCATCAGTAAAGGCAAATTTTTTTCCTTGTTACTTCCTTTTCTCATTAAATGAACTCCAAGCAACACAGATGGTGAGAAATAAGCAATTGCTTGGAAGAATGATAAGCCATAAAGCATGCAAAACGGGTAAAACTAATCATAATATAGGAAGGGCTGGGTTCTTTAAATCTGCAGAACATGGAAAAACACTGAAGTAAAAGTGAATAAAGATTCGGAAAGACAAACAATAGGGTAAGCGCAATATTTTCAAAAGACCACCTCGTCTGCTCAACTATGATCAACAGAAATATATGAGAGCTAGCTCAAGTTACTCAGAGAGCCTAGTGAGATTGCATAAGGTTCAGAACGAGTCCAAAGCAAGGAAACACAAAGGGAAACAGGCACAAAGCCAGCATCTTTTCCCATAGAGTAGAGCTTCGAGCAAAATGTTATTGCCAAATAAGAAACCAAAGAAAGCCCAGTTCAAAAACTAAGAAGGCCATCATCTTTAGATGGACTCACAACGTCAAAAACCCATTGTCCCCCCTACATCGAACGAACCTAAGAGTCTGAGAGGATCAAAGAGTGTGTCTACCATCTAAAAAACACATCTTTCGGCTCCTAAACCATGGAGCCGGCAGCAAGAAGCGATCTTTAGATGATTTCTCCAGAGTGACGAGGAGGAGACCAATCTGAGGCTCTAAGGGCAATGGAGTATATACTGGAAGCCAAGGCCCTCCACTTGACATGCCCTTGAAGGCTTTTGGGAAAGTTGGCCACTTGCCAATTGGACAAAGAGCTTTTAGTAGAGCAAGAGAGATGGAAGGATGGTGAGAGAGAGAGGAGCGTAGGGGAGAGGAGAGGAAGGAGGAGATCTAAAAGTTCTAAAGGAGCAATGATGGAGAGGGCCACAACGCAGTCAGGAAAGGGCATAGCTCTATTGTGGAGGGAAAAGACTCGGGAAGACTACTGTTATGGATATGTCCATTAAGCCACCACTGAGAAGAAATCATTGTTTATGAATGCAACATACTTGGTGGGATCAAACAGTGGCTTCTTCATTGCCCCTTTTGTTTTCTTTTATCCCCAAGAGATAAGTTGATCTATTGCTTAATTAAATGACTACAAAACCTGTCCTGTTCATTAGAGGATCACAAAAAAGTTCATTTTTGGGGCTAGTCCTCCCTCCAGATTGGTTACAAAAATAATCATGTTCATTAGAGGATCACAAAAAAAAAGAGTAATTTTTGGTGCCAACATTCTACTTGCTTCCCTAAATATATGAGTAATTTTGTACTCATCAAAGCATTGTAAAAGAAGTTGCATGTCTCTAACTATTGCTAAAATGTGCTAAGGGGAATTTTTTTTTCTCTGTATTTCTCTCCTTGATTGGATCTTTGCCAAAGCTGCATTTCTCCCTTCCTCTTGTTTGATATAAAGACCCATCAGCATTACATTTGTGCCATCCCCTAAAAGTTGATCTCAGCTGACTTGTATGTGATAGCACAGCTAGTATTCATTTAAGAAAAATGGCATCACTACATTTATTTAAATGGGGCAAGATTGAGATTTTATTTTTTAAAAAAATAATTTTTGCTCTCTTTTTGGTTTAATCTCTCAGAACATTTCTCCATGCTTCCAATCTTTCCTGACATTTTAATAGAGGTTAATCCAAACTAAATACTAGGCACTTATTTAGGCAGGTTAACAGTTGTAAAAGGTGTACCTGATTAATGACATTAATATTCATTATCCATTTAACATATATGTATATATATATATATATATATATATATATATATATATATATATATATATATATATATGTATATCTTATTTAGTTCTTTAATACTTTTCAAACTCACTGGCGAGGATAATTATTAATCATCAAGGTAAAAATATTGAATGGATGCACAGAAAAAATATTTTTTGTAAATTGAATGCTAATAATTAGAGTCATAAAGAGGCAATCTTAATATGATGCTGAGGGAGCCAAGGCTCATCCTTCAGCAGCAAGAATGAATGAATATATATATATATATATATAGGTAATAGAGAAATCATATTTAACTACAATGTCCATTCTGTTTCAAGAAACACTAATCAAAAAAGAAAGAACTTCTCGTGCATCTCCTGAACATCAACCATTTCATCTTTTAAGGGGAAGAAAAAGGTTGCTACAGCAAGTTATAGAGATGGAAACAAGAGAGAAGGAACAACAATGGTGAGAGGCATCACAGTCTGCAAACGTGAAGTCTTCTGACAGAACCAGATACATTTCTCTGCTGATTATTACATGAAAGAATAAGTCATCAGAGTTTTCTTTAATTGCATATCAAGTAAAGAATACAGACTATTTTGCACTATTTTCTTTCTGCAGGGTCGCTGAATCGACATGAGCTACTTGAGTTTGAAACAAGTTACAATGTCTGCCACTGAGACCATCTTCCATGAGGAACTGATTACCTGATCTGTGATGGAGTTCTGGAGTATCGTCAAAGTTGGGTGGACTGTAGCCAGTAAAACTTGTTTAGCTTATCAACAATCTTATCGGCATCATTTGTCGTATCATTTGATGACAGCCAACTTTATGAGATACAGAGGCCAGATGAAGTACAGCAGCTCTGTGGAACTTTGTTGATTAGCATGATGTGCTTCCACCAGAATTGACAAGAGAGATCATCACTTGAAGCTAAATCCAACAGTTCTACTGCAAGTGGCTTATGAAGATCACCTATGTAGTGAAATTTCCACCGTCAATTACCAAAAGACATGGCTTCTTCAATCCTCCTGATGACAACACCAAGGCTATGGCCGCTTTCTAGAGCTTTAACTGCAGCTTTATGTGCATTCTTATGCCACTTTAGAAGGTTGTATGATTGCATAACAGACCGCCGTGCTTGGTTTGACATCTGCAAGGCTAGAGTTAGTATGTAAAAGGAAATTATACTTTAATGAAGTGTAACAAAATGCTAATGCCTAATGTACCACCTGCATGACAGTCAGCGGAGGTCGTAGGAGAACACACAAACTTCTGAACAAGTTCTCATCATTTTCTCCACCTTCAGCTTCCCCATAAACAAGAGCTTCAGCTGCGATTCCAGCAAAAAGTACCATGCAGTACCTACACATTGACATGCATACGGACTATTCTAAGAAAACGATTTATATGCCAATCAAATATTGAATGTTCGTTTAGGAAAATTCCAACAATGGTAATTACCAAGAATACCTGTCAAATGCAGTGCTACTAAGACGACCTTCTGCAAGCTCATTATCCAGCTTTTCATCCCAAAACTGAGTCCCTGCCTAATTTTATCATAAAATTCATTTGAAGGAAAAATTTAGTATAAAAGAAAGACATTAACAAAAAGTACAAACCATTTTTAAAAGGTGTAAATAAGTTGCTAATGGAGAACTAACTCAACTGATAGGTATATCTATTAGAACAAGGAATCAAGCTTTAATTTAAGGAGACAGGTTCAGAAACAAAATCCCGATAAAACTGGAATGTGATGAGATCAATAATCAGATAGGAATAGTTTTAACAAAAATTCTTTCATTTCTCTGCTGCATGCATGCATAATTGTCAATTATTCTGTAAAAAAACCATATGATTAACTTAACAGCTAGCAATGAAGTTGCTTCATAGTCTACGCCACAGTTGCAGAGATAGGTCAAGATTAGTGATTTAAAAAGCGCTAGGCGCCAAAAGGCGCCAAGGTTCAAAAACGCCCGAGGTGTTAGGCACTCGCCCAGGCGCTCGCCCGAGTGAAGCAAGGCGCTAAAATATAAAAATATATAATATAATTAATAAATATAATTATTTAAAATTTTAAATAAAAATATGTTATTAAATTAAAAAAAATCTAAGATACAAAATCACAATGTCACATTAACAAAAAGTTTCAAATAAATAAAAATTAACAGTATTAAAATCAAAATAATATATTATTAATCTATTAACAGTATTGAAAATTAATCATTTCAAATAAACTTAATAATATTAACAGTATACAGTATGCGTATACTGTTAAAAGGAAGTGTAAAGGGGTGCTGAGCTTGTTGACTGCGGCGACAGCGGCAGCGGCGAGCAGCGGCAGCGGGAGCGACGAGCAGCGGGAGGCGCAAGTGGCGACAGTGGCAGCGTTTGCGAGCAGCGATAGCGGGAGCAGGAGCGGGAGCGGCGAGCAACGGGAGGCGCGAGCGGTGACAGCGGCAGCGTTTGCGAGCAGCGACAGCGGCAAGCAGCGGCAGCGGGAGCAGGAGCAGGAGCGACGACAGCGGCAGTGTTTGCGAGCAGCGACAACGACGAACAGCGGGATCGGGATCGACAGCGGCGAGGGTTAGGGTTCAGTTGTCACTTATATGAGTTTTAGTTGGTTCGATTGAACCAACTAACCATCATAGACCGAACCAGGACTGAACCAGACCTAAAATCCTGGTTCGATCGCCTTGGTTAACCCAAGCGCTCGCCCGAAGGGCCCAGCGCCTAGGCTCGGGCGAGCGCCCAGGCGACACCTGTTTGAAGCGCGCCGCCTGGGAGATTAGCGAGGCGCTCGGGCCTCGCCTCGCCTCACCTCACCCGAGCGGATAGGCGAGCGCTCGAGCGCCTTTTTAAATCACTAGTCAAGATATGGGTTTTAACCAGATAACTGTTTGGGAACAATGACACTGTAGTGAAGCTGTTAAAAGAGAATAGAACCCACTAAAATGAAACCTATGTTCTAGTTAAAAGAAGGATTTTTCAGATGATTGATCTTTCAAATATCAAGTTTCATAACTATCTAAATTTACTAGCTTCCTATTTTAAGTCTATGAAGCTCAAATATCCACACGAATACACAATTAGAAATCGTGAAAGTTAAACATGTAGCAAGTTCATTATATAAAAACTACCTTTGGCAAGACAGTACCATAAAAATGTAGAGGATATTGCAAGAACTGATGATAAATAAATTAAAATGAAATCGATTGTATTTGCACTTAATAACCTAGTACTCAATGCAAACTATACAAAATATTAAATAATATATATATTCATCTCATCCACAAGAAAAGAGATCCAAAATTAACTAATTTTTCACCATAATGAAAAGATTTAACTTCCAAAAAAATAAATGTCTCCACAAGAAGTATTTATGCGGTATTACTTATGTGTCTCAAAAGTATCTGACACACACAGCTTAAAGCATCTGAGTCATAAATAGATCTGAAAGATAAAAAGAAAAAAAAAAGGAATCTGGTGGTTTGCAACTTGTCCTCTGTTAAAGATTGTCCCTGAAGATGTCTCAAGAACATAACTGGAAAGTGACGGAGATGGGGTGGAGGAGATAGGTAAAAAGAAGGCAGATGTTTGTCTGTGGAGAGGAAGAGACAAAAGTGAAATTATTTTTTATTTACCTGGTCATGGTTAAATTGTTCTGCGACACAATTCTAGGCCAAGCAGGTCAATCCCTATAAAGACCAGTGCTTTGAGATTTACCTCAATCATAACATAAAGAACCATCACCATATGATATATCTAATGCTCAGTATTTCCTTAAATTGGGCTCTTGATACTTATATTATTTCTGTGAGCAACGTTATCTATCAGTTTACACTCTTGGCCTCAAGTATTGCCTCATCAGTTGTCATAGTCATTAATGCACCTTATGTCCCTTGACAAGCCTCACTCTGATAGAATCACAAAAAGGAAACATATTTTGCCTAGGTAAGAGCATACTAATTTGTGAAGACTAACTTGAAAGACTAACACAAGCAATGTAACTTTACGAGCAACTTGTTTCAGCTGATTTAATTCAGATGTTGCTGAACAATTTAGAATGATAATGCAAGGTTTGCTTTGCATCATGTCCATTTTCATGTATTTCATAACAAGGAAATAATGCATTTTCATGTATTGCATCATTTCCATTTTCATCTGTTTTGTTTCCGATAATGGAAATAAAAACAAATTTATGGTAATAGAGAAGAAAAAGGGATGAGGGGGATAGATTATTTGCCAGGGAAGAAGGCATATAAATCTCATGGATCATCTTTTGAGTTTGTTTTATAATTTTTAGGAGTAATATACCAAAATTGTATATATGACCAACAGAACAGAATTAAGAAGACAAAACACAACAATAATTACCAAGGGAGTTTCATCTCTTGAATTCAGAACTTTTATTTCCAAAAGAAAAAATAGCGACTGAAATGATCATATATAACAGGAAATATAACCACAAAACCTAAATAAAACTATATATGCCCACATATTCAAATGGTATGACAAGAATTACAGGGATCAGGTACAAGGTCTGGAGTATGCTTGACACCATCACTTAGAAATTTAAACTATCAAACACACCATTTATCTACCTATGGCTTCACTTCATTAAATACTTGATCCAGGTATAATTGTTTAGCTTGTTGACTCTTTAAACATTTGCTGTTAATAAATGATTAGCAGCAAGCCACTGTATTTGGACTACAGTTCACGAATTGAAGAAGCTAAAATGAATTCGTAAAAGAAACAATATCAAGAGTGAGAAAGTGGAAAATTATTTCACAAACAATGATGCACAAGTATCTCAGCATTGTGTTACAGGAGTACAAAGAAAATTGTTCAAATAAGAAACATTATTAGCATACCTGTCCCTGGATACCCATTTGCATGGCAACAATTGGGTCCAAAATCACCCCTCGAATGGGGCAACCCATGAAGTATGCTGTAAGTTACAGACATCAAGTTATTGGATATAAATTAGAGAAAAAAAAAGAAACTGATAATTCTAATTCAGCTCTTAAAATAATTAAGAAATTCAAATATAAAGATAGTATAAGAATCACCAGTAAGTAGATGTCCTGCTTCATGAACAAGTACTCGACGTTTATATGGTGGCCAAAAACACTGGATCTGAGCAAGACAAGTGCCACCTAGAAAAATTGCATCAAACATCCCTAAAGCCAGTATTGTAGCTAAGTTAGGTCGTATGTCGACTCCTTGCGAAAGCAGAAAAGATACACCTCCAAGGAATCCAATCAACAAAAGCCTGGAGCTTCCAGAAATGCCCCATTTCTTTGGTGCAAGATTAGAAGCTGAAAAACACCAAATAAGCTTTTTAGAGCCCCTGAATTTGAGCAAGCAGTGGCAGAAGTTCTATAGAAAACTTACTAAAAAAGCAACTGCAACAAGGGATGTTCTCCAGTAAAATATCAAGCTTACAAGAGTAAAGTACTAATGAAAAAGCAAAAGTGCCAAATAACAAAATAGCCTAAAGAAATGTTTAACCTTCCAAACCAGTCGATTCCTTTAGAACTGTCGGTGTCACCTCTCTTGGTCCCTCTAAAACTGCATACAACAGATGGATACATAAGAAGATTCATTATAAGTTCAAAAGTTAAAAATAAAAGGGTTTAGCAATGTGTATTCAGGGAAAGAGAATCCTCAGGACAAGATGAAGCCTCTCTCAAGAAACTAAAGCAAATAAGCATGATCATGGAGTGTCTCACAAGGTGACAATTGAATTCTAGGACAACTGCCATTTCCATATATTGCACAGGACTGGTAGTTGATAAGTGGCACATGCCTTTTCCATCGTTGAATGAATATATTCACTCTGGCTTCAAGCAAACATTAGATAAATTTAGATGAGCTCACAACCTTGACTTTTGAAAGAACAGCTACTTCAGGCAACAGACATACCTCAAACTCCAAGGGCTTAGTCAATACTCAATAGTACCATTAGGTACAGCCTAAAAGTCATCAAACAGTCATTTTCTTCAGTGCATGCCACAAGATATATGAAGTGATATTTCAAGTGCTCTCGACATATTATAGAAGAGCATGAAATTATACTTTGCTCTAAACTCCAATCAAGGGTGTAACTGGCACAGAATGTGTTGGCCAAGGGTCATACAGGCCTGACTCGGCCAAAAAGACCCTGTGCCCAAAACTCATCTGTCTTTCAATCAGGAAAGCAACATGGAACCAGAATAAGTTCTCTGTTCAGCGAGTCTATCTTCTATATATTCCAGAAAGCCCAGTAACACGACACCATGTGTTTTTCTACCTCTGTATCTTTCCTACATGTTCACAATATTAAATTAAAGATTTATTTTGAAACCACATAAAAAAATCATTATAACTTGCATGCACAACATTACCAGGTTTTTGCCCTTTTAGTTTTTAGATTCCTGAGGACTCATCACACTCATCTTGTTTCCAGTAAAATGATCTCATTGACAGGTTTCTTCTTGTCTTCAACATCTGGCCAATAATATAGCATTAACAACTTAAAAGTTTGTCTAGAAATTCCTAAATGGAGTTCCAATTTTGGATATAACCAAAAGAGAGAAACAACTATTTTAAAAACTGAACCCAATCACAGGAGACAAAAAAGTATGATGAGTGCTAGGAATAAAATAAGTGGTCCAATTGCTAAAGAGGGTAAGAAATTAGTTTTTATCCAATGTGTATAACATGATCACCAGTAAAAAGTTCATGAGCAAACGAGAGATAGAACACCAACCAAAATGGTAAAATAAAACAGAATAGGAACATGGAGATTGATGTGATATCCTACTAGTCCCAAATTGCAAAAATAATTATATGTCTTCTACTAATGTCTAATAATATAAACTTAATTGTCGGCAGCTCAAAACTTAAGCTAGTTTAGGGCTTGTAATGGACCGACTGCAAGCTCGTCCATCTAAATACCTTCCTGGCACAATTGCTTGTAAAGCCTAGCTCAGTTTAGGTCCAAGACAGAAAAAAATTAAAAATAACTTCACCCAGATAATATAAAAAACCATATTTGAATTAATTTTAATGTCTCTTACAAAATGGGCATATTAATGCCTTTTTTTTTTCCATGTGCTTCTCTCATGTTTTCACCAAATTCCCATCATCAGGATACAGAATCTATTGAAATAAGTGCTTAGCTTGAACCATGCCCTAGAATAAAAGGAATCGTGTGAAAGAATGAAGAAACACCTTTGAGAGGATGTGGGTGGATAAATGTATGATCCAAGTAGGTAGCACCAACAGTATATGACATGAAAGGAAATAAGTAAGCAAGTGCACAAATCACTGGATTACAAAAACTCAGAGATGGACATTCAGTGGCTACCATATCATGAAATGCATATTATTCAAATTTAAAGTGTGAAAGAGCAACACTAGACTTGAAGGCTGAACTATCTACAAAAAGGAGGTTTTTATATCACCTAACACAGAAATGCACAACTATTAGTAAGAAAACTATATTCTTCCTGTCTGTTTCTTCCAATAAGAGAGTACAACTTCTTATCACACTATGGTAGCAGCAATTTTGATTGATTTCTTTGGATAACAATGGCCCCTTCTGTTTCTTCTTTGCTCATACTCGAGCGGATCTCTAACCCGTAATTTACATGATCAAACACCAAGTTGAACTTTAATGTAGATCACCAGCCTTCACTATGACTGATCCTTTCAAGTGCTTGCGAGGAAAAGCGGGAAAAACAAGCAAAGGATCAATTAAAGCAGCAAAAACTCATTATAATTACTCAAGTCAAACAACTTCATGAAGGAAGAACATGTACATATATATAAAAAGAGTAATTTTGAAGAAATCTTCAGAATACCAATGTTCTTAAATTTCCCAAAATTAGGCAGGAACCCGCGGTCCTGAAGGAATGCGTAGGCGCTGCCGACGAGGCGCATGTCATCGGCGTTCAAGCAGGCGTCTAGCACCTCCCAGTCCCTTGCCGTCCTTGGGTAATCAGCGGGCACATACGAAACCGAACCGACCGAGGACTCCTCCGCCGGAAGAGGCTCCAGCTCCATGGACCTCAAGAACCGGAGAGCGCGGGCGAGGTCCTTCTCACGCAGGGCGTCCTCGTACTCTCTCCACTCCTTGAGGGCTTTGATCGGGAGCAGGGTAGGGTTTCTTCGGAAGGTGGAGGGCTTCCGAATCGGGAGCGAGATCTTGGTTAGGGCAACGGAGCGACGAAGCATCAGGGAGAGTGAAGGGAACGCAGAAGGCGAAGCCATGAGCGATCAAAGAGAGATTTTTTGTGTGTCGAGTGATCGACTTTGGTCCACTTAAAAGACTCCAACAACGTCTCTGCATCAGACGGACATGATTGACGCTTCAGGTTTGCCGACAGACTATAAATTCCCCTTCGCCAAAAGAGCCTCTTTTTGCCGTCCCCAGACCTCCTAACCCTTCCAAATGCTAAAAGCCTCTCCTTTTGTGCTGAGTCATTCTAATTCTCGTCTCCCGCTCCCCCTCAATAAACTTCACGATCATCGTCGTCGTCTTCAGTGCTGTTGAGTTTGAGCATCTAAAGGTGAAACTCTTGTGTACTGTTGTTTGATACTTCCTCAGGACCTGGTGAACTCCTTCAACTGTCTTGGCAATCTGATGGATTGCATTGTAATGCCGCAATTTCTTTTGTCTTCTTGGATGACCTTACGATATGCATCAATGAACTTGTCATTTCATTTCCGGTTCTGCTGAGATTGGCCAATCTTTTCCTGACCTTACGATACTCGCTTCTTTGTTCCTCTCAGGGATCATCAAGTGGGATGTCTACTAAAAGTGAAATAGGCCTGGTAGTGGTACCGTCACTGCAACTATTTCTGAACTATGGCTCGTCTTGATGACTAGAGAAAGGAAATGATGCCTCTGTTAGGGTTATTTAAGTTCCTTCTGATAAAGGAAATGATGACTGTTCATGAACTACTAGTCTTGAGAAGTAAATTCAAACCTAGTAGGTTTCATATTGCTCAAAATATATCATGAATCTTGCACCATTAATGATTATCATGGGTTACTACTATATATATAGCCAAAGTAAATTCACAAGGCTTTAGAACATCTACATATGTAATTTGGATTTTGTTGATATTATGTATATGTAATTTTGTGAATATTTGCCACTGTGTGAGTGATTTTTATGCTTCTTATGAGTTTCAATGTGGCAATACAGAAGATCTATGTTATACAAGATACACAAAGCATATGAAAATATACATGGACTGGTTGATGTGTCTATGCATGCCCTACTTTCCCGCAATTTCTTTTGTCACCCTACTCAAATATCATTTATAGATTTTCAGCAATAGCAAACGTCTGCTGGAAGTCTGCAATTACATTTATTTGAAAATTATAATGACTACAATTATAGGTTGAATTGCTCTTAGTATAGAGTTCTCGGTTGAATCATCATTTTTATGTGATACGATAATGGAAGTTCGTAAGGAATAAAGATATCTGGAATGGGCCTTACAACGTGGTTTAAAATACTATATTAACCATGCTTATGTAACATTTTCTTGAAAATATCATTCCTATGTATGATCTTTGCATGTATACAAGATATGATAGATGGGGTGCGGGCTAGAATGATGAACCAACAATCCTATTTGTTGCAGCTATCGAGTGCCCACTGTTTGGGGAAGTCAAGAACTCAAAGTGACTATTCTGCTTTTCTGAGATGCATCATTCTTTAACATTCTATATAAAGTGATTAATATTCAGACTGAACATTCCTAGGATTGCTATAGAACTCATCTGCCACTTGATAAACATGTTTGACATATAAAATTTCTTAGACAGATGAATACCTTAATATTCTAAGGATTGATCTAGACAACATCTTCTACTGCAGGAAAATAGTGTAATGTCCTGTACTATGTATGGTTTATTACTTTATTTTGCAAACAAAATTTTATCTTATGTGGCAATTTTGTTGCATAGATGGTTTGAATCTTCCTTATTTTGGGCCTCATGGACAGAGACTAACACATTTGAAATAAATTTGACTTTATATTGTTTATACATACATTTTCCTAAAAGCATGTGTAAGTTTTCTTGCAAGTGAGTTGAGCTAGATTTACAAGGTGTGTAAATTTGTACCAACTAAGCATGCTTAGAAATAATGTTACAAGTAAATCAGTTATCGGCTCTGTCTACCTATGCAAGCTGACAAACAAGCAAGAATCTAATGGATAATGGAACATTTGACTGATGCTTAACTCTCAAGCAGTTTCAGCTCTTAGGAAGATGCAGCATCATGGTTTTACTTTTAAATCCTTCTGATTGGTAGTTTGTCAATCTTGATCATGTTGCTATCATCTACTCTGGGCTGTTGAAATTGAATGAAAGCTTAAACAAATAACATGTACTTAGTAATACAAATATGTAATCGGCGTTGGATATGTACCTCTATCTAGATGAGAGTACTCAATTCTGATTCTGATACTGTATTATTGATTCCAAGAAAAAGTATATTTTGGTTGTGGCACCTGTCTGAGCTGAACCAAATAACTTCACATTTCACTGCATAGTTTAAGCTCCATAAAGCAATTTACATTAAAATCAAATTCAGGATTAGTTATCATCAGACTGAGTGCAATTGCACTAACAAAAAATTTGCTCTGTTCAGATTTTATTTCTAGAAACAACTGGCTTTATATTCATGTGAGACTACAGATATCTCCCTAATAGTTATAGAAAATGCTTCCAGAAATTGATGCATTGTTATGATGTTTGAACATCAGTTTATGATGCTAGCAGTCAAATTAGTTCTCAAAAGTGCTGGAACACCCAAAAATAGTTTGGCATTTTTGTTTCCTGATGCATTTAGATTTTTTTCAGTGCGCTTATAAACTGAATCTCTCCTTACCTGATGGCAGTGTATCTGCACATCTTATACTGGCTTTACTAGCAGAAGAGCCAACTGGAAAGAATATAGTGCAATGGTTGATGAGTTTGAAGGGCTGAAACTTGGCATGATGAATTCACGTAGAGTTCCCAAATGTGACATTCAGAGTGCAGAATTCATGGCTGAATCTGTTGTGTTCGACGAGATAAAGAACTGGTCCTTGGTTTGTCTGGTTCCTCGAATCATTCTATTTCCACACTGCAGATCAAAACTTGGAAGCATGCCAGTGAACGAGCTGAAGGCTGAAACCCTACAGAGCCGATCCTGGGATAGATTACCGGAAACACTCAGCTGCTTGGCTTACTGATTCCTCAAGAACAACACAAAAAGATTGAGTGGTTTCAGATACTTAGTAGGTTTTCCCTTTCTTTTCTTTTTTTCTCTTTTTTGCTTCAAACTCGAATTTGGCACCAAGTTGTCGTTTCATCCAAATGTATAGCATATCAGACCTTTGTAGCAAGTTCAGCACAAGAAAGATTATTACAATACAGCAGTACAAAACTTCCAAGTCCTTGACATGTCTGTATTGTGAGATGTAGATTTCTGGTGCCATTTCGTTTCTCATTTGCTAGGAGTCCTTTATTGACTTTGGTTGCTTTCTGATTAGAGAACCACCATAGCTGTGCTGGTGTTGATCTCCTCAAAAATGGTTGTAGTTTGATCTCCCCAGATTCCTTGTATTGCTATTCCACATATCATATTTAATTGACAGGAAGTTCTTATGCCCTTACTAAAACAGTCTGTTCCATGTCTCAAGACTTCCTTCTCTTGTTGCTCCGAGTTGCATCCTGGTGTGTCATGTGTGGTTGACTTTTTGGTCAACCTCAAGAACTCTAAATCCAGAACAAAGAGAGAGAATTGAGTTCCTTCATATTAAGAAAGAGAATTGACTTTTTAGTCTTCACAGAAATGGTTGAAGTTAGATCTTCCACATATTATATTAAACTGAGGGGAAGTTCTTATGCTCCTAGTGAAATAAGTCGTTCCATGTCTTAAGAATTCATTTCTTATTCCCGTAAGTTGAATTTTGGCATGTCATGTCTGTTGACTTTTTGGTCAACTCCCAAGAACTCCAAACCCAGAACAAAGGAAGAAAAGAGAGAATTGATTTACTCAATAATTCTGCCATGTCATGTAATCCTTCACAAAGCTTATTATTATTAATGGTTATTATCATTATTTTTAATGCTAATTTCTATATTATGAAATCAGGAGACGTCTTCTAGAACCGGTCACGGGCAGTCTCTGACATCGTATCCTAAATCAATCTTTTGATTACTCGTGTAATGTACCGGAAGACGTACCTACTTCGTGGTTGGTGTTCGTGTTGCGTTTAACGTGGGACCCAATTTAACCGGGTAGCTGGTAAACATAGTGTTCATTTCTTGAAGGTCACGAATGTGTTTATAATATATGGTGAGAATCTATGAGCACCGAGTCCACGCGCGCGTCCTGGGTCGTTCGATCCTCCTCCAATCAGAAATCTCAACCGTCCACTTTGTGTGCCGGTGAAGAGGCCACGAAACCGACAAGGGACGAGAACATTCTCGACCCCGCAAAGCCAACGGTAGCACCGCACCGCTATATCGACGCCCTCCCCCGCCTGTAAACCCCTGTACAAGCCTTCGTCAATCGATTCGATTCGATCGCGAGTCTTCTCCTCTTTGTTCTATTTTTACTAATTGTTCTCGATCTGTTTGATCGGATCGTGAGATCCTCTTTCCTTGTTTTCTTTTCGGTGGTTAATTTTGTGGAGAAATGGCGACGAAGAGGAGTGTGGGTGATCTTAAGGAAGACGACCTCAAGGGAAAGAGGGTGTTCGTGAGGGTGGATCTCAACGTGCCGCTGGATGACAGTCAGAAGATCACCGATGACACCCGTGTCCGCGCCGCGGTGCCCACCATCAAATCCCTTATGGAGCACGGCGCCAGGGTCATCCTCTGCAGCCATCTGGTCATCCTCTACCCCTTGATCAGCTCATGTCACCTGATTTAGCGTCTTTTTTTTTGTCTCTGTCGTTAATAACATCTGATTGTTGTAGATCGTTTCTCTTCGTTGGCGCTTGATAGTTTGAGCTAAAGCTAGCAGCTAATGATCCTGCATGATTTTGTTTAGTCTTATTTATATGGAGATCTTCTCTTTCCTAATGTGGTCTCTGCATTTCTTCGCTTGTGATTTGATGTTAGCTTCTGGAAATCTATACCTTCCTGATTTTATCGATATTTGTTTCATCTGGACGTGTAATATGTTTCGCATGCAATAGAATTTGATCCCTTTTTTGATGCGATATTTTTAATTCTTAGAATGCGAGCCATTGTCATTTGAAAATTTGGATAATTCTGTTTTTACATCGTTTATTATTAGATTTACGTAGCTGAGCATGTAAATTTCTGTTAGCCTAATAGGATTTTAATTCCTATGGGAGGATAAACAAAAAAGAAAAGCTTCAATGTTGTATCTCAATATGGAATTTATTATGAAAAACATTGTTTTCCAGCGTGAATCTATAGATACAAATGCTTAAGCTTTAGTATAAAAGCTACAAAAATAATAGAAATTTATGAATTGCATTGGATAAGAAAACAATGTGGTATTGATGGTGTATAAATTGATGACCATGGAAGCGTCATGTTTGAATTTTTTACACACGTTCTCTATTTTGCTCTCTTTTTCTTTAAAGTTGCAGTAATCATGATATTAATACAATTGTTCAGGCTTTAGTGTAAAAGCTAAAAATATAATAGAAGTTTATGATTCTGCATTATCACATTGCAACTTGTAACTAGCATTTAAGTATGATGCTTTTGAGTCAAATAAAGAAACAATCCTAAGGAAAAGTGTCCAAAAACTGAGATAGGATCTAGGAAGTTTTCCTATAGTCATGGTTTCTTCAGATAACTTGCTCAATAAAAATTTGTTTACTGAATAATTTTTTCTTTTCGCAGTTTTCCTTTGACTGCATTTCAGGCTAAGACTAAAGCTTGTCTTTTGCATTTCTTTTTATTCTACAATGGGCAGTGATACCATATTGTCTTAATATTCCATCCATACATCATTCTCGGAATATTCATGGCAAGATATATGCTTTTCTAAATCAAGCTAGGACCTCTCCTTCTGGTTGCTGCAATCAGAAAAATAGCATTAGGCAATCCTCAATAGCTGTTGTGGCTAACTTTGTAGTAAGGTTCATTCATGAAGTACACATTAGGCATAGGATCCACATGTTTCTTGCTGCAGATTACAGTATTTATAGTTCTCTAATATTCCTCCTGTGAGAAGAAGTTGGTTTCGTTATACTAATTTATTGTGCCATTTCTCACAAACTTTTACCTTTGTAGACTTTATTTACCATCACTTTAGCTTTCTGTTTTTGATGGTTTACATGTTCACTTTCCATGTTTGATGCAGTACTATATGATGATGTGCTTTTTTAAGTCACCATGTCACATGTGCCCAACCAACATGCTCCAATGTTTGTGCAATTCATGCATTGTTTGTTCATTCAGATGTGAACTTATTTCAAATATTTTACCTAATGGAATTAGGTAAAATTTCTATTTTACCTAATGAACTTATTTCAAACATGCTCCAATTTTTCTATTCTCAGATCAATATGGAATTAATGGTGTGGTGTAATTTTTCAGGGCCGTCCAAAAGGTGTCACCCCAAAATACAGCCTGAAGCCTCTTGTGCCTAGGCTTTCTGAACTTCTTGGTGTTGATGTATGTATTGGTGTTCTATTCAAGTCTTCACCAAATTTGGACCGAGTTACTTTTGGGATCTAATTACTTGGTACTTACATAGGTTGAGATGGCTAATGATTGTATCGGTGAGGAAGTTGAGAAGATGGTGGCTGCATTACCAGATGGAGGTGTTCTGCTTCTTGAGAATGTCAGATTTTACAAAGAAGAAGAAAAAAATGACCCAGAGTTTGCTAAGAAACTAGCATCACTAGCTGATCTCTATGTCAATGATGCATTTGGCACAGCTCACCGGGCTCATGCTTCTACTGAGGGAGTGACCAAATTCTTGAAGCCAGCTGTTGCCGGCTATCTAATGCAGAAGGTATTCACTAATCTCATAATGTAGCTTTTTAATTGGTTATTTAAATTGTGTGCAATTACTTTGAAGAATTTTTTTTATACTTATTGTGATTGGAAAATCCTGCTTATGTTTCTACTGAATATTAATAGTTTTCTTTAGTGTGAAAAAATTCATGTCAGATGGTTACTTTTCTTTTAAAATGTTTTTTGTTTATCAAACTATAGTACAAACTGGAGATAATCCCTCTTTTTTCCCCTCTCAGGAGCTTGATTATCTAGTTGGAGCTGTAGCAAACCCCAAGAAACCTTTTGCGGCCATTGTTGGAGGCTCTAAGGTTTCAACTAAAATCGGGGTTATGGAGTCATTGTTGGAAAAGGTAGATCTCCTCCTCCTTGGTGGAGGAATGATATTCACATTTTACAAGGCGCAGGGGTACTCAGTTGGTTCGTCTCTTGTGGAGGAAGATAAGCTCAATCTGGCGACCTCACTTTTGGAGAAAGCCAAGTCTAAAGGGGTTTCTCTACTGTTGCCTACCGATGTCGTGGCAGCTGACAACTTCGCTGCAGATGCAAATTGCATGGTTGGTCCACGTATGCCTTTTTGAATAAATTGAGCAAAATTTGACAATGCACAACCAACTAGGTATTCGTGGTAGCACCAAAAAGTGGTTAAAAACTCACCCTCTTGTTTAGTTTCTTGGTTTTAGTTTATTTTGCAGACTTTTGTTTGTAAACTTTCTGGTAAAAGGAGATGGAGGTCATACTTTGACTAATGTCACTGATTGGGATTGAATCATTGGCGCACTATCCAGGTGGAAGCTACAGTAATAGAGTGTCTAGTCCTCGTGCTGATGTAGATTAATAAAACTTTGGGGTTCACGTGTTTGTCAGTTCGCTAAGATGTGATATAGGTTGAGAGACAACGATGTTAGGTTCTTTAGCAAACATGGTTTCAGCAATATGATGACTTTGGTTATGGAGACCATAAATTATGTTTTGACATTGCGCTTGCATCGTCAGGTTGTTCCAGCTTCTGGCATCCCTGATGGCTGGATGGGTCTTGATATTGGTCCTGACTCCATCAAGGCATTCAGTGAATCTTTGGATACCACCAAGACCATCATATGGAATGGACCCATGGGGGTGTTTGAATTTGAGAAGTTTGCAGTTGGAACCGAGGTAAATCACTGTACCAGATACGTAGACCAAGACATCAAATCATGCATTATGTTCATATATGAAGGGCACTTTTTATTTCATTGTTCAGGCAATTGCAAAGAAACTGGCAGACTTGAGTGCGGCTGGGGTCACAACCATCATCGGCGGTGGTGACTCGGTTGCTGCTGTAGAGAAAGCAGGTCTTGCTGATAAGATGAGCCACATTTCTACGGGAGGCGGTGCCAGCTTGGAGCTGCTAGAGGGCAAGTCTCTGCCGGGTGTTCTTGCTCTTGATGATGCCTGAACCCGACTAATCATCTTGCTAGAGTTGTTTTACGGTGTGTACCTCTAAATTTCTCCACAGTTTTGTAGATGTGTTTAAATAAATGTGTTTCCCTAGGAATTAGGGATGAACTGCCTATATAATCCAGTTTTCATGTCATAACCATGCAAATACTATTTGGCTGTTTTATTTTCCACTCCTTAATATGTATTACACTAAAACCATGCACGAAGATTTTTTTTACTGTGCGCACAACCACACACTTTGTTATTTCTCAAAGGGTGCTGATGACATATCTATTAGCATCTACCTTGTAATGATCCATAAACCTTGTCTTTGGCACTGGAGGTAAGTTGTAGGAGTAAATTTCAGCACCCATATATGTAAAGTTATATAAAGTGAGAAGATACTATTATTAGGTGCATTGTTTTTATTGGGCAAATACTCTGTTCAATATGTTTGCTAAACAATTGTACTTTCATCTTATGGTGAGTTACATTTACTAGATTCAAACAATATGTTGCTACACTTGTTCCTTAAAAATATGGCAATTTAGATGTAATGAGACCAATGTCTCAGGGAAAATGTGCATTACAAAAATTCCAGTTGCATTATTCACATGAAGTACCTCCATCTCCAGCATTGTTTTGTATTAGGCTGTAGTATGCAACCCCAAATTATAGAGCATTTACAGTTTTTGCATCTTAGTGGATATTAACACCAAAGTCTATATCTTAACATCGGTCTTCTAAATCAAATCCACACAGGAGAGCCTCATCCGAGAGAACCATGTGGAGAATAAGAGTAGCTCTAGAAATATATTCAGTTCAGATATGTGATAGTCCGAGGGCGAAAAAGGTTTGGTATCCAACTTCACCTCACTGCCTGTCTGATCTTGGAGTTGGACTCTGTTAATAGTTGATGGGTTAGATTTAGATCCTGTGATAAAAGATAGAAAGACTGTATTGGAGCTGATATTTTTCTTTTAACAATGTCTTTAAATTCTAAGGAAGATTTCGATATATCATTTCTTACATCTCGATGGGAAGGGGAGTAACAATCGATTTTGTTATGTTGAGAAATATCGTTATTGTGATTGAAGTTTATTCTTTTATTATTGTTGAATTTTTAGGGTGTTGTTGAAGGGAGAATATATTTGTATTTTTAATATATATTTGAAAAAAAAAAAGATTTGAGTCAATGCATAATTGTAAAATGCTTTAGTTGTCTGATAAATAATAAATGAAAATCACATCTTAAATGTGCATTGAATATTTTAGGATAAATTTATCATTTTAATATTATTATTTTAAAATAAATATATATTTTTTTATTTAAATTAATAGGTAAAAAATTATATATATATATATATATATATATATATATATATATATATATATATATATATATATATATATATATATGTGTGTGTGTGTGTGTGTGTGTGTGATCTTATAAAAAAATACTTATGTAATATAAAATAATTTTCAAAAATAAATAAATAAAATTTTTCATTGATTATAAAATATTTTATAAAACTATATTAGCATCCTATAAATATTAAAATACTAATTCTGTCGAATATTTTTAATATAATATTTAAGTCAGATATAATTTTTTTAAAAAAATAAATATTAAATTATATTAAATATTAAATCATTTAATTAAGGCACCATTTTATTCTTCTTCTTTGGATAAGAATGTGTATATTAAATACTTTTTTTTTTTGTGAAAACAAAGGTGTATATTAAACTGAGGGAACATTACAAACTGAGCAATCAAAACATCAGCAATGTAGCATATGATCTGAAATCTGTGTGCCACAAAGTTGAGATCTCTATAAACATGAATGACTTGTGAGATTCAAGCAGAAGATATTTCTGAGTACCACAAACAGAATATTATCAAAAATATTCATAAAATTGAGATCTCTGGAAACATGAATGAGGATGACAACATCAAGGGAATCAATTAGAAGATAGATGTTCCTGAGTGCCACATACAGAATATTATTATCAAAGAAATTCACATAATTAATATCTCTAAATGAGAATGACAACCTCAAGGGAATCAATTAGAGATAGAATATCATCAAAAATATTCCCAAGGAACCAGAGAACAGCAATGATTCATTCCCTTGGCAAAAATGATCAGCTCCGAACAATATATATTTTGTTTAAGATCTTGATATTGTTTTCTCGAGCAATGCTTGGAGCCATGTAGCTGACTTTGAAGCTCAACTTTCTCTCTCCTGTGACTGCAACACCAACTATCATTTCCAATGGTGGTATAAAGATTACGTAGAGAAGACGCAGCTACTTCCAGTAGAGAGGGAGGGGGAGTTTGCATGGCACCGAATGTTCCCGTTGATCAACTTGTTTGCTCGGATGTGATTTGGTAACTCGATGTCAACAACTTACTGAAGAGCAAATAATCCTAAATTTGTAACGATGATGATTATATTTTCTTCGAGTCATTTGGTGAATCCAAACTATTGGAGCTTCAAAACTAGATTTAAGCTTTGATTATTAATAATTCTTTAACGAATGGAATGCCGAGCTGCTCACGAAGAACTTGACTTGCATTTTCTACATCCTTATTAATGATCGAGTCAAAATTATATAAGAATATAATTGCATCGTAGGAAAGTTTTAAATTTTATCTAATAATTGTTTACATTTAAAACACTAGTTTAGTAATATTGTATTATTATTACTTAGCCTTAGTCGAGAGATTAAAATATCATTTTTTATATATTATAATATTTAAAATATTGATTAAGTATGATACGTTAGATCCCTTCTTTTATGTTTTTTATATCTAAAATATTTATCAAAAGTTAAAAATTTAAAATCTTATCAAACAAATATTTTGATCTAAAAACATCCTTTTGATGTTTGATGTATCAAATCTATTTACTAAGGATCGACAGTCTGAAACCTCATCCACCAAAAATTTATGAAGACAATGTTCCATATCTATTTATTAAGGGTTGAGGGTTTAAAAGTTTATTCAATAAATTTTTAAGCATTCACTTAGTGATGATATGCTAAGTAAAATCAAATATTTGAAATAATTTTAGCCAATAAAATTTTAAATTTAAGATATTAATTTATTAAATTAAATTACGAAGACAAATGTTGATAGTTCATAATGATAAATTATTATATCGGTAATATGCCATAATCACTTAGGTCATATTATTGATATCTCTAATTTAAAATATCTAAAATATCTATTTTTAAATTAATTTTTAATTATTAAAGTGTTTTTATTTGACTCATTTATAATTATTTTTTAATAATATTTTTAGTATTTTATTAATATAAGTAATATCATATCTGATTGTCGTTGTTCATAGATCATTATGATATCATTTTTCTACGCTTGTTAATTTGATTGAGGTTATGAGTTCATTTAAATTATTTATAATATTTTTAATAAGATCTTATCGTGTTTTTGTTGTAACGGTGAAAATATTATAATAGGCAAAAAAAAATTTGATGGAAAATTAAAATATATTTTTTAAAAATTAGAAATAATATTTGATAAATAAAAAATTAAAAATAAAAATAACGATTAAGAATCACTCAAAATGCGAATATTCTCTTGCAAAAACAAAAAATCCCCCCTCGGATCCAATCCGGCATTCCACGAAAAGGCGTAACTGATAGCATCCGACGTCACGTGGAAAAGCTGCCGCGCCAACACCTGGAAATTTGGAGACGTGTAGTGTTAGCTTTTTGGAAGTTTCGTACCACCACATTTTTATCCCTGCAATTACGCTATTATTCGCTGCATGGCTCGAAGCCACTAAAATCCCCCTCTTCCGCTCTTCTTCTCTCTCTCTCTCTCTCTCTCTCTCTCTCTCGGCCATGGAAGCTTGACGACGGAAAACAACCCCCGAAAGAGGCCATAGAAAAGAAGGCAGCAGAGAGAGGCGATGGCTTTTCTTCCCAAGTTCTCCTCCCCGCCTCTCCTCCCTCTCCAAAAGCCTTCCCAGCGGCTCGGCCTCTCTCCCACCGCTCGCACTAAGCTCGACTTCCCTCCTCCTCTTCCCTCCCGCGGCGACGCCGTGCAAGAGAGGCCGCCCGCGCATCCCCACAAGCCTCTCACCACTACGACCACCGCCGGCGGCCGCGGCGGCAACGGCAACAAGGACGACTTCTATCTCAACCTCGGGGTCGCTGTCCGGACCCTCCGCAACGACCTCCCCTCCCTCTTCTCCAAAGACCTCAATTACGACATTTACCGGTAGAAACCCTACCCTCGCATTTGAATTCGGCGTAAAGTTCGGATTTTGACGCCCCCCCCCCCTGATTGGTTTGTCTTGCTTTGTATTGGGTTTTGGGGGTTTCCTCCAGGGAAGATATCACCTTGATTGATCCGCTCAACACTTTCCACGGCATCGAGAACTACAGGCTCATCTTCTGGGCGCTGAGGTTTCACGGCAGGATTTTGTTTAGGGAGATTGGGCTCCAGATCTTCCGGGTCTGGCAGCCGTCGGAGAACATAATCCTGATCCGGTGGGAACTGCAGGGGGTGCCGCGGGTGCCATGGGAGGCGCAGGGGAGGTTCCAGGGCACGTCGTGGTATAAGCTGGATAGGAATGGGAAGATTTACGAGCATAAAGTTGACAACTTGGCCTTAAATTTCCCTCAGGCACCGATCAGGCCGGCGGCTGTGATCGATTTGGTGGCTGCCGCCTGTCCACCGAGTCCTAGTTTGACGTTTTCCGATGGCATATTGGGGGAAAGCTTCTCGTTAGGTTCTTCCTCGTGGCTGGAGCTCTACCGGGCGGTGAGGAGTACACTGGAACAGGAAGGAAGCAGTCCGATAGGGATTGGGATTGAAGGTTTGATCACCTGTTCATAGCGTGGGGCATCACGAGGTGATTATGAAGTATACATGTACTGCAAATGGTGAGTTCCACCTCACTAAAACTATATCATCGTTTATATAGGGAGAACAACAGTAGATAGATATCATGTGATTTCAGTCTCTTTCCTTTTGCAATAGTACCATTTTGTTCAATATAATTCTGGTATGACCTTAGTTGAGAATCCCTGTATTCAAGATCACTAGGATACTGCACATGCCTTTCAATCATTATGAAAGAGTCAGCATAGAGTTCGGGTTGTATCATGAGGAGATTCATAAAATTATGACCTAAACTTCATATAATGGAATGATATAGGATGTATCCTTTTTTAACATAACTTCTAAACAAACATTGCCTTTAATGGGTGTATTTTCGAGGTTCTTTTGCAACTACCTTGTATTGTTTGTAAATTTCATGTAGCATGATTATTCCAGGCATACTTTACATTAATGTTATTGAACCCTTGATGAAAATTGAAATGGACAGCTTACTTGGTTGTTGATTTCATTGAGAATTTACGTGTTAAAGTTCTATTTAGTAAATCTATAGGAATAATTTTGAATCCAAGAGAGGACAAGCCAGTTGCATCCTTCTGTTGGGGACCTTTAAAGACAAGAAAAATTATCTTATCTACTTGGCTGAATTATAATGGCTTGTATTTATATTGTCAAGTCAATATCAAGCGTACGCACATGTTGAATTTGTTTTGACAGAGTACCAGTATAATGAACCTTGCTAGAGAAAATGATTCTGTTCTTGTCTAGTAGTTAAAACTGCAAAAACTACAAGTTTTTGCTTGAATGATCAGCCATTAGCTATTAATCCATATTAGGGATGTGGACAACAGTCCATACTAAGAAGTGGTGAAGTATGCTACCAATAGGCTAATAAGCACCTTGGAAGTCCTATCACTAATCAAAATATATGTGATGATTGGTTTTACTCTGTAATAATTTGGTTATGATCATTGAGTTTGTGCACTAATGGAAGGGTAACATGGAATTTCCTCATAATCTGCTTCTCAATTACCTCCAAGGGCATCTTTGATTGTTTACTTGGTTTAGTGGGTTATTATCGACATTTGGAACTCTAATAAGTGTTTCATGAAAATAGGAGTGCTTTCAGGGCCATATATGAAATTCTCTCTAAAAAAATACTAGTGTAACATCAGATTTTACAATAACATAAAAATTAAAGTTTTTTTACATCATCCTAAGACCATATGAGATTAAGTTTCAAATTTTCACCTAAGCTCTCTTTAATTTTCTTTTTTTCGATGTATCATCATCTTTATCTCCTTGCCAAGCTGAACTGTTAAATATACACACTTGATACGATTTTTTAGCTATGATTCTATCAAATGGTACCATTTGATTGAATGTTGCAGGCTGACCAAAGGAGGAAGATCATTGTCGCTTATTGTAGATAGAAAATTAGATTTGATTATGAAATATATGTTCTATTTTAGTGGAATTTACATCTCAGATCTTGCAATGGAGCAATCTTTAAAATATTATAAGCACATTTAGTTCTGCTATATGTTTGTCTTGAAGACATTCTGCATTGCTAGCAGTAGCCTGCTGCATGCTGTTCCTATAGTTGTATATGATTGATTCAATCCTGGTTTTGCAAAGATTGAAACATCAACTGTCTGCTGGCTTTTGTTACATATTAGAAGATTCTCGAACTTGAATATGTCAACACCCCAGTATCTTGTTTCTCCTTGTAATTCCGTAACTTGTAAATCATAAATCTAGTTGGTTCCCCTAATATTCATTCCAACAAAGATTATTTGCTCATGAGATAAATCTGCAACTGATTGTATGGTAAGTTTTTATGTCTGTTTCATTCTAAACCAATAAGCAGATTTTGTGGATTTTTTTATGAATGATGGTGAATGACTAGCTGCAAAAGGTTGAGAGTAGTAGTTTCATTAGCCAATAGTTATGCAGGCATCCTTTGGACAAGTTTTCTTGACTAACTAGATAGATCTGCTTGTTGCAGATTTTAGACAATAGTTAATTGTGTACTTTAATTTACTGCAGAGAAGCAGAGATCCAACAATTCTACCTGTGTACACTTTCTTATCCAACCAGAGCATCATACTACCTTATAACCAGAGAAATAGAAGCACACAAAGTTTGCAATACTGTCCAGTATGGTTTGGTATTTATCGGTCCGATGAGTTGCCAATACATGAACCAAGGTAAACCAGGCACCACACCTGTCGTGAGTCGGATAGGGTTGGTACTGCTCGATACACCTGGTATAGGGTGGTATCACCCAGTACAGGATGGTATAGGCTCTGTACTGGGCAGTTTTATTAATCTTTTAGTTTTTAAGCTTTTTCAAAACTCAGTATATGTCGGTTCACCCAGTGTCAGTAGACCGGTACTGGACCAGCTTGATTTGGTCCGAACCATGATTGGTACAGCACCTGTATACGAAATTGTGAACCTTGGAAGCATTCTCACTTGGTCATCCTTGACAGACTCAGTTCTCTTGGCACATCCTGGTGGCACTTGCGTTCTGCTTATTCTACAATTCCGTCATCGTTCTCGTCACTGTTGTTGTTTGTGTTTACCCAAATTTTAGTTCCCAATAGTTATCTAGTTGTATCAGTTGAGAAAAAATTATGATGGCTCATTGTATTGTACCTTTATACAAAAGCTTTGCGACATTGTTAAACCTTTTAAATTCTATGATTCGTCTATTTTTGCATCTGCATTGAAAAGTGTCAGATATCACTCAAGATTAATAATCACAATTCTTTTTTGCTTCTTCAGATCCCGCATAAGGAAGTGTCATTAACTGGAGCCGCTTACGGATCATGTTACGATACACAAGATGTATACAGTGACAGTAGAAATTAGAAAATGGATCAAAATGTACAAATTATTTGAACAATGCTAGAATTTGATTTGTATGGAATAACTTGGTATTCAGCATGACCAGGTACTCATACTGTGAAATCTGGATTTCATCCCGTAAAGTCTTTACTCCACTACGGTTTGTGTTAAACATCTACAGGAAAACATTCCATATCAGAATGCCGAGTTCATCTATGGTTACAGTTCTAATGATTTTACGCAGCGATTCAATAGCTCGATGTCTGCTGTTATATTGTGCTTTGCAGCAAATCTACCATCTCCTGTGCATGCTTCATTCCTTGAAGGATAACAACACACTGTATCAATTATGACACCCATTCCTTCATAGAGTTATATTTGATTTGTCTCCTATCGTTGCTGCTAAAACTCACTCGAATATTTATTTTCCAAACCAAGAATCACTTCTGATTTGGTGTTCTTTAGTTGATTTATATTGAATTATTTGCAATCCTTGTTATTCTGATCAAGTAGAATATTTAATTTTATCTGTTGTCTTATGTTTGTCGATCTTTATCTCACTATTCTCGTGTTAGATTTCACTACTGTTCTCACTATTCTTTAGTTGATTTGCTGACCACTGTCGACGTCATCCTAAATGACCTCAATTCGATTCTCTCAATTTGCAATGGTTACTGGGACTAAAAGATGAGAGCTTTAGGAATACTAATTAACAATCCTAACAATTAGGATTAGATTTGTATGTTTAATTCTGAGTAGAAATCAAATAGTAAAATTAAAATAATTATTCATCATATATACTATATTTTCATCAAATAGGGGTAGGAAAGACTATGGGAAAATGATGGTTCAATTGGATACTAAGAAAAAGATTGCTGTTTAGAATCATAGTGATAATTATAGTTTCAATAATGTTGATTATTTATTTGAAATCATGTACATTTAGAGTTCGATCTCTGATGACACTTTCTTTAGTTAGAGATAGTGATAGTGACAATTACTCTGTATATTTTGATATTAAAAATTAGATTTCTAAGTGAACTCAGAAAAACAACTTACTAGTTATTTGAGTAGGGCTTTGTTGCATAGATCTAATAAGATACCTGAGGTCTCCCTAAGCCATTATGAGAATACAATGCTTTTGGAAAGGATGAAACCATTATGAGAATAAAAAATGAGAACACAATTATTTTGTGTCCTACTATGCTGAATTTGCTGTCCTTGTGACATTGATGCAGCCACATTATGCATCAATACGTTTGCTCATACCTCAGTTTACACTGAAAATAAAAAGGAAAATTGAATTGATTCACAAGGGATAAATGGTCCACTATCATTCATCTTCATGTGTTCAAGAGAGAGGATCTTAAAGCCATATTGGATCCTTTCCTAAAATAGGCCACCATAGCTTTATTATCAAGACTACCTGCTGAGACAAGTAATTTCTGGGTTCAGTGTTCTTACCTATGACCATCTTGTTGAGTTTATATAGTTCATCAATCACAATTTACATGGGAAGATAAAGCTAAAATGCATTGCTAACCAGTTATCATATCTAATCTAAGTTCCATCTGCAGTACCACCATTTTTATCCTCCCCTCGAGAGGAAGCACTGCACTATCAGGAATGGATGGCTTTAATCCCATTCCTGACACAGAATTGTTGCTTGACCCTAATGACAAGACAATATTACAAATCTATCAAATCAAACCACATCTTTGTTGAAGAAGTTTTTTTATGCAGAAGATAGAGATTAAAAAAGTTCAATCAGACAAGTCTAAGAATGCAGAAACTAAAAGTTTATTTACAGAACCAAGAACCTAAAAAGCTTAGCAAGCATGGTATTTTCTAGAAAAAAGCAAGGAAATATGTCATTTACTTTCCTAAACCAAAATCCAGGCAGGTATTGCATATAAACTTATTGTTTTGACAACACATTGACCTGATTTCATATTTATAATATACAGTTATTTATTGAAAGACAGAAGAAAATTGATGGAAGGCCAAAAGCCAACTTGCTTCACACACTGCCATACTGAGACCTGCATCCTGGATAAACATTTTGATATAGTTATCAATTCACCTTCTTTTCTAGGTACTACATCCATCATCATTGCCATCTTAGTTACCTTGAGTAAAGGTTCTTGGATGGTCAGACAGGTGCATCAGCATAAGATGGGAACTTCTGAAGAACACAAACTGGATCCCCGACAGCAATAGATTTCCCTCTGCCTGTTGGTGAGAGTGAATCTTTGCAGATCAAATTCTGTCCAAAGAAGACCTACATTTTTTTTCAAATATAATAAATTTAACCACCATGAAATTTGACTGACTTTAGGTTAACATTATGGCATATTGGTTTCAGATTATCCAAAAGAAAAACTGGTTCCTGTTTACTGCAAATATCGTCATGTGTACCGAGGATCACATATCTATGTGGAACGATGACTTGGTACGCATACAAAGTAAAGAAGATTTTACCTTCCCCTTCTTCTCCTTTAAATGCAAAGCATGGTCTGACCGAAACTTCATTAGAGTTTGCGTTGGCTCATTCCCGACACTTCCATTCTCTTGGTTGATAGTTGGTACCTGATGAAAATGACAAGAAATTTATATTGAATCTTAGAGATAATCTTATCTATGTTCACTGTTTTCAAGATGTTAAAAAAACTACATATCTAAAACATTTCAGAACAAAGTCAATGTTTTTAATGATATTAGCCAACAGAGATATTTTCTCCTAGAATGGTTTTCTAACTTCAGTGGAGCACTGAATCACACAAGTGGACATACATATATGTATTCAAGGACAAACATTCTAAATCCAGCATAAATGGAAAAGCTCTGATCATCAACTTAAAGGATGATAGTTTGATTGATCATTACCAAGAATACTATGGCATCGCCCTAGTGGAGCATTTTCTTCTAAAAAGGTTTTCTAACCTCGGTGGAATCACACACTCGGGCATACATATAATTCATAGACGAACTCTATGAATTCAGCTTAGATTGAAAAGCCTCTAATCAGTAACTTAAATGTTGATGGTTTAGCCAATCATTACCAAGAGTGAGATGGACATTGTCCTGGTGGTTAATACCTCATTCCATTTGAAGAGGTTTTGAATTCAGACATTAAAGAGGTCAATTTTTTTCTGATTTGTTCAAATTCTAATGAGGAGATTATCCTCTAAAATCATTATTCTGTAATCACAATGCACCTGAGATAGGGCAGAAAGTGGATTAGAAAATATTCACTCTCGGTCTGGATTTATATTTAGAGAAAAGTTATATTTTGATTCAGAATTGGATATTCAAATTTTCAAACAAAATATAGAATTAGATTTGTATCATCATACAAATGCATCTACCATGGTGACACCAGACAAAGATGACAGTGTGAGCAACTAAACTTCAATTTTCCAAACAACTTGGGGACTAAGGAGCCAACTTGAGCCTCCAAAATCACCTGGCCAAGGTGGTTTATGGTAGTAGGAACAAGTTCCAGTAGACTGTCAGGCTAATCTAGCCTAAGTTGGCCATAGGTCACATTCTATCAATAGGTAATGAGGCCAAAAATAAAAAACCTTCACTTCGTAAAATCTGCCGTCATTAAGTGTATCTTCCAGAAGTGTTTAAATGAAGATGGATTAGAGCACTCTGCTTCATATTCTTCAACAACTAAAAATCCCATAAATACAATTATATTATTGAAAACTATTTTTTTTTTCCTTTTTAACTTCAACATTATTCATTTGTTGAGAGATGGTATTGGGCTATATCAATAAAGCCTGAAAATTAGACATATTCCCATAATTGGTCTTTGGCTCACAGTATACATCCAACCTAATTATTTTGAGCTCCTGCATCTTACCGTAAGTGATCGACATATTTTCTTTTGAAGAAGTTCCAATTCTCTTTTTCTCAAGATAGGGTTCCCTAGTTAATAAGAAATGTGAAAAATGACACTATATAATTTACTTTATGGAGGTCACCAGCAAGAACAACTGCATTTATCACATTTATCAGGAGCCACTAACCATCCAAGAGATTTCATATGGCTCTAAAATGAGAAGTATTACCCTTTCTATTTGAGGTAAAAAAATTGCAATTATTAACTTATATCGACAGACTGAAAGCTCATGGATGAAACATACTTAACCACACTCTGATAATTTAAATCCAAAAGCAAACACCGATAATATCTTACAGTAATAATATAAAAAAGTCGAAGGAACAGAAGGCATTTTACCTTACAGCGTGCACATAACTTAACACCACAGAATGTTAACTTGTTTATTTTTATTTCTTTCCACAGGTCCTCTGAAAATGGATCACACCCATCAACAATGATACTGACAAATTAAAATTTGAAACTCATAAGTCCCTGAAGAATACTGGTGATGGATATGGTTAAGTGCAACAATCCAAAATTATCAATTAATAAAATGATATGACTGCCAAGTGTATTTTTTATTTAAAATAGGATGTTATGTATATATTACTTTCTTACTTTGCTCTGAAGCGATTTACTGATAATGGTTCTTCCAGAAGCTCATTTACAGAATTAAATGATCCCTGCATATGATATATTAAAACAGAAAGCTGAGTTTTGCTTTAGTATAATATTAACATTTGAAATCTTGCAGTTTCACATTAAAGAAATCTAACCTGGGATGCCAATAAGAAAGGAAACTCATCAGAAAATGCAGTTTTGTATCCCTGAGCGTAATCGGGGTCCACAGCTCTAATTTCTGATACTGAAAAATTAACATCACAAGGAAATTTTTTAATCAGCTCCTTCAATATGTTGATTGAATAGACATGATAATAACATTTTTGCAAAAAATAAGGTAAAAAAAGAATTAAGATAACAAGAAAAACCTTACAATTTAAGATAACAGTTGTGGTTTGATTTAGTTAGTATATCTGAAATTCAACATTCATGACTTTTTCCAGGCAACCCTTGATACTAGTTTATGAAAATGGTGCAAGGTAAGAACATTTTCAATAAAATAATGTCGGACATAATATGATAAATCTATCAATTTTACAATCATATATATTATCTCATTGTGAACTACCAGTACATATAACTTGGCTTTTCAGGATGAAGTCAGGTTTCACCGTCATCTTTAGTTATTCTAAACAGTAAATTGGCCGAGTCACTTAAGCTCTTCCCATTAGTTGGTTGAACTGCAGTTGCAAATTTTTTTTTACTTGTCCTAAGCTACTTTAAGGCGGTTTGGAAAACCCTCTGTGCCCACTACCTGTGTCCCTATATCAAAGGAGTTTTACATGGTATTAAAGTATTAATGTTCTTCAAAGTGAGCATTAAACCATGTAAGTCACTATCCCTACAATGCATGTCCCTCCTGATATTTCCTTTTTTTATAGGTAAGAAAACACACCATTAAAATTCAAGTTCTATCATTTTTAGGGTGAAGATATGAAAACCTAAGACACAACTCCTATGACAAAGAAAAATATACAGATGACATTTGTAACAAGAGGCACAATTTAAAAATATCGCTGAACAGAAATATACAAGTAATATTCAAAAGCAGACTAATTTTCATAAAGAAGATTTAAACAACATTCTCTTTATGTAATTCCACCTCAAGATGAGCATGTGGTTACTAAAACATGCATACTTCATCAGTTAAAAGTGTTTGAATATTTTTAGTAATATCATAAATATATGGATTCAATTAATTCTTTTGAACTTTGAACGAATTACTCAAGGCCTATAAACTCTATAGAGACCATAGCATTATATGTTGTCAGTGACTTCGTCCTATTTCTAGTCCACTGATTTTGTTGCTTTATAATTTTGATAATTTGATATTTGCCTAAATATCTAGGAAATCCTGCCAGTCAAAGCCTACAAGTGCTTATAAGGATCTCCACCTTATTTAGTTTTATGACTCCGATCTACAAGTTCAAAAACTGCACTAAGCTTCACATAATAAAAGAGTGAAATTTTAACTACTATTGAATCATATGTAAACTGACAAACTACCATTATTATGCATGGATGACAAGTGCACATCAGGTGAAATGTAATCATAGCACTGAACTAGCAACAGAATATTTTCCACACAACTAAACAATACAGGTAAAAACATGCCAAGTAAAAACATGCCAGAATATTTTTCCAATTAAAAACCCTTCCTAGCATCAAATATTATGGGACTGAAGAACTTGTAGCATTGAAAGAAATAAAAGAGCATTAGCAAATAAATACCAGTATTAAAACGGACTAGACGGCTTGGTTTTCCAAGATACTTGGTAAACCACTCAAATGCTTCATTGCCTTCATCAAGTGCAGAGCCAGACCACTCCCATACAGATATGTCATCAATGGCAGCATGTTCTCTATTCAAAGGAATCTTCAGTGGCTCCATCTGAGGTGCCTTTATAACTGCAGAAAATGTAGAGAATATAATACTCGCAAAGAACATACCAAATAAGTATAGTTGTTACTTAAAACATGACATCAAATCATATTGTTCACCACAAAAATAGGAAACTACTGAAAACTTATGACCAACATTGTGGCAAAGTGCATCAATACCATCTTTCTTTTTCCTTTTTGTGCAAAGGCAAGATAAAGAGGCAAGAGTTGATCTTAAGATAACATTATCAACAGTCAAGATTTTTATCAGAAATGCTAATTGTCATCTTAAAAAACTTTTAAGTTAGCTTTGTACACTACGACCATACCAATATTTTAGTATATAAAATTATTGGATGGATTATGAACCCTCAACCTTTTGGTATATGAGTTACATGTTGGAGAATCTGGGCCGACATCACATGCGTAGCAAAAGAACAGAAAACAAAATCCTAGAATTCCCATAGAAAAATAAGGTTTCATCGTCATGTAAAGATTGATGCATAAAAACCCGCAAAACCGAAAAACTACGTGCATAAGAAAGATGTGTTACCTAGGGAGATCGTATATCCCTGAAAACCTACGGATCTATGGGAGAGGATGATGGAGGTCAACTGTCCTCCTCTCTAGCGGTGATCCACACGACAGGGCCTACGAAGACGCTCCTCAAATCGCTGCCTAAATCTCTTCCTCGCGCACACCATGCAATCAAGAAGGAGCTGCCCCTTCTTATTATCCACACTATCACGGATAAAATGGTAACTGGGGTGTTCGATGTAATGCTTATGTATGTCCGTATCTTTCGGTTTTGTTTATGCTTTGCACAGCATATAAAGGGCTGGCAGTAGGCCTAGCAGCCCCATTTTCTTTGGTTTTGGTGGCCGTCCTAGGCTTACAAATAAAGGTTGTATCATGTGGGCACTTGTGGGGATTTCAGTATGTGGTGGACCATTTTGGACCATTTGTTGTGCGACCGTTCAGTGCTTGTAAAATATGTTTGTAATTTGCATTGGCTATGAAGTGCTTACTGAAATGATTACTTGTGGATCTCGAGTAAGACGTTTTCTCTAACCCGTTTTCTCTTTTGTAGGTCCTAAGGGACCATAGGAGGTTTAAGAGAAGCTGATCTTTGCGGGCGAACACGCAAGGGTGCCACACGACTTAGGCAAAACCAGCAACTCCGTGACAGATGGTATCAAAGCGGGACAAGCACTCATAGAAACACTTGGCATGCAAGCGTGGGGGACCTAGCGGGGCTGCGTTGAGGGTAGCCAGCACGTGCAATCGTTTACGGGAAAACAGGCATGGAGATGTAGGGAAAAGGAGTCGTTCAGAGGAGTGGGCATTTGAGATTGGTATTCAAAGGAATGGCCAACCCTTCGCGTAAGAGGCACCACGATGTCACAAACGGTCGTCGCGCACTCACAACAACTTCGTTCAATGAACCGTTCATCGCTTTTGCTGTTGAATCTCGTATTTTGATGATGAAACCAATTGATAGTATTTCTGATTTGATTTGCATTTTGAGTGACGCAGGATGCTTTGATCAGGATGAGACAATTAAAGCAGGAAGAATCATGTTGGGTCGGAGAAAAACATGTCAGAGGATTGGACGTCGAGCCGGAGGATCGGTCGACGTATCGACAGAAGGCTTCAGGCCATTGATTCGAGCATCGGGCCAAGAAGAGAAGATATTGCACTATCGGAGTTGTGGAGTCAACTGGCCGATTGGGAAATAGGCCGCAAGAGAGGACGATGCGCCGAAGAATCGGACGAAGCGTCGATGGACCAATGACATGCCGGACAACATGATTCAAGCTTAGTAATAATTGTCTAAATCAAGGTTCGCCGAACCGTACCGTACCGGCGTTTCGACGCCGGCTCGGTACGGTACGGTACGGCGTACCGAGCGGTATACCGAGGTGTACCGCTCGGTACACTTAATTTCACCGATTTATCCCTCCGAAAATACCTGAAAATTAAAAAAAAAGTTAGGATAGAGTTTTCAAGTTACAAATAAATATAGTAATAGTATAAGTTTAGCAAAATCAATGTAAATTAGATAAAAATAGCATCACATATCTTTTTCGGGCTTTGAGGTAGTCTTGTTTGAGGTTCGTATTTCAGCTCGTTATAGATTGAAATATCTATAGAAAAATCAGTTGAATTGTTAGACTATTTTGTTACAATATAAACTCTAAAATTCAAATGAATTAAATAATCATATATCTAGATATACCTGATTGTTAATTCTACCACCAAAACGAACGACGAGCCTCCACGGGTGGTGGATCGGGGTCCTCGATCCGATACATATCAATATGATACGTTTGTTGGACCCAATCATGAAATTGATCCCATGACATAGTGTATTGATACACCGTATGCCATTGATGCATCAATGTGGTACTGATCGTAGATTGATCGTCATAAATCATATTTGTCCGAGGCAGCTCTTGAGGCATATATTGGTGTTGTTCTGTATCATGTTATTGCTCAGAGAAGGATGACCAACTATCACCATACTGTTGTTGCCCATATGATTCTTCATAATACGATGGCTGTGAATACGATGAGTCTCTTTCTGTGTCTATATCATGTATGCTCTATCGCATTTGTTCATATTCATCCACTGTCTGTTTCGCTGTTTGTGGGGGATAGGCTTGCGGATCAATATCAACAATATCTGGTGCGGACCTCCTGCCAAGACCTCTCATAAAACCACGGAGTCCACCATACCTCATGCTACTAGTTCGGCCTAACTGAGAAGGAGCAGTTGGTTGCCTCATGCTGGTTGACCTCTGGATTCCACTACCACTACCATGCTCTAATTGTGAGTCAGGTCGTCGATGCCTCATTGCTTCATCGACCGTATGCTGATGCTCCAATGATGCACGAATCCCAGCTGTGAGATCCGGGTCGACTTCATCGCCGCAACCCTCATACTGATCATAAACTGGTTCCTGTGTAGCCCTATGATATTCTTCCTCAACTCTTGCCTTCTTTTTTAATGCATCTTCCTTTGCTTGTTTCATCTTGCTTTGAAATAATTTACGGATCTCCGTTGGAACCTTCTTGCATTTTGCAACGTCAGGATACCCACCAGCCAAATGCATTTTTACTCGAGTTATTCCTCCACCTTTACCAATGTAGTCACAATAAATACATTGCCAATGATGACGGTTTCCATCTAGCTTTCGGGCATGAACCCATGCATCATCGTGTGACTGTTCCTTTGGTGCCATGATCCTATCAAATTTAAATCAAATAAACTATAAAGTATAAACATATTAAATTGACCAAATATCGATCATAAATCACTAATCACAATATTAAGTAATTTTATTAAAACATAACTAATCATATTTTATTATCATAAATATGTTACGTGCATAAAAGAAGTATTAAAATCATTAGATACACTAATTATGTGATTAATATAGTTAATTTTTCACTAATTATTTCTCTTTCAACATTATAAACATGGCAAATACTCTAATAGATATTAAAGATATTGGATTCACATAAAATCGAATAAATTTTGATTAAATCATCGTAAAAATAACTAATTACAGTATTAAATAACTTTAATAAAACATAATTAAACTTATTTTACCATCATATATATGTTAAACACATAAAAGAAACATTAAATATGTAATTTTAATCCAATATGATTCAAAATTCAAATTATGATAAACTTATCATTTATCTACACTAATCATTTACTTCTCTTTCACCACTATAAACATGATAAATACCCTAATAGGTATTAAAGACATTAAATTGATATAAAATCAAACAAATTTCGATTAAATCATCATTAAAATAACTAATCGCAGCATTAAATAACTTAATTACTCTCTAATTAAAGAAAACGAATACATACCTCTTGATTAGAAAGTTCTTCCTCTTAATCTTCCCAAATTTACCTCGATTGAATTCACAAATCGTTGTTTTATAGAGTTTATGAGAGAAAAGAAATGTTTGAGAGAGAGTTTAAGAGAGTATAATGAAATAGGGGAGAGAAGATTAGTTTAAATAGGAGGAGAAAGGGCTCCAACGGTCAATTTGACCGTTGGAGCACTGTAGCACTGCTACAGTGTGGTAACGGTCGATTTCGACCGTTACCGAGTGGTACCGGTCGATTTCAACCGTTACCGAGTGGTATCGGGCGGTAATGGTCAAAATCGACCGTTACCGAATGGTACCGGGCGGTAACGGTCGAAATTTCGACCGTTACCGCCCGATATATACTTTTTTTGGTGTACCGCCCGGTAGAGGGCGGTCCGCGTACCGGTCGCCTCTCGGACCGGTACGTACCGCCCGTACCGGGCGGTACACATCGGTATGGCGAACCTTGGTCTAAATCAAAGTGTGTTTTACATATGCAGGATTAACTACGATAGCAAGGCATGAAGCAAAATGAAGTCCCGGAGTTAAGGACGCGATTTTGTTGGGAGTTTGAGAGTTCGTCAGAAGTCCAGACGTTCGTCGGAAGTTCTGTAGGAACCAGCCGAGAAGTCCAGGAGCTTGACGGAAGAAGCTCGTCGGAACTCGCCAATAAGATCGTCGTGAAGTCCAGGAGCTTGCCGGAAGTCCGTTGGAACATTGCCGAGAGATCGTCGGAAGTTCGCCAGAAGCTCGCCGGAAGAAACCAAGACCTAGGGACTTGTTTAGCTTAAGTATGCCATAGATTTCGTAGTTATCACGTAACTGGGATTGGATTTCGGCCAACCCAATTAGGGGCCAGTTGGGCCCATGTAAGGACTGTGTTGGGCTCAATAAAAGGCCCAAACAGTGACCCAAGAAGTGACACCGTCGTGGCACAATCTCCGAGACTGTGTCAGGCGGTGGTACCGTTGGTACCGCCCAGACACAGCCTTCGAGAGGATGCAGGCGGTGGTACCGCCCAGTGTCAAGTGATGGTACCACCAGACTGGGCAGTGGTATCGCCCAGTGCAGTGTCAGTGTCAGACTGACACAGGCGGTGATACCGCCCGGACCTAGGAAACCCGGGATGAGATGTTTTTAGGCTCTAAGTTTGAATCAACTTGAAGCCTATAAATACCCCTCTCATCTCTAGTTAAAATACACAAGCACAGAGAATTTAAAAAGGGAAAAACGCTATAGAAATCTCTTGTGAGAATCCTCCTTTAGCCCAAGTATTAGAATAGTTTGAGAGGAGTGAGTGCTTGTAAAGGTTGACTCCTAAACCTATGAAAAGGAGAAGAGGGGTGTAAAATGGATTTTGATCTTCGCCTATTAAAGGAAGATCGATAGTGGATGTCGATGGCCTCGATGGAAGAGGAATCGGAGGAGTGGATGTAGGTCACAACGATCGAACCACTATAAAAATCTGGTTTGCGTTTTATTTGTGCAATTTACTTTAACTGCAAACCTCCTTACTTGCTTTACATCCTCTTAGTGCCGACCCCTATTCCTAAAAATTGGTATCAGAGCCTCGTTTTCTCATTTGGTTTAACACCCAAAGAGAAATGACTCTTTTTGGCTTTCAAGACGGTCACTCTCTCATTCGTCCTCCGTTTTTCAATGGGATGGACCACACATATTGGAAAACTCGAATGAGAATTTTCTTGCTTTCGATTGATTTAAACTTATGGAACATTGTCGAATCCAATTTTAAAAGGTCTTCTCTTCCAATGAAAGATTGGAATGATTTGGAGAAGAAGACTTTTTCTTTAAATGCTAGAGCTATGAATGCTCTATTTTGCGTCTTAGATAAAACTGAATTTAATCGGGTTTCTTTGTGCGAAACGGCTTTCGATATTTGGCACATTCTTAAAACCACACACGAAGGCACAAGTAGTGTTAAGGATTCTAAAGTTAATTTTTTGATGCACGATTTTGAACTGTTTCATATGAAACCAAGTGAAACCATTGGAGACATGTACACCCATTTTTGGATGTCGTCAATGGTTTAAAAGCACTTGGTAGAAGTTTTTCGGATTTTGAACTTGTAAACAAAATTTTACGTTCTCTTAATAAGAATTGGGATTCAAAAGTAACGACAATTCAAGAATCAAAAAATTTAAATACCTTTCCGATTGAAGAACTAATAGGGTCTTTAATGATCTATGAAATGACGTGCAATACACGTGAAGAACTGAAGAACAACCTTCCAAAGAACAGGAAGGATTTCAGACTAAGAACAATCAAAGACCACTCGAGCATAAGCTCAAGTGATGGTGAACATGAACTTCTCATTATGAAATTTAAAGGGTTCATGAAACGAGTTAAAGAACAAAAATAAACTTAAAAAGAATGCAACTACTTACTATGAACGCAAGAAAAAAGAAGCTATTTGCGATGAATTGAGCTCCTCCGAAGACGAAGAGAAAATCAACAAAGGCGAGGTGACAAACTACGCCTTAACGGCTTTCGACAACGAGGTAATCAAAATGCCTTTAATTTATTTCAAAATTACATGATGTTTTTTTATGAGTTATTTTTAATTTAGTTTAATTATTTTTCTTGAAAAGTACATATTTAATTATGTAATGAAAATGCTAAAAAATTGGGATCATGCTAGTAATTTTAAAAATAATTATAAAAATTACATGTTTTATGATAAACAAACAAAATGATTTTGATTAAAAATGCCTTATGAATGCTTGATGAAATAATGTAATGATGATTTGATATCATGCTTAATGAGTTTATACTTAGAAATGATGCATGATGATCTTTGCGATTTTTACCGTAATGAAAATTGCTTTTTTGGTTTTAAAAATGATGCATGTTTTAATTTGGATAAATGAAAAAGGTATGCTTATATGAAATAGTGTAAGTGTCATACTTGACGATTGTATACTTAATGATGCATAATGATGTAATGAAAATATTAAATATTTTGATACCATGATTGACGAGTTTATGCATGAGACTTTAAAGTTATACATGATGATTTTTGTGATTTATTGATCTTGATGATTTCTGTAAAAAGAGATACGATTTTATAATAAATCTTGTACTTTTGTTTTAAACGATGATATATATTTTGATTTGGCATTAAAAAAAGGGACAAAGGGGCATGCTTGTATGTAACAAACAACTAAAAAGATGAAATCTTTCTCCTTAAAAAATGATTTTGATTTGACGATTTGAATTTAAATAAGTTTTACTTAAATCATGATCTTGATCTCTTGGAATAACTTGAGATTTTTTTTAATCAAGATCTCTTCTTTATACTCCTACAATTTTTTTTGGTATTTTATTTAAGAGGAGATTTAATATATGAATCATGTCTTTTGGTATTTACATGATCTTATCTCTCATGATATGATTTATTTTTGTATAACTCCTTGTATTTATCACCCAATTAATTTTTCTGAATGTGATGAAATAAAAATATGCATGAAATATGAGATGCAATGTAATTTGACATTTAGATACCATCATGATTTAAAATGCTATAATTTGTTGCTAAAATAATGTATTATAAATGTTGATTTAATGTTTGGTATCATGGATACTTTAAATGATGAATTTTTGGTATCATGATCAAAATGTTGATAAATGCTTAAAAAATTTAATGTCTTAGTATCATGTATAATATGGTCATAATGATGATTGATTTATTTTTTTTGGGTATCATGAAAAATGAAATGTAAAGTTTTAAAATTGTGTATGTTTTAATTTGAAACTATTATGATGCATAAACATATTGAAATAAGATTGATACTTTACCTTTGTAATGCTTTGAAAATTGTTGTAAAGGGAAAAAGAGATACAAAATTGTATTCTTTCCTTCTTTTTTACAATGACAAAGGGGGAGATAACTAGCTTGCACAAGTCAAGAAAATGCAAAAACTTGCAACTTGCACATTGCTAAAGGAAGCAAGAATCGCTAGCTTGCACACTTCAACAAGAAAGCTATCTTGCATTTGCTTTTGAAATATTGCTAGCTTACATTTTTTAAAATGATATAAAGATTTGCTAGCTTGCATGATGTAAAACTTGCTATCTTACCACCTTGCATATCTATGATGATAGTAAAATTGCATGATGATAAAACTGGAGATTATGTTAATTATGCAATAATTTGAACTTCTATATCCAAACACTTGATAATTGGAACTTCTCCTTTTTATTGATGACAAAGGGGGAGAAGTATAATCATGTTATGCATGATGACGTGATACAAATATTCATGATGAAATTTGCAATAACTTGAATTCAGCTTGAATTCAAGGTTCTATCAATATGACATATTGATAGAGGGAGTCAAGGTTAACTACGTCATCAATTGGTTGTCATCATAATAAAGGGGGAGATTGTTGAATCTCATATTTTGATGATGAAACTAATTGATAGTATTTATGATTTGATCTGCGTTTTGAGTGACGCAGGATGCTTCGATTAGAATGAGACAATTAAAGCAGGAAGAATCATGTTGGGCCGGAGGAAAACATGCCAGAAGATTGGACGTCGGGCCGGAGGATCGGTCGACGTATCGACAAAAGGCTTCGGGTCATGGATTCGGGCATCGGGCCAAGAAGAGCGGATATTGTGCCAAGGATATCGAAGTTGCGGAGTCAACTGACCGATTGGGCAATAGGTCGCAAGAGAGGACGATGCGCCGAAAAATCGAACGAAACGTCGATGGACCAATGACATGTCGGACAACATGATTCAAGCTTAGTAATAATTGTCTAGATCGAAGTGTGTTTTACATGTGCAGGATTGACTACGATAGCAAGGCATGAAGCAAAATGAAGTCCCAGAGTCAAGGACGCGATTTCGTTGGGAGTTCGAGAGTTCGTCGGAAGTTCTGTAGGAACCAGCCGAGAAGTCCAGGAGCTTGCCAGAAGAAGCTCGTTGGAACTCGCCAAGAAGATTGTCGTGAAGTCCAGAAGCTTGCCGGAAGTCCGTTGGAACATTGCTAGGAGATCGTCGGAAGAAACCAAGACCTAGGGACTTGTTTAGCTTAAGTATGCCTTAGATTTCGTAGTTAGCACATAATTGGGATTGGATTTGGGCCAACCCAATTATGGGCCAGTTGGGCCCATGTAAGGACTGTGCTGGGCCCAATGAAAGGCCCAAATAGTGACCCAAGAAGTGGCACCGTTGTGGCACAATCTCCGAGACTATGTCAAGCGGTGGTACCCCGCCGATCTGGGCGATGGTACCGCCCACACACAGCCTCTAAGAGGCTGCAAGAGGTGGCACCGCCCAATGTCAAGCGGTGGTACTGCTAGACTGGGCGGTGGTATCGCCCAATGTAGTGTCAGTGTCAGACTGGCATTGGTGGTGGTATCGCCCGGACCTAGGAAACCCGAGATGAGATGTTTTTAGGCTCCAAGTTTGAATCAACTTGAAGCCTATAAATACCCCTATCATCCCTGGTTAAAATACACAAGCACATAGAATTTAAAAAGGGAAAAACGCTGTAGAAATCTCTTGTGAGAATCCTCCTCTAGCCTAAGTGTTAGAAGAGTTTGAGAGGAGTGAGTGCTTGTAAAGGTTGACTCCTAAACCTGTGAAAAGGAGAAGAGGGATGTAAGAAGGAGGTTGATCTTCGCCTATTAAAGGAAGATCGATAGTGGATGCCGGTGGCCTCGATGGAAGAGGAATCGGAGGAGTGGATGTAGGTCACAACGACCGAACCACCATAAAAATTTGATTTGTATTTTATTTGTGCAATTTACTTTAACTGCAAACCTCCGTATTTGCTTTACATCCACTACGCTTTTCCGTATGTTTTCAAGCTATCTTTCTGAGATTGGTTTTTAACGAACAAAAGAATTTTCAAAACCGACATATTTTACCGCTGCACTAATTCACCCCCACCTTTTAGGGTTGACCCCTGTTCCTAACATTTGCATGCTTGAACAAAGACATGGCAGCCTGTTTTGCCTTGGTTTTATGTGTTTTTGCTTGTAAAAATACATGTTCGAACAGGTTGTAGCGCACAGTGCGACCGTTCACCGCGCAGGGTCAAAAAACCCTAAAATGGCTCCGTTTTCGCGTGCCGCGGGTTGTTTTCTGCAACCCGTTGCATTGCATGAAATGTCAGCCATCTCAGCACCCTAGAACCCCCCGGGTGGCACAGGGTTGGATGGGGCTTCGGTATATTGTCGGGCATTGAAAAATCTTCACAAGTTCGCACGTTGACTTGACGAGAACTTGCCTTCGCGCTGCACCGGATGAACAGTTGTTTGTGGACTTGCAACTGTTCATTCTACCTTCTAAAGTCCTTGTTTTCCTCCTTTCTCTCTTTTCTCTAATGAATACAAGGTGCTCGCTGAATTGCTTGTAAAGCTTCCCTCTTCGTGAGACATCGAGACTTGTCCGTCGCTCGTTCTTCGAACTAATGAACTTTCTCTTTTACAGGTCCTTCGGGACCTGAGTGAGGTTGCAAACTGGCTAACCTTTGCTGATGCATATCGCAAGGGTACGTCAAGACTTAGGCAATCCCAGCTAAGTCCGAGAAGTTGGCACAAGGGTGCTTCGCGACTTAGGCAACTCAAGCTAAGTTCGCGTCTTAGCCGCAAGGGTGCCTCGCGACTTAGGCAATTCCAGCTAAGTTCGTGACATTGTGGTATCAGAGAGGACAAGCAATTCGAGCAAACAACAAAGGAACTTCGCAATTCCGCCATGGCAAAGCATCGTGGCGAATCAAGCAAGGCGGGGCAAGCCGGACCTTTGCCCCAAGCAATTGCAGGTGGGCTGGGCTACTCTCCGCAAGCAGAGGAGGCACAATCTAGAGCGCCAACTGGGAAGAAGAGCCATAAGAAGAGACTCACAGCGGCGGAAACCCGCTTGGATGTTCTTGAAGCGAGCTTGGAGGAACTCTACCAAGGCCAGTGAAGGCTTCTTAGGGTAGAGAGCTCACAAGAAGAAGTTGAATCCCGAATCGACAAGGTTGAGGCCTTAGTCGATCAACTAATGGATGATACTGAAGACTCGGTGCAACATTTACACGAAGTCGTGGCGTAACCCACTTTTAAAGTGATAGCTCTCACACGGGCACTAAATGCGGGAGGTAGCAACACCCGTATTGCATCGCCACAAAATATGAGGGCACCTGAGCATTATTGCTATGGAGGTGCTAGGGATGCAAAAGAGCTCGAGAATTTCTTGTTTGACATGGAACAGTACTTTCGAGCTACAAGGCATGATTATGAAGATACCAAAGTTTCAATAACAACCATGTATCCAAACGAGGATGCAAAACTTTGGTGGCGAACCCATTGGGAGGAGATCCAACAAGGTCGATGCAGGACGGACACATGGGAGGACTTAAAGTGGGAGTTGAGAACTCAGTTTCTACCTGAGAACACAGAGTTCGTCGCAAGGAGGAAACTAAGACAACTCCGCCAAAGTAATTCCATTCAAGACTACGTGAAGCAATTTTCTGCATTAATGCTGGACATACAAGACATATCCGAAAATGATAAGCTGTTTAGCTTACTCGATGGTTTGAAGCTTTGGGCTTAACAAGAACTGCATCGAAGGAATGTTATCGATGTGATCGGGGCAATTGCTGCCGTAAAAAGGCTAACCAACTTTGTTTCCTTTTAGGACCCAAGAAAAAGAAAACAATCTTCAGGAAATCGCCCTCCAAAATATTCTCGAGGGAAGGAGCCCGGAGGCGAACAAAGAAAGAGTTCCCACAAAGGGCCAAGCTCAAAAGGCAAGGCCTCGAAGATTGGCTAATGCTTATTGTGCGGAGGGTTGCACATGGTGAGAGAGTGCCCATAGAAACAGGCACTCAATGCTTTAACAGCTTCCATCCACCCCCCCAAATCAGACAAGGGCAAAGTCGTCACCCTTAGTTTAAGCAGTTCAGAATCTAGCAGTGACGATGAGTAGTCGCAAGGTCCCTGAATGGGAGCAATGCGTTTGTTAAATGCATTGCGAGGTCAAGTGGGGGAGAACATGAAGGCAAAGCCATTGAAAGCAGGGAGTAACGAGCTGATGTATGTGGACATTAAGCTCAATGGCCAAACAACCCGTGCAATGGTGGATACGGGCGCTACCCATAACTTTATTATCGATCGAGAAGCAAAGCGACTTGGGTTAATCTTGGAGAAGAACCCAAGTCGAACGAAGGCGGTGAACTCGGAGGCCAAGCGAATCTTCGGGTTGGCAAAAGGAGTTCCCATTAAGATCGGAACGTGGCGCGGGAGTACTAACATGATAGCGGTGCCACCGGATGACTTCCAAGTGATTCTTGGAATGGAATTCATGCACACAGCGAAGTTGGTGCCAATGTCGTTCCTAAACTCCCTCTGCATGATGGGAGGTGACGACCCCTGTGTGGTTCCCATCTTTCGGAGAGGAACCAGGGACCCCCAACAGATATCGACATTACAAATAAAGAAAGGGGTACGAAAAGGTGAACATTCATGGCTGCTATGAAGCTAGAGCCACTTGACGAGAAGGCCATTCATGAACCGGTGGCTAACGTCCTAAAGGAGTTGACAGATGTTATGCCACCCGAGTTGCCGAGAACTCCACCGCCACGCAGAGGCATGGACCATCATATCGAGCTGGAGCCATGAGTGAAGCCTCCAACAAGTCCACCATACCGCATGCCCACTCCTGAGTTGGCAGAACTCAAAAAGCAGTTAGATGAACTGCTAAGCGGTGGTCTCATCTGCAATTTTAAAGCACCATTCGGAGCTTCAGTTCTCTTCCAAAAGAAACAAGATGGGAGCCTCCGATTGTGCATCGATTATCGAGCCCTCAACAAAGTGACGGTAAAGAACAAGTATCCAATCCCGCTCATCGCGGACTTGTTCGACTAATTGGGCAAGGGCAAGTATTTCTCCAAACTCGACCTCCGGTCGAGGTACTAGCAGGTGCGCATTGCTGAAGGCGACGAAACGAAGACTACCTGCGTGACCAGGTATAGAGCGTTTGAGTTCTTGGTGATACCTTTCGGCTTAACCAATACTCCGACCACGTTCTACACTCTTATGAACCAATTATTCAAAGAGTATCTTGATAAGTTTGTGGTCGTCTACTTGGACGATATCGTCGTCTACAGTTAAACGCTCGAGGAGTATGTCGAGGACCTTCGGACAATTTTCAAGGTTCTCAGGGAGAACACTTTGTTTGTGAAGAGGGAGAAGTGCTACTTTGTTCAAACAAAGATCTTATTCTTGGGGCATCGAATCAGCAATGGCTCCATTCGGATGGACCAATCAAAGGTGCAAGTTGTTGCGGAATGGCGAACGCCAAAGAAGGTGCCAGAGCTGAGATCCTTCCTTGACTTCGTCAACTACTATCAACGCTTCATAGCGGCGTATTCAAAGCGTGCAACTCCACTGATGGAGTTGCTGAAGAAGGAGCAACCTTGGAGGTGGTCTGATAAATGTGAAGCTGCATTCCAAGATCTGAAGGCTGTTGTGTTGGAAGAACCGGTGCTCAAATTGCTGGACTATGGGGAGCCATTCAAAGTCCATACAGATGCTTCAGACTTTGCTATTAAGAGAGTACTAATGCAGGAGGGTCATCTAGTGGCCTATGAGAGCCGCAAGTTCAACGAGACCGAGCGACAATATTAGGTGCATGAGAAGGAGATGATAGCGGTGGTCCACTGTCTACGAGTTTGGCGACACTACCTTCTTGGATTATGATTTGTGCTGAGGACAGACAACATTACTTTGAGCTATTTCCAAACTTAAAAGAAACTCTCCCCAAAGCAAGCACGATGGCAGGACTTCCTAGCTAAGTTTGATATAGCCAAGGTATACAATACCCTACCGTACCGATGTTTCGAGGTTGGCTCGGTACGGCATGGTACCGGCGTACCGAGCGGTACACCAGGGCGTATCGAACGGTACACCAGGGCTTACCGAGCTATTTTCTCTTACTGTAGCACTGTAGCACTGCTACAGTGTATTACTCTAGCACTATAGCACGGTCCGTCCGGTGGCGGGCGGTCCGCGTACCAGTATGCCGTCGGACTGGTACGTACCGCCCATACCGGGCGGTACCATTCGAAATTGCATACCATGGATATAGCAATAGAGTACAAGCCCGGAAAGGCAAATGTCGTGGCCCATGCATTGAGTCGGAAGGTGGAGCATATGAATGTCGTACAATTAGAGGGCAGAGGTCAAGCAAGCCAGTTGCACTCAAACTTCCTTTCCAAGATCAGGGATGGACTGTATAGTGATCCCCAAGCAGTAACCCTAATGCAGCTCATCAAAGAAGGCAAGGCATGACGATTTTGGATCCAGGAGGGACTCGTTTACACAAAAGGGAATAGGGTTTTTGTCCCTCTAGTGGATAATTTGAGGCTTGAGCTCTTAAGAAAGAGTCACGATTCCCTTTAGGCTGGACATCTGGGTACTCACAGAACCTTGGCTCTCATGGAGAGGGCCTTCTACTAGTCGAAGATGGGGACTGATGTGGAAGAATATGTTCGAACGTGCCTCACTTGCCAACAAGACAAGGTAGAGCAACGGAAGCTGGTGGGACTTTTGGAGTCGTTGCCCATAACAGAAAGGTCGTGGGAGAGCATTTCCTTGGACTTCATATCAAGCTTACCAGCAGTAAGGGTGCTAGTCATAAGTGCCCAGCAAGCCAATCACGTGAGTGATGGCACGTGTGACTTGATACAGAATCTTTTTGCTTATTATATTTTTGGCGTATATCACTTTATAACTATTGCATAAATGCATATGTATAGTGATGTCCTTGGATTTGTGCAATGGGAATCGGATCGTGATGAGATCACGATAATGAGATCGATTCACCTTTAAACACATATCCTAAATAATCCCGGTCATAGGTTACTCGAGAGGGACATCGTGATAACCGGATAGACTAGTGTGCTGTATACCCGTCCATATGATGGATGCAGCTGGTCTCATAGCTGCTCGTGTAGGGACACTAGGGATACAGTACAGGTGCTCATTGGAGAATGAGTTCACTGATTGATCCGCTTACGGAATGCTGGATGGTTGATGATGCCTTATTGTCAGACAACGATTCCGTAGTCCTAGTGGTGTATCTGGTTCTTAGACTTGAGACACCAAGGATGTCCTGTATGAGTGCTCCACTCTTTGATACCAGACTTATAGGTTTGGCTGTTCCCAGATCTAGTACAGCTGGTCATTGGGAGTGGTAGTCGACCTTACGAGGGCTATTGAGTGTCGATAGAGGATCATCCACTCTCGGTATCATGAGAGGAATATCCCATGTGTTCTTGCTCAGACAAATCCCTGGCCAGGGTCATTCGGGTTGAGAGAGAAAGAGTTCTCCGGGAGAATCCGATTAGAGCGAGACTCAAGTAGAAACCGTATGGGTCTGACAGCACCATGCTCGATATACGGTCTCTGGGATATTAGATGGATGAGGGACTATAGGTACATGGTAACTGAGGACAGACAGGTCCAATGGATTGGATTCCCCTGTATCGTCTGGGGACTACGGCGTAGTGGCCTAGTACTTCCGTAGTCGATGAGTCGAGTGAATTATTACAGAGATAATAATTCACTTAGTTAGAAGGAGTTCTGACAGGTATGACTCACGGCCAGCTCGATATTGGGCCTAGAGGGTCACACACATATGGTAGGCATTGCGATGAGTAGAGGTTCGGATATGAGATATCCGACGGAGCCCTTGTCTTATTGGATGCAGATCCAATACCCACTAGGGAAAGGACCCATTAGGGTTTTGACACGGGATCTCTATAAATAGGAGGGATTCATAGCCTCATAGGCTAGAGTCTTTGCTTGCCCTTCCTATTCTCCTCTCCCTCTCCACCTCAGAGTAGGCCTGGAGTTTTGAGGAGCGTCGTCGTAACCCTGCTGTGTGGATCACCGCTAGAGAGGAGGACGCTTGACCTCCTTCACCCTCTCCTGAGGATCTGCAAGGAAACAGGGATATACGATCTCCCTAGGTAACATAATCTCTATACGCAGTTTTGTGTTTTGCGGATTTTGCGCACCAATCTTCGCACGACGACGAACATCTTTTTGGGAATCGGGGATTTTTGTTTTCTTGTTCTTCCGCTGCGCATATGATGTCGCCCCCCATGATTTCCCAACAAAGGGGACTCGGATCAATACTCATGATGGTCGATCGATTTTCAAAGTATGCAACTTTCACTACTGCACCCCTACACTGTTCTGCAGAGGAGGCGGCCAAGCTAATGATGAAGAATGTGGTGAAGTATTGGGGAGTCCCGCAAAATATTATCAGTAATCGAAGCGCTCAGTTCATGGGATGATTTTGAACCGAGCTATTCAAATTGTTGGGGTCTAAGTTATACTTCTCCACGAGCCTCCACCCCCAGACAGATAGCCAAACTGAAAGGATAAACTCGCTCCTCGAGCAATATCTTTGACACTACGTGAGTGCCAACCAATGAGATTGGGTGAAGCTGTTGGACGTAGCCCAATTCTCCTACAACTTGCAACGGAGTTCTGCGTCCAACAAGAGCCCCTTCGAAATCATTACAGGACAACAACCGTCGACTCCTCACACCTTGGCTATCGAATACACTGGGAGTAGTCCGTCAGCATATCAGTTTGCCAAAGAATGACACCAAAATGCAGATATTGCATGGGCTTACTTGGAGAAGGCGACTAAAATGATAAAGAAGTGGGCTGACTTGGGAAGGTGACCGCAAGAGTTCAAAGTCAGCGATTTGGTGTTGGTGAAGTTCCAACCAACATCACTCTAATTCTTTAGAAACAAAGTACACAAAGGATTGGTGCGCAAGTATGAAGGGCCCTTCCCAATTATCGGTAGGGTGGGCAACGTCTCCTACAGGTTGCAATTGCCAGCGTGGCTCAAAATTCACAATGTTTTTCACGCCGGCAACTTGAAAGCCTACCACTCAGATCCGCAAGATGCTTCCCGAAGTGTTCCAACTCGGCTACCCCCCACCAGAGCCTCCTACAAGAAGCGAGTTGAAACCATTCTAGCGGATCGCAAGATAAAGCTACCCAATGGAGCTGAGTAGACCGTGTACTTGGTGAAGTGGAGAAAGCTTCCCTGAACTTAAGCAAGTTGGGAGCCCGAAGACACCCTACAACATGAAGAAGCAATCATCAACAACTACCAACAAGCGTCGACGAGGGTGTCGACAGGTTAAGTGGGGGAGAATGTCACGAACGATCGTCACGCACTCGCAACAACTTCATTCAACGAGCCGTTCGTCGCTTTTGCATGCTTGAATAGAGACATGGCAACTTGTTTTGCCATGGTTTTGTGTGTTTTTGCTTGTAAAAATACATGTTCGAACAGGTTATAATGCACAGTGCGATTGCTCACTACGTCAGGTCAAAAAGCCCTAAAATGGCTTCGTTTCCGCGTGTCGCGGGCTATTTTCTGCAACCCGCTACAGCGCGCGAAATGTCAGCCATCTCAACACCCTAGAACCCCCCGGGTGGCACAGGGCTAGATGGGGCTTCGGTATATTGTTGAGCGTTGAAAAATCTTCACAAGTTCGCACGTTGACTTAACAGGAACTTGCCTTCACGCCCGACACTCGGTGAGCAGCTGTTTGTGGACTTGCAACTGTTTGTTCTACCTTCTAAAGTCCTTGTTTTCCTCCTTTCTCTCTTTTCTCTAATGCACGCAAGGTGCTCGCTGAATTGCTTGTAAAGCTTCCCTCTTCGCGAGACGTCAAGACTTGTCTGTTGCTCGTTCTTCGAACTAATCAACTTTCTCTTTTACAGGTCCTTCAGGACTTGAGTGAGGTTGCAAACTGGTTAACCTTTGCGGACGCATATCGCAAGGGCGCGTCAAGACTTAGGCAATCCCAACTAAGTCCGAGAAGTTGGCACAAGGGTGCTTCGCGACTTAGGCAACTCAAGCTAAGTTCGCGTCTTGGCCACAAGGGTGCCTCACGACTTAGGCAATTCCCGCTAAGTCCGTGACAACAAGGACAAGCAAGTTAGGAAGAATGTGTAGCGCACAAAGGTTGGGATGGCTGAGTTTGAGCTATGGCTAAATGTTGGTAACCATACTTAATAGTGCTCAAGACAAGCGAGGCGCTTGGTAAAGGATGAGACCATGCAAGGTGGAATAGGTTGTTCAACGATCGAAAGAGTTGTGCAAAGCTCGCAGAGGTGAGGGGAATTGCTAACTCGAAGAATTCAGCACTCATGCAAGGGCTTGTATGTGAATAATGGAGTGTTCGTGGCCATCCCAAGGCGACCAAAACTCGGCGGCATGGAGCTTTAAAACTTTCTCTTCAACATGAGAAGGATACATCCGTAGGAGGCTGAAGTGTGTAGCGAGTTCAGCATGTTACTAGGCCTTGAGGGGTGCAGCGAGGGCTGCATTGACATAGAGTCATAATCTAGCAAGTGCGTTTGTGAGAGGTAGAACAATGCATAGTTTGTTCAGCAAGGCAGAGTAGTCCAAGGGGATTATGGTCTTTGAAACTTTCATAGAGAAGGAAGTAAAGAGAGAAGTTGCTCCAATGGAACAAATATCCATGAGAGATAAGTCCCGGCTCTCCAGAGGGAGAACCATATGCAACGGACCGCACATGTTGTTCCAACGAGACAAATATCCAGGAGGGATAAGTCTCGGCTCTCTAGAGGGAGAACCATGTGTAACAAACTGCATATGTTGAGGAGGAGTACCTCAAAACAACTCCACAAAGCTCAACGGATCGAGCGAGCGACGAGGAGTCATCGCATGATCTCGCTTGAGATAATGCATTATGGGATGCATTGCGAGATCAAGTTGGGGAGTGATCTAAGGCAACACAAATGAAGGCACACTTGGAGTCGATATGGAGATCAGACTCAATGAAGGGTTGACCCGTGGAATGGTGGGCGTGAGGACCATCATCAACTTAATGCAAATCGAGGAGCGGAGCAACTTGGGTGTAACTTGGCGAAGTACCCAAGCTGCATGAAGGGAGCCAGCAAAGAAGATGGAACATGGAGCAGAGGCACAAAGCTTTCCTTAGACAGAAGTCAAGGACATGAACTCTTGTAGAGGCAAGAGCAGAATCATGTCGTTCCATGGGTCCTTAATTCTGATGGAGCGGACTCATCTTGCATGGTACCAAAGATGAAGGGAGCTTCTGGGCACATGCACCTTATCTCAGAGAAGCATTTGATGGAGAAACCAAGGCGACTAAACTTGTAGAGGCGAAGTTGGGCTCAAAAGGCCTTGGCACGGGGCAAGAGGATGTAGAGACGGATACTCCTGAAGAATATGCCACAGTGCTACCATTCAAGTTGCCATGAAGGAAGTGGTACGCAGCAGAGATTGTGCTTGTAAGGGCAAAGGCCCAGGATCCAGACAATGGTGCACCAATTTCAACGAAGTCGGTGGACTTCGAGAGCTACTAGGCGACGGACTATCCTAGAGCGATGTTTTGTCTAGGTGTGAGCCAAGAGCGGGTGGACGAAGGTTCATTACCAAATGAGTGAACACAATCGAAAGTGGAAGAGGCCCTACGATGTGTTGGCAAAGGCCACACATAGAGGGAACACAATCCGAGTTCATCTCACAAGGATCAGAATGCAATGGAGATCTCACCAGGAGGTGACATGGTGCAGCGGATCGTGATGGAACAGTTCATGGCAATGCGATACACACGAATCTAGTCCCGCGAGGGACTATATCATACGGCGGTATGATCGGGAGCTACTGGAAGCTCTATTTTGGTGAACAACATGATGGTAAGAAGGGCTACGAATTCAAGGAGTGAAAGACATGGTACCACAGAGGCGGGTATTTCGTGCGTGAATCGAATTTTGCATTGGATTGAAGCCTTGGTCATCAGCACAGGAGGGTTGTGTACCACCGAGGGGAATTACTTGGAGAACACGGAGGTGTTGAAGCAGGGGGTCGAAAGGGGTGAAGAAGCGACGACGAGTCCATAGGGACTTAGCTACCTAAAACTAAGCATTGGTTAGAATGGAGGTGGACTCGGAGGAGTGCCACAGAGATAGCTCTACCGATCGCGAAGAAAGGGATGCAGATGCGAGACGACGGATAGTATGGCCATGGGTATAGCAGCACCATGGTACCGCAAAGGCAGGACTTCCGTGAAGTTATCGATCCCTTACTCTCATGGGAGGAGAGTGCTTGGTCGTAAAAGGAGTCGAGGAGGTGGAGAATGCAAAGGCAAACTCCAAGCATCGAGACAAGGCTAAAGGGCAGAGGCCAAGGAACTTCGTAAGACTGGTGTCAACGAGCTTCTCATCAAGATAGTCGAAAGTGGAGGACTTTAGGTCGATGCAAGAGTGCACGACCAAGAAACGAAGCAGGCAGTACGCGGTGTTGTACCTTTGCTCCTTAGTGGAGTAGGCGGCTAGGTTGATGAAGAAGATGGTACAATCCTAGAGGCGACCAAAACTATTAGAGACTTATTCCAAGTTGAGGTGAAAACTTCCTGCATTCTAGAAGTTCGATGGCATTGAGAAGATGAATCACAGTAACTAACTCAATGCAAAGAGTGCAAACACTTCAAGTGCTTCAGAAGTGTGAGCAAAAGGGCAGGTGAAGGCTCTCGATGCATGGAGTATAACCCTCGAGGAGGCGGGCGAAGTCAAGTAACCTTTGCCTTCTCAACTCTTAGGAGAATAGGTGAAACCGAGTACCCCAATTCTCTTATCTATCAAGTAGAGGAGTTATGCACATGTTCAAAGACCCTTCGAAGAAACCAAATGGAAGACTAGTTGTCAAACCCTCACCAATGGTGATCAGTGCTACTGAGAGTAGATTATCTGCTTCATTTTCCAACAGAATGTCAATCGAAAGCGGAAGTTATATGAACCTACTTGGAAGTGACAATTAAGTGAAAGAAGAGTCGATAGGCAAATTTTGTGGAGGAAGGATCCAAAAACTTCAAAAGTTTGCGAGGCGATGCTCGTTAAAGCTCCAACAAGCATCCACCCAATTCAAGTGGCATGAGGCATTTAAGAGACTAGCGTATACTAAGGATAGTCTTTTCCTTCATCTGAAGGATCTGCAGGAACCAAAAATAATCAACACAACTCAGCCAACTCCACACTAAAGTCAAAGTCATTGGCGAGTTGAAGCAGCATGACGGATTAAAAGTTCGACTACTCAACAATAGCAGTGGAGAGCAATTAGGAGCCAAGAGGTGCATTGTAGTTGGAGCGAAAGATTAAAGACTCAGCAAAGGCAAGGAATTGCAATGTTGGCAAGGGCTTCGACAAGGATGTAGAAGGTGTTGGAGATGGAGGAGCAAGGAGAAACAGAATACTACGATACAAGTAAAAAGAATCCTTTCGACTCAAGAAAACTGATGTAGTATTAAAAACAGGAGAATTGATAAGACACTTACAAGATACCAAATGCACACAGATTCTCTATCTTTCTCTGCTTGCTATCTCAATCTCTCAATCTATATCTCAATACCTTGCTACATGAACTACGGTCCTATTTATAGGACCTAATGACAACCACCCTATAACTACTAGATCATGAGGTGGTTAATGAAACCACCTTATAACTACTGGATCATGATCAAGTGGTTATTGAAATCATCATGTAGCCACTAGATCATGATAACAATCTAGATAGATAACTATGAATCAAATCTCAACAGAAGGAATAAGTGGGGGAGAATGTCACAGACAAAATGGTAAATGGGGTGTTCGATGTAATACTTATGTATGTCCGTGTCTTTCGGTTTTATTTATGTTTTGCACAGCATATAAAGGGCTGGCAGTAGGCTTAGCAGTCCTATTTTCTTTGGTTTTGGTGGCCATACTAGGCATGCAAACAAAGGTTGTGTCATGTGGCCACTTGTGGGGATTTCAGTCTGTAATGGACCATTTTGGATCTTTTGTTGTGCGACCGTTTAGAGCTTGTAAAGTCTGTTTGTAATTTGCATTGGTTATGAAGTGTTTACTGAAATGATTACTTGTGGATCCCGAGTGAGACGCTTTCTCTAACCCGTTTTCTCTTTTGTAGGTCCTAAGGGACCATGGGAGGTTTCAGGGAGGTTGATCTTTACGGACGGACACGCAAAGGTGTCGCACGACTTAGGCAAAACCAGCTAAGTCCGTGACCACGCCCTAAATAGGGGCTACAATATGAGGAGGAGAATGAGAGAGGAGAATAGAAGGTAGCCAAAAAGAACCTAGCTCAAGGCCCTTTGGTTCCCTCCTATTTATAGAGGTCCCTGGTCAACTTACCCTAATGGATCCTACTATATTGGGTACTAGATCTCCATCCAACTACTCATGCTACTTAGATTAGTCGATCTTTACCCAATAATCTCTCATTGGCTCTTATTGGATCTGATCCATAGGATCCAATAATTCATGAGCTTATTGAATATCTAATAAGATAGGGACTCCAACGGATATCTCATATCTGAACCTCTACTCATCGTAACACTTGTGATCCTCTAAGCCCAATATCGAGCTGGTCATAAGTCATACATGTCAGAACTCCTTCTGGATTAGTGAATTATCATCTCCATAATAATTCATTCGACTTATTGATTGCGGGCGTACTAAGCCACTACGTCGCAGTCCTTAGACGATACAAGGAAATCCAATCTATTGGATCTATCTGTCCTCAGTGACCATGTATCTATAGTCTCTCATCCATCTAATACCTCAAAGACTATATACCGAGGATAATGCTATCATATCCATATGATTTCTACTCAAGTTTCGCTCTAATCGGATTCTCTCGAAGAACTCTTTCTTTTTCAATCTGAATGACCCTAGCCAGGGATTTGTCTAAGCAAGAACACATGGGATATTCCTCTCATGACACTGAGAGCGAATGATCCTCTACTGACACTCAGTAGCCCTCGTAAGGTTGGTACCACTCTTGATGACCGGCTGTGCTAGATCTGGAACTTCTAGGCTTATAAGTCTGGTATCAAAGAGTGGAGTACTCATAAAGGACATCCTTGGTGTCTCAAGTCTAAGGACCAAATATACCATTGAGACTACGGAATCACTGTCTAACAATAAGGTATCATCAACTATCCAACATTCCATAAGCGGATCGTGAACTCATTCTTCAATGAGCACATGCACTATATCCCTAGTGTCCCCACACAAGCAGCTATGAGACCAGTTGCCTCCATCATATAGATGGGTATATAGTACACCAGTCTGTCCGGTTGTCTCGATGTCCCTCTCGAATAACCTATAACTGAGATTATTTATGGTCTATGTTTAAAGACGAATCGGTCTTATTATCGTGATCTCAATCTGATTCGCATTATATATATATATATATATATATATATATATATATATATATATATATATATATATATATATATATATATATATATATATATATATATATATATATATATATATATATATAAAGTGATAAAATACCAAATAATATAATAAACAAAAAGAGTGTGTATCATATCACACGTGTCATCACTCACGTGATTGACTTGCAGGGCACATATGACTAGCATTATATATATCACCATCAAAATAATATTTATGAATACTAATTTATAGACATCGAAACTATATATATATATATATATATATATATATATATATATATATATATATATATATATATATATATATATATATATATATATGATCAAAATCGAAAAAAATAGAAATAGAAATATAATAAAGATATTGATTGCCCACTCTCTCTAGTATTGGAAAGTGTGAGATTAAAAGAGAAACTCTATGTGCCAATCAACATTTCTCACAACAATAATATTAAAAACTAAAAACAATGCTTTCACATTACAATGCTTTCACATTAATGTTTATCTTCCATTAAACTCTATCGAGGGACGTCTAAATATTTCTATTATTTCGAAAACTGCCACTTATAACAATTAAACAATCATCTCGAAGGAGACACCACCTTTGCACCTCACTAGAACTTAACAAGCCCACCTAGGCAACCCCTAGGCAATTAGGCAATGTTTAGGTCATCAATGTAATTTACTTAATAATTTGAAGTGTAGAGCAGTTCTCCTGTAACCCATATGACTCAAACGTTATGCTCCTTGCCTCTCACCATAAGACAACCAATCAATAATTTTTATTTTCAAAAAAATTAAGACAATGAGGAATATAGAGAAGAGTAAATGTTGGGGTAAGAATATCGTCATCAGAATCATAAAATTTCTCCTTTTCTTTATTCCTTTCTTCTTCCATATTCTCCCTACACACGTTACAGTTCAGAGGTGCATTAGCACTAGCCTTATTCAACATAGCACATATTTGTTAAAGAATCTTTAATGCATACAACTATTAACAAAATGTTAGAATCTTATATTTGATGGAAAGTTAGGTTAAGTATGTCAGGCTTCCGTTGAGAACATAGTGCATTACCAAGTAAGTGGCTTGAAATGCAAAATTATTACTCGAGAAAATAGTGATTGATCAAGTAAGCATAGTCCATGCAAGTAACTATTTGTTTTTAAAAGCCTTAGAACAATGACTGATTCACAAAATGCAAGAAATAAAATTATTATGTAAAAATGTAATGTCAGGATTGAAATCAAGAATAGTATATCCAAGACAGAAGCTGTACACCTTTTGAACATGATAATTAATAGGATAATTAAATGTCATGAAGCAACGCATCGTGATATGCAATCTGCATAAGAAAGAAGCTAGACTTGTCTTCTCTTCACTTCCTATTTTTAGGACCACTGTAATTAATAGAATGAGGATCTATCAAGAGACGAGATAAGAGATCTCTACGGCCATGATATAATCCTTAAAAGGTCCTGCCTATGTATAGGCATGAGTAGAAAGTTTAGGAAAGGCAATTACTTTTCTTAGTAATTACCTCTCATCAAAGTCATCTTCTAGGAAAACCTCATATAATTCGACTTCTATACTATTGGTTGATAACCATGATGAGAATCCAATCAAATCTATAATATATCTTACATAATTAAATAAGCTCATATAATCTAACATTCTCCTATTTGGCCTATTAATTGGTAAGATATAAAATGGTTCAAAATCAAAATAAATAAAATAAAATTTATTTAAAAATAATTTTACCCAACTAGATTTTAAAATTTTAAAAAATATTTATATGCGCATGAATTTAAAAACAAACCAATAAGTTCAATAATTAGAACAATACTACATTGAGTCTGATTAGTAATGCGAGTCATAACGATCATATGTCATCAATTTTATACTTTATTCTATGTCTACAACAACACAGTTGGTCTTTCCTAATACAATCCAAAATAACCTCTAATTTATCTTGTCAAGACCATCATATTATTCACATTTAACCATAATATGTACATACATAAATGTGAAACGGATTGGAGAAATAAATAACTTTAATTATATAAACAAGAATGTCAATTATAATGTTCACTCCAACATGCATCATCATAACTTTTATGAGTAGCTCACGAACCCAATCATAAGAACATATATTCTTTCAACTCAGGTTCTTAATTAACACTAATTGTTTTTAGACTCTTTCTCTAACCACCAAGTATTTTATGTCAATATGCTTATAACTACTATAGTATTTGTCATTCTTAGAGAAGAAAGCTACTACGGTATGTCACAAAATATTTTCAACAACTTGACAATTGAGTCTAACACTACCAAATCTTGAGATTAAATTTCATAGTCATAAAGCTTGTTTAGTAACCTCAAAGTATACCACAACATAAGCTTCTACTATTGATAATATAATTTACATTATATTAATCTTGTAAATTGCTCCTCCAACTAATGTAAACAGAAATCATAAAGTGGACTTCCTATAATCGAGATAATTTACAAAATCAATATATAAAAATATCATTATTTCAAGCTGATCTGATTTTTTGTATATGAGCATATAGTTTTTCATCCCGTTGTTACTTTCTTTGTAACTTTTCAATATTTTATTATTGGGTAACTCTAATATCTATCCAGTATTCCAATTACAAAACTAATATCTGGTCTGATATAGGCTTAGTATATAATAAACTTTCAATTGTGCATGCATAGGAAATATTTTCTTATATTTATTTTTTTATTTGATTATTTTCTAAATCAATTTTAAAAAATACTGGCTTTGATTAAATCTTACACCTTTATCATTTACTGAATAAAGCTACATACTAAATCTTTTCAAGACTTAATTAATAAGTTATTTATGAGATAGTCTTAACAATTATTGAGATGTATACTTAAATATCTCTATGTCAATAAGATAAATTGTTTTAATCATATCAATCATTTTAAAATTTTTAAAATTTTTGATGAGAATTTTTTTAGTTTCGTACAGTAAACCAAGATCATTATTGACAAGCAATATATTATCCACATACAAGATCAATATAACAAGCTTACTCCCACTGATCTTTAGATATAAATATTGATCAATAGTATTTTTCTTAAATCCGAAGGAAGTAATAGTATCATGAAACTTTATGTAACATTGCCCAGAAGCTTGTTTATAGTCATAAATAGATTTTTTTAATTTATATATCAAATTTAATATTTCTTTCTTTTTTCTATGAATCGTTTAGGTTAATCTATGTAAATTTTCTTATCCAAACTTTCATTCAGAAAAATTATTTTCACATTTATCTGATATAACTCAAAATAATAAGGAGTCATTAATGTCATAATAAATCTTACCAAGTCAATTAGATAAACTAGAAAAATATCTCGCATTGCTTAATGCTTTATTTATGAATAAAATCTTTGACTATAAGTTTAATTTTATATCGTTTGATATTACTCTTCAAGTCATGTTTAGTCTCAAAGACTCATATATAATTGACTCTTTTATAATTATTAGGTAATTAAATGAGTTCTCGTACATCATTTTCGTCTATTGATTCCAACTCTTTTTTTATTGTATCATGCCACTTTTCATAACTTGTAAAGACAATAAGAGATCCTCGTGATTCTTATCATAATATGATATTTGTAAATATATCACATAATTATAAAAATGACATATCTCCTTTCCCTTTAAGATTTTCATAAAACTATCTTTTTTTATTATTCTACAAGTCATCGATAGTGATATCGACATTATGTGAGAGTACATTAATGTTATTTTATTATTCGTCTTCATCAAGTCATTTAATGATTAGAGGAACAACAACTTCCCGAATATAAAATGATGAAGGAGTATCAACTTGTATCTCCTATATATCAAAATTAAATTTCAAAATCTTCACTCCCACTGATTCGTTATTTTCTAGGAATCTTACATTATCATATTTAACTATCCTTAAACGATGATTAGGTAATAAATCTATACTCTTTTGAATTTTTTTAGATAAATAATAAAGTACCCAAAAATAATCCTTGAATCCAATTCTTTTTCATGTGAATTAAAAAATATTATGTCTGCAAGACAATCTTAAATATGTAAATGTTTCGAAAGGAGATGATGAAACTAACTTACTAGAAACCTTATTGAAAATATACATAATCATCCTTAGAGATTCATCTCACATTGATATGACTTAATACCAATCGTAAGAAATAAAATTATTATACGAAAATTTAATACTAGGATTGAAATTAAGTATCGTAAATCCAAAATAGAAGATGCATATCTTTTGAACACAATAATCAATAAGGTACCTAATATGTCATGAAGGAATACATCATGATCTGCATGTGTCATGAAGGAATACATCATGAATCTGCACAGGAAAGAAGCTAAACTCGACTTTTCCTATCTTTCTATTTTCAAGACCACTCTAATTAATTAAATAGTAACCTATCGAAAGGTGAGAGAAGAGATCTTTATAATCATGATGTGATCCCTAGAAGATTCTGTTTATATATAGGCAAAAACAATAGATCTAGAAAATATCTAGGAAAAATAATTAGGAGAGTCGTTCGAGGTTATCTCTTAAGAATTTATATCATAATTAGACTTTTATTCTATTAATTGATAAATATGATCAAAATTTAATCAGATATATAATATATCTTACCTAATTAAATAAAATCATATAATCTAACACATTGATCTTACAATGATTATCTTATAGCAATTACTTTATATTACTCACCCATATATGAGATGTCATTTGGCTCCCAGTCCTCCCTAAAGGCATCAGTTGGCAGCTCTATCTCAACCAGAGCAAGTGTTTGTTCAACTCGTTGGGTGTATGCTCTCCCCTTTGAGTTCACAACCAACCACTGCCGATCCCATCGAAGTCCTAAAAGCAATTGAAATAAACGTCATGTTAATCACACTCAGGAGCACTTGGCACAAAGAGCCCTATGCCAACCTAAGAAACATGTAGTCACAAAATAAATATATAAATGGTAAATACACACGTAAATAATTTGACTTCTCTACAGCAGAAGCAGAAGAAAGAAAAAGCAAAAGCCTTTGCTCCACATAAAATCCCAAAATACCAAATCAAAACTCAACACATCCCACAAGTAAATCAACAAAGCTGTCGGAATCGGAAAGAAATGAAAGTATCAGCGAGGACAACGCTGCCGCCTAAGAAACTCTCGAACCGACATCTCTCATCAATCCTCCGAAGAGGAAGGGAAATCTGCTTGGAGTACCCGTGGAGGTGATGCAGGCTCGAGGGACAGAGATTCCACGGCAAGACTTGATAGGGTAGACGAAGATTGTGGCGACCGTGGCGGACGCCACCGGCTCCCGCGATCCGAAGACGGAAGCAAGAATCGAGGAGGCTTTCTCCATTTCCTACGCTACCGTAAGTGCCGAGTCACTTGCTCCCGCCGCTCGGCTACCACCGCCTTCTCCTTGCCCGATGTTTTATATAGTAGGATGCAGTCGACAGGTGCCAAAATCACGATTGTTTCACATATATATCCTTGCGAAGTATCGAAAACAACGAATTTATCCTTATATATATATATATATATATATATCGATCATCTCTTCTCTCACCTCTCGATAGGTTTCAAACTTAAAAAAATATTAAAGTTTGAAAATATTCACTATAACGTTTCAATGTTTTACCTGTCTTCGTATAATTTATTATTACCTCCTTCTTATACCATCTTCATTCTCGTCGGATCTAGGAGCATTGTGCTTATAAAAAAGATGAATTATTCATGAATAAAAATATAAATGATTAGGAGAGATAAGGAGACGGAGATCAACCTTATGTGTAGAGATATATGAGATCACAGATGATTATTGACGAGATAAAAAATGACAATTGATGAAAGGATATTTTAGATATTATTTCAATTAGAAGTAATATTTAAAAAAAAATGACATCGATTGGGAATCATCTTTCTTATTGATTATTTAATTCATCAAGATCATGTATATATTTTTTTATTTCTCTTATGAATATCATAAATAGAGTAAAGCTAAATGGTTCTGTTTTTACGTCGACAACAAATGTCAGCAGCAGAATCCCAAATCCGAAAAGGCGAGGGGAAGATAAGGACGCCAACAATGAGGGTCAGTGACTTTTGCGAGCAGAAGACGTCATGCGTGGTTCGCGAGAACGATAACCAGCGTGAGGTGACGTGAGAAATCACAGACACGCATCATAACGTTGTGAAGATTTCAACTGCCACGCTCACATGCTTTAATCAAAAGGAATTCTCGGAAAATAGTTACCGGTTTTGATTCCTTTTATTTTTTTTGGAAGATAATCTTATTTTACCCCCTTTTTTTTTTTTCCTACATAATGCTTTTTATTTACAGTTTTACCCCTAAAGAAAGGATCTGAAAGTCTTTTTCTGGGGCGGGCTTTTGAATTTTTGTTTAGACAAGTTTTTGGATCGATAGATTATAAAGCATAAAACAACCAGTTCGAATCAATTCTAACACCTCCAAAATTTTTTTATCAGATAGCTTTGAAATTATAAAAATATAAACTTAAGAAATAAAATTTAAAATTTATAAAAATTAAAATAATTTAAAATACATCTCAATATAAAATTTTCTTAGCATAGCATTTTAGCAAAATAATTATATAATTTTAATAGAAATAAAAAATATTCTAATATTTGTATAACTTAAATATTATATTAAAAATAAGAGTTGGATCATACATTTCTTAATGATTTCTAGAAAAATATTTTTATAATTAATTTAGTTTGGTTTAGTTCATCGGACCAATGCTTGGTGCATGAAGCCGGACCATGAAAGAACTAGTCTTAAAGAGATGAAGGGCTGATTACAAATTACTTGCTTGTATTTGGACCTATTAATAGTATTACAGTTTTTCTATTTAGAAAATTTATATTAGGATCTTTATAATTCTGAAAATAAAATAAATAATTTTATTTGTCCTAACGTCATCAATTGTCTTGACGAAAAATATAATACATTATACAACATGCTAGATCGATGTAAAATTGATGGACAAAAAGATAATTTTAATATTTTTTTTTCAATGACTTTATCAACAAAAATATAATTTCAACATGTTGGAAACAAAAGGAATATTAAAATTATATTTTTTGCTTATTATTTTCATACCAATCTAGTATATGATATCACGTGTTGTGTTTTCGTCAATGCAGTTAGGAAAAGTGAAGTTATTTATTTTTTTTAGAATTATAAAAATTTTAAATATAAATTTTAAAATATACTAATATGATTTAAATATAAAAGATAATATGTAATTAGTAAGATGAGATAAAAGAGGAGAGGAACAATATAAGTAAAATTACTTTTGACATTTTAAGAAAGAAAAATGAAAAGTGTGTGAGGTCACTTTTCCCGCTGATTCGATATGTTGACTTGCACGATTCCCTCTCAAACGCAAATTTGACTTAATATGTTGGGAACATGTTGACGTTGAAGGTTTCACAATCTTCGATTCGATCTTTAAAGCATGATAGATTCCATTTTTTAGTACGATTCATATAATATTTAAATCCTCCAGCCATAGTCACAGGTTGAACCAGTGTTGCACTCTGATGTAATCCACAAGCACACCGATTCCACATAGACAACTTATAATAGTTCTTCTCTCAGGCCAAACACCATCGTCTCTTTCCTTTTACCTCCTCATCCCCTCTCTCTCTCTCTCTCTCTCTCTCTCTCTCTCTTTTCTCGCTCGTAGCACCTTTTTCCTTACGTCTGTCTTTACCTTCTATCCATTTCTTTTTCCTTCGACAACTCTTCTATGATAGCCCACTCCTCTCCCTTCTATAGGTCTTTCATCGATTCATTTCTATTATGTCTTCTTCCTATGGTTATTATACTCATCTTTGCTATCCTTTCTTGTCGTATTATAATTTTTATTTCTAGACATAAATTTTGACATGGCACACATTATTGTAAAGGAACACTCGACTGAACATTTTGTACAGCCATATCAGAGAGAGGTTAAGGACGTCAAGACAATAAGAAGACTCTTCTTCTTGCTTATAAAATATTCATGAGTGCATCAAACCACTATATCATAAACGAGACATTATTAGTGATAGACATGCATTATTGGTGATGGACCAACACATGCCATCCTTTTTGGCAACCAAAATTTTCCACAATAGGAGAATTAATTGTCTACAATGTTCAGTTGTAGACAAATGCAAATGCTGAATAGTTTGATAGCCATGCTTGTCCGCTTGTCCTTGCCAGTTGGATGCGGTCTATGATCACTCTTCCATCTTCTATGTGGTGTTTTGGGGTTTTGATTGATGATGCCATCTATTACTTGGTGTAGTTAACATAAATGTTAGTATAATCAACGTTTTCCGGTTCTTTATTGTTGTTTCATTATCCATGATATCAATATTACATTAATATATCTTATTATTGTCATCTAAACATAAATTGAATAGGTATCTTTTGAGCGACTTTTAATTTTATTTATTATTAAATATTATTTTTTAATTTCTAAATAAACCTAATCACGATTCCAAAATCATCGATTCTGATTTCACAATACTTGGAATTGGAACCAAACCTTCAAGGGTTAGTTCTCGTTCGATTGATTTTAGTTTTGGTTTGAATCATTAATTTTAAATATTTTTTTAAAATAAATATATAAAAAAATATATTATATTTTTAATTTTTAATTTTTTTTAAATAATGAACTCCTATAATGACTCAACGAGTATAAACATATAATGTCATAACTTAAAAAATTGACATAATATTAAGTAAAATAATTATCGGACGTTACGATGGTCCTTTCAGTAGACATATCAATGAATAGGATATTGTTGTCTTCTATACTTAAACTTCAACTAATTCAAGGGGCATGCTTGATTTGGTTTTATCTAGGATTTATCCTCTCACACAGAAGACTCGATACTAGAGTTATTAGTATCTGTCTCGTGATCTTTACTGACATTGAAAATATTGTTGTACATCATATCTACTATTCTAAAATAGAAAACTCTACACCTATAATGTTGTCCGCAAACTGAAAATAAGTTCGAGCTTAATAATCTCCTTGATATTTTTTATCTTTGTATTAATAGTTTTTCTCCCTTAAAAATTTTACTATTCCCACTAACTTGATCAAAGTTTTGAAGGTACCATGTTCTCGAACAAAGTTAGCACTATAATGATCAAACAAGTTATTGATCAATTTTTCAATATATATAATTTTATCATCAAGATCAACATCTACTCCTAAACTTTCAAAATAAATGGGTAAATAATCATCTAGGTCATCTTATGTAATGCGAGGATAAAAAATACATGCAACTAACTAAACGGATGAAATTTCAAGAAAATAATTTATTCAATTTTATTTTATAGCCATTATTATCATATTTAAATCATTATCATTTTGATATTCTTCTAATGCACCAACAATATTAATGCAAATAACAAAAAAATTATGTGCAGGATAATAAACATCATATAAGGTATATGTTGTATTATTAAAAACTTTTAAAAGTCTTTCATACACGTTTTAATGCTGTGAATATAAACAAAATTTGCCTAACATTATTTTTAATAAAAGTGTATAATAATTCTTTATATTCAAATGATTCTTTAAGCAATTTATATGTAGAATTCTATCAGGTAGAAATATCCCTATAAAATATTTTGGGCCTTTTATCATTTAACTTATAAAATCTTATCCATTCTTTTATTACTTGTGGATGACCCCAATGAAATAGTTTGCTTAATAGGAGAACAAAAAATTTAAGAGATCTAAGTCGTACATATAAATTCAAAACATGATAACAAATTGATAAATTGATATAATTTTGGAATAGAAGTAGTATTTATCGATGCGTTATCAAAATCAATAAAAAATTTTAAAAATAAAAATAACATTTTTATAATTATTTGTATCATTCTATAAATATTATTGGTTGTATGTAGTTCATTGAAAACTCTAAAAACAATAATACATTTTTGTATTTTCCATCCACTGTATGGCAGGTGGATTGTAGGAATATATTTGCTAGTGATCATTTCAAATATCAGCACAAATAGAAACATGATCGTCCAAAGCTTTAAAATTTTTTATATTCTTTTATTTTTTATAAAGATTATGTAAAGAATGAGTAAGAGTCGTACGAGAACTCGTTGTGCGATAAGATTTAAAATCTCTTGATAATAATCAATAAATGTAACTTTTTATCAAAACTAAAAGATAAATATTTAATGATAATTAATTTGACTAATGACTTATGAGTTTTTTAAAAAGAAAATTGATTCCTATCCATACGGACGTATTAGAAAGTTTCTTCTAATATTTCATATTCTCTTTTATATTTAAAAATTTAGCTATAGTAATTATATAAAATATAGAAAGAGCAATCGACATTACAAACTTTCTTGAAGTATAATTTGAAGATATCTAACTTTAGTTTGGCTGTCATATCAATATCCTCTGAAGTGTTGATATACTACTTTCTTAAATTATCATAATTAGATAGAGCTTAAGAACGAGAGATTTGAAGGGTATTTATAGGGTTTTCATATTGTTTTTCCTAAAAAATAACTATTATGTGATAGACAGAAGGGACAAATATTTTTTTAATTATATTTTTAATTTAAAAATAATTAAAAATAATTAAAAATATCCCTAAATGTAATTATTTATATAATTGTTGAGAGGGGCAAATGAGTCATTTACTCATCCATCGATCGTTTAAGCTCAACGATCTTCAACACCTTATTGATAGGGGATGCCTTTTTCTTTTTTCTTTAAACTGTCATATTGATATCGATGATTTCAATTATCAAAATTTATGAATCATAATCCAACAGTCACTCCGTGGTTCCAATTTGGTTCAATTCCGATTCGAACTATTTCTAACATCTAACATGTTTTAATTTTAATTAGAGTTAAGTTTGTATTATTCATACAACTAAACTCTAAATCATAACAAGCAAAGGCATAAAAAAATTATAAATAAAAGGGGAGAGGATTTGCACTAATAATTCTTCGAGCTCTCTAATTAAGCTACTATGTTCCATTGTAATGACGGAGATGAATGAACTAAGTGCCCTTTTAACTCTGGACTTGGCTGTAACATATGTATATCTAAGATATTACGTATACATGTCTCATTAATTATACTTTAAAAGTATAAAAGTGAGCAACTATTAACTCACTATTACTCCAGACTAAATTGTTTCATCCAAACCCTAAATTTTCTAAGCCTAAACCAATAAATTTGAGATTTTGGCTAATCGGATTTGACCGGATGAAAAAAATTTCTTAACTAAATTTCAAGATATGGGATATATATATATATATATATATAAACTTGGAATTAACCTATGTTTAGAGAATTAGGCTGAATTTGACACACACACATACACATACACATACACACATATATATATATATATATATATATATATATATATATATATATATATATATATATATATATATATAAAATTAATTAATGAGGCTTGGAATCGGTCCATATACCTACAAAGCCCATAAACTATTTAGAGAATTAGGTGAGGATTAGGCCCAATTCTACTACAGCCCACGTAGCCCTGTCAACCAAAAGCCTCTCTCTCTCTCTCTCTCGTGCTATCTCACCATCGACAATCCATCGAACACCATGCGGGGCTTCGGCAAGCTAGCCGCAGTCTCCGGCCGGCCCATGACCGTCCCCGCCTCCGCCGCGGCGGTCTCCTACTCCACCTTGACTGGTGGAGGCGGTGGAAGAGGAAGAGGCCGGGGTTCTGGGACCCCGTCCCGTATCCCGGACCAACCCGATTCCAACGCCGGTGATGACGACCTTTTCGCCCCTCCAGGCGTCGGCCGCGGGAGGGGACAACCCGTGCTTCCTTCGTCTCCCGTCCTTCCCTCCTTCTCGTCTTGGTTGTCTTCCGAGAAACCCGCCGTCGGGCGTGGCCGCGGTCGCTTAGCGCCGCCTCCGCCGGATTCCTCCGAAACCTCTTCTGATATGCTACCTAAAAAGCCCATATTTTTCAAGCGGGAGGATGTCGCCGTATCTCCGGTAGAGAAGCCTGAGTTTGCCGATGCGGATGAAGTCGAACCGCTTCCTCTCAGCCTGTCCTCTGGACTCGCTGGTGCCGGAAGGGGCAAGCCCACCCGATCGGCTGAACCCGACTCCAGGGCGCGCGAGGAGAACCGGCATCTCCGGCCAAGAGCGGCTCCAAGGTCGACACTGGGAACATCTGATCAGACGTCGAACCAGCCTAGAATGGGACGGGAGGAGGCCGTGAGGAAGGCGGTGGAGGTCCTGTCTCGCGGCGGCCCCGGCGGTGGGAGGGGTCCTGGTAGGGGAAGAGGAGGGAGAGCAATGATGCGAGGAAGAGGGAGAGGTGGGAGATTTAGGGGACGAGGAGCGGGGGAAGCTGATGAAGATATTGGCATTTACCTCGGAGACAATGCTGACGGGGAGAAGCTGAAGAAGAGGCTTGGAGAAGAGAAGATGAAACAGTTGTCTGAAGCGTTCGAGGAGATGAGCTGGACAGCTCTGCCTTCTCCATTAGAGGACGCATATTTGGATGCTGTACATACTAACAACATGGTTTGTCAGGCCACCTTTGTTGTATTGTGCAAGTTGTCTTCTCTGTTATCTTGCTCTAGCTTGATCTTTTTGTTTGTGCAGATCGAATATGAACCGGAATACTTGGTTGATTTTGATAATCCGGATATTGATGAGAAGCCTCCAATGTCCCTTCTTGAAGCACTGGAGAAAGCTAAGCCATTCTTGATGGCATATGAAGGGATACAGAGCCAAGAAGAATGGGAGGTGATTTGTTGTGCTGTTGGCTTGTTTTAGATAGAGAAGTCTATTCTTGTTAATAAGTTCTCGACCTTCTACATTATGAAAAGTAGTTGATGGTCCTCCACCGAAGGTGGTCATTCCCAATATATAACTTACGGGCTGGAATTGTTCCATGCAACTTTTATTTTTGTACATCTTTACACACAACAAAATTTGAAGTTCATAGAGCCAAATCTGACCATTATCTGCCTGCTAGAAGACTTAGATGCCAGCTGCACCTGTTGAGTGGTTGTTCCATTTTCAGATAGTTTTGATCCAGACATTATGGTAGCTTTTTGGGTTTTTTTTATCTCCAAGGTGTTATCTGTTATGCATACATGTGTAGATACAACTTGGAATCTGATTGGAATATAATAGGCTTCACTGATCTGACAAAAAATATTGGTACATTCTTCTATATAAGCTGCTTTAAGCATTAAGCTCTATACTGTTTTGTCTTTGCTTTACAATTTGCTCCTAGGATAAGAAATTAAAGATGTCAACAAGACCCGTATTGTTACATTGTTCATCAAAATGCTGTGCAAACCAATTTATCTTCAGATAATAACTGTCGAGATCAATATTTGTAGAAAAAAAAAAAACGTAGACTCAGAATCTCAAGAATCTAATGCATCATAGGACAATGGGTGAACTGGACTGATATAAAGTGATGATTGCTGGCTAAGATCACACAGAGTGCCAAAAGTTCAAAGGAGTAGTGACAAACTGATCTAACTTCAATGGTGAGCCTTGAGCAGATCTATAAAATTGGAAGTGAATGCATAAATTTGTGATTAATTCAAATTATTATTGAAAAAAGTTCTCTAAAGTTGACTTCAAGTAGTTGTTAAAAGAGTTTGAATTTTGTAGTTATGGTTTTACGTAATTCCTCTTCCAATTTCTGCTTTGCACCATAATAATTTGGTATCTATTTATCATATCAAGGCAATGAGTTCCGACATGGTATATCCTAAACTGTTTTGGAACCAATATGCAAGTGGAATTCTCAAATGGTTGTTGAAGTGCTTGTTCTTTTGTTTCAACTTCTATTACAAAAGAAAATTGTTTTTATTTAATCCCTGTACGAATTATTGTAGAGTTGAAGAGTGTAAACCGCTCCCAAGGCATGATTCGATAGCAGGTTTGATGCCTTTTTGGATTTTGTTAGCTTTTCAGATATTGCAGAAGCTACACTCTTTTCCAATTGACTATTAGTGGTGAAGACTATAGATGCTTGACTGTCTTTTGTAGTTTATAGCATTGCCTGCACCTTGGTACAAATGACTTGTTGATGACTTGTGACTTATAATTACTGCACCTTTATCATTTGGCTTTTTGCAAGTTCATTTATCTCTACTTTGTGCTGCATGTTAAATTGTCTCGGTAAGAGGAAAATATGATGTTGTTTTTATCTTAGTCCTTTTTTAGTTTAAAACTTGAGAAATCTATTTGGATGCTCTTTATTCAAGCAACTGTTAAACACACCACATCTTGATTATCATCACCTGTCTTGAAATATTGTGTGCACCTTGTTGGTAGCATCTTGTTTCTGTTGCAAGCTTTTTTTAATGGTTTTGGGACTTATATCCATGTGAAGATAGATATCATATTCTTCCTCTTTCTAGATTCTCTTGGAGCTGTGAATTTTTTCCCCTTAGCTGCACTGTATTTTTGTTGTTCAAACAGTGTATCATCATTCTAGTTCCTTCATTATTTCAAATATGACTGTTTCAATCACAAAATCAGTTTCTGTGGTAATATTGGGTCAAAACTATATCCTTTCTTTTGCGTTTTGTCTTTACATGAACTTAAAATTGTAAGTATTGATGTCTTAGTTGTGGCTACCAGTTAGAAATTTCATGTATTATTTCGTGAATTTTCTGATGTCCAATTTCCTAAACTAGGAAGCTGTGAAAGAAATTATGGAAAAGCTACCTTATATGAAAGAGCTTATGGATGTTTACTGTGGACCTGATAGAGTTACTGCTAAGCAACAACAGCAAGAGTTGGAAAGAGTGGCAAAAACTCTTCCAGAGAATGCAGCTTCTTCCGTGAAGAGGTTTACTGAGCGAGCACTTCTGTCTCTGCAGGTTGTCTTCATATTCATAAGTCTTTATGTTTCAATCTGGACCATGATTTTTACACGTATAAAGCCTTTTTTTTCAATAGAACAAGCAGTCAATGCATATATTTGCTTTAGATGTTTCAATACACTACATTTTGTTTCACTCTCTACTATTTAAAATTCTTGACTTTCATGTAGAACTATTTTTGTTTTCTTTTTAGGAAAATCCATGCAAAATTCTAATAATCAGTATTTTGATTCTGTAAAAGACTTAAGTAGCAACTCTGATGAAGACATCACATTAGTTTCTGACGAATTGAAGGACTCAGATGTTTTTTCTGATATTGTTAAGGAAAAAACCCATGTAAAAATGTTGCAATTCTTGGGATCAACTATCTTTCTTTGGCATGCACAACCCGTCTATACATCCAGCAAGACTCTGTAGTATCATTTACGGACACTTAATTGGATATTGTTGACTGTCAGAATGCAAATGGTCCAAGGGATGGGCCTATTATCTTAATTTAGAGGTTGCTTGGATCCTTATAGCTTGCATACCAGAATAATAGATTATTTATGGATCTAGTTATTTGACATCCATAAATTAAATCGTGGTTGTTTGGATCTTTGTTATCTTGTTTGGTTGTCTGCATTAGATACAAGTTAGTGCATTGGCAAATGCCTCATATGGAGTTAATGCAGGAACTGTACAGCCAGAACCTGCATCCATATAGCTGCATGCCTGTATGCAGGATCCAAAGAGCCCTAGTATATAAGACAGGGTGTCACTGCTTCTACTAAAAAGAAAAAGCAAGCAGATGCAAACAAGTTGAAAGTCATATTCTTTTTCTGAAGAGTGAATTCATCTATTTTATTGTCTAGAATATATCAGATTGACGCCTTGAGGAATAGATACTAACCCTTACCGCTGTTAAATTTGATGCTAGTCCCTTTCGGAAGGATTTTTATAGTTTATAGTTTATACTAAATACAATTAATCTTTTAACTCTCTACATTCCTCTTTAACAATGTGTCACAAATATACTTAATCATAGGTTGGTTTATTGAAATGTGTGCAGTTGTAGAATGTTTCTACTACACTGCATCTTAGTTATGCTTTAGGGTTTAAAAAAATCAAAACCCCAATTTCCCGGAACCTTAGCAATAGGCGAGGCTCTGGAGCGATGGTTCTCAATCCCATTAACAATAGCGAGAGGCAAGACTGGTGTCACAGACTGGAGTGGTCTGTCTCTGGTCTCTTTCTGCTGGTGAGAGATCATGTTAGCTGATGCTTGCCTAATCTCCCTCCATGCAGCCTTTTCCCCAAATTTGTCTTTTTTGGGAGTAAGGCTTAGAGTCGCTTCATGTTGCTTCGCTTGTGCAGCTCACAGATATTATTTAGTGTATTTTTTGACATTTAAAGCTGCTGGAGTTGAATCTATTTCTTGTTCATTGCTAGCTTGATTAGGCACCTTAAATTTCTGCTTGCTTGTTACCTAAGAAAAAAAATATGCTTGTACAATTTCATCTTTATCAAATTTAAATATCAGAATAGCCAATAAAGTCATTTTCAATGGGTTACTTACTTTTCTTGATTTATAATTTTATTCTGGGTTTGATATAGACAATGGAGAAGTAAAAATTCTTTGGTTTGGCGATTCATAATTTTCTAGGTTTGGTGATTGGACATTCATTGTTGGTTCCATTATGCAGTTCAATTAAAAACAGTTCAATTCCTTTTATTGCTTCATTAAATATCTTGATTTCAGTTGTAACTGGTGTGAGAGTCATTCCTGATTATTGATCTCTTGGCCATCTTTTGCAGAGCAACCCGGGCTGGGGTTTCAACAAGAAATACCAGTTCATGGACAAGCTTGTCTGGGAGGTATCACAGTATTACAAGTAGTGACTGGATACCTATGAGACATGGTCTCTGCTGAAGTGTCCTCTTTTTCTTTAGTAAATCAAAGAAGCTTATGTAGAAGCTGAGAGGAGTTGAGATTTCTGATCAACATACATGATGCATCTGATATGCCATGCTATTTAGCACCTTTTCTTTCAATCTTTTGAATAAATGTCTTCCTACTAGCTTGTGTGGACTAAAAAGTTCTGTTTAATTATCTGAAGACGACAAATAGGAGGTTTGCCGTTTTCCTGTGCTGATCTGACATTTTTAGTTTAAACAGGAGTTCATGCAATCACTGATGAGGGTGTTGTGGGTTTTTTTGTTGCATGATTAAAATGGTACGTGTGTGCTAGCTGGATGCAGAAGATTTCTTCACAATAGACCCATTCTAATTTTGTGAAGCAATTGCTACTCACTTTGAAGGAATCTGTGCAACATTTGCAGCATTACTTGTTGATGTTCTTGACAGCCTCACTTATCTGTGTCAAATCCTTATCACAATTGAGGACAGTCCTAATTATTTAGTGCCATTTATTGATTTTAATTACGTACACAGAGAAGGAAATAGGAGGGTCAATTTATTAGTTCTGCTAAGATCAAGTTAGGCTGTGAGCTCCCCCCCCCCCCCCCCCCCTTTTTTTTTGAGACTTCAATTTATGTTAACGTCTTTTTCAAAACTACTGGAAATCACTGAGGATCAAATAATTCATTAAAAATAATACATTTTATATTGTCCAAAATTCCAATAAAATTTTTAGTTCAAATGTGACCATGATTAGTAGTTAAAAATAATGAATTTTATATTTTTTTAAAGTTTCATTTATGAAGATATCTAGAGGGAAATTAAAAGAAAATCAAGGAATATATATGCATTATTAAATTAAGAAGGGGCAAGAATGATATTTTCAAGCTCTGTATTGATGGAAATGTAAAAGCATTTTTCTTTTTCATTTTAAGGGGGCTGGTCCACAAAGAAGCGATTCGGTTTAAATCGGCATCCGGTTTACCTCGACCGATTCGGCCGCAAGATAACGTTCTTTGAAACCCCCTCTCGGTTATCTGCTTCCCGTCTTCCTCACTCGAACATTTCCACACTCCCCGCTCCTCAATGTTTTCTTCCCCCATTCTCCCCCTTCCTCCCCTTCCCTCTCCTTCCTTCCTCTCCCATCGCTCTGTAAGTATCTTGCCTTTCTCCCTCTCTCACTCATCTCTCATCTTCTCCTTTTCTTGTGGGGTTTCCTGAAACCTCTTTCTCTTCTTATCTCATCAATCTCAGCAGCTTAAGAACGGAGACAATGCCTTCTTTGTCCCCCTTGGCAACAACAGCAGCACCAGCAGCAGAAAGGGAAGGAGGAGGGTTGTCACCGTCAGCAGAGCTTCCACCGCTCCCGTTCCCCCATTCAAGTTCTTCGAGCCGCCTAAGGCCGAGGAGAGTTCCCTGCTCTCTGAGGTGTGACTCCTCGTGCTGTCTCAAATTTTCTGGAGGTTTTGTTTGTTGTGGTTCAGTTTTGGTGCCTGGATCGTGCAGTTGGAGCCCGCCGACCCTGACTTCTATAAGATCGGGTATGTGAGGAGCATGCGTGCTTATGGCGTTGAGTTCTTGGAAGGACCTAATGGGTTCGGAGTGTACGCGTCCAAGGACGTCGAGCCGCTGCGACGAGCTAGGGTGAGTTGCGTTAGCCTCCTGAAAAGGTTTCCCTTTTCAGTGTTTGAGTGTCATTTTCTTGGTTTTTCATCTAATTGGTGGACATTGTCTGATAGATTGTTGTAAACACTGTTTGTTTCTTGATCTTTTTCTAACGCGTCAAGATTTCTTGATGCAATTTTTTGTTTATAATCTTTGTTTGTTCCTTGATTTATTTCTAATGCGTAAAGATTTTTTGATACAATTTTTTTGATTGTTGACAATTGTTTATATATTGTACAGAATCTGACAAATCAAGTGAAGGATTTACCAATTGATTAAGACAATATTCCTCTTAGGCTCTTACCAACTATTACAGATTTCTTAAATAGTGAGAAAATAATGTGAATACATCTTGTATACATTAGACAACACATTATCTAGAAATTATGCATGTGCCTGTTTATACTCATTGAAGAATCAATGAGAATGAACTATTCTTCCAACTCATCTCCACATAGTATTAGAGCATCCAAAGCAGTGCACAGTATACTCTTTTCTGCGTACTATTGCTATGCCACCTTCTTGGGCATTGTTCTTAAAGGATGTGACATGTGTTGAAGATACCTCATCCTCCCAGTCCTTGTCGTCTTAATGTGGATAGTCTTCACACTCCAATTATATTTGTGGACACTATCTGTCCATGCATTCCATGAAGCACCTTGCAGAACCAGTTCCTAAAATTTTGGATTGTTTCAATAAAGTTTGTGATGTTTATCCTTTGACCAAACAAATTAGACTTCTTTTGGATTAAGTTCAAATTCTACTACTGAACTGTTTGACATGGTTCATTATGATAGTTGGGGAGCTTTTCGATATTCTTTTTATTTAAATGCTCATTATTTTTGACCATCGTGGAAGATCTTTCTAGTAATGCATGGATATATCTCATGCATTTTTATTACAACTCCAAACCTTATTAGAATTTAAACTCAATTTGATCGAAAGGTTAGATAAACTCAAGTAGATAATAGAATTGAGTCTTATTTTATGGGAGATTTCTTCAGTGAACATGGAATTATTTATAAGCATAGTTGAGTTTTCACTCCCTAACAAATAGGGAGGCCTTAGAATGTAGATACTGTCTTGCTGTAGCCCAGGCCTTGAGATTTCAGTCAAAACTTCCATTACCTTTTGGAAAGTGAGTCTGCTCACTATATCTTACCTCATGAGCTCTTGTCGGCATTTCTTCTCCATAGAAAAATACCATATGAAGTTCTTCATAAACAGTCACCTACTTATAATCATTTGTGAGTGTTTGTTTATGTTTTGAAAGTGTACTTTTGTTGGATATCATTTGGATCAAATGGCTTATAAAGCCTATGATTTTGAGGCTAAATATATTTTCACAAGCCGAGATGCTATTTTCCATGAACATATTTCCTTTTTTGATGGTGAAATGAAACAATAACACTAGATTGTAAGTTTTGCCATTATCATTGTCTGACCAAGTTATCATTTGTGACTTACAAGCCTTTAAGGGGCATACCTATTCAAACATTTTAACTTGCATAAAGAATGATGGCAATTTTGTTGAGGAATCCATTCTATCTATCTCATCTCAGCTAAGTTCAAATCAGCCAACCTATGCTAAGATGATCAGGTTGCATTGGTCTACCATCAGTTTGGCTATGAGATTCCCATTGTTCCCATACCATGTTGTTATTCCCAAGCTCAACATCATCTTCAATGCTGACGTCTGGTAAGGGTACTTTTGATCCTTTAAATGTTTTATTTCTTATAAAAATCTTTCCCTTTCACCATTCCTTTGTTGTCAGCATCTCTATTTCTATTCAACCCAACACAATTTGCTTAGGCCGAGAAAATAAATCCAAGTGGCAATATTCCATGACTTAAAAACTTCAAGCATCGGAAGAAAAGGATGTTACTTGTTTGCCTGAAGGAAAAATGCTCATTGGTTGCAAATAGTCTATAAGATCAAGTATACATCTGATTGTTTCATTGAACGTTATAAGGTCATATGGATTGCCATGGTCTACACATAAGTTGAAGGATTGGATTACAATGGGACATTTGCACTAGCTGCCAAACTAGTTACCATTAATGCTTGTTTGCTATAGCTTCTGTAAGATGCTGGTCTCTTTATTAACTTAATGTTCAAAATGCTTTTCTTTATGGTGAAATCTCCGTTGCAATAAAGAAGACTTGCAGACTTGTTGGCCGACTTATTCATCTTACAATCACAAGGCCAAATATAACTTCTTCGATGCACCTCTTAGTAAATTTATGCACTGGATTCTTACACCACATTTTGTCATAGCTATTCGATTTTTGTGAACATTTTTGATGCACCTTCTTACTAAATTTATTCACCAACTTCGTATACCACATTTTATTCATCTTACAATCACAACCATATATAACTTCTTCGCTGCACCTTGTTAGTAAATTTATGTACTAGCTTCGCATACCACATTTTGTCATAGCGATTCGATTTTTGTGATATTTAAGTGTCTATTGTTTCCAACAAAGAATGACATAAATTTAACTGGGTATGATGATGCTGAGTGGGGAGGTTGCTTTGTTACAAGATCACTTTTCGGGTATTGTGTTTTCCTGGGACTTCATCATTTGGAAGATAAAGAAACAATTAAAAATTGTTTTGTTCTTTGACAGAAGTAGAATACATAACTATGCCAACGATTACTTATGAATTTATTTGGTTGGTACATCTTTTACAAGATTTATAAGTTAACATTTTGGGTCTTGCCAAGTTACACTGTCATGATCAGGTGGCATTACCTCTTGTAGCAAACCCTGTCTTTCATGTACACATGAAACATATTGAAACGTTGGCTTGAGAAAAAAACACAAAACTATCAGATTATACTACTTTTGTTGCTTTTAGTCCATCACACACTTAAATTGCAGATATTTTACTAAAGTACTCCGAAAGAGACTCTTTCATTCTTATATAATGTGAATATAATGTGAACACCATGTGAATTGGTACATGTGCTTATTTATACTCATTGAAAAAATTAATGAAAATGATCATACTCCCAAGTCATCTCTTTTTCCACAGTTTATTTATCTGAGTTGTTCTAATATTGGAGAATTCTTGTTGGTTTCTTGAATCTATGGGTAGGGACGTTTTCCTTCTCATGTGCTGTAAAATTTTGGAGATTTCTTCTAGCCAGTTTTTCCAGGTTCATGTTTCCTTTTCAATTTTGTAAATTAAAACAGGTGGGATTTCCACTTTTTCCTTCAAAAGGAAAATAAAAGTGTCACTAAGATTTTTGTTCAAGGAGGCAACCTATTCTGACAGAAAATAATTGGTAGATGAAATCATAATTCCAGTGCCCTTGGTTGCTGTAAATGGTGCTTGATATTAAGCATATTTGTTAGCTTTCCCTTCTTTATGTTTCCTAGAATTTTTTGGTAATAACAAATTGTTCCTTAATGATGTTAGATTCTATATTTATTTCCAGGTTATAATGGAAATACCGTTGGAACTGATGTTGACTATAAGCCAGAAGCTTCCATGGATGTTTTTCCCTGACATAATACCTGTTGGTCATCCAATATTTGATATTATCAACTCCACAAAACCTGAGGTAACTGAAATGACTTGACAGGTTCATGTATGTTCGCTCCAAAGAATGACTTCTAACTCTGTCTATATATTTAGTGTTGTATATCTCCAGTAAATATATAGCTATTGTGAAACAATGATGTCTTTCATCACTGGTAAAATAGTACCTTGCACCATTAACTTTTAAAATTTTAAAACATTATGCATTAAGTATATACAATGATTCTTTCAAAAAAAGAAGTATATACAATGATGATAAGCTCTACTTTCTGTCATGTTAGAGGCCAAACTTATATATTAGAAGTAAGGATTACAATTTCGAATAATACCATCCATACCAAGCGGTACGTACCGGTCCGTCAGCAGACCGATACACGGACCGCCTAGTACCAAGCGGTATATATATATATATATATATACCGAACGGTATACTGTTCGGTATATAGTTACCGAGTGAATGTCAAAATTCCGGTACGGTATGATATTTCAATCCTTGATTAGAAGTATTGCATAAGTATTTCAAAAATTTGATAGAGAGGCTAAAGATGTATTATGAACTATAGAAAAAGATAGGCTCTACTTTCTGTTGTTAAACTATGGAGATTAATCACAATAGTGGAATAGTTATTTTAAACAGTGCAATTAACCAAGACTATTTTCTCTTGTTACAACAGATTTGTAAGACATTTGAAGTCAGTTTCAGAGATTTCTACATGAACACTGCTATTCTCTTATTGTGAACATTTGCTGGTCTCCTAAAAGAAAATTCTCCATATATTCTAGAGTCCTAGACGACGAACAAAATTGAATAAGAATCATAATTTATCTATAAAAGCGATTGTGGGGTATATGAAAGACTGACAATTTTTTTTGGAGGTCTTTTGTCATGCTGGCTTATAATTTTACATGCTATATCTATTGCATTGTAATTAAATTTTGACACCAGTCAGAAGTGAGCAAAAATTAAATAAACCTAATTTTCTGATTGTTGATTCATCTCTCATCACTTAAGTGAGATTTTTAACCTAGTCCTGTAGATTAAAATTTCTGCAAGGAAAATTCACAATGATTCTCTTCATTTTGTTTTCAGAATCTGCTTTCCTTTAACTCCACATATTTAGTATTTTAGTTTATCGTATCTATTCCTTATTTTTGTTGATTCTCCAAAAATGTACTAATGATGAACACAATGTTCTTGTTTACTGTCGGTGATTTTGACATTAATGTTAGATTAGTATAAGATTTTTTTTCTTACTCTACTGTGCTTGATTTGCAGACAGATTGGGACCTAAGATTGGCCTGTCTTCTTCTATATTCATTTGATGTGGAGGGTAACTTTTGGCAGCTCTATGGTGACTTTTTACCAAGTCCAGAAGAATGTACAAGCTTGCTTTTGGCACATAAGGTATGTGTCACTGCAACTGATGGATTCTGGTATCAATGGATCATATATTCTGTACATTAGATTATTCTTCTTAAATTACTTTGTGTACATCCCTCAATATCTTGATTTTATATACATATCCTTGCAAATTTAAAAATTATAAATATGCTTCTGAGTTTAGTTACTGTCATTTGAAATTTTGATTGCTAGAAAACTTCTTTTAGTGATTAAATGAGAAAAAATAACCTTTCTCCAAAGTGCCTTTTGTGTGAAATGGTGTACACAATCAAATCAAGGAAAAATTCAGAGATTAAGGTGGGCTAGAGATTCGAGAGTGTTAGTGGTTATGGTGGATTCGAGTTAAGTTGGATCTGTCCTATTTTAAAAATGTCCTTGAGTCATGCCCTTAGGTCTGTCCTATTTCAAAAATATCCTTGCACTGTCAGTGATAGCCTAAGTAGAGGATTGGTGGTGGTAAAGGAGAAGATGGATGAATAAGAGTTAGGTTTACTTTGACGTAGGGATTATTTTCTTGTTCTCCTTTCTTTTCTTTGGGTTTTGAGAGATGTTGAGGTTTGGGGGGGTGTGAACAAGGATGAGATGAATGAAAGGGAGAGGGTAAGTAAAAGGTTATCTTAGATCCTTTGGTAGTTTGAAGATGGTGAAGGAGGATTCTGTGTAGGGCTTATGATGAAGGAGAAGGGTCACAGAAGAGGGGAGAAGGAAGAAGATTAGGGGTCCTTTGATGATCCTATAATTTTTTTGGATATGCATGTAAAAGTCAACTTTTCACGGGGTATGACTAATTGACTATCACTCCCTTGTAGATGGATATATATGAAAATATCCCCTTTGCTCCCAGATACAAATACAAAGAAAATGGCTGCTTGTTGTTCTTGTCATTGTTACTGTCATCTTGTAGATCCATATAACATGATCTGTATAGCTATCCACCCTTAACTTGAATTCGATATGCTTATTGGTGGTGGGAAGAGAGATAGAGTAAGACCCAAGAAGACTTCACTCAAAACGATAAAAAGAGATTTGAATGCTCTTGATTTTACTAGAAATATTACATTGTGCAGATTTCAATGGTGCAAAAAGATCCATGTGACCCCAAATAGTTGGGACATTACATTTTTGTTGTCATTGTTGTATCAGTTTTGATTTTGGATCTAGACGGCCATCTGAACTAGATCTAATGATTTGCTTGTGCATATGAAGAGGCTTACTGGCAGCCCAGTCAGATATGACTGAAGGCCTATTTTAGATGCTGAATCATAACCTTTGGCTGCAGCATATTTCAACTTGATCATACACAAAATGCAGGCTGGTGGTTAATTTGGTTTCACAAGATTTCACATATACTTATGAACTCCAGTAAATTGCTTGATTGTGGCTTTCCATCACATATCTTGATGACATTTATATAATTTTTTTTTTTGAGAAAAATTAGAAGCTTTCATTTATTGAAGATATATGCTAAGGGGATTAGGCGAAGAGCCTCTCTCCTCAGTCATACAAAAAGAAGAGAATCTGGTTGTTCTAGCAAAATTAGTTAGATCATGATATTTACAATTAGAGCTCCTAGACATGTGACTATGATGAACAACATTAAGCTTTTCAATCAAGAACTTAATATTTGCAATGATGGTATTGATATGCCAACGAACAGCAGCAGTAGAAGTGATGAAATTGATAGTATGTAAGGCATTCATGCGAATAAAAATATTTCTCCACTGATGGGATTCTGCTTGTTTGAGCGCTTTAAGAAGAGTTAGCGCTTCAGACATAACAAGATATGAAGCTTGGTAGGGATCAGCCGATAGCAACAAGTTTGTCTTGAGCATTGAAGAAGACATATCCCAAGCCTGCAGTGAGATTAGAAGAACAAAAAGAACCATCACATTCCAAAACATAATCAAAAGTAACCATAGTTATAGAAGATGACACAGGAGCAACAACATTAGTTCCTTCAGAAGTAGGATATATATAAAATAATAATTCATGAGTGCAAGTGCCTTGTTGATTAAGGAAATAGGTTTGGATTGATGATTACGAAATTTGACATTATTCTTATTTAAACAAAGACACCAAAGATAGTAAGAAATGAGACTTAGGATCCATTTAGAAGTGATTTTGTCGGTATCCTTACCCTTTTCTAACCAAGACCCAAGGTACCAATTGTCAAAATACTTAAAATTAAGGTTGGCTTTCTCTTGAAGAATAGAGCAAAAATATTAGAGAATGAACACTCAAAAGAAAATATGTTTAGGAGAATCAATGTAAAGATTACAATCAGGACAACATTCAACTTGGCTGTGCAAGATATGAGAAATTAGATTAGAAGTGGGGAGTATATTCCAACAAAGTTTCCACAAAAGAGTTTAATTTTAGGAGTTATAACAAGCTGCCAAATTTCCTTTCAATCGGGCCAAACTTCAACCTTAACTTCTAAGCCAAATTTCAAACTTTGGTAAGCACTACTCACAGAAGTACCCAATGGATTGTATGTCATAAGTGGGGACTCTAGGGATTTGAATCTTCTTAATACTTTCAACTAGTGAAGGATGAAAAAGGAAATAGAGTTTACAATCATCCCAACGATTACAGAGGATAAGATCAGAGACCATCTGAAAGTCATTCAGTGCAAACACATTAATCAAAGCGGGTCATCTATTTATGGTAATATTCCAATCCATAGATCAGACCAGATATCTGTAGATGTACCATCACCAATCAATTTCATAAATCCTTATTTAATTAAGTCAATAAGAGTGCAAATATTTCTTCTAGATCTAGAAATAGGAGGGATCATCCCAAGGATGTGACTGTATTTGGCATTTTGAATGCTAACCCAAAGCGAATTGGAATTATTCAAAAGAGGTAAAATTCGTTCAACACATATAGATTTTTTTGGTAGTGAGAAGATCTCTCAGTCCCAAGGCCCCATATTTCTTAGGTCTTGAGATGGTGTCCCGACTATGAGCTTCTTCTTCTTTTTGGCAAGATCTAAATTGCAAAAGAAATAACTGGAAAGCTTGGTCATATGATTCGGGATAGAATCATAAATAAAACAATTAAGAAGGAGATGAGTGGGCATAGAATTAAGAACAAAATTTGTTAGAACCATCGTCCTGGCTTGGGAGATAAGCCCTTTATACCAACATTGAATTCTAGATAGAGCCTTATCCACTAGGATGTTTTGGAAATTTTGAGGGAGGCGACCTTACGATAAGTAGGCACCGAGGTACTTTATAGGGCATGACCCCTCCTTAATACCTAGAGTACAACAAATAGAATGTCTGGTGGAGGGTGGACAATGTCTTGAAAAGTAGACGTTTGATTTGGAGAGATTGACTTTTAAATTAGTAAGTTGTTCATAAAGGTTAAGGACGTTGAAGATAATGTTGCAAGACTTGTTAGCACAAAAGGCCAAAAGCAGGTCGTCAACAAACATTAAGTGTGAAATCATAATGCCTTTTAGATTGAATGGGATAATATCCTTTTGGTTAACATGTTTGTTAAATAAAGAGGATAAAATCTGTTGATCTAGTATGAAGATATGTGGAGATAAGAGGGTCTCCTCGTCTAATGCTGGCTTCACATCTTTAAGAGAGACAACCACTAATGAGGCAGCCATTATAATTAGTTTTTAGATGAGTGTAAAGCTCTCAAAATATATGAAGGTTCATCCTTGTTAACTAAAAAAACTATGGTTTATACTTTATATTGTATACCATGATGCCATCATTACTGTGGGAACTTGTTGATCAAAGATGAACATTCTTCTTTTCTAAGTAAAAGCAAACAGCCAACTTCCCATATTAATATATCTTGAATGATCAAGGATCGTATAATAGTTTAAGTTGAAAGTGTTGAAGCTTCGAAGTTACTAATTTCAAGTTTCTTATTTGTCCCTTCCATTGGAAAGTTGTTTTTGTTGTTTCACCCCAAGGTTCGCAATTTCGGTCCATATCGGCATAACAAGCCTCGCTCGGTACAGTATGTACCGAGGTGTATCAATGGTACGTCAGGGCGTACTGAGCGGTATACCTAAAATAGCATAAAATCCTTCGAAAATACTTGAAAAATAGTAGTTTAGGATAGGGTATTTAAATTAGAAATAAATATACATTTAGTATAGTTTTAAAAAAACTAATGTAAATTAGGTAAGAATAGTATCATATATCTTTTTTCGGGCTTTGAGGAGTAGCCTTGTGTAAGGTTCGCAATTTCAGTCTGTTTCGGAATGTCTTTCCGTCGATATTGAATTAACATATGATCCAACCCTTAATATGCATGAAATATAAACATTTGACCTATTAAGTTTTTAATTTCAAATAAATAAATATTAAACACACTAATCATAACATTAAAGACTTTAATTACTCCCTAATTAATTCTATTCCACCATCAAAAGCATATCAAACAACATATTAGACATTAAGTCATATATCACATAGAATAGGCTTAATTATCTCATAAATCAATAAAAATATAAAAAGAGAATACATACCTCTTGATTAAAAAGTTTTTCCTCTTAATCCTCCCAAATTAACCTCCAAATTAGCTTCCTAAATTTGATTTAATCCACAAATCGTTATTTTGTTGAGTTTAGGAGAGTGAAAATATGAGAATAAGAGAGAGATTGTGAGTGAAAATGAGTTTGAGAGAGTGTGAGAGTAAAATGAATTGAAAGAGGGGAGAGGAAAGGGTATAAAAATCCTTTAGGTTGCCTCCAAGAGTAAATTGACCGTTTGAAACCTGATATAAGTTGGTAATGGTCGGTTTCAACCGTTACTGCTTGATACAGCCCTATATCACCTAATACAGGGTCAAAATTTTGGTACTGTTCGGTAGCAGGTGGTTCGTGTGCCGAGAGGCTTTCGGATCGACATGTACCACCCATACTGGGCGGTACACATCGAAATTAAAAACCTTGCTTCACCCTATAAGAGAACAGACTCTGACAGTCGTAGAATTGCAATTCAAGATTGTTATATTAGTTCTAGTGCAATCAAATTCTCATAAACTAGCTCTAACCCTGATCTGCTTGGGTAGCTTTTTTTTCCAGGTTGTAATAATTTCTTTTTAACATATTGCTTTTAGGATGACCTTTTGGAGCTGCAAGACACAGATCTGGCTTCTAAAATGGAAGAACAACAAAAACGAGCTATAGAATTTTGGGAAAAACACTGGGTAAGGTTTTATTCAGTTTTTTGTGAACCTTAGCTTCACCTAACGTCAGTCATGGTTGACATAAATTAGCACTCAGCGGCCCCTTTAAAGATAAAACGCCTTGCTTGTGATGCTGAAAGATTTCTTTGGGCATTGAGTATTGTTCAGTCACGTGCTGTTAACATGCAAATCAGGGTTGGAGCTCTTGTACAAGATGCAAACATGCTTGTTCCTTATGCTGGTAAGTGTAAAGCACCAAACCAGTAGTTCAGAGTTTCTGCAATCATGTAATATATTCGTGATATTTACATGTCATATTATTAGTATGTGGAGACTGCAGTCAGTAGGTCAGAAACTGTCAGTCCAGTCCCATTTTATTTGCCAATAAATCCAACAGGGTCAACAGCTCAGTTAGATTTGGTTGACAACTTAAAATCACAATCTCTTGCGTTGTTCACAAATATCATCCTTTTCACTTGAACATTCAATAAACCTCCAGTTCTGGAACTCTACTTTTTATCTATTGATTTCATTTCGGCCACAGTTTTCAGCTTTTGTTGATAGAAGTATTTCATTGGATGTCTAGGAGCATGTTAAGCATATTTATTATGCAGATATGTTGAACCATTCCTTTCAGCCCAACTGTTTTCTGCATTGGCGTTTCAAGGATCGCATGCTTGAAGTGATGATTAATGCTGGACAGCGCATTAAGAAGGGAGAGGAGGTAGGCTTAGCATTTGTAACATTTAGTAACTACTTGTAACTGTTAGCACAATGCTTATTTATCTGTGGTGAAATGCTTGAGTCTTTTCAAGGTAGCTATGTCCTTGAATAGTTGAATTATGTCAAATCCATGCATTAAAGGGCATTTTGTGTCTACCATGCAAGTATGTCCATTAGATATTTTCACACTTTCTTTAGCAACAAAACCAATGACCTTGTTACTTTAGTCACCTAATTGGTTTCTAAATAGGAGTGTTGGATGGATGCAAATTTTTCACAATGATAAGGTTGATCTTGGAGACAAGGTTTAGAGTCCTGAGGTGTCTCAAGCAAGGATTAAAATCTCAATTTGGTATTGATATCAGTATGCATCTGTATATCGATACTCGTTGAATAGATCGGTTCCGGTTGGACCAATTTTGGTCCAATTATTTGTCTACAAAAACTTTGTTTTTTCTTGAGTTTGAGTTAATAAGAGATCAAAATATGTCTGTACTATCTATTGCAAACCATATATGAAGAAGCATGCACAAAATTTTTTCAAGATATGATAGGCATTTAAATGTTCTACCTTATGAATGACCTACTATTACCAAAAGGATCACTTTGATTCAATGGAAAATTTCTGGTCCTCAATATTACTCATTTGCGATTAAGATTATAATTTTGAAGAACCGATGCGTGAAACTGCTTCCATCACATCTGATATCGATATTGTTTGTGCCACTAATAAAGCAATAGCAATAATAGTTGTAGCCTTATTGTCATTAATTATAACTGCGGAAGTAGGCAGCTGGGGCAAGTATGGCTATGGCAAATATGACTATATTGGCCATTGAGTTGTAAGACTGCAAGTGCCATTATTATAATGGCATTGTGAGCCATATGAAGTACACGCTTTGAGGAAAATGATTAATTATTGTTATATAATATTGGCCATGAGATTTGTGCTGTAAGAAAGATTGTGGCTGTAAGAATCTTTTATCTGATTTGTCGTAATATAAGTAGTCTCTCATCTTAAAATATCAATTGCTTTTCCTTTGTTCTTGTCTTTTTTGCTATATATAAATTGGGTGGATTGGCACACATCATGATTGTTATTTTAGCCTTTTAGGTGGCATGAGTGAGATATTGTTCCTTGCTTTACAAGCACTTCTTTGTATTTGCATAGTTGACATAGGTCTCCTAGCCCTGTTCGCCAGCGGTAGATGTAAAACTATCCACCTCATTATCATCTTCACGAACCTTACAAGAACATAAATTTGATGAAGATGTCTCATTATTTGAATCAATTTATTGCTCATTTATGGCATCCAATGGATCAACCGATTGCAATAGAGGATCTTTCTTCTTGACTTGCTGACTGGATGATTGAGACTGATGCCTTGTGCCACAACCCATGGGCAATAGATAACTAAGCAAACCAATTGATCTAGGATACATGAATATCAATGGCAAAGTTGGGATCCTGATTAACAGTCCTGATCCTTATCATGGATGGACAACTCAAATCCTTGCCCAGTGAAGTCTTTTCTCTGGGCTTTCTGCTGCAACTTTAGGGTCTTTGAGCATACAATTTGGCTGTCAAAGCTTGCTTGGTTTCTTGAATTACCTTAGTGCATTTGACTATGTTGGAAAGCCCACCTTATTAAATGCTACTTCAGTCAGATTATTGCTTCAACCCAATCAGTTTAGTCACAATACATGCATTGTTTCAGTCCAGATGGGTATGCTGCCACACTGGATGTATATTTTGCTACTTTGGTGTTATTTTCTTGCAAATATTAACAGATTGATTTAGATGCACAATTATCAAATTTATGCTTGATGTTGAAATACGGTCTGTTAGTTCTATGCATAAGCAATATTATTTCAATAAGTAGATTTGCCCTTCATTTGCATAAATCATGGTCAAATTCGTACAAATCTAGCTTAGATCAGTGGATATAGCCTAGATCATCTCAGTCGGGTTTGAATGGATCTCAGCTGGATACATCTTGGTCAAATTCATGCAAATCTTGATTGGACATGGCATATATTTACATAGACCCAGCTAGATTTGCATAGACCCAGTATCATTACAGCAAGAAATTAGGAGAGGGAAATGCATACATTTAAAAGTAAAGCAACAATCTAATCATGAAATCATGACATGAATATGGACATTTTGAGGTTGACCTTGGTTTGGAGATAATGTGGATGCTTTCTTAAGTTTAATTCTTGTTTTGCTAGAAAACAAACTCAGATATTAGGAAGATAGAGATTTGAAAGTGAGTTTGAGAAGAATTGATAGAGTGATAGTTTAGAGCGAAAAAGAGGAGTGATAGAGAGTTGGGATGGTGATGAAAAAGGGTGGTATCGGTCTGGTAACAGGGCAACATGCTTACTGCCTGATGAGCTTGTCTGTGCTGATTACTTATAGCCTGGTATGCATGGCATGGTAAGGGTTCTGGAAGTACAACCCATCAAGGATTGAAATATCGTACCGTACCGGAGTTTCGACCTTCTCTCGGTACAGTATGGTACTGTATACCGAACGATATACTATTCGGTATATATATATATATATATGTATATACATATATATATATATATACATATACCGCTCATACCTGACCGGTATACCACCCATACCGGACGATATCATTCGAAACTGTATACCTTGCAACCCATATCAAACTGGACTGAGCTATTTGTATCTACCTATTGATTGTCGGATTAGTAAATATTTGTATCAATAGGAATTGATATTTGAATCCTTATTCCAGGCATACTGCCTGAAACATCTCAAGCTGAGGTTGTTCTGTGTCGTGGTTAAAGGGCCTTAAACAGGTTGCAAGATAAACTTTAGTAAGCATATTAAGCCTAAATCAATGGATAGACCAGTTCGGGTACAGTTCTTTTAATCAGATCTAGTTCTACTATCATGATTAATAAAAATAAATTAAAACTAAAATAACACATCAAACTTGCATTCATTTAAAGTACCAAACTACATTGTCTATATCCAATAGCAAAAATGACAAAGTAAAACAAAATTAACATCAAAGATCATTAAAATCCAGTTCATCATTTTCAATCTTGTTACCATCTTCCTCTTCTTCCTCTGTAGATGATTTATATTCCTCTTCTTCCTCTTTTCCACCTCTTCTATAATAATCGACATTTTACTGATTCACTACAACAAAGAAGGCAGCTGCTGTTCTTGTAAAACCAAATGCTATTTCCTCTAAAAGCTTTCCACCTAATCAACAATAAGTAACAGACACTCATTGCATGCACTGTAGGTTCTTGTAAAACCAAATTCCAAACTGATTACCCCAAAACTCAAGCATAAAAACATCCAAAGAAACAATTCCAAAAATCTGCAAATTTGACACAGAGGGAAGAGCAAGGAACGTAGGATGGTAGGGGAGCAGCGGTGAACGGGGAAGCGGGGAAGAGGGGGAAGAGTGAAGAGGGAAGAGAGAGGAACGATTGGAGAAGAGGGGGGGAGACGGGGGGTTGCGGTGACACCATGCGAGGGCTGCAGGAAGGGGTGAAAAGGGAACATAGGAGGGCTAAAGAGGGAAGAGGGAAGAGGGAAGAGAGAGGATCAATTGGAGAAGAGGGGGGGAGACAGGTGGTTGCGGTGACACCATATTAGGGTTGCGACGGAGGGGAGAGGGGAGAGGGAAGAGGGAAGAGAAGGCTGCGGACTGTTGTCACAGACAACTGGAAGCAGGGTGTTCGATTCAGTTTTGTTCATGCTTTGCACAACACGTAGAGGGCTTGCGGTAGGTTTGGCAACCCCATTTTGGTTGGCTTTTGCGACTGGTTTAATCTTGTAAACGTAGGTTGTGTACAGTTGTTGCGCAGAGGTAAAACTGCTCGGAAACAAGCCATCCACGCAGCCATTTTGGTGTTTCTTTAACTCCGCAGAGTGGTGTTGAGTGTCAAGTAGTACAACACTCAGGAGCTACCCAGGTGGTACATGGTTGGATGGGCCTTTAAGATAGTGTTTTGGGTTGATTCGTTGTCTTGTTCAGTAGCAATGTCATGTGAGCACTTGTGGGGACTTTTGGTTGTAACCAAGGTTCGCCGTACCGATGCGTACTGCCCGGTACGGGCGGTACGTACCGGTCCGAGAGGCGACCGGTACGCGGACCGCCCTCTACCAGGCGGTACACCAAAAAAAGTCTGTATCGGGCGGTAACGGTCGATTTCGACCATTACCGCCCGATACCACTCGGTAACGGTCGAAATCGACCGTTACCACACTGTAGCAGTGCTACAGTGCTCCAAGCCTCCAACGGTCAAATTGACCGTTGGAGTCATTTCTCCTCCTATTTAAACTAATCCTCTCTCCCCTATTTCATTATACTCTCTTAAACTCTTTTTCAAACATTTCTTTTCTCTCATAAACTCTATAAAACAACGATTTGTGAATTCAATCGAGGTAAATTTGGGAAGATTAAGAGGAAGAACTTTCTAATCAAGAGGTATGTATTCGTTTTCTTTAATTAGAGAGTAATTAAGATATTTAAGATTATGATTAGTGTCTTTTATACATAGTAAGTATTGAATAATATTTATCATAGTAAAATAAGTTTAATTAAATTTTATTAAAGTTATTTAATGCTGCGATTAGTTATTTTAATGATGATTTAATCGAAATTTGTTTGATTTTATATCAATTTAATGTCTTTAATACCTATTAGGGTATTTGTCATGTTTATAGTGGTGAAAGAGATGTAATTAGTAACATGGACAGCAACACGGACACGACGAGACACCTTCACAATCACATTCTCTTTCTCGCTCGGTCCTGAGACATGACAGCAACACGGACAGCAGTGCCTCAACAGATGATGGCGGTGATACCGGACAGTCGTTGGTCTCGTCTGCACAACTTGAGGGTGGTGAATGGACTGAGGAGCAATATTTTACACATGCCACTCAAGATTCAGATCATGGAACTCGACAAGGTACTGGTCAAGTTTATGCGCGGAAGGGGAAGGAGAAGAGGAAGGGGAAGGCAGTGGATGAATATGAACAAATGCGACAGAGCATACATGATATAGACATAGAAAGAGACTCATCGTATTCACAGCCATCGTATAATGAAGAATCATATGGGCAACAACAGTATGGTGATAGTTGGTCATCCTTCTCTGAGCAACAGCATGATACATAACAACACCAATATATGCCTCAAGAGCTGCCTCGGACAAATATGATTTATGACGATCAATCTACGATCAGCACCACATTGATGCATCAATGGCATACGGTGTATCAATACACTATGTCATGGGATCAATTTCATGATTGGGTCCAACAAACGTATCATATTGATATGTATCGGATCGAGGACCCCGATCCACCACCCGTGGAGGCCCGTCGTTCGTTTTGGTGGTAGAATTAACAATCAGGTATATCTAGATATATGATTATTTAATTCATTTGAATTTTAGAGTTTATATTGTAACAAAATAGTCTAACAATTCAATTGATTTTTCTATAGATATTTCAATCTATAACGAGTTGAAATACGAACCTCAAACAAGACTACCTCAAAGCCCGAAAAAGATATGTGATGCTATTTTTACCTAATTTACATTGATTTTGCTAAACTTATACTATTACTATATTTATTTGTAACTTGAAAACTCTATCCTAACTTTTTTTTTAATTTTCAGGTATTTTCGGAGGGATAAATCGATGAAATCAGGTGTACCGAGCGGTACACCTCGGTATACCGCTCGGTACGCCGTACCGTACCGTACCGAGCCAGCGTCGAAACGCCGGTACGGTACGGTACGGCGAACCTTGGTTGTAACAGACCACCTTAGACCCTTTGTTGTACGATCGTTCAGAGCTTGTAAAGTCTATGTTTGTAATTTGTATTGTCTATTTAGTGTTTGTTGAAATGACTGCTTATGGGATCCTGAGTTAAACGCTTCCTCTAACTCGTCTTCTTTTTTGCAGGCCCTTAAGGGACCATAAGAGGTTTTGAGGAGGCTAACCCTTTGCAGATGGACATGCAAGCGTGTCGCACGACATACGTAAAACTAGCTAAGTCTGTGACAAATGATATCCATGTAGGACAAGCACACTTAGAAACACTTGATATGCAATCGTGGGAGACCTAGCAAGGCTGCATTGGGGGCAGCCAACACCAACGATCGTTTGAGGGAAACGAGCGTTGAGACATAGGGAAAGGAGTCACTCAGAAGAGTGGGCATCCGAGATTGACATTCAAAGTAATGATCGACTCTTTACGCGAGAGGCACCATGAGGACAAGCGAGTTGGGAAGAATGTGTAATACACAAAGGTTGGGATGGCTGAGTTCGAATTACAGCTCAACGTTGGCAACCAAACTTGATGGTGCTCAGGGTAAGCGGGGCGCTTGGTAAAGGATGAGACTGTGCAAGGAGGGATGGGTTGCTCGGCGACCGAAAGAGTTGTGCAAAGCTCATAGTGGTGAGAGGAATTATTAACTCGAAGGATTCGATACTCATGCAAGGGCTTGTATGTGGATGATGAACTGTTTATGGCTATCCCAAGGTGATCGAAACGCGGTGCCATGGAGCATTAAAACTTTTTCTTCGATAAGGGAAGGATACGTTTGTATGAAGCTGAAGTGTGCAACAAGTTCAGCATGTTGTTAGGTTTTGAGGGGTGCAAGGGGGATTATATTAGCGAAGAGTTGCAATTTAGTAAGTGCGTTGTTAGGACTCTAGCTAGGAGAGTCCTAATTAAGAGGGACATTCATGTAAAACCTACCTAAGCTGACGCCTATTAAAGAGGTGAAGAGGCCGGCTAAGGTTAGGAGGTTGTTTTCTTAGAGAAGAATTAGGAGTTGTAAAGAAATATGAGTCTTGAGTAGGAGTCATATTTGGAGTTGGTTAAAAGTAGGAGTCTTATTAGGAGTTAGGGTTTAGAAGCCCTATAAATAACCATGTATTCCTCCTCTTTTCATAAGCAATAGATGAATCTTTTCTGCAGCCTTTGAGCAGCAACTTGGAGGGAGGAACCCCTATAGAGTTCCAATGAGGCTGATCTCCTAAAGAGATCAACCCCAGGTTTAGAATCTACAAGGGTTCTAACACTTGGTATCAGAGCAGCGTTCTTGGCGTCTCGCTGCCCTTCCACAGCCATCATCTCCACCCACCGCAGATCATCCTACAATTCCCACAATTGCTTAAAAGATCGTTGCCAAATTCCACTGTCATCTCCACCACCGTAGATCATCCTTTGATCTCCCCGTGAATTGCAACAAGTTTTGGATTCTTACCTTACTGCTACTGCAATTTAGTTATCATTATTCGAAAATCCAAAAAAAAATAATTGTTCCAATATTGCTGCATAAACTTTTCGTCGCAAAATTTTCATCTCTACGACGAAAGATACATTGCAGAATTCCAGCCGCATAGCACAGTTTGTTTGATCTTGCTACTGTGTTTTTTCTATCCAAATCTCTACGAAATTTTTATGATAGCTTTGACACTTCCTAACAACAGATTTCCCTTTGGTTTTGTCAAAAAATTCTCAATATAAACCATTGATCTTTTACGTCTAAACTGCTATACTTGAAAATCTGCACTGTAAAATTCCAACCGCATAGCACAGATTGTTTGATCTTGCTACTACGTTTTTTCTATCCAAACCTCTACCAAATTTTTATGACAACTTTGACATTTCCTAACAGTAGATTTTCTTTTGGTTTTGTCAAAAAATTCTCAATATAAACCATTAATCTTTTACGTCTAATCTGCTATACTTAAAAATTTGCACTGTAAAATTCCAGCCGCATAGCACAGTTTATTTGATCTTGTTACTATGTTTTTTCTGTCCAAATCCCTATGAAATTTTTATGATAGCTTTAACACTTCGTAACAGTGGATTTTCCTTTGGTTTCGTTGAAAAATTCTTAATATAAACCATTGATCTTTTATGTCTAATCTACTACACTTGAAAATCTGTGATGCAGAAAATTTCAACCGCATATTGTTGCCTTAACCTATCTATTTGCAATCTTTTTGAATGAAATTTATTATACACTTCATAGATCATCTTGGTTTCCATTTAAGATTGATCTATTGAGGAATTCACCTTTAAAAACGATTTTGTGTTGTTGCAAATTTTCGTCGCAAACTGCTGAAATTTTTCGACGAGAATTTTGCTATCGCAACTTGCACCAATTTCCTTGTTGTTATACTACCGAAATTTTCTTGATTAAATTGGACATCCTTGCTGTCATATAAACTAAGATTTTGCTGTCAATTCCCTCCTTAAATTTCTTAAGTTTTTGGTAGAAATTTCATCGAGAAATCGTTGTTTCTTCGACGACAATTCTGCTCTTCCAAGACAGCACATACCTGCAGCAACTTCCATTGATTTCTATCAAACCTTTGTTGCCATCTACCACAAATCTAAAACTTTTATCCACAGTCCTAAAACTCCACCAAACCACACCCTCAAATTGCACCCAAAACAGCCACAAAACAAGCCTAAACCTAGCCTACATCCACCGATCCACCAACCCTTTCGACCATCACTTCTCTTAACCTATACATGCCTTTAACCCGACAACAAAAGAGAGATCTTAACATCATATATTTGGAGGCATATACTATGGCATTTGAGGAGGCAATCAATGCTAAATTCGAAGCCTTCGAAGTGCGAATGGAGGATAAGATCCAGACGCTCTTTACCGAACTCAGATTGAGCCGACCACTAAGCCCGAAGAAATCACATCAAGGAGAGAGCTTTGCCCAATCGCACTAAGCCCGAAGAGATGACTTCTAAGGGAGGGGAGGCTCTATGACCGACCCGAACTATCCACGCATGAGGGTGGACTTCCCTAGATGGGAAGAAGGAGACCCGATTGGTTGGATCTCGCACGCGAAGCTATATTTTCGGTACCACAAAACCGCGGAAGCATCTATGGTGAAAATTACGGCTATACATCTTGCAGGGGATGCCATACAATGATTTGACTGGTTTGAACACACTCATGGAATCCTCTCATGGCGACAATTCAAAGAAGGACTACTGCTCCGCTTCGGACCAACCGATTACGAGAACATTGACGGACAACTAGCAAAGATCCGATAAACCTCCACCATTCAGGAGTACCAAACCAAGTTTGAAAGGTTATTTAATCAAACTCGTAATTGGTCTAAAAAACAGTTATTGGGGACCTTCATTGAGGGCTTGAAGCCGGAGATCCGGGGAGAAGTTAAAGCGCGACAATCGTACACGCTTATGGCAGCCATCTCTTTCGCACGACATCAAGAGGAGCGATTGAACCATGAATCTCGGAGGACTAGGGTCGCTCCTCGACCAGCAATACTGAAGCCCTCAGCTCCCCTACTGTCGATCGAGTCCCTGCACCTAAGAGGTTGACAAGAGAAGAGCTTCGGGAATGATATGCGAAGGGGTTATGTTGGCATTGCGACGAGCCGTGGAGTCGTGAGCATTGCTGTAGTAAAGGGAGACTTCTTATTATTGAACCAATAGAAGAAGCGGTCATTGAACATCCAAAAGAGAGCCTTAAACATGAAGAAGAAGATGCAGAAGAAGAGCCACAACCGACCGAAGTTACGGTACATACACTAGCCGGCTACTCAAACCTACAAACGATGAAAGTTGGAGGCCTTATCAAACAACAACCGATCACTATTCTCATCGACACAGGCAACACTAATAACTTCCTAAACAGTAAGGTTTCTATCCGGATGGCCTTACCTATCGAGAATTACAGCAGGTTTGATGTTAAGGACACTGACGGACGGATTTTGTAGTGTGATCATAGGTGCCCGCAAGTGAAACTGTTGCTGCAGAACCAAGAGATAATTGCATATTTCTTCCTCCCTCTTGATGATCATGAGGCCATACTTAGAATTGAATGATTGACGACATTAGGTGATGTTTCTTGGAATTTTATGAAACTAATTATGAAATTTTATAGTAAGGGGAAACAAGTGATACTGAACGGGAAATGTGGGGGCGACGTAACGACGATTTGCACACAACAAATGAATAAGGTTTTGCATAAAGCATGCAACGACTTTTTGGTACAACTTGAGCAGCAAACTAAGGGAGAGCTAATATAATTTAAAGATCCAAACCTACTTCCTTTGCTTGCTGAATTTTCAGATATGGACGAAACATGACAATTGTGCGTTGATTACCGAGCTCTCAACGGCATAACCGTCAAGGACAAATACCCTATTCCAATAGTAGATGAATTGCTGGATGAAAGGGAACACAAATCTTCACAAAGCTGGACTTTTGATCCGGGTATCATCAAATATGAGTGTGCGAAGAAGACATACCGAAAATCACCTTTTGAACACATAATGACCACTACAAAATTTTGCTTTCTTCAACAGAAGGTGGAATATCTTGGGCATATCATATCAGAGGAAGGTGTGGCAATGGACCCCTCCAAAATTGAAACAATGCAGAACTGGCCGACCCCAAGGAACATAAAATTGCTACGTGGCTTTCTCGATTTAATAGGCTACTACCGTAAGTTTGTGAAAAACTATGGAAAGATCGGTGCACCCCTTGCTACCTTGCTGAAAAAAGATGTTTTCCAATAGTCGGACAAAGCCACCACCGCCTTCGACGAACTTAAGGCCGCAATGACGACAACGCTCGTACTAACGCTTCCCGACTTCGACAAGACTTTTGTTATTGAAGCCGATACCTCCGAAGTTGGAATCGGTGCTGTACTAATGCAAGATGGCCGCCCCCTCGCTTATATCAATAAGGCATTATCTCCTTCCCATCTTAAGATGACTATTTACGATAAGGAGATGCTCGCGATTGTGCATGCGATGGCCAAATGGAGATCGTACTTGATCGGGCGACACTTTCAAATCAAGATCGACCATAAAAGCCTAAAATATTTCTTGGAGCAGAAGATATCTTCCCTCGAGCAGCAAAAATAGGTAACAAAGCTTCTTGGATATGATTATGAAATAACTTATAAAAAGGGGAAAGAGAATGTTGTTGCAGATGCGCTTTCACGGCTACCCAAGCAAGCTGAATTTTCGGCCATTGCATTTTCGACTAGCAACTTCCCTGAGGATATTAAGAGGGAATGGCAGGAAGATTCGAAGACCAATAAGATCATAAAAAAATTGGAGGTAGCACCAAGCTCCATAGCTTATTACAATTGGGACTCAAAAGAATTACACTATAAGGGACGCATTGTGCTTGTGACAAATTCTACTTGCATCTTCACGAGCAGATTTTGGACAAAGTTATTCCATATTCAAGGTACTAAATTGAAAAGGAGTACGACATATCACCCATAAAGCAACGGCCAGACGAAAGTTGTAAATAGGTGCTTGGAGACAGCCCAAAGCTGCCCACCAAATATGACTACCCAAGGAGAACTCCAGACCCAGGCAAGTGCCATTATTGATCGACGGATCATAACTCGATGACGACGACCCACTACTGAAGTGCTAATATAGTGGGTGGACTTACCAACAGAAGATGCCACTTGGGAGAACTATGACGACTTGAAGATCAAATTCCCAGAATTCATGAATCGTCAGCCTCGAGGACAAGGCTGATTTGAAGAGGGCGGGTCTGTTAGGACTCTAGCTAGGAGAGTCCTAATTGAGAGGGACATTCATGTAAAACCTACCTGAGCCGACCCCTATTAAAGAGGTGAAGAGGCCGACTAGGGTTAGGAGGTTGTTTTTTAGAGAAAAATTAAAAGTTTTTAAGGAATAAGAGTTTTGAGTAGAAATCCTATTAGGAGTTGGTTAGAAGTAGGAATCTTGAGTAGGAGTCCTATTAGAAGTTATGGTTTAGAAGTCTTATAAATAACCATGTATTCCTCCTTTTTTCATAAGCAATAGATGAATCTTTTCTGTAGCCTTTGAGTAGCAACTTGGAGGGAGGAACTCCTATAGAGTTCCAAGGAGGCCGATCCCCAAAAGAGATCAACCCAAAGTTTAGAATCTGCAAGGGTTCTAACATGCGCTCGCGGGGGTGGAACAATGCACAGTTTGTTCAGCAAGATGGAGTAGTCCAGAGGGGTGGTGGTCTCCGAAACTTCCAGAGGGAAGATGCGAAGATGAAAGTTGCTCCAACTGAACAAATATCAAGGAGGGATAAGTCTCGGTTCTTTAGAGGGAGAATCATGTGCAACAAACCGTACATGTTAAGAAGGGTTACCTCGAGACAATAGCTCCACAAAGCTTAATGGACCAAGCGAGCGACGAGGAGTCATTGCATGATCTCACACGAGGTAATGTGTTGGTGGATGCATTACGAGATCAAGTGGGGAAGCGACCCAAGGCAACACTAAACAAAGGCAAACTTAGAGTTGATGTGAAGATTGGACTCGACGGAGGGTTGACTCGTGGAATGATAGGCGTGAGGGCTACCATCAACCCAACGCAAACCGAGGGCGAAGCAACTTGGGTGGAACTTAATGAAGTGCCCAAGCCACATGAAGGGAGTCGACATAGAAGACAGAACATGGAGCGGAGGCACAAAGCTTTCCTTGGATATAGGTCAAGGACACGAACTCTTGCAGAGGCAAGAGCGAGATCATGTCGTTCCATAGGTCCCTTATTCTAGAGCGGACATATCGTACATAGTGTCAAAGTCGAATAGAGCTTCGAGGCACATGCACCTTATCTTGGTGAAACATTTGATAGAAGAACTAAGGCGACTTAACTTGCAGGGGTGAAGTTGGGGTCAAAGGCCTTGACACGGGACAAGAGGATGTAGAGGCAGGTACTTTTGAAGAATATGTCGTAGTATTGTCATTCGAGTTGTTGCAAAGGAAGCTATGCACAACGGAGATTATGTTGGGGCAAGGGCCCAAGATCCAGACAATGGTACCTTAATTTCATTAAGGTCAGTGGATTTTGAGAGCTGTTAGGCGACGAATTGTCTTGGAGCTACGCTTCGTCTAGGTATGACCCGAGAATGGGTGGATGAAGGCCGATTGCCAAAGGAGCGAACATAATCGAAGGTGGTGAAGGCCTTGTGATGTGTTGGTAGATGCCACACATGGAGAGATCATAGTTTGAGTTTATTCCACAAAGATTAGAATGGAATGGAGATGCCATCAAGAGGTGACATGATGTAGCGGATCGTGGTAGAACAGTTCTAGGCAATGTAACACACACAAGATAAGTGCTGCGAGGAACTTAATTATACGAAGATATGATTGGGAGCTACTAGGAGCTCCACTTCAGTGAACAACATGATGGGAAAAAGGGCTATGGATTCAAGGAGTGAATGCCATGGTACCGTAGAGGTGTTTCTTCCGTGTGTGCATCGAATTTTGTTGGATGAAGGCTTTGGTTATCAACATGGCTATGCATCATCGAGAGGGAACCTCATCATATAAATGTATGATTGGAGCGGTTGGAGAGTTGGACTGCTCCAGAGTTCATTTTCACTTAAGGGGGCCCGACAAGTCAGAGGACAAGACTGAGTAAGCGAACGTTGCTACCAAGGACGCAAAGGAGAACAAAATCGGTGCGAGCCCTACAACATGATAACGGAGACTATGCATGGGAGTTGTAGTCTGTCTTTCCATCAACCAAGGGGAATTACTCAAAGAACATAGAGGTGTTAAAACAAGTAGTCGAAAGGGGGTAGGAAGCGATGACAAGTCTAGAGGGACTTAGCTACCCAAAACCAAGTGTTAATTAGAATAAAGGTGGACTCGGAGGAGTGCCACAGTGTTGCAGAGTTGTATCTACCGATCGTGGAGAAAGGGATGCAGATGCGATACGACGGATAGTAGAGCCATTGTTATGGCAACACCATGGTACTGTAGATGTGGGACTTTCGTGGAGCCATCGATCCCTTACTCTCATGGAGGAAGAGTGCTTGATCGTGAAAGGGGTCGAGAAGGTTGAGAATGTAGAGGTAAACTCCAAGTACCAAGACAAGGTTGAAGGGTAGAGGCTCAGGGAATTTCGTAAGACCAGAATCAACGAACTTCTCATCAAAATAGTCGAAAGTGGGGGACTTCGGGTCGATGCAGGAGTGTTCGACCAAGGAACGAAGTAGACAGTACGTGATGTTGTACCTTTTCTACTTAGAGGAGTGAGCAACAGAAATGATGGAGAAGACAGTACAATCCTAGAGGTGACCAAAACTATTGAAGACTTGCTCAAGTCGGGACGAAATTTTGCTCTTTACAGACAAAACTTCTTGTATTCTAGAAGTTCGATGGCAATGAGAAGGCGAATCATAGTGGCTAACTCAATGCAAATTATGCAAACACTTTGGGTGCTTCAGAAGTATGAGCAAAGAACAAACGAAGGCTAGCAACCAGCTTGATGCGTAGAGTACAACCCTCGAGGAGGCGAGCGAAGTTGAGTAACACATTTTCCTTCTTAACTCCTAAGAGAATGGGTGAAATCGAGTACCCCAGTTCTTTTATTTATCTAGTAAAGGAGTTTTGCACATGTTTAAAGACCATTCGAAGAAACTTAGTGGAAAACTTGGTTGGCTTTTGTGGTCATTTCAGGCTTATAAACGTAGGTTGTGTGCAGCCATCATGTGGAGGCAAAACTGCCCAAAAATAGGCCATCCAAGTAGCCAATTTGGGGACTTTCTAGCTCTGTAGAGTGGTGCGGAGTGTTAACTAGAACAGTACCCAACAGCTACCCGGGTGGCACATGGCTTGATGGGCCTTTAGGATAGTGTCTAAGGCTGGTTTGCTGTCTTGTTCACAACAATGTCATGTGGGCACTTGTGGGGACTTTTGGCCATGACGGATCATCTTGGACCCTTTGTCACGTGATCGTTCAGAGCTTGTGAAGTCTATGTTTATAATTTGTATTGCCTATAAAGTGTTTGTTAAAATGATTACTTGTGAGATCCCGAGTTAAACGCTTCCTCTAATTCGTTTTCTCTTTTGTAGGTCCTTAGGGGACCATATGACGTTTCAGGATGGTTGACCATTTGCGGATGGACACGTAAAGGTTGTCGCACGATTTAGGCAAAACCAGCTACGTTCATGACATTGTGGCGGGGGGCTATGGTGAACATAGGAGGGCTAAAGAGGGAAGAGAGAAGTGCAATTAAGGAAGAGGGGGACGAGGGGTTGCGGTGACACCATACGAGGGTTGCGGAGTGCTGTAGTGAATATGGAGGGTTGTGGTGAACCTAGGAGGGTTCCAACGAACGGGGTAGAGGTAGGAGGGAGGAGGGAGGAGAAAGAGAGATATCCTTAAGAGGGAGGGGAAGAAGCCACCGCCATTGCTGTTGGAGGAAGACCTGCTAGTGTTGCTGTTGCTGGAGGAAGACATCGTCGTTGCTGCCCGTTATTTGTTGATGGGAGGAACTCTATCGCTGTGAGAAACATAGTGGGGAAAGGACTTCTGCGTTAGGGCTCTCGTGGGTGGGTTTCTACAATAAATACGTGGTTCGCTTGAACCATATGAGTATTTTGGTTCGACTCAGGCCTAGGCCAGGCGAGCGCCTGGGTCGTGCCTGAGTCAAGTCACCTGCCTAGCCCAATAGGCAGGTGCTCGAGCCTTGCCTCTCTTGGGCTCCTAGGTGTGCGCTTGAACACCTAGTGATCGCTGAGTCTATTAGTAAAATAGGTAACTATATAATTATTAATTTCCTTGTTCATGCTATGTCATGCCCTAATTCTCTAACGTTAGCTGCATCACCATGTCCATTTCTTGTTGCAGCCATGTTCCATGTTCGTGTCTGTCTCCATATCTGGCTGCTAGCTAGGTCATCTTAGTTATGCACAAAGTTCGCAATTTCAATCCGTACCGACGGTATGCCAGGGCATATCGAGTGGTACGCCTGAAATAGCTGAAAACATGTGTTTTCAACTATTTTAGCTAAAATAGCTAAAAGGTCGGTAACGGTCGATTCCGACCGTTACCGCTTGGTACAAGTCGATAATGGTCGAAATCGATCAGTACTGCCCAGTACAAGTTGATAATGGTCGAAATTTCAACTGTTACCGCTTGATACAGCCCCGTATTGCCCGTTACGGGGCCAAAAATTTGGTACTGCCCGGTGGCAGGTGGTCCACGTGCTGAGAGGCTCTCGGACTGGTACATGCCACCCGTATCGGGCGGTACACATCGAAATTAAAAACCATGGTTATGCATTTGACACTCAAATCATTAGATTGCTTTTAACTGCTCTAGATGTTGATATATTTAAGTATAATGAGGCTGAGAAGAATGAAGGGTGAAATAATGACAACTGTTAGTACCAAACAAAGTTCAAGGTGATGGTAGTATCTAGGTGATTCTGTTCTTTTAAGAAAAAGCTATTTCTGAGGTTTCCGTTGTGTGTCTGGTTGCTTATGGGTTCAGCAGATCCATGTGGCAAATCCTTATCAAACCTGTTTTATCAGGTACATTCTGGTTGCAAAATGTCAAAATTGATCCCTAAACCATCTCACCACCCGTACCGGGCAGTACATATCGAAATTAAAAACCATGATTATGCATTTGACACTCAAATCATTAGATTACTTTTAACTGCTCCAGATGTTGATATATTTAAGTATAATGAGGCTGAGAAGAATGAAGGGTGAAATAATGACAACTGTTAGTACCAAAGTTCAAGGTGATGGTAGTATCTAGGTGATTCTGTTCTTGAAAAAGCTATTTCTGAGGTTTCCATTATGTGTTTGGTTGCTTATGGGTCCAGTAGATCCATGTGGCAAATCCTTATCAAACCTGTTTAATCAGGTACATTCTGGTTGCAAAATGTCAAAATTGATCCCTAAACCATTTCACCACCCGTACCGGGCGGTACACGTCGAAATTAAAAACCATGGTTATGCATTTGACACTCAAATCATTAGATTGTTTTTAACTGCTCCAGATGTTGATATATTTAAGTATAATGAGGCTGAGAAGAATGAAGGGTGAAATAATGACAACTGTTAGTACCAAAGTTCAAGGTGATGGTAGTATCTAGGTGATTCTGTTCTTTTAAGAAAAAGCTATTTCTGAGGTTTCCATTGTGTGTGTCTGGTTGCTTATGGGTCCAGCAGATCCATGTGGCAAATCCTTATCAAACCTGTTTAATCAGGTACATTCTGGTTGCAAAAAGTCAAAATTGATCTCTAAATCATCTCACCACTCGTACCAGGCAGTACACATCGAAATTAAAAACCATGATTATGCATTTGACACTCAAATCATTAGATTGCTTTTAACTGCTCCAGATGCTGATATATTCAAGTATAATGAGGTTGAGAAGAATGAAGGGTGAAATAATGACAACTGTTAGTACCAAAGTTCAAGGTGATGGTAGTATCTAGGTGATTCTGTTCTTTTAAGAAAAAGCTATTTTTGAGGTTTCCATTGTGTGTGTCTGGTTGCTTATGGGTTCAGCAGATCCATGTTGTCACGAACTTAGCTAGTTTTGCCTAAGTCGTGTGGCAATCTTACGTGTCCGTCCGTAAGGGTCAACCTCTCCGAAGCCTCCCATAGTCCCTTAGGACCTACAAACGAGAAAACAGGTTAGAGAAAATGCCTCACTCGGGATCTACAAGCAAACATTTCCGAAAACACTTCATAGATAATGCAAATTACAAACAGACTTTACAAGCTCTGAACAGTTGCACAACAAATGGTTAAAATGGTCCATTACAGATCGAAAATCTCTCACAAGTGTTCACATGACACAACCTTTATTTACAAACCTAAAGTGGCCATCAAACCCAACTAAAATGAGACTATTAAACCTTCGGTCGTCCCTCTACATGCTGTGCAAAGCATGAACAAACAGAAAGACACGGACATACACAAGTATTACATCAAACATCCTGTTTAGAACTTTGTCCGTGACATTCTCCCCCACTTGTTCCTTCGACGTCCTCGTCAAAGCCTTTGCTGACACTGCAATTGCTTGCCTTTGTCGAGTCTTCAATTTTCTGCTCCAGCTGTAATGCGCCTCTTGGCTCCCAACTGCTCTCCGCTGTTGTTTTTGAGTAGTCGAACTTTTGATCCGCTATACTGCTTCAACTCGCCAATGACTCCAACTCTAGTGTGGGGTTGGTTGAGTTGTGTTGATCCTTGTTGGTTCTTGCGGATCCTCCAGATGAACGAAAAGACCATACTTACTATGCGCCAGCCTTTTAAATGCCTCATGCTGCTTGAACTGGGGGGATGCTTGTTGGAGCTTTAACGAGCATCGCCTCATAAACTTTTGAAGTTTTGGGTCCTTCCTCCACAAAATTTGCCCATTGACTCTTCTTTCACTTAGTTGTCACTTCCAAGTAGGTTCGCATCACTTCCGCTTTCGATTGACATTTCGTTGGGAAATGAAGCGGACAATCCACTCTCAGTAGCACTGATCATCGTTGGTGAGGATTTGACAACTATTGTCTTCTATTATCTTCAAAGGGTCTTTGAACCTGTGTAGAGCTCTTCTACTAGATAGATAAGAGAATTGGGGTACTCGGTTTTGCCCTTTCTCTTAAGAGTTAGAAGGCAAAGGTTATGTGATTTCGTCCGTCTCCTCGAGGTTGTACTCCATGCATCGAGCTGGTTACTGGCCTTCGCCTGCTCTTTGCTCACACTTCTGAAGTACTTGAAGTGTTTGCACTCCTTGCGTTGAGTTAGTTACTGTGATTCACCTTCTCAATGCCATCGAACTTTTGGAATGCAGGAAGTTTTCACCCTAATTTGGAGTAAGTCTCTCTAGTAGTTTTGGTCGCCTTTGGGATTGTATCGTCTTCTCCATCAACCCGACCGCCTACGCCATTGAGTAGCAAAGGTACAACACCGCGTACTGCTTGCTTCGTTCCTTGGTCGTGAACTCTTGCATGACCCGAAGTCCTTCACTTTCGGCTATCTTGATGAGAAGCTCGTTGACACTGGTCTTACGAAGTTCCTTGGCCTCTGCCCTTCTGCCTTATCTCGGTACTTGGAGTTTGCCTCTGCATGCTCCACCTCCTCAGCCCCTTTCACAACCAAGCGCTCTCCCTCCATGAGAGCAATGGATTAATGACTTTCACGGAAGTCCCGCCTTTGCGGTACCATGGCGCTGCCATACCCATGACCCTACTATTCGTCGCCTTGCAACTGCATCCCGTTTCTTCATGATCAGTGGATATGTCTCTGTGGCACTCCTCCGAGTCCACCTCCATTCTAACTGATGCTTGATTTTGGGTAGCTAAGTCCCTCTGGACTCGTTATCGCTTCCTCGCCCCTTTCGACCCCCTGCTTCAACACCTCTGTGTTCTCCAAGCAGCTCCCTTTGGTCGATGGAAAGACAGAAATGCAACTCCCATGTATGGCCTCTGCCATCACATTGTAGGATTTGCACCGATTCTGTTCTCCTTAGCTTCCTTGGTAGCTACGTTCGCTTGCTCGACCTTGTCCTCTAACTTGTTGGGCTCCCTTAAGCGAATATGGGCTCTGGAGCAGTCCAACTCTCCAATTGCTTCGATCATACCTCTACATGATCAAGTCCCTCCCATGGGACTCACTGGTACTTGCATTCGAACTTTTCCCTTAATGGAATACGACCCCCATATGCTGATGACCAAGGCTTTCATCCGATGCAAAATTCGATGCACGCACGGAAGACTCACCTCTGCGGTACCATGTCCTTCACTCTTTGAATCCATAGCCCTTTCTTGTCGTCATGTTGTTCACCGAAGTGGAGCTTCCAGTAGCTCCCGATCATACCTCCGTATGATATAGTCCCTCACGGGATTATGTCGTGTGTATCGCATTGCCACAAACTGTTCCACCACGATCCGCTGCACCATGTCGCCTCCTGGTGACATCTCCATTGCATTCTGATTCTAGTGGGATAAACTCGAATTGTGATCTCTTTAACGGCCTCTGCCAATACATCGCAGGGTCTCTTCCACCTTCGATTTTGTTCGCTCCTTTGGCAATCGATCTTCATCCACCTACTCTTGGGTCACACCTAGATGAAGCACCGCTCTAGGACAGTCCGTTGCCTAGTAGCTCCCGAAGTCTATTGACTTCGCTGCAATTAGTACACCATTGTCTGGATCCTGGGCCTCTGCCCCTACCAGCACAATCTCCACTGCGCACCGCTACCTGCCTGGCAACTTGACTGGCAACACTGTGACATATTCTTCAAGAGTACCCGCCTTCGCATCCTCTTGCCCCGTGCCAAGGTCTTTTGAACCCAACTTCGCCTCCGCAAGTTGAGTCGCCTTAGTTCCTCCGTCAAATGCTTCTCCGAGATAAGGTGCATGTGCCCAGAAGCTCCCTTCGTCTTTGGCATCATGTAAGATGAGTCCATTCCGTCAGAATAAAGGATCCATGGAACAACATGATCCTGCTCTTGCCTCTGCAAGAGTTCATGTCCTTGACCTATGTCCAAGGAAAGCACTGTGCCTCTGCTCCAGGTTCCATCTTCTATGCTGGCTCCCTTCATACGACTTGGGTACTTCGCCAAGTTACACCCAAGTTGCTCCGCTCCTCGTTTTTGCATTGAGTTGATGGTGACTCTCGCGCCCACCATTCCACGGGTCAACCCTTGCTTGAGTCTGATCTCCATATAGACTCCAAGTGTGCCTTCATTTGTGTTGCTTTGGGTCGCTCCCCCACTTGATCTCGCAATGCATCCACCAATGCATTCTCTCAAGTGAGATCATGCGACGACTCCTCGTCGCTCGCTCGGTCCATTGAGCTTCATGGAGTTGTTGTTTTTGAGGTACTCCTCAACATGTGCGATATGTTGAACATGATTTTCCCTCTAGAGACCACCATCCTCTTGGACTACTCCGATTTGTTGAACAAACTGCGCATTGTTATGCTTTCTGCAAACGCACTTGCTAGATTGCGACTCCACGTCAATACAGCCCCCACTACACCACTCAAGTCCAAGCAACATGCTGAACTCGCTACACACTTCAGCCTCCTACGGACGTATCCTTCACGTGTTGAAGAGAAAGTTTCAATGCTCCATGGCGCCGAGTTTCGGTCGCATTAGGATGGACGCGAACATTCCATCGTCCGCATACAAGCCCATGCATGAGTACTGAATTCTTCGAGTTAGCAATTTCCCTCACCTCTGTGAACTTTGCGCAACTCTTTCGATCGCTGAGCAACTCATTCCACCTTGCATGGTCTTATCTTTTACCAAGCGCCTCGCTTGCCTTGACCACCATCAAGTATAGTTGTCAACGTTGAGCCGTAGCTCAAACTCAGCCATCTCAACCTTTGTGCGCTTCGCATTCTTCCAAGCTTGCTTGTTCTCGTGGTGCCTCTTGCGCGAAGGGTTAGCCATTCCTCTGAATGCCAATCTCAGATGCTCGCTCTTCCGAGCGACTCCTTTTCCCTACATCTCCATGCCCGTTTTCCCCCAAACGGCCGCGCGTGTGCTAACTGGCCTCAACGCAGCCCCGCTAGGTCCCCCCACATTTGCATGCCAAGTGTTTCTATGAGTGCTTGTCCCGCTCTGATACTATGTTGTTACGAACTTAGCTGGTTTTGCCTAAGTCGTACGGCAACCTTGCGTGTCCGTCCGCAAGGATCAGCCTCCCCGAAGCCTCCCATGGTCCCTTAGGACCTACAAACGAGAAAACGGGTTTGAGAAAACGCCTCACTCGGGATCTACAAACAAACATTTCCGAAAACACTTCATAGATAATGCAAATTACAAACAGACTTTACAAGCTCTGAACAGTTACACAACAAAGGGTCAAAATGATCCATTACAGACCGAAAATCTCTCACAAGTGCCCACATGACACAACCTTTATTTACAAGCCTAAAGCGGCCACCAAACCCAACTAAAATGAGACTATTAAACCTTCGGCTATCCCTCTACATGCTGTGCAAAGCATGAACAAACAGGAAGACACGGACATACACAAGTATTACATCAAACATCATGTTTAGAACTTTGTCCGTGACAATGTGGCAAATCTTTATCAAACCTGTTTAATCATATACATTCTGGTTGTAAAATGTCAAAATTGATCCCTAAACCATCTCACCAAAATTAAACCACTTGAGAAGCCCCTCATCCATAATCCTTTAACTTGTGAGGTTTGGGTAGATTAAAGGTCTAGGTTTGGTGTACACATCCTAGTGGTTTATGTGTATTTCTATTACATGAATATGTCTTCTTTTAATTTATTAGTTATTTTATTTTGAGAGAATGATGTGGTTATTATCCCATCAATTTATCGAGACTTCAAGAGTTACAAAGAATAAGGCTGGTTAAAAGTGAAAGACAGGTGATAAAGAGCAGGCTGATATCCTGTTTTTCCACCATTTTAGATTTGCATAAGCCTCATCCTGTTTTAAGATAAAAGCCTATATTTAAAAAATTGCCAGATTATAAGCCTCATCTATGAATTTGCTTGTAGTAATCCATCTAGAAATAAACTGGAGGTGCCTTGCAGATTTGCAAAATAGTTCCAGTCTTCCCTTCAAATGCTTTCCTGTTATGTTCCTTCCAATTTGTTAAACATTCTGAATGTTGAAGCCTGGGTTTTTCAATCTACCAATTATAATTATATAATAACATCTTAGTTTTAGGGAGTTTTATATTTCCTTAGACCCATTTAAAAACACAAAGAAATTACTTATTGAGGTCATATTGTAGTATATTAGTCTACAGAACATGAGAGTTCACGAAGTAACTATAAACAGTTTTAGGAAATAATTTAAGTAACGGTGTCCACTCCTATGATGCTTTTGTTATAATCTATCTAGAAAATTGATGAGATGATGATATCAATTAAATCTGCATCCTCATGTTTCTGCATAGATAAATTTGATGCTGGATTCTATGGGTGTGTATTCATTTGTCAGTTCATGACAGGAAAAAATTAGCTTTTCTTGTTTCCTATCATATAGAGACATTTAATTGGTTATGACATTTAATGGAATACCAAAACTGTATACTTCTGTTGTAATTCGGATTGCTGATTACTTCGTTAATTATCTCATGTATCGACAGATGACTATCAATTATATGAGTGGACAGAAGAATAACATCTACATGGAAAGATATGGCTTTTCATCACCAACGGTACTAGTTATATTATTTTACATTGACTATTGCTATTTGAGCTTAGTGGTGTTAGGCAATGTTGAAGTGCTTTTAGCTGATTGATGTTAGGTAGATGCTAAACAGGATCTAATCTTCAACAAATTAAGAGATGTTCTGTTGGAAAGAGTTAGATCAAGGCTTATAAACACTTTTATTTGCATTATTTGTTCATCAAGAAAGTAAGAAAATATGGAACCTGCAGTTAGCAAGCTAGCCAAAAATTCTATAGTACACATATGTACAGTTGCAATCATGGTTTTAATATTTTTACTGGACTGTCTACTAGTCGCTGTTCAGACTGGTATCAACCTAGTATATACTAGCATACCAGCGTATGATACACCAATTGCAATGAGGAGGGAGGAGGAAGAGAAGGAAAGGAAGAGGAATGAGGAGGAAAGAGAGGAGAAATACTAGGCAAGTCGGTCAGCCAGTGGTGTGTAGCAGGTAGTGCCTTACGTGAGGTGAGGTAGATGGCTAGAGTGGTCTTTCTCGGGTGTGTGTGTGTGTGAGTGTGTATATATATATATAGGGAGAGAGAGTAAAAGAGCCAGTTTGGGTTAAAATCCCTGGTTCATGTTCTAATTCATGCCCGAACCAGTAAACATTGCCCCATACATACAGGTGCGGCCGAAATATTACACCTTACAATTAAACTAGATGAGCAACCTGCAAAAAATTAAATAAGCAAGCAACCATCTAGAAAGCTCATGCATGCATATACCACAATAGAATTATCATAATCAGATGAGGTCATAATGATTAGCAAAGGATATATGTAATTGTAGAATGATGTGGAATATGCAGGAATCAGGATCTTGCACTAACACGTGCAGCACAAGTTACCATGGTGTTGTGCATGCTGTGATTAGTAATCAAGATTAACTGTATCAAAGTAGCTGATAACCATCCATCTTAACTATGTATTTTTAGCCTTTCCCTTCCAACTCTTTTTGTGGTTATGTAGAAGCCAGCCAAAGATCTCACGGATTGCTAATGTCAAAATTATCTAAACACAAGTGTGATTTACTTCCTTGAGCAAGTAATTTGGCAAATATCTGGCAGGAGATAGTAATCTTTAAGCATATTTAGAGTTGAATGTATAAGATCATAGTGCCTCTTGATGATATGAACTGCATGTCATGATCAATAAACATTGATTTGTAACGAAACATGACAAGCTCTACCTTATCCAACTTCGAGAAAACTTGTCATATAGCTGGTCACTTAATTGGTCTAAGAAATGCTGCCTCAGGCTTTTCATGCTAAGCTAGATTGGTATGTTCTAGGTGAATGCAAGAGTCTTAACTTCCTGATTTGTTAACATGTTGAGTTTGTTATGATCAATATTGATTATGAAATGATACTTATTACTAGAAGACATTACATACACCAGATACAAAGAAATTTTTTGTGACACTGTGAGTATTAAGAACAGAATAAGGATGTCTAAACTTGAAATGAAATGTGTTGTGATGCATATATCATCTGGAGGTGTATGCCATATGTTGGTTTTCTTCCCGATTTAAGCAAGGCTCTCAACTTTAAATAGGCTGCAATTATAGTCATGTATTCTGACATTCACTGGAAAAAAAGATCCATGTTAGACTTGTGACCTGCAAATCTATATAGGTCAGCTAATATGAACTGAAACAGATGTTAATATAGGTTCTTCCTCGAACCAATTAAAAAGCTGTTTTATATAGTTCAAAGTTGTCTTTTTATGGTTCTTGATGTGTTTAAATATTTGCATAAATATGTAAGGTAATTTATTTGTTCTTGTACATGTTTCCTTGTTTGAAGATGTTCTAAGTTTCCCTGGGGTAGTTCCATCTCGAGTTTTCTCTGATTTCCTTGAAAGTTCTACAGAATCCTTGGGATGTCATAAATTTTTCAAGCAATGCGAAAATTCACTTGGATTCTTACTTGTCAGTCTTCAACATCTCAGGATTGCCAGAAGAATTCTATCACAACAGTGAGGACCAAAAAATCCCCGAAATCTCTTTGATGATTTGAGTTTATCACTTTCTGGATGTTCTAGTAGCCTCCTAATCTTTTTGTTGTCATATACTGCTCTTGTTTGTAGGCCTCTTATCTAGTGAAGAAGACAATAAGTTTGTTGATGGAGCAGTCATTGCAGCTGCACGGACATTGCCTACATGGTCTGATGGAGATGTACCTCCAGTCCCAAGCACAGAAAGGAGATCTGCACGGGAACTGCAAGAAGACTGCTATCGATTGTTATTGGAATTTCCAACTACATTAGAACAGGATTGGCAAATATTGGGTAAGTTTTCAGTTTCCTTGTAGTGCACCATTTGTGTCTTCTTTTGATCACATGAAACATACGGTGCTGAATTCTATCTTTTCCTCTCTTATTCCACCTTCGGACTTTTCAGATTCGAACCCTGATGCTAGTAGAACATGTGAAGCTGCCATAAAGTACATTCCTCAACCAGCCAATCTTTTTGTGGTTGATACCAGCTTTTGGAGATCTTCAAGTAAAATTAACACACTTTGTCTTATTCTTGCAGGTATCGGTTGCATCGAAAGCTATTCCTCAAAAAGGTCATCCAGGCATTGGAACTATATCAGGAAAGGATATTGTTTTGACTTGTACAAATTGTATCATGCTGTATGAGATTTATCAGCGAGGTTGTGAGTTCCAGCTCTGTTAAGCACATGTTCCTGGAGCCGCGAGCTTATCTTGATTTATGGTGCACAGTTCACTGCCATTAAAGCTTTGAAACTCCATTAAGTGCATAATATGCCCAAGTTAGCAGTAATTTGGAAGATCAGACGGTTAAATGTGAGGAGTAGATGGAAGCAGAAGATTGGACAGAGCATATATTATTCCAGTTCACCAACGTATCATGTCCCTGATAGAAAATTGCTAGTGAATATACCATGCAGTTTGGACTTATAAATATTTGATTTTCATCTTTCTTTATCCTGTGGGCTATGAAATTTGTTGAATGGAGGCTGAAGAACATAATGCGCTAACAAAGCAAGGTCTCCAGTACCAGTTGATAATGTATGTACCAACGATATGATTTGCTATCTATCTTCTTCTGTTTCCACTGGTATCGGGTCGATAAATTGGCCAGTATATTGGTATCTGGTATTGTATCGGTCTGATAGGTTACCGAAGCTGTATTTTATCAATATCTAAAATCTTACCAGTAAATACTAGTTTCATTGTCTTCTCTTCTAAGCAGGTCCAATCGTTTAAATTGTTTAGTAATTGATAGTGTTATTTTGTGGTCGTCAGACTTCATATGCAATTTGTGAATCAGAAAAACTTCTGATGTTAGTGGAAGGAGCTAGATTTAATTTGTGAATCAGTAGACTCAGTTGTTGCATTAGATACATGCAAATATCTTCCCACTTTGCAGATAAACTTCTGATGTTAGTGGAAGGGGTAAAAGCAAAACTTTATCTCCTGTTTCCTTCCTGCTTTAGAATTTAGAAGGATCAAATCATCTTGTTTTCTAGTAAATTGAAACAAGGTCATCTTTTTTTCTAAAGAAAATCCTCTTTATGCGTCTTTTTTTGGATGATATCAAAAAAAAAAAACCTTGGTTTAAATCGAGTGTTTTTACCCCCATGTATCATTAGCCTTACTTCTGTCAATCGATGGTTTCATTTATATCTTTATTCCTTCGTTTATTTGAGCAATCAAAAGGGAAAACTAAATAAAAAAGAGGGGGTCATAAGATTTTTCTGGATAAATCTTGTTGTGTTTTTTATTTACTTAAATTAAATAAATGAATTGTTTTTTTATGATAAGTACTTGACCTGAACTCAGGAACGTTTAAGCTGCTTTCATGATCCGATAAGAGTCTGTATTTGATTGACCCGAAGTGAACTTGAGCTAACCCGAGTTCTGTGTGACACCAACCGCGCAACTGGCCTCCCCATGTAGGAGCGCTTTTAAGATTCGTAAAAGCACGTGCCCGCGGTAGATCACGATCAAAGGGGGTGCGAGTTTTCTCCAACAGAAGCCCTGCGAAAACCCTACATCAGCCCCCTTTCTCGTGTCTGCACGTCGAGTCGTCTCTATCACACGCCCGCTTGCCCCGTCCTTTCGAAGAAAAACCCCCCTTTCTCGCGTTCTCGATCGATGTCTACGATGTGAGTGGCTTGCTCCTCCACTCTTTCCCTAGTTCTTTGCCTCTCTCCTTGCTCTGATTAGTTCGCTTCCAATTCGTCTGCGGGTCTCGGCTCTGTGTCAAGAATTTTCCCTAGTACGTCAACGAGGACCGCTTTCGTGAATTCTTCTCTCAGAAGGGGGAGGTCACCGATCCCAAGCTTATGCGCACTTTGTAAGTAAAAATTTATGCGGAAACGAAATAGCGTACCTCCAGCCATTGTCGTCAAGAATTTCTGCAGAGGTTTCTTCTTGAATTTTGGTTCTTCTCAGCTCAGAACTCTTGCTTTAGATGGTGTAGGAAAGCCTTTCGCTTCAAAGAGATGACTGAGCCAAGGGACCAAAATCCTCATGTATATATAGATGTTCTCCCATCAAGAACATTTATCATCACTAACTCATAACGTTCAAGAATTAATTCAAATTTGTAACGTTTGGACCATAATGAAGAACTTAATGATATTAAATATTTAATTTAATAATAACGGTTTCATGCATAAAAAATAAGAAACTAAAATCATTTAAACCATAATAAATAAAGAAATTCATGATAATGAATTATGAATCTTAATAAGAACAGTTACGTTATTATTAAATAAGATATTTAATAATAACCGTTACATTCTCCCACTTGGTCCATATGTTTATCTTAATAATTTGAATTAATCTTTCTCGAACAACTTTCTTAAGAAATAAATACATGAATCATAGCGATAAGTCCTCTAAGAGCGAGTATTATCATCCATGTATCACGATGTATTTAGTTTCTTAATCTTAATGTGGTAATATTACTTTATGAATAAACCTTATGTTTATTCTTGGTCTAACAACAATATATTTTCTCAAAATAATGTGCACATAAATGAGAAAATTTCACAATATATAAGAGTTTCAATATTATTACAAAGTGGAACCAAGTCCCATTTTCTTTACATGATCCTTGAATTTTAGAGGTGGCATGCCTTTAGTCAAAGGATCAGCAATCATCAATTCAGTGCTAATGTGCTCAATGACCACTTTCTTTTCTTTTACACGTTCTCTTATAGCTAAATACTTAATGTCGATGTGTTTACTTCGACTTTCACTTTTATTGTTTTTAGCCATAAAGATAGCAGCTGAATTGTCATAGAAAATTCTTAATGGCCTAGAAATAGAATCCATGATTCTAAGCCCAGAAATGAAACTCTTAAGCCATACACCATGTGAAGTAGCCTCAAAACAGGAGACAAACTCAGCTTCCATGGTAGAAGTAGCAGTCAAGGTCTGCTTAGCGCTTCTCCAAGAAATAGCTCCACCGGCCATCATAAAAATATATCCTGATGTTGATTTACGAGAATCAACACAACCGACGAAGTCTGAATCTGAGTAACCAATCACATCCAGATTGTCTGTATGTCTATACATAAGCATGTAATCTTTGGTTCCTTGTAGATACCTCATCACTTTCTTTGCAGCTCTCCAGTGGTCCATACCTGGATTACTCTAATATCGACCTAGCATCCCCACAATAAATACAATATCAGGTCTTGTACAGACCTGAGCATACATAAGGCTTCCTACGACAGAAGCATATGGGATGTTTTTCATTGATTCCCTTTCAAAATTGTTCTTTGGGCATTGGTTCAAATTGAACCTATCACCTTTCACAATGGGAGCAACACTTGGTGAACAATCCTTCATCCGAAATCTTTCTAAAAGTTTATCAATATAGGTTTCTTGTGATAGACCTAAAATGCCTTGAGGTCTATCTCTATAGATCTTAATGCCAATGACATAAGATGCTTCACCCATATCCTTCATGTCAAAATTTTTAGAAAGAAATTGTTTCACCTCATGCAGCAAATCCTTATCATTGGTTGCAAGCAAAATATCATCTACGTATAAAACAAGGAAACATATTTTACTCCCACTAACCTTCTGGTATATGCATTGATCCATGGGATTTTCAACAAATCCGAATGAAGAAATTACTTCATGGAATTTAAAATACCATTGGCGGGAGGCTTGTTTTAAACCGTATATAGACTTCCTAAGCTTGCAAACCAAGTGTTCACCAACACTAGAGGAGAAACCTTCAGGTTGTTTCATATAAACCTCTTCCTCTATATCTCCATTAAGAAATGCTGTTTTCACATCCATTTGTTGCAACTCAAGGTCAAAATGAGCAACTAATGCTAAAATAATACGTAGAGAATCTTTCTTAGATACAGGAGAAAACGTCTCCGTATAATCGATTCCCTCTTTTTGAGTAAATCCCTTTGCAACAAGTCTTGCCTTGTATCTCTCAATGTTGCCTAATGAATCTTTCTTAGTTTTAAAGACCCATTTGCAACCAATGGCCTTTGCTTCATTAGGCAACTCTACAAGATCCCAGACTCCATTGCTCATCATGGAATTCATCTCTTCTTTCATAGCATCATGCCACAAATTTGACTTTTTGCAACTCATGGCTTGTGAAAATGTTTCAGGATCATTTTTGACTCCAATATTATAATTAGATTCTTGTAGATATACAACATAATCACTAGGAATTGCTGATCTTTTATTTCTAGTAGATCTTCTTAATGTTGTACCAATGGTTCCTTGAGGAACTTGTGGTTCAACTAGTTGTTCAGGAGCTTGTTGTAATTCCTGAACTGCTTGATCTATTAGAATACTATCAACAACTTGTGGAATTTCAATGATTGGTTGTTCAGCACTAGTTTGTACTTGAGGAGTGCTATGAACTATAACCAATCTATCATTTGATGTGGAAGGTTGAGATTCTATATGATCATGTGCGGAAACTATGTTCCTGAAATGATCGCTCCCACTAATCACATCATCCTCAAGAAATTTAGCGTTTCTTGATTCCACAATCCTAGTTGTGTGAGATGGACAATAGAACCTGTAACCTTTGGACTTTTCGGCATATCCAATGAAATACCCACTAACAGTCCTCGGGTCCAGTTTCTTCTCTTGTGGATTATATATCCTGACTTCAGACGGACATCCCCAAATGCGCATATGTCGCAAACTCGGTTTCCAACCTTTCCATAGTTCAAATGGTGTCTTTTGGACAGCCTTGGTTGGAACTCGGTTTAATATATACACAGCCGTTTTTAATGCTTCAATCCACAAGAACTTAGGAAGACTGGAGTTGCTAAGCATACTCCGCACCATGTCCAATAATGTTCGGTTTCTTCTTTCTGCAACACCATTCTGGTCTGGAGAACCAGGCATAGTGTATTGGGCAATAATCCCATGTTCTTGAAGAAACTTAGCAAAAGGACCAGGTGCTTGTCCATTTTCAGTATATCTACCATAATATTCTCCACCCCTATCTGATCTCACAATTTTAATTTGCTTACCACATTGGTTCTCAACTTCAGCCTTAAAGACTTTGAAGGCATCCAATGCTTCATTTTTATTATTAAGCAAATATATATACATATATCGTGAGTAATCATCTATAAAGGAGATGAAGTATTTCTGACCATGTATGTCCATGTCTGGACAACATATATCAGTATGAATTATTTCTAATGAGTCTGAACTCCTATTAGCACCCCTTTTGGACTTATTGGTCTGTTTTCCTTTAATACAATCCACACAAGTCTTAAAATTAGTAAAATCAAGAGTACTAAGTACTCCATCTTTAACTAATCTTTTAATTCTCTCTATGGAGATATGTCCTAATCTCCGATGCCATAATATAGAGGAGTCCTCATTAATATTACACCTCTTAATGCCAGCGTGAACATGCATTGAACCTTGAGTATTATCATTTTGTAATAAAATACGGTAAAGACCGTCAGACAAAATACCATTCCCAACACAATCAGATTTATGTAATAAATGAAATAATGTGTCTTTAAAATTAAAGGAATACCCAAATGGTACGAGTCTGGAAACAGAAATTAAGTTTCGTGAGAAACTTGGTACATAAAAGGTTCTTTCCAATTTTAAAACAAAACCACTACTTAAAGTTAAAATGCATGTTCCAATTGCTTCCACATGTGAGCCCATCTTATTTCCTGATAAGATGCTTTGCTCACTTTCCACTGGCTTCCTTAGGTTTTGCATACCCTACAAAGAGTTTGCAATATGGATTGTTGATCCAAAGTCAATCCACCAGGTGTTAATATTAACATTGATCATATTAAATTCATAACATACATATGAGGTTGGTTTACCTTTCTTTTCAAGCCATTGTTGGAATTTCGTACATTCCTTCTTCATGTGTCCCTTTCTTTTACAAAAGAAACACCTTGCTTCTTTCTTGATATCAGCTTGGGGTGGTATTTTACCTTTTCCCTGCTGATGAGCTTTCTGATTGGCTTGATGTTTGTCAGTTTTGTTTTTCCCTCGAGTGGTTACTATCAATGCACTCTCACCCAATTCCATTACTAGCCTCTCTTCTTCTTGAACACACATGGTCATTAATTCATTGATTGACTATTTATCCTTATGTGTATTGTATGAAATTTTAAAAGGGCTATATTGAGGTGGAAGGGTGTTCAGAATATAGTGCACCAGGAAGGATTCTGACATATTAACCTCAAGTTTCTTAAGTTGAGCCGCAATATCTCGCATTTGCATTATGTGCTCACGCACACCCTTTATGTTGGTGAGTCTAAGGGATGAAAATTTCATTATAAGGGTGCTTGCTAGTGCCTTATCCGAAGTGATGAATTGTTCATCGATAGCCTTTAGCAAGTCTCGGACATTTTCATGCTGGTCAACAGAACCACGTATGCCAGCAGTTATCTTAGTTTTGATAAACATCACGCTGAGCCGATTGGATCGCTCCTATCGCTCATATAACGCGATCTCAGTTAGAGTGCTGGTATCAGTGACTATAGGTGGTTCGTCTTTTCTAATAGCATAATCAATATCCATCCACCCTAAATGGAGGAGAACCCTCTCCTTCCATATCTTATAGTTATCACCACTAAGTTCGGGAATATCACATCGAATATCAGAGAAATTAACAGTTTGAGAAACTGCATAAAATCAAACATGCTTATGTCAAAATTTGAAGCTTAATAGACTAAATTACATGTTTTACCAATGTGAAACATGCCAAAAATTGAATCTCATGACATAAAAATTGCCTATGGGCTAAATTCTTAATTCAAATAGATTCATATGGTCTTTATGATAAAACTATCAAATTATATTCCAATTCATAATCCCTGTGGGTAAATTATGAAAATAATTTGATATTTTATCTTGATTAATTATATTAAATATAATAAAAGATCCTGTGGGATAACAATTATTATACGAAATATAATCAATCACAATATGATGTCTAATTACTTATGTGATCCTTATTTTAACTTTATATATAATTTTAATTAATTAAGGATGCTGTGGCTAATTCTTAATTAATTAAGATTATATGGATCACTAGACATTTTAAACATAAAAAATTTGCTCATAAACATAATTTAATATAACTAAATATGCATACATAATATGAGCATTTTACCGACAGAAAATGTTGTAAATGATATTTCCTCATGATTTTCAACAAAATATATCAACAAGTTTCCAAGAAGAAACCAAAATCAAATCATTTTCATGGCATAAAAATGAAAATTTTTTTCATATCAAGGTAGAGGTCATTCGGCTCTGATACCAAATGTAAGAAATTTTGATAAAGCTAACTTGTGTTTCTAAATCATTGTAATAGAAACACAATAAAAATTTATGCGGAAACGAAATAGCGTACCTCCAGCCATTGTCGTCAAGAATTTCTGCAGAGGTTTCTTCTTGAACTTTGGTTCTTCTCGGCTCAGAACTCTCGCTTTAGATGGTGTAGGAAAGCCTTTCGCTTCAAAGAGATGGTTGAGCCAAGGGATCAAAATCCTCATGTATATATAGATGTTCTCCCATCAAGAACATTTATCATCACCAACTCATAACGTTCAAGAATTAATTCAAATTTGTAACGTTTGGACCATAATGAAGAACTTAATGATATTAAATATTTAATTTAATAATAACGGTTTCATGCATAAAGAATAAGAAACTGAAATCATTTAAACCATAATAAATAAAGAAATTCATGATAATGAATTATGAATCTTAATAAGAACAGTTACGTTATTATTAAATAAGATATTTAATAATAACCGTTACACACTTAAGTAAGAGATTGAATGAATTGCTCTGTTGCCCTATGAAGCACTCTATATTGGTAGTTGCGTCGTTTATGTATGCTTCCTTGGAAATATTTCTGTTCACTGAGCTTTGATAAGCTCCAACTATATATTCGAGGAGTAGCGAATTTGTGCCGTTGTAAAGGTCCCATCTTTTCTTCACGGGATCAACGCATTTTTCTTTCTTAGCTAGAATTACCTACTCATTAGGCAAGTTTAATAAGTGGGAAAATATTTTCTCACCCTAGATAGTTTCCTTCATTCAGTGCGTGCTTATCAAACACTATATTGGTAGGGTTTAGTTTTTCTAATTTGAATGTTCTTCTCCGGCTTTCATTCAGTATTGGGAGATTAGTCATTTTGTTCTGGCCTTCATTCATTAATTTAAATATCTCATCATTTTACTGAGTGGATCAAGAACCTAATTCGATTCACTTGTTTGTTTATTTGTCACTTAATGATTTGCCTGGTGGCCAGTTTAAAACCAAGAAACAGAAAAAATATATATCATTTTCTTCTAAGATGACATTTTTTATTTGTATAGTAATTTTTATGCCTTTGGGATCTATATGTTAAACTTGTTTCTGTTAGAGATGGAAAGAGAAGGCAATTCACATTTATTGGGTTCCGAACTGAGAGGGAAGCTGAAGACGCCTCAGCTACTATAACAATTCTTACATGGATACATGCAAATAATTTTTTTTGAAAAAGGAAAACATAAATTCATTTAAAATTCAAACTGCTCAGTGAGCAAAGGCAACGGTATTGTTCGCGGATCAAAATTGCTTTCCCAGAAGACTCCACAGTTAACCACCCTTCCCCAGTTAGCTAGTCTATGGGTCGAGCCTTTATAGGCTCAACGTATGTGTTGAAAGTCAATCACATTGAGTTCCCTGGCCAAGTTCACTTATCACTAAGGAGACTGTAAAGGTGCCAAGGCACCCTCCTGCAGTTCCCTACAAAATTGATCCATTCATTGGAATCTGTACAAAAATTATATTCTTCCATCCTTGCATTTGGGCTCTCTCCAGAGCCTTCAAAATAGCTCAGCCCTCAGTTTGTTTGGGGTCTTGCACCTTGCATCCCTCAAATCCAGCTGCTAGAAGTCTGCCGCCCTTGGTTTTGATGATGAATCCCAAACCTGTATTATAGGAAGAAAAAGAGCCATCACAAAGTATCACAAATTCATGTGTCCCCTCAATGGAAATATCTGAACATTCCTCGCTGGATAGGTTTCAGGAAGTCAATAGTGGCAGCCACTATATTCCATTATTCCTGTACATAGCTATGTAATCTGAGGAAGGCAGTCTATTCCATAAGAAAATTTTTATTTTGGGATAAACATGTAAATATGCCAAAGTGCTGTCTGACCAGACCAAGATGCATCCATGGATGGGGCTCCCTCTCTCAACAAACTGTCAGCACTATTAACCAAAGCTTCACTACTTGGAGTAAGAGCCCATACTCAGCGGTCAATGAGAAGGGGCTGCTAGAAATATCAATACAAAGAATTCTATCGATCAAGAGGGGATGAAAACAGTTTTCCAAGTCTTTATTTTTTACTTTTGTTCTTGTTATCTAGTCACGATCACTATTTTTCAAGAACCTGAATTTCCAGGCAATTGATGACTCTTTGAAGAAACATTTTAGTGATAAAATGAAGGATAGGACAATAAAAAGCGTAAAGGAACATTCCTGATTGGATTGTGAGTTTTCTTCTCTTTATTCTTCTTTTCAAATGTTCTTACTGTTGTTTTAGGTAAAAAAGCACCAAAAAATGGAAAGGATGTTTCCATTGGTTTTGGATTTGTTGAATTCGATTCTGTGGAAACAGCAACCAGTGTGCGTAAGGATTTACAGGTAAAATACCAGCTGCTATTTGGGCATGCTCAACAGAGAAACTTACACAGATTGAATTACTTCTCTTGTTGAACTGTAGTCTAAGAATAGCTCTTTATACTTTACACTGCAGGGAACTGTTCTGGATGGTCATTCTCTTATAACGCAACTTTGTCCTTCCAAGAAAGCCAGACAGGTTCCTAAAAAAGACAAGAAGATTAAGAGCTCAACAACATTGATCGTAAAAAAATGTTAAATAATTGATAAGAAAAAACACTGATTCCTAGCATTTAATTTAACCTTTAAATAATTATGAAATGCGAGCCACGTGGTTCGATTCCCTGGGTTGGGTTATTGATGTTGTAATCATTATACCACTTTAATGGAGATATCTTTTTAATTATATTAGTCTTGGTTAAAGAGTTTTAATTTTACAATCAATTTTCTAATATATTTTTCTTATTAAACACATATTTAAGTAATACAATACGAGGGTGTACCTCATATGGTAGAGCACTCGCTGTGCATGCGAGAGGCACTGGGTTTGATTTGTTGTACCTCCATGTATGTTAATTTGATCTAGTCATATAATATTTTATGTTTAAAAATATTTTAAATCTTATATAATATTTATAATGTTATTGATATTCTAATCATTTAATCTTAATGTTATATTTTCACAATCAAGTTTTTAATATTTTATTTTTAGATAAATAGAAGATGATGTTTTTAATATTTTATTTTTAGATAAATAGAATATTTTATTTTTTTGATCTTAATGTTATATTTTTAGATATTAAAATATTTTAATATTTTTATTTTTAGATAAATAAAAGATGATGTCACGCATAAATGATACCATTGGGGTGTAGCTTATATGGTAGAGTACTCGTTTCGCATGCAAGCACGGGGTTTGATTCCCCATGTTAATTTGTTCTAAGCATACAATATTTTAAGTTTAAAAATATTTTAAATCCTATATAATATATACAATTTTAAATCTTATATAATCTCAATGTTATATTTTTCATAATTATTTTTTTATTATTTTATTTTTAGATAAATAGAAGATGATGTCATATATAGAAGACAACATGGGGGTAGAGCGCTCGATATTATACTTTCCCAAGAAATTTATCTATATTTTATTTTTAAATAAATAGAAGATAATGTCATACATGAATGATTGTATGGTGGTGTAGCATATATGGTACAGTGTTTACTTTGCATGCAAGAGTTACGGGGTTCAATTTCTTGCACCTCTACGTATATTAATTTGATCGAATTATATAATTTTTTAAGTTTAAAAATATTTTAAATCCTATATAATATCTACAATGTTATTGATATTCTAATCATTTGATCTTACATTCATAATAAATTTTTTAATATTTTATTTTTAGATAAATAGAAAATGATATCATATATAGAAGATAGCATGGGGGTAGAGCGCTCGCTTTGCATGCCAAAGTAAAGATACCTTTTTAATTATATTAATCTCAGTTAGAGGCTCTATGTTTTACTTTCATAATTAATTTTTTAATATTTTATTCTTAGATAAATAGAAAATGATATCATATATAGAGAACAGCATGAGGGTAGAGCGCTGTTATACTTTCCCAATAAATTTTTTTATATTTTATTTTTAGATAAATGAAAGATGATGTCACACATAAATAATAAAATGAGGGTGTAACTCATATTGTAGAGCACTCATGCGAGAGGCACGGGGGTAGAGCGCTCGCTTTGCATGCTAAAGTGAAGATACCTTTTTAATTATATTAATCTCAGTTAGAGGTTTTATGTTGTACTTTCATAATTAATTTTTTAATATTTTATTTTTAGATAAATAGAAGATGATATCATATATAGAGAACAGCATCGGGGTAGAGTGCTGTTGTACTTTTTCAATAAATTTTTTTATATTTTACTTTTAGATAAATGAAAGATAATGTCACACATGAATAATCAAATGGGGGTGTAGCTCATATTGTAGAGCATTTGCTTTGCATGTACGGGTTCGATTCCCTACACCTCCATATATATGTTTTAATTTGTTCTAATCATACAATATTTTAAGTTTAAAAATATTTTAAATCCTATATAATATCTAAAATGTTACTGATATTTAATCATTTGATCTCAATATTATATTTTCATAATTAATTTTTTAATATTTTATTTTTAGATAAACAGAAGATGATGTCATATATAGAGGACAACATGGGGGTAGAGCACTCGTACTTTCCCAATAAATTTTTTTATATTTTATTTTTAGATAAATAAAAGATAATGTCACAAATAAATGATACCATGTGGGTGTAGCTCTGGTGGAGCGCTCGATTCCCCGCACCTCCATGTATATGTGTTAATTTGTTTTAATCATATAATATTTTAAGTTTAAAAATATTTTAAATATTATATAATATATATAATTTTACTGATATTCTAATCATTTGATATCAATGTTGTATTTTCATAATAAATTTTTTAATATTTTATTTTTAGATAAATAGAAGATGATTTTATTTTTAGATAAATGAAAAATGATGTCATACATAAATAATAACATAGGGGTGTAGTTCATATGGTAGAGCGCTCGCTTTTGCATGAGAGAGGTATAGTGTTCGATTTCTTACATCTCCACTTATGTTAATTTGATCTAATCATACAATTTTTTAAGTTTAAAAATATTTTAAATCCTATACAATATCTACAATGTTATTGATATTCTAATCATTTGATCTCTTTTATAATCAATTTTTTAATATTTTATTTTTAGATAAATAGAAGATGCTTTCATATATAGAGGACATATAGCATGGGGGTAGAGCGCTCGCTTTGCATGCCAAAGTGAAGATATTGTTGAATTTCATATTTTGATGATGAAATAAATTGTCATTTCTTATCTAATCCATATGTTGAGATAAGTGTGCAGGATTAACTACGATGAAAGTAAGACATGCAGCAAGAGTTGTGCTGGAGTCAAGACCATGATCACGTTGGTGGTTTGAGAGTTCGACGAAAGTCCGGACGGTCATCGGAGCTTCTTTGGCAAGTCCAGGAGCTTGCCAAAGAAGCTCGTCGGAACTCGCCAAGTGGATTGTTGCAAGTCTAGGAGTTTGCCGGAAGTCCGCCGGAGCATCGCCAAGGGTTCGTCGGATGTTCGCCGGAAGTTCATCGGAAGCTCGCCGAAAGAAGCGATTGATGCTAGTCATAGGTGCCCAGCAAGCCAATCACGTGAGTGATGGCACGTGTGACTTGATACAGAATCTTTTTGCTTATTATATTTGGCATATATCACTTTATAACTATTGCATAAATGCATACATATATTGTGCAATGGGAATCGGATCGTGATGAGATCACGATAATGAGATCGATTCACCTTTAAACACATATCCTAAATAATCCCGGTCATAGGTTACTCGAGAGGGACATCGTGATAACCGGATAGACTGGTGTGCTGTATACCCGTTCATATGATGGATGCAGCTGGTCTCATAGCTGCTCGTGTAGGGACACTAGGGATACAGTACAGGTGCTCATTGGAGAATGAGTTCACTGATTGATCCGCTTACGGAATGCTGGATGGTTGATGATGCCTTATTGTCAGACAGTGATTCTGTAGTCCTAGTGGTGTATCTGGTCCTTAGACTTGAGACACCAAGGATGTCCTGTATGAGTGCTCCACTTTTTGATACTAGACTTATAGGTTTGGCTGTCCCCAGATCTAGTACAGCTGGTCATTGGGAGTGGTAGTCGACCTTACAAGGGCTATTGAGTGTCGATAGAGGATCATCCACTCTCGGCGTCATGAGAGGAATATCCTATGTGTTCTTGCTCAGACAAATCCCTGGCCAGGGTCATTCGGGTTGAGAGAGAAAGAGTTCTCCGGGAGAATCCGATTAGAGCGAGACTCGAGTAGAAACCGTATGGGTCTGACAACACCATGCTCGATATACGGTCTTTGGGATATTAGATTGATGAGGGACTATAGGTACATGGTAACTGAGGACAGACAGGTCCAATGGATTGGATTCCCTTGTATCGTCTGGGGACTACGGCGTAGTGGCCTAGTACGTCCGTAGTCGATGAGTCGAGTGAATTATTACAGAGATAATAATTCACTGAGTTAGAAGGAGTTTTGACAGGTATGACTCACGGCCAGCTCAATATTGGGCCTAGAGGGTCACACACATATGGTAGGCATTACGATGAGTAGAGGTTCGGATATGAGATATCCGACGGAGCCCTTGTCTTATTGGATGCAGATCCAATACCCACTAGGGAAGGACCCATTAGGGTTTGACACGGGATCTCTATAAATAGGAGGGATTCACAGCCTCATAGGCTAGAGTCTTTGCTTGCCTTTCCTATTCTCCTCTCCCTCTCCACCTCAGAGTAGGCCTGGAGTTTTGAGGAGCGTCGTCGCAACCCTACTGTGTGGATCACCGCTAGAGAGGAGGACGCTTGACCTCCTTCACCCTCTCCTAAGGATCTGCAAGGAAACAGGGATATACGATCTCCCTAGGTAACATAATCAATATACGCAGTTTTATGTTTCGTGGATTTTTCGCACCAATCTTCGCACGACGACGTACATCTTTTTGGGAATCGGGGATTTTGTTTTCTTGTTCTTCCGCTGCGCATGTGATGTCGCCCCCATTGATTTCCCAACAGTGGTATCAAAGCCAGGTTGTTCGTGCGAATGATTGGTTTTGAACTGCGTGTGTTGTGTTTAGGAAGAATTTTGACGTTAAAATCGTTGACGCAAAAGCGAGGAAGGGCAGCAACTGTTGCTGCCCTCGATCTGCATTCCTGCAGCCAGCCGCAGCCGCAGCCAGGCAGCACAGCGCCGGCGCATGCGCAAGCGCTGTGCCTGCAGCAGCCGACCGGCGGTCTGCTTGCAGCAGGCTTGCGACCGGCGGGGCTGGCAGCCCGCGCGGTAGAAGCGCCTGCGGCCGCTGAGCCCGCGGGCAGAGGCGCCGCGGGGCAGTAGTGCGGGCTGAGGCACCGCAGGGCAGCGGCGCTTGTGGCCGCTGCTCCCACGGGCAAAAACCCCACAGGGGCGGCCGCCAGCGAGGCAGCACCACCTGCGGGCGCTAACTCGCGGGCAGAACCGCCCGCGGAGGCGGCGGCGCCCGCGGGGGCGCCCGCGGTGCCCTCGCCCTCGCCGCACAGGCCGCCGCCAGCTGGGTGGCGGCGGCGGCGGCAGCGCAGCAGCAAGGGGGAGAAGGGCATTAGGGTTTTCTGGGCAAAAAGATAGTTTTGCCCCTCGGAATTTGAGAAATTCCAGTTTCTGTCTTTTGTCCAAATTACGAAAATACCCTTATGAATTCAGAAATTCCCTATATGTCCTTGATTTCAGAAAATATTAATTAATTAAAAGGTTTAGTTGATTATTATTTTTTATTATCTAGTAGTCCTACATGATGATGATTATTTATACATGTGATGTATGATGTGTGGACGGATGATCATGGACCGTGTGATGTGTGTACTTGTGATTATTATTATTGAGGTCTGCGAACCTTCATTATATTTCTCGTTTATTGTCGGCCTTGCGTGCCTATGATTAAGTTGTAATCACATGAGGAGGCGCAGCGGGAGCGTGGATGCTATAGCGGGACCCACGAGACGGACGATCGTGATGCATGGAGATGCATCAAGATGTCGACGGAACCGACGAGGACGAGATGGACGATCACAGGGCATGGAGATGCACCGTTGCACACATAGATCTTGATGTGAGTGATTAGGCCTACTGGCTCGGGCCTAATCATATTAGGTTGTGGTCCATGATCATCTGATGTGATTGCTTATACACATACTAGATATGTATATATATTTGCATGCGATGTAGATATATATTAAATATGTATATGTGTGACATGTCATATTAGGAGACCAAATTATAGAAACATCTCTCGATAATATTAAGTCGGTAAACGTGAGGCAATTAGATTGACCCACGTGGCCTTCCATCGTTATGAGTAGGAACCGATTCCCGGTGTAGGTTGAGTTGGTCGAGTCCCTCGAGACTCACCTATATCGCGATTCGCTATCTTGCTTACGACATAGAGATGTCACCGGTGACCTGAGGGCATGGTATGCTTGGTCGAGTCCCTCGAGGGTATATCATCAAATCAGACTCATCTTGTAACGAAGGTGTTGACTTAACCGAGCATCATGGTTGGTCGAGTCCCTCAAGGCCATGGTGATTCGGAGGCCGAACAGGACGGGAATCACAAGGAGTTGTGATCGGCAAGAGTTGCCTACCTTTTAGGCTTAGTGTGATTGGTCGAGTCCCTCGAGGTTACACTAAGACGCTGATTGGATCCTGATCCCCACTAGAAGTCTGCCGGAGACTTCCGTTTTACGTGCTGAGGGTGTCGCGTGACTCGATAGTAAAATAGTGGGAGCATATTAAGATAGAAGTTCATATCTTGATAGTTTATTTCTTGCAAAATCTGCATGTTATTCATTTCTGCTACATCTTTATTTTCAGAAAATGTCGCTTTCAAATCCCTTACGTGGCATACTTGATGTCAACCGCCTCACTGGTCCAAATTATACGGATTGGCTCCGTAACTTGAGAATTGTTCTCACAGCGGAGAAAATCGTGTACGTCCTTTATACAGTGATGCTTACGCCCGAAGAAGGGGCAAACGAGGATGAGATCGCTCGCTACGTGAAGTACATTGATGACTCCACTCTTGCTCAGTGCTATATGTTAGGCTCTATGACTCCTGGGTTACAGAGACAACATGAAAAGATGGATGCCAGATCCATTCTTCTACATGTTCGCAAATTGTTTGAGGAACAGGGAAGGACTCAACGATATTAGATATCCAAGAGCCTTTTCTGCGCTAGGATGACTGAGGGGACACCGGTTCAGAACCATGTCCTAAAGATGATTGAGTGGATAGAGAAACTCACAGGTCTAGGAATGGTCCTAGAGGATAACTTGTGTGTGGACATTGTGCTTCAGTCCCTACCAGATTCCTTTTCACAGTTCATAATGAATTTTAATATGAACAAGCTTGAAGTGACTCTCCCAGAGCTTCTCAATATGTTGAGGGAGGCAGAGAGTACTATCAAGAAAGAGAAGCCAGTTCTCTACACTGGTGAGACCAAAATGAAAAGGAAAGCAGAAAGGTCCCTTAAGAAGGGAAAGGGCAATGGCAAACCAGGTAAAGCAAAGGTTGCTAAGAAAAACCCAGCAAAGGACAAAGGCCAGTGCTTCCACTGTGGTAAAGATGGGCACTGGAAGAGGAACTGCAAAGAGTACCTTGCAAAAAGGGCGAAATAGAAGCTTGGAGAAGCTTCAGGTACATTCATGATCAATCTCCAATTGGCAGATTTTTGTGATAGTGCATTGGTATTGGATACTAGTATTGCTTATTACTTCTATAATTTTTTGTAAATTCTAGCAAAGCCGATAGGAGATTGATGAGAGGAATATTGTATAAAGGTTTGTTTATGCAAGACACTACTCCACATATCATGAATGTAAGTGTCTAAGAGGAAACGAGATGAAGTGAACAGTGCATACCTGTGGCATTGTAGGCTAGGTCACATCCATGAAAGAAGGATTCAAAAGTTACTAAATGATGGATATCTAGATCCATTCGACTACATGTCATATGCAACTTGTGAACCTTGCATTCGTGGAAAATTGACCAACTCTCCATTTAGTGGAATTGGAGAGAGAGCCACTGAGTTGTTGGAACTCATACATAGTGATGTATGTGGACCCATGTCAACTCATGCCATTGGAGGTTACTCCTACTTCATTACATTTACTGATGATTTCTCAAGGTATGGATATGTGTACTTAATGAAGTACAAGTTCGAGGCCTTTGAGAAATTCAGAGAGTATAAGAATGAGGTGGAGAACCAGACTGGAAAGAGTATCAAAACTCTTCGATCAAATCGAGGAGGTGAGTACTTAAGTATAGAGTTTACTCAGTTCCTCAAGGACCATGGGATATTATCCCAATGGACACCTCCTTATACACCTTAGCTCAATGGTGTCTCTGAAAGGAGAAATCGTACATTATTAGATATGGTACGGTCCATGATGAGTTTCGCTGACCTACCCATCTCATTCTAGGGATATGCCCTAGAAACCGCAGCTTACCTTCTGAACAGAGTTCCAACTAAGTCGGTAGTGTCTACACCATATGAGATATAGAAAGGGAAGAAGCCTGATCTTAAGGTTGTTAAGATTTGGGGCTGCCCAGCCCACGTTAAAAGACACAACCCCGATAAGTTAGAATCAAGGACAGAGCGATGCAAATTTGTGGGATACCCCAAGGAAACTTGTGGGTATTATTTCTATCATCTCGAGGACCAAAAGGTCTTTGTAGCTAAGAGAGTAGTGTTCCTTGAGAAGGAACACATTCTTGGCGGAGACAGTGGGAGAATGATAGAGTTGAGCGAGGTTGGAGAACCAAGCTCAAGCACCACTCTACAGCCCGAGTCTGTTCAGGTATCTAATACACAAGTATCAACTTTACGCAGGTCTGATAGAGTATCCCATCCTCCTGAGAGATATGTGGGACATATTAGAGGAGAGGATGTAGAGGATATTGATCCTCAGACCTACGAGGAGGCTATTATGAGTATAGACTCCGGGAAGTGGCAAGAAGCCATGAATTCTGAGATGGATTCTATGTACTCCAATAAGGTTTGGAACTTAGTTCATGCGCCCGAAGGTATTGTACCCATCGGTTGTAAGTGGATCTTTAAGAAAAAGATCGGAGTAGATGGAAAGGTAGAGACCTATAAAGCAAGGCTAGTGGCTAAGGGGTATCGTCAAAGGCAAGGTGTTGACTACGACGAAACCTTCTCACCCGTAGCAATGCTAAAATCCATCAGAATTCTATTGGCTATTGCAGCACACTATGATTATGAGATCTGGCAGATGGATGTGAAAACCGCATTCCTCAATGGGAACCTCGAGGAGGAGGTGTATATGATGCAACCTGAGGGATTCGTGTCCAAGAACTGCCCAGATAAGGTGTGTTGGTTGCTTAGATCCATTTATGGACTAAAACAAGCTTCCCGAAGTTGGAACATAAGATTTGATGAGGCAATCAGATCTTATGACTTCGTTAAGAACGAAGATGAGCCTTGTGTATACAGAAAGGTAAGTGGGAGCGCTATCACCTTTTTGGTGTTATATGTGGATGACATCCTCATCATTGGGAATGATGTAAGAATGCTATCCATAGTAAAGGCATGGTTATCCAAAAGGATGCTTGGCTTGTCCCAGTCCCGGGACATAGAAACCATTGTCAAAAGGTTTGGCATGGAAAATTCCAAGAGATGTCTCATACCGATGAGACATGGGATATCGCTTTCTACGAGTATGTCCCCAAAGACTCCAGAAGAAAGGGCAAACATGAATATGATACCTTATGCCTCAGCAATAGGGTCTATCATGTATGCCATGCTATGTACTAGGCCTGATATAGCGCATGCTCTGAGTGTCACGAGCAGGTATCAGGCGGATCCAAGCTTGGAGCACTGGAAAGCAGTAAAGTGTATCCTTAAGTACTTGAGAAGGACTACGGATCTTTTACTAGTATATGGAGGTAATAGCGTTAAGATTGAAGGCTACACTGACTCAAGTTTTCAGTTTGATGTCGATGATAGCAAGTCAAATTCAGGGTATGTGTACACCTTGAATGGAGGAGCAGTGTGCTGGAAGAGTTCCAAGCAAGATACCACTGCTGACTCGACCATAGAGGCGGAGTACATTGCCGCATTAGATGTAGCAAAGGAGGGAGTTTGGGAGTCGATACAGATAGCGACAAGTCGACTTCCTTATATTGCGACAACTATGGGGTGATTACTCAAATAAGGGAACCTGGGTCTCATCAGAAGTGTTCTGAGGAGGTTCCAGCTTATAAGAGAGATCGTAACCCGAGGAGATGTAGCAGTGGAAAGAGTTCCATCCGAAGATAACATTGCAGATCCACTGACAAAGCCGTTGTCTCAGATTGTCTTTGAGCATCACAGGGGTCTGATGGGGATCAGACACATAGGTGATTGGCTTTAGGTCAAGTGGGAGATTACTAGTCATAGGTGCCCAGCAAGCCAATCACGTGAGTGATGGCACGTGTGACTTGATAAAGAATCTTTTTGCTTATTATATTTGGCATATATCACTTTATAACTATTGCATAAATGCATACATATATTGTGATGTCCTTGGATTTGTGCAATGGGAATCGGATCGTGATAAGATCACGATAATGAGATCGATTCACCTTTAAACACATATCATAAATAATCCCGGTCATAGGTTACTCGAGAGGGACATCGTGATAACCGGATAGACTGGTGTGCTGTATACCCGTTCATATGATGGATGCAGCTGGTCTCATAGCTGCTCGTGTAGGGACACTAGGGATACAGTACAAGTGCTCATTGGAGAATGAGTTCACTGATTGATCCGCTTACGGAATGCTGGATGGTTGATGATGCCTTATTGTCAGACAGTGATTCCGTAGTCCTAGTGGTGTATCTGGTCCTTAGACTTGAGACACCAAGGATGTCCTGTATGAGTGCTCCACTCTTTGATACCAGACTTATAGGTTTGGCTGTCCCCAGATCTAGTACAACTGGTCATTGGGAGTGGTAGTCGACCTTATGAGGGCTATTGAGTGTCGATAGAGGATCATCCACTCTCGGCGTCATGAGAGGAATATCCTATGTGTTCTTGCTTAGACAAATCCCTGGCCAGGGTCATTCGGGTTGAGAGAGAAAGGGTTCTTCGGGAGATTCCGATTAGAGCGAGACTCGAGTAGAAACCGTATGGGTCTGACAACACCATGCTCGATATACGGTCTCTGGGATATTAGATGGATGAGGGACTATAGGTACATGGTAACTGAGGACAGACAGGTCCAATGGATTGGATTCCCTTGTATCGTCTGGGGACTACGGCGTAGTGGCCTAGTACGTCCGTAGTCGATGAGTCGAGTGAATTATTACAAAGATAATAATTCACTGAGTTAGAAGGAGTTCTGACAGGTATGACTCACGGCCAGCTCGATATTGGGCCTAGAGGGTCACACACATATGGTAGGCATTGCGATGAGTAGAGGTTCGGATATGAGATATCCGATGGAGCCCTTGTCTTATTGGATGCAGATCCAATACCCACTAGGGAAGGACCCATTAGGGTTTGACACGGGATCTCTATAAATAAGAGGGATTCACAGCCTCATAGGCTAGAGTCTTTGCTTGCCTTTCCTATTCTCCTCTCCCTCTCCACCTCAGAGTAGGCTTGGAGTTTTGAGGAGCGTCGTCGCAACCCTGCTGTGTGGATCACCGCTAAAGAGGAGGACGCTTGACCTCCTTCACCCTCTCCTAAGGATCTGCAAGGAAACAGGGATATACGATCTCCCTAGGTAACACAATCAATATACATAGTTTTATGTTTCGCGGATTTTTCGCACCAATCTTCGCACGACGACGAACATCTTTTTGGGAATCGGGGATTTTGTTTTCTTGTTCTTCCGCTGCGCATGTGATGTCGCCCCCATTGATTTCCCAACATTGATGCACCAGAGCAAGTTACAGTATTAATGTCTTAAATATCGTAGTTAGCATGTAGATTAAGTTAGGAATGGGAGGTGATCCCATTAACTTAATCTGGGGGGCAATTGGGCCCTTAACAGACCCAAATTGGGCCGAATGGATCAACCCATTCGGACTAGAATTCCTACCAAGCGATGGCACCGCCAGGGCCGACGGTGGCACCGCCCAGGAGCTTAGTCTCTGAGTGAGACTGGGCAGTGGAACCGCCCCAGTCAGGTGGTGGCACCGCTAGAGTTCGGTCTCCGAGCTTTGTCAGGCGGTCGTATCGCCCAGCCTAGCGGTAGTACCGCCAGGTCCCCGGAAATCCGGGATATGACATTTTTGAGCTCCAAATTCAAACCAGTTTGGGGCCTATATAAACCCCACCCTTTCCTGCATGAAAGGGCACCGAAAATCCAATCTTACTCTATGATTTTTAGAGCTCAAAAGTGTTGTAGAGGCTAGAAGTTCTCCTCCCTCTTTTCTTCCAAGTTTTGATCTTTCAAGAGAGGAGAGAAAATTCTGTAAGGGTTGTCTCCTAAGCCCGTCAAAAGGAGTGAAACTGTAAAAGGGTGGTTGGCCTTCGCCTATTAAAGGAAGGCCTCTAGTAGACGCCGGTGACCTCGTCGGAGGAGGAAGCCAAAAGTGGATGTAGGTCACATTTGACCGAACCACTCTAAAATCTGGTTTGCATTTCCTTTGTGCTATTTATTTTAATTACAAGCCGCTTTCCTTACTTTACTTCAAATATGTTTCCGTAGGTTGTCAAAGTTATTATCTTCACGAAATGACTTTTACGTCGGAATCAGATTTCAACGTACAAACGCAGTTTTAATCGTCGAAAGTTTTCCGCTGCACTAATTCACCCCCCCCCCCCTCTTAATACTCTTGATCCTAACAATTGGTATCAGAGTTGGGTTAACTCTCAAACGAATTAAAACCCAAGAGAGATGACATACGTCAGAAACCAAGAGGGCCACTCTATTACACGTCCACCCATGTTCAATGGGACGGACTACACCTATTGGAAGACCCGAATGAGGATCTTCCTTATTTCAATAGATTTTGAACTTTGGAATCTTATCGAAAATGGATTTTCGAAGTCTTCTCTTCCAATGATCGATTGGAATGAATTGGAGAAGAAGACTTTCGCTCTTAATGCAAAGGCTATGAATGCCTTATTTTGTGCGCTTAATAAAAATGAGTTCAATTGTGTTTCGATTTATGAAACTGCGTTTGATATTTGGCATACACTCGAAGTGACTCACGAAGGCACAAGTAGAGTGAAAGAGTCAAAAATCAATCTTTTGATACATTCTTTTGAACTTTTCCGAATGAATCAAGCGAGACTATTGGCGACATGTACACCCGTTTCACGGATGTCGTCAATGGTCTAAAAGGACTCGGTAAAGGTCTTTTGGATTTTGAGCTCATAAATAAGATTCTAAGATCCCTTCCTAAGAGTTGGGACCCTAATGTCATTGCTATTCAAGAGGCTAAAGATTTAAATAACTTTCCTCTTGAAGAATAAATCGGGTCATTAATGACCTATGAAATGACTTGCAAGGTCATGAAGAGCAAGAAGACATCCTTCCAAAGAATAAGAAGGATATGTCACTTAGAACATTAGATACCACTTGAGAGAAAACTCAAGTGATGAGGACTGTGACGATGACTTGGCACTTCTAACAAGGAAATTCAAATAATTCATTAAGAGAAACAAATTTCAAAATGACACAAAAAATAAATTTGAACCAAAAAAGGACCAAGTTATTTGCTACGAGTGCAAAAAGCCAGGACACTACAGAAGTGATTGTCCCTAAGCCAAGAAGAGAACATCAAAGAAGAAGGCGCTCAAAGCAACGTGGGATGACTCAAGTGCGTCCGAAGAAGAGGAGTCCAACACCGAGCAAGTTGCTCATTATACCCTAATGGCCATCGGAGAGGAGGTAACAAATTTAATTGATGTAGATTTATCATTTAATGAATTATTAAATGTCTTCCATGACTTATTTTATGAATGCAAAACAATTAGTAGAAAATATAAATTATTAAAAGAGGAGCATGATAGTCTTATTAATAATTTTGATAAATTAAAAACTGAATATCATGATAGTTTAGCTCTATGTATAAAATGTCATGATATAGAAATTCTCCAAAAGGAGAACTTGCTACTTAAGGATGCTTTGAAGAAATTCGAGGTTGGTAGCAAGTCTTTGAACATGATCCTTACAAATAAGAGTTACGTTCCTAAAAGAAGTGGAATCGGATTTGTGAGAAGTCCTCATCAAAATCCAACCACCTTCATAAAAGGCCCTATCTTAAATATTCGACATCAAAGCAAATGCAACTTTTGTTACAAATATGGACATAAAACGTATCATTGTCCATTCAAGAAAATTAGTTCGAACAAACTGATTTGGGTTCCCAAAGGAATCATGATAAACTCTATGTAATATGATAAACAATATATATCAGTTTTTGAGGCACCCAAAAGCAAATAGATACCTAAAAATCACCCATTCTTGTAGAAACGTACACCATCAAAAGTTAGGAGCAAGAGATAATATCCTGCTTTTTGGGTACTCGATATTCATGACTCGAGATCCAAAAGAACACGTAATGTTCTCTAGCCTAAATAGTAAAAAGAGGATTAGAAAATTAATATTACAGAGTGATACTAATACAATCCTATTTGATCCATCATATTTTGAAACTCATAATTCTCCCTTCACATACCCTCCAGATTTCTGAACTTATCGAATTGATTTCTTCTTTACCTTTGGATCCAACTATATCATGAACTTACGTCTTGCAAGCAAAGTTTGTTATAAACTTGCAAAGCTTACCAACTTGGATAATAAATCATGAACATGTCTAAAATTGTTTATGACATTTAAAGTAGAGTATGCGCGTCACAAGATCTATCTTGAACATACGAAATTTCTCATCTTGAAATGGAAACTCTTATGTAATTACGAAAGTAAAGTTGATTGCTCCACAAATGAAAACTCTCCTCAAGTCGAAAACATCCAAGTAAGCCTATACAAGCCCCAAACAAGTGCTCACCGCCTGTAGGCGGTGGCACCACCCAGCTAGCGGTAGCATCGCTGGCTGTCACGGGTTGCAAGCGGTGCCACCGCCCGCAACTTTGCCCCCTTTTAAACCGAGCTAGGGTCGGCGATGGAACCAACCCCAACTCACTCCCCTCTCCTTCTAGCAGCTCCAACACTTCTCCACCTCCATTTCTTCCCTTTAGTTGCCCAAATATTGCCCATTTCAAAGCAAAGATCAACAATCTCTCATTCTCTTGAAGATCTCACTTAAGGTATTCTCTAAGAAGCTTTTGATTTCTGTTTACTCTTGCTCATTACTATCTTCTTAAATAGCAGTAGTTATGGGCTCTAGAAGATCCTCTAGGGACAAAGGGAAGTGGAGATTAGAAGAAGACTTTGATTCCACCCTTTTCTATTGAAAACCTTATGCCCAAAAATTTGCTTCCTTAGCGTTTAGAAATATCCATAAGGGAAAGTATGTTGATTTAAATGAACTAAGTAATTTAGAGACAATTCAATGGTTTGGAAATTTAGATCTACTCCCAATACTACAAATTAGTGAACCCTTCTACCCAACATTTGTTAGGTTGTTTTACAACAATCTACTAGTAGATGAAGAAAAAAGAGTGTCTACCTATCTCTTCGGACAACACATTTCCATTACTGATAGATTCATTTGCGACATGATAGGTATTCCCTAAAAGATAGAGGTCTTTATTTTAGAGGATTGCGGGATGATGAAACAGTTGGGACAACCTACGTCGAAGCCTTAGGAACAATTTTCGGTAATCCCAACTTAGTAATAGTTCCTAAAAGCTGTGAGCATCTACTACCACTAAACACAAAAATACTTCATTATATCCTAACTAGTATCATTCTCCCTAAACAATACCATCATGATGAAGTGAGTCAAATGAAATTAGGAACCATGTATTAGATCATTAAAGGAGAGAACATTTGTTTTGGTTACCTTATCCAACAGAACATGATAGAAATATCTAAGAAAGATATGATGCTTCTATATGGTGGTATAATCACTAGAATACTTAAAGCCTACGATATTCCACTACCACCCGACGAAGAGATAATAAAAGTAGATAGGTTTAGCATAATAAATAAAAATTTACTTCATCGATTGAGATGTCTTTATAAAAACGGTAATTGGGTTAGAATGCCTAGTAGAACCAATCTCCCTCAACCTGAACCTGAACTAGAAACACCAATCTTTAGGGGTACTCAATCTCCTCCGATCTGTCCCTTTGAGGAAACACATCCATTTGAGTAAGCTCCTGCATCATCTATCGAAGACATAGGGATTCGAATGGACCGATTTGAACAAAGACAAGATCGGCTTGAACATCGACAAGATCAAATCCTATCTGAGCTGCGGTAATTCATCGACAATTTGACTCTTTATTTAGGCATTTTAATTTTTCACCTCCTGAATGACCTTGTATATGTAAATGTGGTCACAATTTCTTCTTGTCTTGTTGTAATAATTATGTTGTTGTAAACTCTTTATGCTACTCACCTTGATCACAATGCCCCTTGCCTTGATAACTACTAATCCTTGATATGTTTTACTTAATGTATTATTTGGTGAGCATATGTAGAGTTAGGAATATTAATGTAGATTGAACATCATTTTCGGATTTTCCTTGAATCTCCTTACGCTACTCGTTTTCAAATTTTTTTTGATCACTTAAGTTTCACGTTGAGATTGAATACTTCTATAACATGCTTACTTTATAAGTTGAAAATCTTGTGCCTTGATTTCCATGATGAGCATATTATACTCTCATTGTGATTTGAGAAGATTCATACATCGAATTCTTAATTATTGAGCACTACAAAATTGTGTCCGAATGCATGAACTTGTTAAGATTATTTTTTGGACTTTTTTAATTTAATGATCAAATCACTTAATTATCATGATGATTTTATACAATTACACGCCTTAATTACATTTTGAAAATTATGTGTTTTGGATAGAAAAATTTTCATGATAATAAGCATGTTTTATCTTCATGATTGAATTTGAAAATCTATAGCAAAACCTCGTCCGAATGCATGAAAGTATTAAATTTTATTTTTGGATCTTCTTAATCATAATAATCAGATTTTCTCGATACATTATTCTCTTCCGGACTTAATAAACATATGTCTTATCGAGTTTTGGATTTACATTGATTTTTTGACATATGAAAAATATCTTTCGAGAAATGGATTTGACGATTTCTTCTTATATCTTTTAAGAAATAATTTTACATGCAAGGATTTGATCCACACACATATCTTGATTCTTGTAAAAATAAAACGTGCTTTAATATCTTATCAATTTTAACTTCATTCAAGTAAGCTCACAAATGACTTTCTTCCTTCATGCAAAAAGATAATAACAAATAAAGAGGAAGAAGTAATAAAAGTTACCTCCATGTCATGTTTTCCTTGAGATGTTTGTATAATTGGTATCCTATCACTCATTGTTGAAAAATGACATAAACCTAGTTAAAATTTATCTATATCGTTCTTCTTTTTGTTGATGACAAAGGGGGAGAAACATATGAATTGATACTATGAGTGTCATATTTGAATTTAATGCTATATGAATTGATGCTATGAGTGCCATACTTAAATTTGAATTATGTTGAGATATCAAAAGCGTGCATCGAAATATATGATAAATTGGTGATAGAAATGCTATGATTGCCATATTTGCACTATGCCATATATGTACTATGTTAAGATATCTAGAGCATACATCGCAATTCTACAAATTGATATCTTGTCATGTGATGAAATGCTATGATTGCTAAACACTTGAAACGTTTATATTATGTTAAGATATCAAGAACTTACATCGTAGTTTTACATGTTGATATCTTACCATATGATGAATTGCTACGATTGTTATCTTTCACATTTGAAATGTAAAACCTGAAAATGAATGTCAAGCCTTGACATCATTTTCAGATAAATACATCATGATAGGAATTATGATGGGAGTATTGATAAGGTTAAACGATCTTAATTTATCAATATGTCTCTTGAATTCAAAGGCTTTGAATTCAAGAATGACTTATCTCAAGTATGACATATAGATATGGGGAGTTAAGGTTAACTCCATTATTAATTGATTGTCATCATTAAAAAGGGAGAGATTGTTGAATCTCGGATTTTAATGATGAAGTCAATTGTCATTTGTTATCTAATCCATATGTTGAGATTGCTAGTCATAGGTGCCCAGCAAGCCAATCACATGAGTGATGGCACATGTGACTTGATACAGAATCTTTTTGCTTATTATATTTTGGCGTATATCACTTTATAACCATTGCATAAATGCATACATATATTGTGATGTCCTTGGATTTGTGGAATGGGAATCGGATCGTGATGAGATCACGATAGTGAGATCGATTCACCTTTTAACACATATCCTAAATAATCCCGGTCATAGGTTACTCGAGAGGGATATCGTGATAACCGGACAGACTGGTGTGCTGTATACCCGTCCATATGATGGATGCAGCTGGTCTCATAGCTGCTTGTGTAGGGACACTAGGGATACAATACAGGTGCTCATTGGAGAATGAGTTCACTGATTGATCCGCTTACGGAATGCTGGATGGTTGATGATGCCTTATTGTCAGACAGCGATTCCGTAGTCCTAGTGGTGTATCTGGTCCTTAGACTTGAGACACCAAGGATGTCCTGTATGAGTGCTCTACTCTTTGATACCAGACTTATAGGTTTGGCTGTCCCAGATCTAGTACAACTGGTCATTGGGAGTGGTAGTCGACCTTACAAGGGCTATTGAGTGTCGATAGAGGATCATCCACTCTCGGCATCATGAGAGGAATATCCCATGTGTTCTTGCTCAGACAAATCCCTGGCCAGGGTCATTCGGGTTGAGGGAGAAAGAGTTCTCTGGGAGAATTCGATTAGAGCGAGACTCGAGTAGAAACTGTATGGGTCTGACAACACCATGCTTGATATACGGTCTCTGGGATATTAGATGGATGAGGGACTATAGGTACACGGTAACTGAGGACAGACATGTCCAATGGATTAGATTCCCCTGTATCGTCTTGGGACTACGGCGTAGTGGCCTAGTACGTCCGTAGTCGATGAGTCAAGTGAATTATTACAGAGATAATAATTCACTAAGTTAGAAGGAGTTCTGATAGGTATGACTCACGGCAAGCTCGATATTGGGCCTAGAGGGTCACACACATATGGTAGGCATTGCGATGAGTAGAGGTTCGGATATGAGATATCCGACGGAGCCCTTGTCTTATTGGATGCAGATCCAATACCCACTAGGGGAGGACCCATTAGGGTTTGACAGGGGACCTCTATAAATAGGAGGAATTCAGAGCCCCATAGGCTAGAGAGCTCTTGCTTGCATTTACTATTCTCCTCTCCCTCTCCACCTCAAAATAGGCCTGGAGTTTTGAGGAGCGTCGTCGCAACCCTACTGTGTGGATCACCGCTAGAGAGGAGGACGCTTGACCTCCTTCACCCTCTCCTAAGGATCTGCAAGAAAATAGGGATATACGATTTCCCTAGGTAACACAATCTACTCTATACGCAGTTTCATGTTTCGCGGATTTTTGCGTACCAATCTTCGCACGACGACGAACATCTCTTTGGGAATCGAGGATTTTGTTTTCTTGATCTTCCGCTGCGCATGTGATGTCGCCCCCTAAAGATTTCCCAATAGAGATAAGTGTGCAGAATTAACTATGATGGAAGTAAGACATGCAGCAGGAGTTGTGCCGGAGTCAAGACCATGATCACATTGGTGGTTTGAGAGTTCGACGGAAGTTCGAACGGTCGTCGGAGGTTCTTTGGGAACAAATCCGAGAAGTTCTGGAGCTTACTAAAGAAGCTCATCGGAACTCGCCAAGTGGATTGTCACAAGTCCAGGAGTTTGCTGGATGTTTGTCGGAGCATGGCCAAGGGTTCGTTGGATGTTCGCCGGAAGTTCGTCGGAAGCTCGCCGGAAGAAGCGATTGACGCACCGGAGCAAGTTGCAGTATTAATGTCTTAAATATTGTAGTTAGTATGTAGATTAAGTTAGGAATGTGAGGTGATCCCATTAATTTAATCAGGGGAGCAATTGGGCCCTTAACAGACCCAAATTTGGCCGAATGGATCAACCCATTCGGACCAGAATTCCTACCAAGCGATGGCACCACCCAAGAGCTTAGTCTCTGAGTGAGACTAGGCGGTGGCACTGCTAGAGCTTGGTCTCCGAGCTCTATCAGGCGATCGTACCGCCCAATCTAGTGGTAGTACCGCCAGGACCCCAGAAATCTGGGAGATGACATTTTTTAGCTCCAAATTCAAACCAGTTTGGGGCCTATATATACCCCACCCTTTCCTGCATGAAAGGGCACCAAAAATTCAATCTTACTCTGTGATTTTTAGAGCTCAACAGTATTGTAAAGGCTAGAAGTTCTCCTCCCTCTTTTCTTCAAAGTTTTGATCTTTCAAGAGAGGAGAGAAAATTCTGTAAGGGTTGTCTCCTAAGCCTGTCAAAAGGAGTGAAACTGTAAAAGGGTGGTTGGCCTTCGCCTATTGAAGGAAGGCCTCTAGTAAACGCCGGTGACCTCGACTGAGGAGGAAGCCGAAAGTGGATGTAGGTCACGTTTGACCGAACCACTCTAAATTCTGGTTTGCATTTCCTTTATGCTATTTATCTTAACTGCAAACTGCTTTCCTTACTTTACTTCAAATATGTTTCCATAGGCTTTCAAAATTATTATCTACACGGAACGACTTTTATGTCGGAATCGGATTTCAACATACGAACATAGTTTTAATCATCGAAAGTTTTCCACTGCACTAATTCACAACCACCCCCCTCGCCCCCTCTTATTGCTCTTGATCCTAACAAATATCTTTTTAATTATATTAATCTCATTAGAGGCTTTATGTTGTACTTTCACTATCAATTTTTTTATATTTTATTTTTAGATAAATAAAAGATGATATTGTTGAATCTCGTATTTTGATGATGAAATTACTTGATATATGTTTATGATTTAATCTGCGTTTTGAGTGACGCAGGATGCTTTGATCAGGATGAGATAATTAAAGCAGAAAAATCATGTTGTGCCGGAGGAACATGTTAGAAGATTAGACGTCGGGTCGGTGGATTGGTCGACGTATCGACAGAAGGCTTCGGGCCGTGGACTCGGGCAACGGACCAAGAAGAGCGGCTATTGTGCCAAGGATATCGAAGTTGCGGAGTCAACTGGCCGATTGGGCAATAGGCTGTAGGAGAGGACGATGCGCCGAAGAATCGGACGAAGCGTCGAGGGACCAATGACATGCCGGACAACTTGGTTAATTGCTTAGGATTAATTGTCTCGATCAAAGTTTTGTTTTAAGTGTGCAGGATTAACTACGATGGAAGAAAGACATGCAGCAGGAGTTGCGCCGGAGTCAAGACAATGATCACGTTGGGAGTTCGAGAGTTCGACGGAAGTTCGGACAATCGTCGGAGGTTCTGCGGGAACAAATCCGAGATGTCCATAAGCTTGCCAAAGAAGCTCGTCGGAACTCGCCATGTGGATCGTCGCAAGTCCAGGAGTTTGCCGGAAGTCCGCAGGAGCATCACCGAGGGTTCATCGGATGATCGACGGAAGTTCGCAGGAAACTCGTCGGAAGAAGCAATTGACGCACCGGAGCAAGCTGCAGAAATTGTGTTAGGATTTATCGTAGTTAGCACAATGATTAAGTTGGAAATAGGAGGTGATCCCATTAGCTTAATCTTGGGGCAATTGGGCCCCTGAAAAACCCAAAATTGGGCCGAATGGATCTACCCATTCGGACCCTGATTGCTGTGGGAGGTGCAACCGCCCAAGCCAGGAGGTAGCACCGCCTAGGCTAAGTCTCCCAGGGAGACTGGGCGGTGCAACCGCCCCAGCCAGGAGGTAGCACCGCCTGGGCTCAGTCTCCGAGCGAGACTGGGCGGTGCAACCGCCCCTGACAGGAGGTAGCACCGCTTAAGCTCGATCTTCGAGCTCTGGCAGGCGGTGCAACAGCCCCTGACAGAGGTGGCACCGCCCAGAGGCTCAGTTTTCGAGCTCTGCCAGGCGGTGCAACCGCCCCAGTCAGGAGGTGCAACCGCCTGATCCCGAAATTCCGGGAATTGACAGTTTTGAGCTCCAAATTTAAACTGGGTCGGGGCCTATAAATACCCCACCCATTCAGCACTGAAAGGAAGCAACTTACACTCGAAATCTTGATTTCTTTATGTGATTCTTATAGCTCAAAATTATTGTAAAGGCCAAAAGTTCTCCTCCCTCTGTTCTTCAAAGTTCTGAGTTGTAAAGAGAGGAGAAAAAATTTCTGTAAGGGTTGTCTCCTAAGCCCATCAAATGGAGTGAAACTGTAAGAGGGTGGTTGGCCTTCGTGTTGGGAAATCATTGGGGGCGACATCACATGCGCAGCGGAAGAACAAGAAAACAAAATCCCCGATTCTCAAAAAGATGTTCGTCGTCGTGCGAAGATTGGTGCGAAAAATCCGCGAAACATAAAACTGCGTATATTGATTGTGTTACCTAGGGAGATCGTATATCCCTGTTTCCTTACAGATCCTTAGGAGAGGGTGAAGGAGGTCAAGCGTCCTCCTCTCTAGCGGTGATCCACACAGCAGGGTTGCGACGACGCTCCTCAAAACTCCAAGCCTACTCTGAGGTGGAGAGGGAGAGGAGAATAGGAAAGGCAAGCAAAGACTCTAGCCTATGAGGCTGTGAATCCCTCCTATTTATAGAGATCCCGTGTCAAACCCTAATGGGTCCTTCCCTAGTGGGTATTGGATCTGCATCCAATAAGATAAGGGCTCCGTCGGATATCTCATATCCGAACCTTTACTCATCGCAATGCCTACCATATGTGTGTGACCCTTTAGGCCCAATATCGAGCTGGCCGTGAGTCATACCTGTCAGAACTCCTTCTAACTCAGTGAATTATTATCTCTGTAATAATTCACTCGACTCATCGACTACGGACGTACTAGGCCACTACGCCGTAGTCCCCAGACGATACAGGGGAATCCAATCCATTGGACCTGTCTGTCCTCAGTTACCATGTACCTATAGTCCCTCATCCATCTAATATCCAAGAGACCGTATATCGAGCATGGTGCTGTCAGACCCATACGGTTTCTACTCGAGTCTCGCTCTAATCGGATTCTCCCGGAGAACTCTTTCTCTCTCAACCCGAATGACCTTGGCCAGGGATTTGTTTGAGCAAGAACACATAGGATATTCCTCTCATGACGTCGAGAGTGGATGATCCTCTATTGACACTCAATAGCCCTCGTAAGGTCGACTACCACTCCCAATGACCAGTTGTACTAGATCTGGGGACAGCCAAACCTATAAGTCTGGTATCAAAGAGTGGAGCACTCATACAGGACATCCTTGGTGTCTCAAGTCTAAGGACCAGATACACCACTAGGACTATGGAATCACTGTCTGACAATAAGGCATCATCAACCATCCAGCATTCCGTAAGCGGATCAATCAATGAACTTATTCTCCAATAAGCACCTGTACTGTATCCCTAGTGTCCCTACACGAGCAGCTATGAGACCAGCTGCATCCATCATATGAACGGGTATACAGCACACCAGTCTATCCGGTTATCACGATGTCCCTCTCGAGTAACCTATGACCGGGATTATTTAGGATATGTGTTTAAAGGTGAATCGATCTCATTATCGTGATCTCATCACGATTCGATTCCCATTGCACAAATCCAAGGACATCACAATATATGTATGCATTTATGCAATAGTTATAAAGTGATATATGCCAAAATATAATAAGCAAAAAGATTCTGTATCAAGTCACACGTGCCATCACTCACGTGATTGGCTTGCTGGGCACCTATGACTAGCAATCTCCCACTTGACCTAAAGCCAATCACCTATCTGTCTGATCCCCATTAGACCCTTGTGACGCTCAAAGACAATATGAGACAACGGCTTTGTCAGTGGATCTGTAATGTTATCTTCGGATGGAACTCTTTCCACTGCTACATCTCCTCGGGCTACGATCTCTCTGATAAGGTGGAACCTCCTCAGAATATGCTTAGATTTCTGATGAGACCTAGGTTCCTTTGCTTGAGCAATCGCCCCGTTGTTGTCGCAATATAGGGAGATCGGCTCCTCGCTACCCGGCACGACTCCCAAATCTGTAATGAACTTCTTCAACCAGACTCCCTCCTTTGCTGCATCTGATGCAGCAATGTACTCTGCCTCTGTGGTCGAGTCAGCAGTGGTATCTTGCTTGGAACTCTTCCAGCACACTGCTCCTCTATTCAAGGTGTACACATACCCTGAATTTGACTTGCTATCATCGACATCAGACTGAAAACTTGAGTCAGTGTAGCCTTCAATCTTAAGGCTATTACCTCCATATACTAGTAAAAGATCCTTAGTCCTTCTCAAGTACTTAAGGATACACTTTACTGCTTTCCAGTGCTCCAAGCCTGGATCCGCCTGATACCTGCTCGTGACACTCAGAGCATGCGCTATATCAGGCCTAGTACATAGCATGGCATACGTGATAGACCCTATTGCTGAGGCATAAGGTATCATATTCATGTTTGTCTTTTCTTCTGGAGTCTTTGGGGACATACTCGTAGAAAGCGATATCCCATGTCTCATTAGTATGAGACCTCTCTTGGAATTTTCCATGCCAAACCTTTTGATAATGGTTTCTATGTACCGGGACTGGGACATGCCAAGCATCCTTTTGGATCTATCTCTATAGATTCTAATCCCCAAGATATAGGATGCTTCCCCTAAGTCCTTCATGGAGAAGTGTCTAGATAACCATGCCTTTACTGTGGATAGCATTCTTACATCATTCCCAATGATGAGGATGTCATCCACATATAACACCAAAAAGGTGATAGCGCTCCCACTTACCTTTCTGTATACACAAGGCTCATCTTCGTTCTTAACGAAGTCATAAGATCTGATTACCTCATCAAATCTTATGTTCCAACTTCGGGAAGCTTGCTTTAGTCCATAAATGGATCTAAGCAACCTACACACCTTATCTGGGTAGTTCTTGGATACGAATCCCTCAGGTTGCATCATATACACCTCCTCCTCGAGGTTCCCATTGAGGAATGCAGTTTTCACATCAATCTGCCAGATCTCATAATCATAGTGTGCTGCAATAGCCAATAGAATTTTGATGGATTTTAGCATTGCTACGGGTGAGAAGGTTTCGTCGTAGTCAACACCTTGCCTTTGACGATACCCCTTAGCCACTAGCCTTGCTTTATAGGTCTCTACCTTTTCATCTACTCCGATCTTTTTCTTAAAGATCCACTTGCAACCGATGGGTACAATACCTTCGGGCGCATGAACTAGGTTCCAAACCTTATTGGAGTACATAGAATCCATCTCAGAATTCATGGCTTCTTGCCACTTCCTGGAGTCTATACTCATAATAGCCTCATCGTAGGTCTGAGGATCAATATCCTCTACATCCTCTCCTCTAATATGTCCCACATATCTCTCAGGAGGATGGGATACTCTATCAGACCTACGTAAAGTTGATACTTGTGTATTAGGTACCTGAACAGACTCGGGCTGTAGAGTGGTGCTTGAGCTTGGTTCTCCAACCTCGCTCAACTCTATCATTCTCCCACTGTCTCCGCCAAGAATGTGTTCCTTCTCAAGGAACACTACTCTCTTAGCTACAAAGACCTTTTGGTCCTCAAGATGATAGAAATAATACCCATAAGTTTCCTTGGGGTATCCCACAAATTTGCATCGCTCTGTCCTTGATTCTAACTTATCGGGGTTGTGTCTTTTAACGTAGGCTGGGCAGCCCCAAATCTTAACAATCTTAAGATCAGGCTTCTTCCCTTTTCATATCTCATATGGTGTAGACACTACCGACTTAGTTGGAACTCTGTTCAGAAGGTAAGCTGCGGTTTCTAGGGCATATCCCTAGAATGAGATGGGTAGGTCAGCGAAACTCATCATGGACCGTACCATATCTAATAATGTACGATTTCTCCTTTCAGATACACCATTGAGCTGAGGTGTATAAGGAGGTGTCCATTGGGATAATATCCCATGGTCCTTGAGGAACTGAGTAAACTCTGTACTTAAGTACTCACCTCCTCGATCTGATCGAAGAGTTTTGATACTCTTTCCAGTCTGGTTCTCCACCTCATTCTTATACTCTCTGAATTTCTCAAAGGCCTCGGACTTGTACTTCATTAATTACACATATCCATACTTTGAGAAATCATCAGTAAATGTAATGAAGTAGGAGTAACCTCCAATGGCATGAGTTGACATGGATCCACATACATCACTATGTATGAGTTCCAACAACTCAGTGGCTCTCTCTCTAGTTCCATTAAATAGAGAGTTGGTCAGTTTTTCATGGAGGCAAGGCTCGCAAGTTGCAGATGACACACAGTCAAATGGATCTAGATATCCATCATTGCTACGGGTGAGAAGGTTTCGTCGTAGTCTACACCTTGCCTTTGACGATACCCCTTAGCCACTAGCCTTGCTTTATAGGTCTCTACCTTTCCATCTACTCCGATCTTTTTCTTAAAGATCCACTTGCAACCGATGGGTACAATACCTTCGGGCGCATGAACTAGGTTCCAAACCTTATTGGAGTACATAGAATCCATCTCAGAATTCATGGCTTCTTGCCACTTCCTGGAGTCTATACTCATAATAGCCTCCTCGTAGGTCTGAGGATCAATATCCTCTACATCCTCTCCTCTAATATGTCCCACATATCTCTCAGGAGGATGGGATACTCTATCAGACCTACGTAAAGTTGATACTTGTGTATTAGGTACCTGAACAGACTCGGGCTGTAGAGTGGTGCTTGAGCTTGGTTCTCCAACCTCGCTCAACTCTATCATTCTCCCACTGTCTCCGCCAAGAATGTGTTCCTTCTCAAGGAACACTGCTCTCTTAGCTACAAAGACCTTTTGGTCCTCAAGATGATAGAAATAATACCCACAAGTTTCCTTGGGGTATCCCACAAATTTACATCGCTCTGTCCTTGATTCTAACTTATCGGGGTTGTGTCTTTTAACGTAGGCTGGGCAGCCCCAAATCTTAATAATCTTAAGATCAGGCTTCTTCCCTTTTCATATCTCATATGGTGTAGACACTACCGACTTAGTTGGAACTCTGTTCAGAAGGTAAGCTGCGGTTTCTAGGGCATATCCCTAGAATGAGATGGGTAGGTCAGCGAAACTCATCATGGACCATACCATATCTAATAATGTACGATTTCTCCTTTCAGATACACCATTGTGCTGAGGTGTATAAGGAGGTGTCCATTGGGATAATATCCCATGGTCCTTGAGGAACTGAGTAAACTCTGTACTTAAGTACTCACCTCCTCGATCTGATCGAAGAGTTTTGATACTCTTTCCAGTCTGGTTCTCCACCTCATTCTTATACTCTCTGAATTTCTCAAAGGCCTCGGACTTGTACTTCATTAAGTACACATATCCATACTTTGAGAAATCATCAGTAAATGTAATGAAGTAGGAGTAACCTCCAATGGCATGAGTTGACATGGATCCACATACATCACTATGTATGAGTTCCAACAACTCAGTGGCTCTCTCTCTAGTTCCATTAAATAGAGAGTTGGTCAGTTTTTCACGGAGGCAAGGCTCGCAAGTTGCAGATGACACACAGTCAAATGGATCTAGATATCCATCATTTAGCAACTTTTGAATCATTCCCTCATGGATATGACTAGCCTACAATGCCATAGGTATACACTGTTCACCTCCTCTCGTTTCCTCTTAGACACTTACATTCATGATATGTAGAGTAGTGTCTTGCATGAACAAACCTTTATGCAATATTCCTCTCGTCAATCTCCCCTTAGCTTTGCTAGAATTTACAATAAATTGTAGATGTGATAAGCAATATTGGTATCCAATACCAATGCACTATCACAAAAATCTAACAATTGGAGATTGATCATGAATGTACCTGAAGCTTCACCAAGCTTCTTGTTTCGCCCTTTCTGCAAGGTACTCTTTGCAGTTCCTCTTCCAGTGCCCATCTTTACCACAGTGGAAGCATTGGCCTTTGTCCTTTACTGGGTCTTACTTAGCAACTTTTGCTTTACCTGGTTTGCCATTGCCCTTTCCCTTCTTAAGGGACCTTTCTGCTTTCCTTTTCTTTCTGGTCTCACCAGTGTAGAGAACTGGCTTCTCTTTCTTAATAGTACTCTCTGCCTCCCTCAACATATTGAGGAGCTTTGGGAGAGTCACCTCAAGCTTGTTCATATTAAAATTCATTATGAACTGTGAAAAGGAATCTGGTAGGAACTGAAGCACAATGTCCACACACAAGTTATCCTCTAGGACCATTCCTAGACCTGTGAGTTTCTCTATCCACTCAATCATCTTTAGGACATGGTTCTGAACCGGTGTCCCCTCAGTCATCCTAGCGCGGAAAAGGCTCTTGGATATCTCATATCGTTGAGTCCTTCCCTGTTCCTCAAACAATTTGCGAACATGTAGGAGAATGGATCTGGCATCCATCTTTTCATGTTGTCTCTGTAACTCAGGAGTCATAGAGCCCAACATATAGCACTGAGCAAGAGTGGAGTCATCAATGTACTTCACGTAGCGAGCGATCTCATCCTCGTTTGCCCCTTCTTCGGGCGTAGGCATCACTGTATCAAGGACGTACACGATTTTCTCCGCTGTGAGAACAATTCTCAAGTTACGGAGCCAATCCGTATAATTTGGACCAGTGAGGCGGTTGACATCAAGTATGCCACGTAAGGGATTTGAAAGCGACATTTTCTGATAATAAAGATGTAGCAGAAATGAATAACATGCAGATTTTGCAAGAAATAAACTATCAAGATATGGACTTCTATCTTAATATGCTCCCACTATTTTACTATCGAGTCACGCGACACCCTCAGCACGTAAAACGGAAGTCTCCAGTAGAATTCTAGTGGGGATCAGGATCCAATCAGCGTCTTAGTGTAACCTCGAGGGACTCGACCAATCACACTAAGCCTAAAAGGTAGGCAACTCTTGCCGATCACAACTCCTTGTGATTCCCGTCCTGTTCGGCCTCCGAATCACCATGGCCTCGAGGGACTCGACCAACCATGATGCTCGGTTAAGTCAACACCTTCGTTACAAGATGAGTCTGATTTGATGATATACCCTCGAGGGACTCGACCAAGCATACCATGCCCTCAGGTCACCGGTGACATCTCTATGTCATAAGCAAGATAGCGAATCGCGATATAGGTGAGTCTCGAGGGACTCGACCAACTCAACCTACACTGGGAATCGGTTCCTACTTATAACGATGGAAGGCCACGTGGGTCAATCTAATTGCCTCACGTTTACCGACTTAATATTATCGAGAGATGTTTCTATGATTTGGTCTCCTAATATGACATGTCACATATATACATATTTAATATATATCTACATCGCATGCAAATATATATACATATCTAGTATGTGTATAAGCAATCACATCAGATGATCATGGACCACAACCTAATATGATTAGGCCCGAGCCAGTAGGCCTAATCACTCACATCAAGATCTATGTGTGCAACGGTGCATCTCCATGCCCTGTGATCGTCCATCTCGTCCTCGTCGGTTCCGTCGACATCTTGATACATCTCCATGCATCACGATCGTCCGTCTCGTGGGTCCCGCTATCACATCCACGCTCCCGCTGCGCCTCCTCATGTGATTATAACTTAATCATAGGCACGCAGGCCCGACAACCAACGAGAAATATAATGGAGGTTCGCAAACCTCAATAATAATAATCACAAGTACACACATCACACGGTTCATGATCATCCGTCCATACATCATACATCACATTATAAATAATCATCATCATCTAGGACTACTAGATAATAAAAAATAATAATCAACTAAACCTTTTAATTAATTAATATTTTCTGAAATCAGGGACATATAGGGAATTTCTGAATTCATAGGGGTATTTTCGTAATTTGGAAAAAAGATAGAAACTCGAATTTCTCAAATTCCGAGGGGCAAAACTGTCTTTTTGCCCAGAAAACCCTAATGCTCTTCTCCCCCTTGCTGCTACGCCGCCGCCGCCGCCACCCTGCTGGCGGCGGCCTGTGCGGCGAGGGCGAGGGCACTGCCCTCGCCTGCAGGCGGCACGCCCGCTGGGGGCGCTGCCGCTGCAGGTGGGCGCCTCCGCGGGCGCCGCCGCCTCCGTGGGCGGTTCTGCCCGCGAGTCAGCGCCCGCAGGTGGTGCTGCCTCGCTGGCGGCCGCCCCTGCGGGGTTTTTGCCCGTGGGAGCAGCGGCCACAGGCGCCGCTGCCCTGCGGTGCCTCTGCCCGTGGGAGCAGCGGCCACAGGCGCCTCTGCCCGCGGGCTCAGCGGCCGCAGGCGCTTCTACCGCGCGGGCTGCCAGCCCCGCCGGCCGCAAGCCTGCTGCAAGCAGACCGCCGGCCGGCTACTGCAGGCACAGCGCTTGCGCATGCGCCGGCGCTGTGCTGCCTGGCTGCGGCTGCGGCTGGCTGCAGGCATGCAGATCGAGGGCAGCAACAGTTGCTGCCCTTCCTCGCTTTTGCGTCAACGATTTTGACGTCAAAATTCTACCAATCATTCGCACGAACAACCTGGCTCTGATACCACTGTTGGGAAATCATTGGGGGCGACATCACATGCGCAGCGGAAGAACAAGAAACCAAAATCCTCGATTCCCAAAAAGATGTTCGTCGTCGTGCGAAGATTGGTGCGAAAAATCCGCGAAACATAAAACCGCGTATATTGATTGTGTTACCTAGGGATATCGTATATCCCTGTTTCCTTACAGATCCTTAGGAGAGGGTGAAGGAGGTCAAGCGTCCTCGTCTCTAGCGGTGATCCACACAGCAGGGTTGCGACGACGCTCCTCAAAACTCCAGGCCTACTCTGAGGTGGAGAGGGAGAGGAGAATAGGAAAGGCAAGCAAAGACTATAGCCTATGAGGCTGTGAATCCCTCCTATTTATAGAGATCCCGTGTCAAACCCTAATGGGTCCTTCCCTAGTGGGTATTGGATCTGCATCCAATAAGACAAGGGCTCCGTCGGATATCTCATATCCGAACCTCTACTCATCGCAATGCCTACCATATATGTGTGACCCTCTAGGCCCAATATCGAGCTGGCCGTGAGTCATACCTGTCAGAACTCCTTCTAACTCAGTGAATTATTATCTCTGTAATAATTCACTCGACTCATCGACTACGGACGTACTAGGCCACTACGCCGTAGTCCCCAGACGATACAGGGGAATCCAATCCATTGGACCTGTCTGTCCTCAGTTACCATGTACCTATAGTCCCTCATCTATCTAATATCCCAGAGACCGTATATCGAGCATGGTGCTGTCAAACCCATACGGTTTCTACTCGAGTCTCGCTCTAATCGGATTCTCCCGGAGAACTCTTTCTCTCTCAACCCGAATGACCCTGGCCAGGGATTTGTCTGAGCAAGAACACATAGGATATTCCTCTCATGACGCCGAGAGTGGATGATCCTCTATTGACACTCAATAGCCCTCGTAAGGTCGACTACCACTCCCAATGACCAGCTGTACTAGATCTGGGGACAGCCAAACCTATAAGTCTGGTATCAAAGAGTGGAGCACTCATACAGGACATCCTTGGTGTCTCAAGTCTAAGGACCAGATACACCACTAGGACTATGGAATCACTGTCTGACAATAAGGCATCATCAACCATCCAGCATTCCGTAAGCGGATCAATCAGTGAACTCATTCTCCAATGAGCACCTGTACTGTATCCCTAGTGTCCCTACACGAGCAGCTATGAGACCAGCTGCATCCATCATATGAACGGGTATACAGCACACCAGTCTATCTGGTTATCACGATGTCCCTCTCGAGTAACCTATGACCGGGATTATTTAGGATATGTGTTTAAAGGTGAATCGATCTCATTATCGTGATCTCATCACGATCCGATTCCCATTGCACAAATCCAAGGACATCACAATATATGTATACATTTATGCAATAGTTAAAAAGTGATATATGCCAAAATATAATAAGCAAAAAGATTCTGTATCAAGTCACACGTGCCATCACTCACGTGATTGGCTTGCTGGGCACCTATGACTAGCACTTCGCCTATTGAAGGAAGGCCTCTAGTTGACGTCGATGACCTCGTCGGTGGAGGAAGCCAAAAGTGGAGTAGGTCAAGATTGACCGAATCACTCTAAATCTCGGTTTTGATTTACTTTGAGCATTTTATCTTTACTGCAAACCTCCTAAAATAGCTACTACCTTCTGCGTTTTTACGAACAAGTTTCTAAGTTCAGAACTTTCCGAATCTGCGTTTAGATGTAAATCGGCTTTGTCGTGCGATCATTACAGTTCAGTTTACATTTAGGTTTTGATTTCAATCATAACTGCAAACTGACTTCTGTGCACTTATAAAACATATCTCAAAGTTCAGTATCTTCAAAATTGACATTTAGATGTAAATCGGCTTTATCGTACGAACGTCGCATTTCAGTTTACGCTTGTATTCTGGTTTTCGTCATAGCTGCAACCTGCCTGCATAGATTAACTTTAATATCATCTTGCTTAGAATCGGATTTTACACAGAAACTGTTTTTATCATTCGAACGCAGTTTCATTTTAATCGCAGAAAGTTTTCCGCTGCACTAATTCACCCCCCCCCCTCTTAGTGCTCTCGATCCTAACAGATATCATAAATAAAACAGCATGGGGTAGAGCGTTGTTGTACTTTCCCAATGTATTTTTTTATATTTTATTTTTAGATAAATGAAAGATGTTGTCACAAATAAATGATATCATGTGGGTGTAGCTCATATGGTAGAACGCTTGATTCCTCGTACCTCCATGTATATATGTTAATTTGTTCTAATCATACAATATTTTAAGTTTAAAAATATTTTAAATCCTATATAATATTATAATTTTACTGATATTCTAATCATTTGATATCAATGTTGTATTTTCATAATCAATTTTTTAATATTTTATTTTTAGATAAATAGAAGATGATGTCATATATAGAGGACATCATGGGGGTAGAGCGCTCCATGTTGTGCTTTGCCAATGAATTTTTTTATATTTTATGTTTTGATAAATGGAAAATGATGTCTTACATAAATGATAGCATGGGGGTGTAGTTCATATGGTAGAGCGCTCACTTTGCATGCAAGAGGCATGGGGTTCGATTCCCTACACTTCCATTTATTTTAATTTGATCTAGTCATACAATTTTTTAAGTTTAAAAATATTTTAAATCCTATACAATATCTACAATGTTATTGATATTCTAATCATTTGATCTCAATGTTATACTTTTATAATTAATTTTTTAATATTTTATTTTTAGATAAATAGAAGATGCTATCATATATAGAGGACAACATGGGGGTAGAGCGCTTGCTTTGCATGCCAAAGTGAAGATATATTTTTAATTATATTAATCTTAGTAGAGGCTTTATGTTGTACTTTCACAATCAATTTTTTAATATTTTATTTTTAGATAAATAAAAGATATTGTCACAAATAAATGATATAATGTGGGTGTAGTTTAAATGATAACATGGGGGTGTATCTCATATGGTAGAGCGCCCGCTTTGCATCCAAGAGGCATAGGGTTCTATGCCTCGATTCCCTACACCTCCATGTATATATTTTAATTTTTTTTAATTATATAATAATTTAAGATTAAAAATATTTTAAATCTTATATAATATCTAAAATGTTACTGATATTCTAATCATTCGATCTCAATGTTGTATTTTCACAATCAATTTTTTAATATTTTATTTGTAGATAAATAGAAGATGATGTCATATATAGAGTACAACATGAGGGTAGAGCGCTCGATGTTGTACTTTTCCAATGATTTTTTTTATATTTTATTTTTAGATAAATAAAAGATATTGTCACAAATAAATGATATCATGTGGGTGTAGGTTAAATGATAGAGCGCTTGATTCCTTGCATCTCCATGTATATATGTTAATTTGTTCTAATCATATAATATTTTAAGTTTAAAAATATTTTAAATCTTATATAATATATATAATTTTACTGATATTTTAATCATTTGATATCAATGTTGTATTTTCATAATCATTTGATATTCTAATAGCATGGGATTGTAGTTCATATGATAGAGCGCTCGCTTTGCATGTGAGAGGCATAAGGTCGATTCCTTGCACCTCCATGTATATATTTTAATTTATTTTAATTATATAATAATTTAAGATTAAAAATATCTTAAATCCTATATAATATATAAAATGTTACTGATATTCTAATCATTTGATCTCAATGTTGTATTTTCACAATCAATTTTTTAATATTTTATTTTTAGATAAATAGAAGATGATGTCATATATAGAGTACAACATGAGGGTAGAGCGCTCGATGTTATACTTTCCCAATGATTTTTTTATATTTTATTTTTAGATAAATGAAAGAAAATGTCACAAATAAATGATATCATGTGGGTGTATCTCATATGGTGGAGCGCTCGATTCCCTGCACCTCCATGTATATATGTTAATTTGTTCTAATCATACAATATTTTAAATTTAAAAATATTTTAAATCTTATATAATATATATAATTTTACTAATATTCTAATCATTTGATATCAAAGTTGTATTTTCATAATCAAATTTTTTTATATTTTATTTTTAGATCAATGGAAGGTGATGTCATACATAAATGATAATATAGGGGTGTAGCTCGTATTGTAGAGCGCTCACTTCACATGCGAGAGGCACATGGTTCGATTTCTTACACCTCCATATATTTTAATTTGATCGAGTCATACATTTTTTAAGTTAAAAATATTTTAAATCCTATACGATATCTACACTATTATTGATATTCTAATCATTTGATCTCAATGTTATACTTTTATAATTAATTTTTTAATATTTTATTTTTAGATAAATAGAATATGCTATCAGATATAGAGGACAGCATGGGGGTAGAGCGCTTGCTTTGCATTCACAATTATATTAATCTCAGTTAGAGGCTCTATGATGTACATTCATAATTAGTTTTTTAATATTTTATTTTTAGATAAATAGAAGATGCTATCATATATAGAGAACAGCATGGGGGTAGAGCTTTGTTGTACTTATCCAATAAATTTTTTTATATTTTATTTTTAGATAAATGAAAGATGATGTCACACATTAATAATAGCATTGGGGTGTAGCTTATATGGTAGAACATTCATTTTGCATGCGAGAGGCATGGGGTTCGATTTCTTATACCTTCATGTATATGTTTTAATTTGTTCTAATCATAAAATATTTTAAGTTTAAAAATATTTTAAATCCTATATAATATCTAAAATATTATTGATATTCTAATCATTTAATCTTAATATTATATTTTCACAATTAATATTTTAACATTTTATTTTTAGATAAATATATAGAGGACAGCATGGGGGTAGAGCGCTCAATGTTGTACTTTCCCAATGAATTTTTTTATATTTTATTTTTATATAAATTAAAGATAATGTCATAAATAAATGATACCATATGTATCATATGGGTGTAGCTAATATGGTGGAGCGCTCGATTCCCCGCACTTCCGTGTATATGTGTTAATTTGTTCTAATCATACAATATTTTAAGTTTAAAAATATTTTAAATCCTATATAATATATATAATTTTACTGATATTATAATCATTTAATATCAACGTTATATTTTTATAATGAATTTTTTAATATTTTATTTTTAGATAAATAGTAAATGATGTCATATATAGAGAACATCATGGGGGTAGAGCACTCGATGTTGTGCTTTCTCAATAAATTTTTTTATATTTATTTTTAGATAAATAGAAAATGATGTCATACATGAATAATAGCATGGGGGTGTAGCTCATATGGTAAAGCGCTCGCTTTGCATGCACAGGGTACGAATCCTTACACCTCCACTAATGTTAATTTGATCTAATCATATAATTTTTTAAGGTTAAAAATATTTTAAATCCTATATAATATCTACAATGTTATTGATATTCTAATCATTTGATCTCAATATTATACTTTTATAATCAATTTTTTAATATTTTATTTTTAGATAAATAAAAGATGCTATCATATATAGAGGACAGCATGGGGGTAGAGCGCTCGCTTTGCATGCCAAAGTAAAGATATCTTTTTAATTATATTAATCTCATTAGAGACTCTATTTGTACTTTTATAATCAATTTTTAATATTTTATTTTTAGATAAATAGAAGATGATATTATAAATAGAACAACATGGGTAGAGCATTATTGTACTTTCCCAATAATTTTTTTTATATTTTATTTTTAGATAAATGAAAGATGATGTCATACACAAATAATAGCATGGGGGTGTAGCTCATATGGTAAAGCGTTCGTTTTGCATAATAATTTAAGATTAAAAATATCTTAAATCCTATATAATATATAAAATGTTACTGATATTCTAATCATTTGATTTCAATGTTGTATTTTCACAATCAATTTTTTAATATTTTATTTTTAGATAAATAGAAGATGATGTCATATATAGAGTACAACATGAGGGTAGAGAGCTCGATGTTGTACTTTTCCAATGATTTTTTTTATATTTTATTTTTAGATAAATAAAAGATATTGTCACAAATAAATGATACCATGTGGGTGTAGCTCAAATGATAGAGTTCATTGCACCTCCATGTATATATGTTAATTTGTTCTAATCATACAATATTTTAAGTTTAAAAATATTTTAAATTATATATAATATATATAATTTTACTGATATTCTAATCATTTGATATCAATGTTGTATTTAAATAATCAATTTTTTAATAATTTATTTTTAGATAAATAGAAGATGATGTCATATATAGAGGATATCATGGGGGTAGAGCACCTGTGGTTTCCCAATCAATTTTTTTATATTTTATTTTTAGATAAATAAAAAATAATGTCATACATGAATAACAACATAGGGGTGTAGCTCATATGGTAGAGCGTTCGCTTTGTATGTAAGAGGAGCGGGGTTGAATGATCTAAAAGGACTCGACAAAAGTTTTTTGGATTTTGAGCTCGTAAATAAAATTCTAAGATCCCTTTCTAAGAGTTGGGACCTTAAAGTCACTACTATTCAAGAGGCTAAAGATTTAAACAACTTCTCTCTTGAAGAACTAATCGGGTCATTAATGACCTATGAAATGACTTGCAAGGCTCATGAAGAGCAAGAAGACATCCTTCCAAAGAACAAGAAGGATATGACACTTAGAACTTTAGATGACCGCTTGAGAGAAAACTCAAGTGATGAGGACTGTAACGATGACTTGACACTTCTAACAAGGAAATTCAAAAAATTTATTAAGAGAAACAAGTTTAAAAATGACACAAAAAATAAATTTGAACCCAAAAAGGATAACTTGCTACGAGTGCAAAAAGTCGGGATACTACAAAAGTGATTGTCCCCAAGCCAAGAAAAGAACATCAAAGAAAAAGGCGCTCAAAAGAACGTGGGATGACTCAAGTGCATCCGAAGAAGAGGAGTCCAACATCGAGCAAATTGCTCATTATGCCCTAATGGCCATCGGAGAGGAGGTAACAAATTTAATTGATGCAGATTTATCATTTGATGAATTATTAAATGTCTTCCATGACTTATTTGATGAATACAAAATAATTAGTAGAAAATATAAATTGTTAAAAGAGGAGCATGATAGTCTTATTAGTAATTTTGATAAATTAAAAATTGAATATCATGATAGTTTAGCCCTATGTATAAAATGCCATGATATAGAAACTCTCCAAAAGGAGAACTTGCTACTTAAGGACGCTTTGAAGAAATTCGAGGTTGGTAGCAAGTCTTTGAACATGATCCTTACAAATAAGGGTCACGTTCCTAAAAGAAGTGGAATCGGATTTGTGAGAAGTTCTCATCAAAATCCAACCACCTTCATAAAAGGCCCTATCTTACATGTTCGACATCAAAGCAAATGCAACTTTTGTTGCAAATATTGACATAAAACGTATCATTGTCCATTTAAGAAAATTAGTTCGAACAAACTGATTTGGTTTCCTAAAGGAATCATGATAAACTCTATGCAATATGATAAACAATATAGATCAGTTTTTGAGGCATCTGAAAGTAAATAGGTACCTAAAAATCACTCCTTCTTGTAGAAATGTACACCATCAAAAGCTAGGAGCAAGAGATAATATCCTGCTTTTTAGGTACTCGATATTCATGACTCGAGATCCAAAAGTACATGTAATGTTCTCTAGCCTAAATAGTAAAAAGAGGATTAGAAAATTAATATTACAGAGTGATACTAATATAATCCTATTTGATCTCTCATATTTTGAAACTCATAATTCTCCCTTCACATACCCTCCGGATTTCTGAACTCATCGAATTGATTTCTTCTTTACCTTCGGATCCAATTATATCATGAATTTACGTCTTGCAAGCAAAGTTTGTTATAAACTTGCGAAGCTTACTAACTTGGATAGTAAATCATGAACATGTCTAAAATTGTGTATGACATTTAAAGTAGAGTATGCGCCTCACAAGATATATCTTGAACGTATGAAATTTCTCATCTTAAAATGGAAACTCTTACGTAAGTAAAGTTGATTGCTCCATAAATAAAAACTCTCCTCAAGTCGAAAACATCCAAATCAGCCCATACAGGCCCCAAACAAGTGCTCACCACCTGTAGGTGGTGGCACCTCCCAACTTGCGGTTGCTCCGCCGGCTGTCACGGGTTGCAAGCGGTGCCACCGCCCGCAACTTTGCCCCCTTTTAAACCGAGCTAGGGCTGGCGGTGGAACTGACCCCAACTCACTCCCCTCTCCTTCTAGCAGCTCCAACACTTCTCCACCTCCATTTCTTCCCTTTAGCTGCCCAAATACTGCCAATTTTAAAGCAAAGATCAACAATCTCTCATTCTCTTGAAGATCTCACTTAAGGTATTCTCTAAGAAGCTTTTGATTTCTGTTTACTCTTGCTCATTATTATCTTCTTAAATAGGAGTAGTTATGGGCTCTAGAAGATCCTCTAGGGACAAAGGGAAGAGGAGATTAGAAGAAAACTTTAATTCCACCCTTTTCGATTCAAAACCTCATGCCCAAAAATTTGCTTCCATAGAGTTTAGAAATGTCCATAAGAGAAAGTATGTTGATCTAAATGAACTAAGTAATTTAGAGACAACTCAATGGTTTATAAATTTAGATCTACTTCCAATACTACAAATTAGTGAACCCATCTACCCAAGATTTGTTAGGTTGTTTTACAACAATCTACAAGTAGATGAAGAAAAAAGAGTATCTACCTTTCTTTTTGTTGGGAAATCTTAGGAGGCGACATCACATGCGCAGCGGAAGATCAAGAAAACAAAATCCCCGATTCCCAAAGAGATGTTCGTCGTCGTGCGAAGATTGATACGCAACAATCTGCGAAACATGAAACTGCGTATAGAGTAGATTGTGTTACCTAGGGAGATCGTATATCCATGTTTCCTTGCAGATCCTTAGGAGAGGGTGAAGGAGGTCAAGCGTCCTCCTCTCTAGCGGTGATCCACACAGTAGGGTTGCGATAATGCTCCTCAAAACTCCAGGCCTATTTTGAGGTGGAGAGGGAGAGGAGAATAGGAAAGGCAAGCAAGAGCTCTCAAGCCTATGGGGCTCTGAATCCCTCCTATTTATAGAGGTCCCCTGTCAAACCCTAATGGGTCCTCCCCTAGTGGGTATTGGATCTGCATCCAATAAGACAAGGGCTCCGTCGGATATCTCATATCCGAACCTCTACTCATCGCAATGCCTACTATATGTGTGTGACCCTCTAGGCCCAATATCGAGCTGGCCGTGAGTCATACCTGTCAGAACTCCTTCTAACTCAGTGAATTATTATCTCTGTAATAATTCACTCGACTCATCGACTACGGACGTACTAGGCCACTACACCGTAGTCCCCAGACAATACAGGGGAATCCAATCCATTGGACCTGTCTGTCCTCAGTTACCGTGTATCTATAGTCCCTCATCCATCTAATATCCCAGAGACCGTATATCGAGCATGGTGTTGTCAGACCCATACGGTTTCTACTCGAGTCTCGCTCTAATCGGATTCACCCGGAGAACTCTTTCTCCCTCAACCCGAATGACCCTGGCTAGGGATTTGTCTGAGCAAGAACACATAGGATATTCCTCTCATGACGCCAAGAGTGGATGATCCTCTATCGACACTCAATAGCCCTCGTAAGGTCGACTACCACTCCTAATGACCAGTTGTACTAGATTTGGGACAACCAAACCTATAAGTCTGGTATCAAAGAGTGGAGCACTCATACAGGACATCCTTGGTGTCTCAAGTCTAAGGACTAGATACACCACTAGGACTACAGAATTGCTGTCTGACAATAAGGCATCATCAACCATCCAGCATTCCGTAAGCGGATCAATCAGTGAACTCATTCTCCAATGAGCACATGTACTATATCCCTAGTGTCCCTACACAAGCAGCTATGAGACCAGCTACATCCATCATATGGACGGGTATATAGCACACCAGTCTGTCCGGTTATCACGATATCCCTCTCGAGTAACCTATGACCGGGATTATTTAGGATATGTGTTTAAAGGTGAATCGATCTCACTATCTTGATCTCATCACGATCCGATTTCCATTGCACAAATCCAAGGACATCACAATATATGTATGCATTTATGCAATAGTTATAAAGTGATATACGCCAAAATATAATAAGCAAAAAGATTCTGTATCAAGTCACACGTGCCATCACTCATGTGATTGGCTTGCTGGGCACCTATGACTAGCAATCTCCCACTTGACCTAAAGCCAATCACCTATGTGTATGATCCCCATCAGACCCCTGTGACGCTCAAAACAAATCTGAGACAACGGCTTTGTCATTGGATCTGCAATGTTATCGTCGGATGGAACTCTTTCCACTACTACATCTCCTCGGGTTACGATCTCTCTAATAAGGTGGAACCTCCTCAGAACATGCTTAGATTTCTGATGAGACCTAGGTTCCTTTGCTTGAGCAATCGCCCCGTTGTTGTCGCAATATAGGGAGATCGGCTCCTCGCTACCCGGCACGACTCCCAAATCTGTGATGAATTTCTTCAACCAGATTCCCTCCTTTGCTGCATCTGATGCAGCAATGTACTCCGCCTCTGTGGTCGAGTCAACAGTAGTATCTTGCTTGGAACTCTTCCACCACATTGGTCCTCCATTCAAGGTGTACACATACCTTGAATTCGACTTGCTATCATCGACATCAGACTAAAAACTTGAGTCAGTGTAGCCTTCAACCTTAAGGTTATTACCTCCATATACTAGTAAAAGATCCTTTGTCCTTCTCAAGTACTTAAGGATACACTTTACTGCTTTCTAGTGCTCAAAGCCTAGATCCGCCTGATACCTGCTCGTGACACTCAGAGCATGCGCTATATCAGGCCTAGTACATAGCATGACATACATGATAGACCCTATTGCTGAGGCATAAGGTATCATATCCATGTTCGCCCTTTCTTCTGGAGTCTTTGGGGACATACTCGTAGAAAGCGATATCCCATGTCTCATCGGTATGAGACCTCTCTTGAAATTTTTCATGCCAAACCTTTTGACAATGGTTTCTATGTACTTGGACTAGGACAAGCCAAGCATCCTTTTGGATCTATCTCTATAGATTCTAATCCCCAAATTATAGGATGCTTCCCCTAAGTCCTTCATGGAGAAGTGTCTAGATAACCATGCCTTTACTGTGGATAGCATTCCTACGTCATTCCGAATGATCAGGATGTCATCCACATATAATACCAAAAAGGTGATAGCGCTCCCACTTACCTTTCTGTATACACAAGGCTCATCTTCGTTCTTAACGAAGTCATAAGATCTGATTGCCTCATCAAATCTTATGTTCCAACTTCGGGAAGCTTGCTTTAATCCATAAATGGATCTAAGCAGCCTACACACCTTATCTGGGCAGTTCTTGGACATAAATCCCTCAGGTTGCATCATATACACCTCCTCCTCGAGGTTTCCATTGAGGAATGCGGTTTTCACATCCATCTGCTAGATCTTATAATCATAGTGTGCTGCAATAGCCAATAGAATTATGATGGATTTTAGCATTGCTACGGGTGAGAAGGTTTCGTCATAGTCAACACCTTGCCTTTGACGATACCCCTTAGCCATTAGCCTTGCTTTATAGGTCTCTACCTTTCCATCTACTCAGATCTTTTTCTTAAAGATCCACTTGCAATCGATGGGTACAATACCTTCGGGCGCATCAACTAGGTTCCAAACCTTATTGGAGTACATAGAATCCATCTCAGAATTCATGGCTTCTTGCCACTTCCCGGAGTCTATACTCATAATAGCCTCCTCGTAGGTCTGAGGATCAATATCCTCTACATCCTCTCCTCTAATATATCCCACATATCTCTCAGGAGGATGGGATACTCTATCAGACCTGCGTAAAGTTGAAACTTGTGTATTAGGTACCTGAACAGACTCGAGCTGTAGAGTGGTGCTTGAGCTTGGTTCTCCAACCTCGCTCAATTCTATCATTCTCCCACTATCTCCGCCAAGAATGTGTTCCTTCTCAAGGAATACTGCTCTCTTAGCTACAAAGACCTTTTGGTCCTCGAGATGATAGAAATAATACCCACAAGTTTCCTTGGGGTATCCCACAAATTTGCATCGCTCTGTCCTTGATTATAACTTATCGGGGTTGTGTCTTTTAATGTGGGCAGGGCAGCCCCAAATCTTAACAACCTTAAGATCAGGCTTCTTCCCTTTCCATATCTCATATGGTGTAGACACTACCGACTTAGTTGGAACTCTGTTCAGAAGGTAAGCTACGGTTTCTAGGGTATATCCCCAGAATGAGATGGGTAGGTCAGCGAAACTCATCATGGACCGTACCATATCTAATAATGTACGATTTCTCCTTTCAGAGACACCATTGAGCTGAGGTGTATAAGGAGGTGTCCATTGGGATAATATCCCATGGTCCTTGAGGAACTGAGTGAACTATGTACTTAAGTACTCACCTCCTCGATCTAATCGAAGAGTTTTGATACTCTTTCCAGTCTGGTTCTCCACCTCATTCTTATACTCTCTGAATTTCTCAAAGGCCTCAGACTTGTACTTCATTAAGTACACATATCCATACCTTGAGAAATCATCAGTAAATGTAATGAAGTAAGAGTAACCTCCAATGGCATGAGTTGACATGGGTCCACATACATCACTATGTATGAGTTCCAACAACTCAGTGGCTCTCTCTCCAGTTCCATTAAATGGAGAGTTGGTCAGTTTTCCACGAATGCAAGGGTCACAAGTTGCATATGACACATAGTCGAATGGATCTAGATATCCATCATTTAGCAACGTTTGAATCCTTCTTTCATAGATGTGACCTAGCCTACAATGCCACAGGTATGCACTGTTCAACTCATCTCGTTTCCTTTTGGACACATTTACATTCATGATATATGGAGTGGTGTCTAACATAAATAAACCATTATGCAATAATATTGAACAACCATTGTTCTCAAAAACAAATTTATATCCACTAACTGTTAAACATGAAATGGAGATAATGTTTTTGATAATAGAAAGAACAAAATAACATACATCTAATGCAATAAAAGCTCCACTAGGCAGATGTAGGGCGACCTCGCAAACAGCTACTACAGCAACTTTTGCTCCATTACCCATCTTGAGGTCCATCTCGCCTCTCTCTAGTCTCCTAGGCCTTGCCAGAACCTGTAACGAATTGCATATATGATAAGCACTATCGGTATCCAATACCCATATGTTATCATAAAAGTCCGACAAATGGAGACTGATCATGAATGTACCTGAAGCTTCATCAAGCTTTTGTTTCACCCTTTCTGCAAGGTACTCTTTGCAGTTTCTCTTCCAGTGCTCATCTTTACCACAGTGGAAGCACTGACCTTTGTCCTTTGCTGGGTCTTTCTTAGCAACCTTTGCTTTACCTGGTTTGCCCTTGCCCTTTCCCTTCTTAAGGGACCTTTCTGCTTTCCTTTTCTTTTTGGTCTCACTAGTGTAGAGAACTGGCTTCTCTTTCTTGATAGTACTCTCTGCCTCCCTCAACATATTGAGAAGCTCTGGGAGAGTCACTTCAAGCTTGTTCATATTAAAATTCATTATGAACTGTGAAAAGGAATCTGGTAGGGACTGAAGCACAATGTCCACACACAAGTTATCCTCTAGGACCATTCCTAGACCTGTGAGTTTCTCTATCCACTCAATCATCTTTAGGACATGGTTCTAAACCGATGTCCCCTCAGTCATCCTAGCACGGAAGAGGCTCTTAGATATCTCATATCGCTGAGTCCTTCCCTGTTCCTCAAACAATTTGCGAACATATAGGAGAATGGATCTGGCATCCATCTTTTCATGTTGTCTCTGTAACTCAGGAGTCATAGAGCCCAACATATAGCACTGAGCAAGAGTGGAGTCATCAATGTACTTCACGTAGCGAGCGATCTCATCCTCGTTTGCCCCTTCTTCGGGCGCAGGCATCATTGTATCAAGGACGTACATGATTTTCTCCGCTGTGAGAACAATTCTCAAGTTACGGAGCCAATCCGTATAATTTGGACCAGTGAGGCGGTTGACATCAAGTATGCCACATAAGGGATTTGAAAGCGACATTTTCTGATAATAAAGATGCAGCAGAAATGAATAACATGCAAATTTTGCAAGAAATAAACTATTAAGATATGGACTTCTATCTTAATATGCTCCCACTATTTTACTAACGAGTCATGCGACACCCTCAGCACGTGAAATGGAAGTCTCCGGCAGACTTCTAGTGGGGATCAGGATCCAATCAGCGTCTTAGTGTAACCTCGAGGGACTCGACCAATCACACTAAGCCTAAAGGTAGGCAACTCTTGTCGATCACAACTCCTTGTGATTCCCGTCCTATTCGGCCTCCGAATCACCATGGCCTCGAGGGACTCGACCAACCATGATGCTCGGTTAAGTCAACACCTTCGTTACAAGATGAGTCTGATTTGATGATATACACTCGAGGGACTCGACCAAGTATACCATGCCCTCAGGTCACCGATGACATCTCTATGTCGTAAGCAAGATAGCGAATCGCAATATAGGTGAGTCTCGAGGGACTCGACCAACTCAACCTACACTGGGAATCGGTTCCTACTTATAACGATGGAAGGCCACGTGGGTCAATCTAATTGCCTCACGTTTACCGACTTAATATTATCGAGAGATGTTTCTATGATTTGGTCTCCTAATATGACATGTCACACATATACATATTTAATATATATCTACATCGCATGCAAATATATATACATATCTAGTATGTGTATAAGCAAATACGCCAGATGATCATGGACCATAACCTAATATGATTAGGCCCGAGCCAGTAGGCCTAATCACTCACATCAAGATCTATGTATGCAACGGTGCATCTCCATGCCCTGTGATCGTCCATCTCGTCCTTGTCGGTTCCGTCGACATCTTGATGCATCTTCATGCATCACGATCGTCCGTCTCGTGGGTCCCGCTATCGCATCCACGCTCCCGCTGCGCCTCCTCATGTGATTACAACTTAATCATAGGCACGCAGGCCCGACAATAAATGAGAAATATAATGTAGGCTCGCAGACCTCAATAATAATAATCACAAGTACACACATCACACGGTCCATGATCATCCGTCCACACATCATACATCACTTGTATAAATAATCATCATCATGTAAGACTACTAGATAATAATAATAAAAAATAATAATCAACTAAACTTTTTAATTAATTAATATTTTCTGAAATCAGAGACATTATAGGGAATTTCTGAATTCATAGGGGTATTTTCATAATTTAGAAAAAGATAGAAATTGGAATTTCTCAAATTCCGAGGGGCAAAACTATCTTTTGCCCAGAAAACCCTAATGCCCTTTCCCCTTCTCGTTGCTGCCGCCGCCGCCACCCTACCGGCGGCGGCCTGTGCGGTGGGGCGAGGGCACTACCCTCGCCTGCAGGCGGCACGCCCGCTGGCGGGGCTGCCGCTGCGGGTGAGCGCCCCCTTCGGGCGCTGCCGCCTCCGCAGGCGGTGCTGTCCCGCTGGGCGACTGCCCCTGTGGGGGGGTTTCGCCCGCGGGAGCAGCGGCGGCAGGCGCCGATGCCCTGCGACTGCAGGCACTGCTGCCCTGCGGTGCCTCTGCCCGTGGGTTGCCAGCCCCGCCGGCCGGCTGCAGCAGACGTAGCCCCTATGCTGCCCGCCTTCGGCTACGCTGCACACACGTAGATCGAGGGCAGCAACTATTGCTGCCCTTTTGCGTGCGTACAGCGCAGCCTCTGCCCGTGGGCTGCCAGCCCCGCCGGCCGGCTACAGCAGACGTAGCCCCTGTGCTGCCCGCCTTCGGCTGCGCTGCACGCACGCAGATCGAGGGCAGCAACTATTGCTGCCCTTCCTTGTTTTTACGTCAATAATTTTGACGTTAAAATTCTTCCTAAACACAACACACGTAGTTCAAAACCAATCATTCGTACGAACAACCTGGCTCTGATACCACTATTGGGAAATCTTAGGGGGCGACATCACATGCGCAGCGAAAGATCAAGAAAACAAAATCCTCGATTCCCAAAGAGATGTTCGTCGTCGTGCGAAGATTGGTACGCAAAAATCCACGAAACATGAAACCGCGTATAGAGTAGATTGTGTTACCTAGGGGGATCGTATATCCCTGTTTCCTTATAGATCCTTAGGAGAGGGTGAAGGAGGTCAAGCGTCCTCCTCTCTAGCGGTGATCCACACAGCAGGGTTGCGACGACGCTCCTCAAAACTCCAGGCTTATTTTGAGGTGGAGAGGGAGAGGAGAATAGGAAAGGCAAGCAAGAGCTCTCTAGCCTATGGGGCTCTGAATCCCTCCTATTTATAGAGGTCCCCTGTCAAACCCTAATGGGTCCTACCCTAGTGGGTATTGGATCTGCATCCAATAAAACAAGAGCTCCGTCGGATATCTCATATCCGAACCTCTACTCATCGCAATGCCTACCATATGTGTGTGACCCTCTAGGCCCAATATCGAGCTGGCCGTGAATCATACCTGTCAGAACTCCTTCTAACTCAGTGAATTATTATCTCTGTAATAATTCACTCGACTCATCGACTACGGACGTACTAGGCCACTACGCCGTAGTCCCCAGACGATACAGGGGAATCCAATCCATTGGACCTGTCTGTCCTCAGTTACCGTGTACCTATAGTCCCTCATCCATCTAATATCCTAGAGATCGTATATCGAGCATGGTGTTGTCAGACCCATACGGTTTCTACTCGAGTCTCGCTCTAATCGGATTCTCTCGAGAACTCTTTCTCCCTCAACCCGAATGACCCTAGCCAGGGATTTGTCTGAGCAAGAACACATGGGATATTCCTCTCATGACGCCGAGAGTGGATGATCCTCTATCGACACTCAATAGCCCTCGTAAGGTCGACTACCACTCCCAATGACCAACTGTACTAGATTTGGGACAGCCAAACCTATAAATCTGGTATCAAAGAGTGGAGCACTCATACAGGACATCCTTGGTGTCTCAAGTCTAAGGACCAGATACACCACTAGGACTATGGAATCGTTGTTTGACAATAAGGCATCATCAACCATCCAACATTCCGTAAGCGGATCAATCAGTGAACTCATTCTCCAATGAGCACCTGTACTGTATCCCTAGTGTCCCTACACAAGCAGCTATGAGACCAGCTGCATCCATCATATAGATGGGTATACAGCACACCAGTCTGTCCGGTTATCACGATATCCCTCTCGAGTAACCTATGACCGGGATTATTTAGGATATATGTTTAAAGGTGAATCGATCTCACTATCGTGATCTCATCACGATCTGATTCTCATTGCACAAATCCAAGGACATCACAATATATGTATGCATTTATGCAATAGTTATAAAGTGATATACGCCAAAATATAATAAGCAAAAAGATTCTGTATCAAGTCACACGTGTCATCACTCATGTGATTGGCTTGCTGCACCTATGACTAGCACTTTTCGGATAACACATTTTCATTATGGATAGATTCATTTGCGACATGATAGGCATTCCCATAAAAGATAGAGGTCTTTATTTTAGAGGATTGTGAGATGATGAAACAGTCGGGACAACCTACGTCGAAGCCTTATGAACAATTTTCGGTAATCCCAACTTAGTAATAGTTCCTAAAAGCTGTGAGCATCTACTACTACTAAACACTAAATTACTTCATCATATTCTAACTAGCATCATTCTCTCTAAATAATACCATCATGATGAAGTGAGTCAAATGGAAATAGGAACCATGTATTGGATCATTAAAGAACATAACATTTGTTTTGGTTACCTTATCCAACAAAACATGATAGAAATATCTAAGAAAGATATGATGCTTCCGTATGGTGGTATAATCACTAGAATACTTAAAGCTTACGATATTCCAATACCATCCGACGAAGTGATAATAAAAGTAGATAGGTTTAGCATAATAAATAAAAATCTACTTCATCGATTGAGATGTCTTTATAGAAACGGTAATTGGGTTAGAATGCCTAGAAGAACTGATCCCCCTCAACCTGAACCTGAACCATAAACACCAATCTTTAAGGGTACTCAAACTCCTCTGATCTATCCCTTTAAGGAAACACATCCATTTGAGCAAGCTCCTGCATCATCTATCGAAGACATAGGGATTCGGATGGACCGATTTGAATAAAGACAAGATCGATTTGAATAAAGACAAGATCAGCTTGAATATCGACAAGATCAAATCATATCTGAGCTATAGCAAATTCATCGACTATTTGACTCTTTATTTAGGCATTTTAATTTTGCACCTCCTAAATGAGCTTGTATATGTAAATGTGGTCACAATTTCTTCTTGTCTTGTTGTAATAATTATGTTGTTGTAAACTCTTTATGCTACTCACGTTGATCACAATGCCCCTTGCCTTGATAACTACTAATCCTTGATATGTTTTACTTAATGTATTATTTGGTGAGCATATGCAGAGTTAGGAATATTAATGTGGATTGAACATCATTTTCGGATTTTCCTTGAATCTCTTTACGCTACTCGTTTTCAAAATTTTCTTGATCACTTAAGTTTCACGTTGAGATTGAATGCTTCTATAACATGCTTACTTTATAGGTTGAAAATCTTGAGCCTTGATTTCCATGATAAGCATGTTATACTCTCATTGTGATTTGAGAAGATTCATACATCGAATTCTTAATCCTTGAGCACTACAAAATTATGTCCGAATGCATGAACTTGTTAAGATTATTTTTCAGACTTTTTTTTATTTAATGATCAAATCACTTAATTGCCATGATGATTTTACACAATTACATGCCTTAATTACATCTTGGAAATTATGTGTTTTGGATACAAAAATTTCCATGATAATAAGCATGTTTTATCTTAATGATTGAATTTAAAAATCTATAGCAAAACCTTGTCTGAATGCATGAAAGTGTCAAATTTCATTTTCGGATCTTCTTGATCCTAATAATCGGATTTTCTCGATACATTATTCTCTTCCGGACTTAATAAACACATGTCATATCGAGTTTTGGATTCACATCATTGATTTGACATATGAAATCAACTAGCAAATGCATCTCTCATAGACTTATCATATAAAAAATATCTTTCGAGAAATGGATTTGACGATTCCTTCTTATATCTTTTGAGAAATAGTTTTACGTGCAAGGATTTGATTCACACACATATCTTGATTCTTGTAAAAATAAAGTGTGCTTTAATATCTTATCAATTTTAACTTCATTCGAGTAAACTCACAAATGACTTTCCTCCTTCATGCAAAAAGATAATAACAAATAAAGAGGAAGAAGTAATGAAAGTTACCTCCATGTCATGTTTTCCTTGAGATGTTTGTATAATTGGTATCCTATCACTCATTGTTAAAAAATGACATAAACCTAGTTAAAATTTGCCTATATCGTTCTTCTTTTTGTTGATGACAAAGGGAGAGAAATATATGAATCGATACTATGAGTGTCATATTTGAATTTAATGCTATATGAATTGATGCTATGAGTGCCATACTTAAATTTGAATTATGTTGAGATATCAAAAGCGTGCATTGAAATATATGATAAATTGATGATAGAAATGCTATGATTGCCATATTTGCACTATGCCATATCTGCACTATGTTAAGATATCTAGAGCATACATCCTAATTCTACAAATTGATATCTTGTCATGTGATGAAATGCTATGATTGCTAAACACTTGAAACGTTTGTATTATGTTAAGATATCAAGAACTTACATCGTAGTTTTACATGTTGATATCTTACCATATGATGAATTGCTACGATTGCTATCTTTCACATTTGAAATGTAAAACCTGAAAATGGATGTCAAGCCTTGACATCATTTTCAGAGAAATACATCATGATAGGAATCATGATGGGAGTATTGATAAGGTTAAACGATCTTAACTTATCAATATGTCTCTTGAATTCAAGAATGACTTATCTCAAGTATGGCATAAAGATAGGGGGAGTTAAGGTTAACCCCGTTATCAATTGATTGTCATCATCAAAAAGGGAGAGATTGTTGAATCTCAAATTTTGATGATGAAGTCAATTGTCATTTGTTATCTAATCCATATGTTGAGATAAGTGTGTTGGATTAACTATGATGGAAGTAAGACATACAGTAGGAGTTACGCCGGAGTCAAGACCATGATCACATTGGGGGTTTGAGAATTCCACGAAAGTCCGAACGGTCGTCGGAGGTTCTGCGGGAACAAATCCGAGAAGTCTAGGAGCTTGCCAAAGAAGCTCGTCGGAACTCGCCAAGTGGATTGTCGCATGTCCAGGAGTTTGCCGGAAGTCCGCTGGAGCATCGCCAAGGGTTCGTTGGATGTTCGCTAGAAGTTCGTCGGAAGCTCACCGGAAGAAGCGATTGATGCACCGGAGCAAGTTGCAGTATTAATGTCTTAAATATCATAGTTAATTTGTAGATTAAGTTAGGAATGGGAGGTGATCCTATTAACTTAATCTGGGGAGCAATTGGGCCCTTAACATACCCAAATTGGGCCGAATGGATCAACCCATTCGGACCAGAATTCCTACCAGGCGGTGATACCGCCCAGGAGCTTAGTCTCCGAGCGAGACTAGGCGGTGGAACCGCCCCAGTCAAGCGGTGGAACTGCCAGAGCTTGGTCTCCGAGCTCTATTAGGCGGTCTTACCGCCCAGTCTGGCGGTAGTACCGGCAAGACCCCGGAAATCCGGGAGATGACATTTTTAAGCTCTAAATTCAAACCAGTTTGGGGCCTATATACACCCCACCCTTTCCTGCATGAAAGGGCACCAAAAATTCAATCTTACTCTATGATTTTTAGAGCTCAAAAGTACTATAAAGTCTAGAAGTTCTCCTCCCTCTTTTCTTCCAAGTTTTGATCTTTCCATAGAGGATAGAAAATTCTGGAAGGGTTGTCTCCTAAGCTCGTCAAAAGGAGTGAAACTGTAAAAGGGTGGTTGGGCTTCGCCTATTGAAGGAAGGCATCTAGTAAACGCCGGTGATATCGTCGGAGGAGGAAGCCAAAAGTGGATGTAGGTCACGTTTGACTGAACCACTCTAAAATCTTGTTTGCATTTCCTTTATGCTATTTATCTTAACTGCAAACTGCTTTCCTTTACTTTAAATACGTTTCCATAGGCTTTCAAAGTTATTATCTGTACGAAACGACTTTTATGTTGGAATCGGATTTCAACGTACGAACGTAGTTTTAATCGTCGAAAGTTTTCCACTGCACTAATTCACCCCCAACCCACCCCCTCCCCCCGCCCCCTCTTAATGTTCTTGATCCTAACAGATATATTTTTAATTATATTAACCTCATTAGAGGCTTTATGTTATACTTTCATAATCAATTTTTTAATATTTTATTTTTAGATAAATAGAACAGCATCGGGTAGAGCATTGTTATACTTTCCCAAAGAATTTTTTTATATTTTATTTTTAGATAAATAAAAGATGTTATCACAAATAAATGATACCATATGGGTATAGCTCAGAGCGCTTGATTCCTTATACCTCCATGTACATATGTTAATTTGTTCTAATCATACAATATTTTATGTTTAAAAATATTTTAAATCCTATATAATAATATAATTTTACTGATATTCTAATCATTTGATATCAATGTTATATTTTCATAATCAATTTTTTAATATTTTATTGTTAGATAAATAAAAGATGATATCATATATAGAGGACATCATGGGGGTAGAGTGCTCGATGTTGTGCTTTCCCAATAAAATTTTTTATATTTTATGTTTAGATAAATGGAAAATGATGTCTTATATAAATGATAGCATAGGGTGTAGCTCATATGGTAGAGCTACACCTCCATTTATTTTTATTTGATCTAGTCATATGATTTTTTAAGTTTAAAAATATTTTAAATCCTATACAATATCTACAATGTTATTGATATTCTAATCATTTGATCTCAATGTTATACTTTTATAATTAATTTTTTAATATTTTATTTTTAGATAAATAGAAGATGCTATCATATATAGAGGACAGCATGGGGGTAGAGCGCTCGCTTTGCATGCCAAAGTGAAGATACATTTTTAATTATATTAATCTTATTAGAGGCTCTATGTTGTACTTTCACAATCAATTTTTTAATATTTTATTTTTAGATAAATAGAAGATGATATCATATATAGAGAACAGCATGGGGGTAGAGTGCTCGATGTTGTACTTTCCCAATAAATTTTTTAATATTTTATTTTCAGATAAATAAAAGATGATGTCACACATGAATAATAACATGGGGGTGTAGTTCATATAGTAAAGCGCTCGCTTTGCATGTGAGAGGCACGGGGTTCGATTCTTCGCAACATCATATATATATATATATATATATATATATATATATATATATATATATATATATATATATATATATATATACATATATATATACATATATATATATATATACATATATATATGTATATATATATATATGTACATATATATATGTATATATGTACATATATATATGTATATATGTACATATATACATATATATATGTACATATATACATATATATATGTACATATATATATATATATATATATATGTACATATATATATATATATGTACATATATATATATATACATATATATATATATGTATATGTATATATATATATGTATATGTATATATATATATATATATACATATATATATATATATACATATATACATATATATATATATATACATATATATATATATACATATATATATGTGTGTGTGTGTGTGTTAATTTGATCTAATCATTTAATATTTTAATTTTAAAAATATTTTAAATCATATATAATATCTATAATGTTACTGATATTCTAATCATTTGATCTCAATGTTGTACTTTCCCAATGAATTTTTTTATATTTTATTTTTAGATAAATAAAAGATAATGTCATACATGAATGACAACGTGGGTGTGTAGCTTATATGGTAGAGCACTCGATTCCCTATACTTCCAAGTATGTTAATTTGATCTAATCATAAAATATTTTAAGTTTAAAAATATTTTAAATCTTATATAATATCTACAATGTTATTGATATTCTAATTATTTAATCTCAATATTATACTTTCACAATCAATTTTTTAATATTTTATTTTTAGATAAATAGAAGATGATATCATATATAGAGGACAGCATTGGGGTAGACCTCGCTTTGCATGCCAAAGTGGAGATACCTTTTTAATTATATTTATCTCAGTTAGAGGCTCCATGTTGTTCTTTCACAATCAATTTTTTAATATTTTAGTTTTAGATAAATAGAAGATGATATCATATATAGAGGATAGTACGAGGGTAGACCTCTCGCTTTGCATACGAGAGGCATAGGGTTTGATTCCCCGCACCTCCTCTAGGTATTATGAGATCAAACATTAATTTGAACTTATCATATTTAATATTTTAAAACCTATATAATATCTATAATGTTATTGATATTCTAATCATTATACCAATTAAATGGAGATATCTTTTTAATTATATTAATATCAGTTAGAGGCTCAAGCACTTTCACAATTAATTTTCTAATATTTTTTTATAAAAATAAAAGATGATGTCATATATATAGGTTAATTTTTAAAACCATATAAGTTTAAAAATTTTGCATCGAACATCTTTAACTTTGAAAAAACTTTAAATAGTACATGTTATTTTTAAAATAATCATCCTACATATATCGATCATCACCGATCCCCTTATTAATTATCTATCTCCGCTCTTCCCTGGTTCTCAGTATCTGTATTCATTGGCAACCCAACCGATCACCCCTTGCTCGATCGCTTGCCCCTCTATGTGTAAACTAACTCAATTGGTCATTTCTTACAAGGGTGATTAACACTGATGTGGACACCTACACTTGTGAAGCCTCGGTGTGATCGCTTGCCCCTCTATGTGTGAACTGGCTCAATTGGTCATCTCTTACAAGGGTGATTAACACTGATGTGGACACCTACACTTGTGAAGCCTCGGTGTCCGATGAGGGTGTAAGGGTAGTGGCGGAGGTGATACAAGGAAGAGAAGTAATATTTGTTAGGATCGGAGCGGCACTAAGAGGAGGGGGTGAATTAGTGCAGCGGATTAAAACGTAGATTTCGACAAATCTTTCGTACGATAAAAAACCGAAACTTAAAAAGCTTAACTTGAAAGCGTATTCTTAAAGTTGTGCAGCAAAGGTAATAAGGAACTAAAGCATGTAAGAAGGTTTGCAGTAATGTAAATAACAATAATGAAATGCAAACCAGAGATCACGCCGATTTTAGAGTGGTTCGGTCAAATGACCTACATCCACTTGCGAGGCCCCTCTTCGATGAGGCTCCCACCTTCCACTAGCAAATCACTTGAAATGGAAGGGCAAATACCCCTCTTACAACCTTTTACAAGCAGTTCAACCTCTTACAAAATTTCAGCAAGAAAGAATGAGGAGAACTCTCTAGCAAATTGAAAACAAGACTTGCTAAGACTTTCTAAGACTTTTCTCTTAAACAATTGCTACTCAAAAGGTTGTCCTCTCAGTTGAGACTTGAGGGGTATTTATAGGCCTCAAGAGGATTCAAATTTGGGCTCCAAAAATTTGAATTCTCTTATGTTCCCGATGCTGGCGATGCCACCGCCCAGCCAAGCGGTGCCACCGCCCAACGCTCGGGTGCTGGACGGTGCAACCGCCCAGCCCAGGAGGTGTCACCACCCAGCTCTCGGGTGCTGGGCGGTGCCACCGCCTAGGCCAATTCAGCTCACTGGTTGGGCTCCAAACTTGGCCCAAACCAGTCCGAACTCGGGCCCAATTGGCCCCTACTTGGGTTATAGGATTAACACCTAATCCTAACCCTAATTAACGTGCTAACTACGAATTAAAAGACATTTTCTAAGCTATTACAAAGTCCGTAAGTCAAGACTTCTTCCGGCGAGCTTCCGGCAAACTTCTGACGGTTTTCCGATAAACTCTCGGAAACCATTCTACGGACTCCCGGCAAGCTCCTAGACTTCACGATTTGATCTTGGCGAGTTCCAACGAGCTTCTTCGGTGAGCTCTGATCTTTCTCGGTGAGCTCCGCAAACTTCCAATGAACCTTCCGGCGAGCTTCCGAAAAACCCTTCGGCAAGCTCCCTACTCATTCTCGGCTAGTTCCGGCAGCATTCCCGACGAACCTTCGGACTTCCGTCGAACTCTCGAACTCCCAACGAATCCTTCGCGCTTGACTCTAGCACTTTGTTTCGCTTTATGTCTTCATCGTTATCGTAGTTAATCCTGCACATACAAACCAAAACTCTACTCCGATCTAGACAATTATTACAACGCGAATTGACATTCTGTTGCCCGGCACGTCATTGGTTGGCGCTTCGTCCGATTCTTCGGTGCATCGTCCTCTCTTGCGACTAGTTGCCCAATCGGCGGTTGACCTTCGCAACCCCGATATCCTTGGCGCAATTTCGCTCTCCTTGGCCCGATGCCCGACGTCCGAAGCATTCAGCCATCCAATATCCTGACGTGATCTCTTCCGGCGCAACGTCAATTCTTCCTGCGTCAACTGTCTAATCCTGATCGAGTAGACCTGCATCACTCAAAATGCAGTTTAAATTATAAACACATATCAAGTGGTTTCATCATCAAAATACGAGATTCAACAATCTCCCCCTTTTTGATGATGACAACCACTTGATGACGGAGTTAACCTTAACTCCCGAAGTTTAAACAAACTCCCCTTATCAATATGCCATATTGATAGAACCTTGAATTCAAACTGAATTCAAGTCATTGCAATATTCATCATGAATACTTGCAACACATCATCATGAACATATGCATAAACTTATGCATATCATGTCATCAACATACTTCTCCCCCTTTGTCATCAACAAAAAGGAGAAGTACAACTATTCTTTGTGTTTGTAATATAAGTTCAACTAATTGCATGAAAAACATAATATTAAGTTTTATCATCATGCAGTTTTGAAGCTAGAAAATTTAGCAAGTAATGCATCATGCTTAGGATATTCAAGCTATCAAGTTTTAGATATGGAAGTTTTACAGCATACAAGATAGCACTTTTGGTAATGTTCAAGATAGTAAGTGCTACAACATGCAAGCAGCAATATTGAAATGTTCAAGAAAGCAACTCTTGCTTCTTGAAATATGCAAATTTGTCAAGTTTTGCTAGATGTGCAAGTTAGCATTTTTGCCTCTTAAGATAGGAAAGATAGCACATTTGCTTCTTTTGAGATAGCAACTTTTTGCTTCTCTTTAGACTACAAGCTAGCAATTTTTACGATATGTAAGTTTCACAATATACAAGCTAGCAAAAATTTCGAAAGCAAATGCAAGATAGCTTTGTGTAAGCTCATAATTCTTACTTCCTATTGCAATGTGCAAGTTGCAAGTTTTGCTTCTTGAGATAGGCAAGATAGCACTTTTGCAATTTTTGTTTCTTAAGATAGGCAAGCTTGTGATGTTCAAAATAACAAGCTCTTTCTTCTCGAAGTGCCATTTTTGCTTTCTTTGCAAAGTGTTAGCTAGCCAAAATGTTTGAAAAAGTGATCAAGTTTTGCAACATACAAGCTAGCAAAAATGCCAAACTAGTAAGAGATAATGTTTTACATGAGGCAAGCAAACAATTTGGCAAATGTTACATTTGCATCTTCTCTTTTGAGAAGTGCAATTTTTGCTTTCATCTTGAATTGTGCAAGCTAGTTAGTTTGCCTCTTTTCATGATGTCCACGCTAGAAATTCTTGCTCCCCCTTTGTCATTGTCAAAAAGAAGGGAAAACCCTTATATCAATTTTCATATTATGACAAAGATAAGTATCATTCTTATTTGTGCATCATTATATATTCAAATTAAAACATACATAATTTCAATAACCTTATTTTTATACCGAAAAATAAATCAATCATCATTAATAAGCATATCATACATACTCAAACATTAAAATTTTCAAGCATTTATCAACATGTTAATCATGATACCAAACATTCATCATTTAAAGCATTTCAATCATTGTTTCAATCATCACTATAACTCATCATGCACAAAATGTAAAATCATCTAACATGATATAAACATTTATTTTCAAAATGTTTATCACTATTTTCATGTATGATAATAAAGTATTCATGATGCATATATCATCACAATACAAAGCAATTGCATGCATAATTTCAAATTATAAATATTTCAAATCATAAAGATATTAACTTGTCAAATTTCATCCGATCATTCATGATTATAACTTTTCATTTGTATACATCAAAATAATATCAAGAGTATTTCATGCATAATTTTAATCACCACATAAGGAATATCAAGAAGAAAGTAATTTGGTGATGCGATAAACATTTCATGAATACAAGGAATTGTATAAAAATCATATCATGAAAGATTAGAACATATGAATACCAAAAGGCATGATTTCTTTTTGAAAAACCTACTCATAAATAATCAAAAGAAAATCTTAGGAGATCGATTAATGAAAAAATCTTGATTCATAATAAATCTTAATTTGTAAATATCACGGAATCAAGATCATGATTTTGAATAAAACTCATTCAAATTCAAATCATCAAAATCTCAACATTTCTTTCAAGAGATTCAAAATGGCATAGATAGTTTTATTGGTCTCTTAGGTAGAAATCAATAAGATAGAGGATTACATTTCATTTTTATAAATTTCTATTCATGTGATTTGCTTCTTATGAGCATGCCTTAGTTTTTATATGCCAAATCAATATAAGCATTAAAGTTCAAGATGTAAAGGCAAAATCTTATAAGACAACTCATTTATAAAATATTCATCATATTTATTTTCATGAGATTCATAAGATTGGTAAAATAAATTCATTAATCTCAATAGAATAGAAAATTCATTTCCATTTCATATGTCATCAACAAACCAATTAGTTATTCAAATGGAAAAATATTTAAATCTTTTGTTTCTTGTATTGCGGTTATTTTAGAATCCTATCTTTTTGGATGGGATCTTAAGATCTTGCTTACGAGATCAAAATTCGAAAAAGATTTACCAAGAACTCTTAGATTATTGACGACATCCGTGAAACGGGTGTACATGTCGCCTATAGTCTCGCTTGGTTGTATTTGAAAAAGCTCAAAATCATGCAATAAAATGTTAACTTTCGAGTCTTTGACTCTACTAGTTCCCTCGTGCGTGATTTCAAGGGTTTGCCAAATATCGAAAGCCGTTTTGCATGTAGAAATCCGATTGAACTCATTTTTGTCCAAAGCGCAAAATAAGGCATTCATAGCCTTTGCGTTTAAAGAAAAATATTTCTTCTCCAAATCTAACCATTCATTCATCGGTTTAGAGGGAAGTTGAAAACCATTTTCAACAATATTCCATATATCCAAATTCATAGAAATCAAGAAAACTCTCATTCGAGTTTTCCAATAAGTGTAGTCCAATCTGTTAAACAACGGTGGACGAACAACCGAAAAGCCCTTTTAAAAGCCATGAAGAGCCATTTCTCTCAAGTGTAAATCCGAAATGAGAAATACCGGGCTCTGATACCAATTGTTAGGATCGGAGCGGCACTAAGAAGGGGGGGTGAATTAGTGCAGCGGATTAAAACGTAGATTTCGACAAATCTTTCGTACGATAAAAAACCGAAACTTAAAAAGCTTAACTTGAAAGCGTATTCTTAAAGTTGTGCAGCAAAGGTAATAAGGAACTAAAGCATGTAAGAAGGTTTGCAGTAATGTAAATAACAATAATGAAATACAAACCAGAGATCACGCCGATTTTAGAGTGGTTCGGTCAAATGACCTACATCCACTTGCGAGGCCCCTCTTCGATGAGGCTCCCACCTTCCACTAGCAAATCACTTGAAATGGAAGGGCAAATACCCCTCTTACAACCTTTTACAAGCAGTTCAACCTCTTACAAAATTTCAGCAAGAAAGAATGAGGAGAACTCTCTAGCAAATTGAAAACAAGACTTGCTAAGACTTTCTAAGACTTTTCTCTTAAACAATTGCTACTCAAAAGGTTGTCCTCTCAGTTGAGACTTGAGGGGTATTTATATGCCTCAAGATGATTCAAATTTGGGCTCCAAAAATTTGAATTCTCTTATGTTCCCGATGCTGGCGGTGCCACCGCCCAACCAAGCGGTGCCACCGCCCAACGCTCGGGTGCTGGACGGTGCAACCGCCCAGCCCAGGAGGTGTCACCGCCCAGCTCTCGGGTGCTGGGCGGTGCCACCGCCTAGGCCAATTCAGCTCACTGGTTGGGCTCCAAACTTGGCCCAAACCAGTCCGAACTCGGGCCCAATTGGCCCCTACTTGGGTTATAGGATTAACACCTAATCCTAACCCTAATTAACGTGCTAACTACGAATTAAAAGACATTTTCTAAGCTATTACAAAGTCCGTAAGTCAAGACTTCTTCCGGCGAGCTTCCGACGAACTTCCGACGGTCTTCCGATAAACTCTCGGAAACCATTCTACGGACTCCCGGCAAGCTCCTAGACTTCACGATTTGATCTTGGCGAGTTCCAACGAGCTTCTTCGGTGAGCTCCGATCTTTCTCGGTGAGCTCCGCAAACTTCCAATGAACCTTCCGGCGAGCTTCCGAAAAACCCTTCGGCAAGCTCCCTACTCATTCTCGGCTAGTTCCGGCAGCATTCCCGATGAACCTTCGGACTTCCGTCGAACTCTCGAACTCCCAACGAATCCTTCGCGCTTGACTCTAGCACTTTGTTTCGCTTTATGTCTTCATCGTTATCGTAGTTAATCCTACACACACAAACCAAAACTCTACTCCGATCTAGACAATTATTACAACGCGAATTGACATTCTGTTGCCCGGCACGTCATTGGTTGGCGCTTCGTCCGATTCTTCGGTGCATCGTCCTCTCTTGCAACTGGTTGCCCAATCGGCGGTTGACCTCCGCAACCCCGATATCCTTGGCGCAATTTCGCTCTCCTTGGCCCGATGCCCAACGTCCGAAGCATTCAGCCATCCAATATCCTGACGTGATCTCTTCCAGCGCAACGTCAATTCTTCCTGCGTCAACTGTCTAATCCTGATCGAGTAGACCTACATCACTCAAAATGCAGTTTAAATTATAAACACATATCAAGTGGTTTCATCATCAAAATACGAGATTCAACAATATTTTAACACCTATATAATATGGTATTGATATTTTAATCATTATACCAATTAATGGAGATATCTTTTTAATTATATTAATCTCAATTGGAATTTTCAATATTGTACTTTCAAATTTAATTTTTTAATATTCTATTCTTACAAAATAAATGTATGATATCATAATATATATGTGAATTAAAAAAAAAACCTGTAAGTTTGAAAATTTTCAATAAAGCTTCAAAAACTTTTTAGATATTACTCAGTATTTATTATTTTCTAAATAATTATCCTATCTATATTGGTTATTACGCATCGCCTTATCAATTACCTTTCTCCATCGTCACTTGGTTGCCTATAATACCTCTGTGTTCAATCAGGACAGTTGGCTATCCTATCTTAGGATCTTGTAAGGATAGTTAAAATGGGCACCTAACTATGATACCTTTATGTTCTATCAGGGTGTATAGGAGTAGTGACGAAAGCCAAGGTAATGAGATAGAAGTAAAATAATATTTTCAAGTAGCCAAGGGTGTTATGTAAAAATTTTGTAAAGCTGAGACATAAGACGAAAAATACTGAAATTTTTTTTGGATCATATATATATATATATATATATATATATATATATATATATATATATATATATATATATATATATATATATATATATATATATATATATATATATATATTGTCATTTTATTCTTACATATGACTTTTTTTATTTAAAGAATTATATTCTGCTCCGTGAAGTGTCTAATATTTCTCGTAAATTTCTTTTTATTATTTATAAAGACTTGGATATTAAGACGAAGCAATTGCGAACTCCGGCGAAGGTGGCAAATTGAGATCGAAATCGAAGCAAATCCTCTTCGTCGCTCTGGCCGACGGTGAGCGAGGGCAATCAACCACCGACGACGAGTCCGAGTCGCTCTCCACCCCGTCACACACCGGCCTCCTGATATCTCTGAACTCTGCCACGATCGTCGGAGGAGCGATCATTGTTGCCGCCTTCTCGGAAGCCGCGATCGGGTCGAAGAACACCAGCGGACACGCCGCGGCGGGCACGCAGTGCGCGAATGGGATCCGGGCAGAGGGATGGGGGAGCCCGAGATCCAGCGCCGGGATGCGGACAGAGGGCCTCCTCGGCGGGGTGGACGACTCGACGGTGCTGACACTGGGGCTGGAGGACGCCGCGCCAGCGCCCGCGCCCGCTGCCGAGGTCGTCGGGGGGCAGGGGAAGTTTGTCTTGGCCTTGGGCCCGCGGAACCGGCGGGCAGCGGCGTCGTAGGCGCGCGCGGCCTCCTCGGCGGTGTCAAAGGTGCCGAGCCACACGCGGCACTTCTTGGCTGGGTCCCGGATCTCCGCCGCGTACCGCCCCCACGGCCGCTTCCTGACCCCCCGGTAGCTCGCCCCCTTCCCATCTCCTCCTCCTCGGCAGCCGCCGCCGCCGCCACATCCGTCACCGGTTCTGGAAGCCTTCACCCTGGGTGCCATCGTAAGACTTACTTCTCTTCTTCTTTTTTTTCTTATTGATCGGGAGAGAGAGAAGATGGCAATCGGATGAGCATTGAGGGAGGATAGTGCGGGCTGGGGAGTAGAAATAGAGGACGGGTGAAGGAAGGAGAGAGGAAGAGAGGAGAGGAGCGAACGGTGGGAGCGGACAAGGATGGGCGCAGTCCACGGGCGGTTTGACCGCCCAGGGGCCCGCCGCTCTCGCTTCCACATCAATTCGGTGCAAAGTAGCGTAATGCTAAACGTATCCCCAATCCCCGGCCGACACGCCTTGCTACCAGTAGAGCGCCGCTGGAGTGGGGGGTGCAGGAACCGAGACGCCCGTGTGGTAAAAAGGAGTTCGGATAGAATTGTGCTGCCCGACCGCCCGCGTCAGGAATAATCTAATTTATATAATTAATTAATTGATACGAATTATTATTATTATTTTATGTTTGGTCAGGTGGGCGCGGGTGGGGCCGGGGAGTGCAGACCCCCTGTCGCGCCTTTGGTTGGATGGGAACGCTCAGGCTCACGTAACGGCCGTCAACTTGTGATGGTGACGGCGGTCACGGCGTGAGCGCGGCGCCTCTGGTGGTGCCGCGCGTGTCGGCCTGGATGCCCAATTGCCGGGATCTGCGCGTGTCACGCCGAGCCGCGCGTGCAGCCACCGCTCGATTCGCGTTCATTAATGCTTCATCGAATGTGTGGCGTTTCCTTCGATTAAAGATACATTATGTAAGAATTAGGATACGCAGATTTTAATTAGGTAAATTCATGAATATTAAAATAAAAAAAGTAAAGATTACAAAGAATTCAAAACCACATTAATACTCTCTTAAGTCAAAATTTCAATGGGCTTGATCGAGATTTTCATCTTGCGGCATTATTCTTATGAATTGATCACTCTCAATGAATCAACTTTTTAAATTTAATTAAATAATATGTTTCCAAATAGAGAAATATATATTCAAGAAACTAATAAACTTTTGGTGCGAATCGTAAAAAGTAGTCGATATGTCCGAGTGGTTAAGGAGACAGACTTGAAATCTGTTGGGCTTGGCCCGCGCAGGTTCGAACCCTGCTGTCGACGATTATTGATTTTTATTATTATTTTGCATCGAATAGCTTAATAATATTATTCCTCATAATAAAGTAAGCAGATCTTTTCCATAATTATAGTGTCGTTTATTGTTTGATTACATACATTTCCACAATAATAATAACAACATTGTTTATAGTTTAATCTCATAAAATAAAAGGATACATAGTGTTTTTGTCTTGGTTATTCAACATCATCATCATCATCATCTAATCCAACAGGATGGACTGTGAGCAAATAGACGGACCAGATGTGCAGATCGTGACCCGTTTCCATTTAACCCTCTCTGCATATTGGGAGGATGAGAGGTAAAGTCGCGCCAACCTATCGCTCCTTCTCCTGATTTCTTCTTGTCCGAATGCTGACCCATTTGTCTCGAAGAAGATATCAGATGGAGTAGTCAATGGAAGGAAGCAGTAATGGTTCCCAAATATGTTCTTCTTCTTCTTCAACCTCGTCTCTCCTCCACATGAATCCAAGTGTTGAACCCATTTGTCTCCGCGTTTCATCGTCTCTCTTCCCCCGCAACTGTTTTCTTTGAATCCAGAGAAGGCATGGTGTTGTCTGCCTGTGTCTCTGCCCATGGTAACGTGACAGCTCACATCTGCCATTTCTCCTTCTTCTTATCCTTGTGATCATGAATGTCCACATTCTCATATTGGTTCTACAGATTTACGGTGTTTCGGATCCGAGAAGGAGACCGTTGGTGACATGGAAGAAGGGATGAGGCCTTCGGACGCAGAGAGAAACTCAAAAGCCAGCACCTCCCACGCCGAAACCCTAATGTCGCGAAGCAACTCGTCTCGGTGGCAGGGATTATTCCGTTTGTGGAAGCAAAAATCTATGAGACGCCTCTCCAGCTTCCCTCCCGTCGGATTCCGGAAGTGGTCGAAGAAGCGAGGCAACAGAGACGCTCATCCCTCTCCAGCTTCCCGCCCGGACGCTCATCCCGCAGCCGACTTCTGCTTCTTCCGACCTACTTGGAAGAACTTCACCATCTCCGAGCTCGAAAAGGCCACCGACAATTTCAGCCCAGGTGACGCTGCTTGTTACCTCTTCTCCTCCCGCTTGAGAGAGAGAGTTGGTCTAAATCATGGTTGTTTTCTGCTGCAGAGAACAAGATAGGTAAGGGCGGATATGCTGACATTTACAGAGGACGGCTGGAGAATGGCCGGCTTGTAGCAGTCAAAAGGATCAGCCGCGGCACAAAAGACGAAAGAACTCACAACTTCCTGTGCGAAATGGGAATTCTCGTCCACCTTCATCATCCCAACATCGCCAAACTGATCGGAGTCGGGGTCGAAGGAGGCATGCACCTTGTTTTTGAGCTCTCCCATCATGGAAGCCTGGAAAACCTTCTCCATGGTACAAGCTGGACTGATCAACCACTCCATTACTCCTCCTCGCCTTTACTGCTCAACCATGTCTTCTCCTCTCTCTGGTGTAAGATTCCAAGGACAAACTGGCCTGGGAGGTGCGATACAAGATCGCCATTGGAGCAGCAAAGGGCCTCGAGTACCTTCACGAGAGGTGTCAAAGGCGCATCATTCATCGCGACATCAAGGTCGATAACATACTGCTTACTGAAGACTTCGAACCGCAGGTATTGATCTCACATTTCTGCCCTATACGACGTTCCTAATCGACATGTCTGATTCGATCAAGCAATCCAGATATGTGATTTTGGACTGGCGAAGTGGCTGCCGGACGAAGTGACGCATCACACGCTGTCCAGCTTCGAAGGCACATTTGGGTTTGTCGACGCCATTTTCCACCTCTACCGTTCATTCTTTCTAAAGAAATTAATGTTGGGGGAGAATACAAACTCTAAAAATCAAAACAAAAATCATCAACAAAAACACAAAAGCCGAAGCAAAATTTAACAACACTGTGTCTATTGTCTATCGAGAAAATCAAAATTTTTATTATATAAAAAAATTATTATAAAAAATACTTTCTCACAATTCTTTTCTAAATCATCGATTGAATAGAAACCTTAAAAGCACCCAAAGTGTTTTATATTTCTCTCTCATCAAAATCCTGAGAGATTCAATATGTATTCATTCATACTTAGAATCCCTAATCTACATCCTAAGCCTAATCTATCAAAGAGTTTAAATTTAATTAAGATTCTTCCTAGGTAGTTAGAACATCCTAAAATTAATATTTAGTACCCTAACAATTAACTTTGATCCTATCTGCATCCTCTTTGATCCTTTATAGATCCTAAAATATTTGGTATTGGTACCCCTAACGATTAACTTGTTGCATCCCCTTTGATCATCGGAGTAGATATGTCGCTCCTGAGTACTGCACGCATGGCGTGGTCGACGAGAAGACTGACGTGTTCGCCTTCGGCATTCTGCTGCTCGAGCTCATCACCGGCCGTCGGGCTGTTGACTCTTCACAGAAAAGCTTACTGATGTGGGTACGTACGTGTGTCCTTGACGCTGAGCTTCACCTCCTCCTCCTCCTCCTCCCCCTTCTTCTTTGTTGCAGGCGAAGCCCGTGCTCGAGGAGAATAAGGTCAAGGATCTCGTCGATCCTTTACTCGGTGATTCCTACGACTGCAAGCAGCTGCTTTTTGCAGCAAGAACAGCTTTCATGTGCATCCAGTACTCATCAGTGCTGCGGCCTCGTATGAGCCAGGCATGCGTGCTGATGACTTCCATTCCAAACTGCATCTTGACTCCATCTAAAGATACCTAAATCGAGTTCTTCATCGTTCTTCAGGTTTTGAGGATTTTAAGAGGTGAAGAAGGCCGATCTGACAACGTACGTGTGCTTCAAAAGCCATTCATCCGGAGGACCTTCTCTGAGGGGATCCTCGACGCAGAAGAATATAACTCCACCAGATATCTCAAGGACATAACTCGGCATAAGCAGATTGCTTTTGACTGCTAAATCATTGGATTCTACCTGTTGACTTTACCCTCAAGAAATCACCGACCATCTATCTATCTTTGTACATACAAGGATATATGGAGAAGAAACCAGTGCCATCGTCAAGATATCAACAGAAGATTTGATTCACCATGACCAATTACTGGTTCTCGAGGATGTGATTGATGACGGCTTCTGGCTTTAGGTGATGACATGCTCTCCTCAGCTTCATTCGAGAGGAAGACAACTGTCCCCCCCAAGTTGACTTTGACTTTTGGGCCAGCTGATTAATTGGTGACCATGTTTGTTTGGGTGTAAAGAATTAGAAGAATGCATCTAATCACATCTAACATGAAATCGGTTGATGTGGTTACTTTTATTAATACAATTAGATTCCTGTCGATTATATACTGGTTGAAGATTCTTATGCTCAATCCATCTAGAAAACAAGACAGAGAACCTCTAGTCTAGTTGACATTTTGATTGGTATCCCTCGATTGAATCCGTGGGGTGGCTTATCATTAGACCAGAGTGGATTTGCTGATGATGAAGCCTCAACATTAATTTTTATTACAATAATTAATTAGCATGAGATGAACTTCATCATAGTCAATCATCTTATTTTTATACAATATAAAAAGGCTCCTATAAGTATAATACATATGATTGCAACCCATTGATTTTATGAAATTGAAAAAAAAAATCTACCAAACTGAAAGACAAATTTTAAAATAAAAAAAGAAATTTATTAGTACTGAAGGCAAGAGTGAGTTTCTCCATGGTTTTGAGTTTGGAGCTTGTTGAGTGCTGCTCTTTTAGAATATTCATTTCATTTAAATTCTCGATGATTCAATCAATATCTTTACGACCTGAAAAAATTATAGGGGTTTATCTAAAGATTTGTAAGGGTTTAAATATTTTAAGCAAGTAGTTTAAACTTAACAAAGTTAATAGGTAAATTATGCTCGATTTAGATTGAAGGATCTGATTACATTTTATATTGACTAAGGATCTGATTACATTTTATATTGACTAAGGGTCTGATTACATCAAAATTATATATATTTTTTCCCAGGTAAAACCTTGATTGAAACAGTGGCATAAAAATCTCAACTAAAAGAGGATGTCACAAAATCACATGACATAAAAACAAAACCTAGAAAATATTGAGTTATAGACAATTTTAACTATTAGGGGTTTTAATTCGATAAATAGGGGTTTTATTTATATTGCTTGACGAGAATGTTGAGGTGAATGTAAAAAGATAAAAAAAAAAATTTAAATCATGTATAATTATGTATTACTTAGATAGATGATAAAATAAAATAGAATTATTTAAGATGATATTAACATGTGCTTAAGAGATCTACAAATGTAGTAATTTAGAGCAGTAAAATAATTATTATTGGTGGTATGAGAAGAGATAAAAAAAAAATCTAAAGAGATATTAATAAAAATTATAAATAAAAAATTAATATTTTTAATTTAAATCTCAACGACATATAACCACTCCCAATACTTGATATTTTATGGTTTTGTTGTCGTTGCAATAAAAAGAAAAAAAGATTGTGGGTGCTCAGTAATTTAAATCTCAACGAGCAATCAGTTCTCAATATATTATTCATTTGAATGCCTTGTGGAATCAAATAAATTAAGTTGTTTCAATCCTCTTACATGTTAAGATTAATTAGTTTGGTGTGATGGAGATGGTTGACTGGGATTGTGTTGTCTTCCTAGTACGGCAGGAACATATCATCATCATGTAGTAATTCATTATATAGAGATAACCGTAAGTCCACAAACAGCTGCTCACTATGTGTCAGACACAACAACAAGTTCCCGTCAAGGTAATGTGCGAACTTACGAAAGATTGTTCAACGCCCGACACTATACCGAAGCCCCATCCCCCATGGTGCCACTCGAGTGGTTTTAGGGTGCTGAGATGGCTGATGTTTCACATGCAGTAGCGGGCTGCAGAAAATAACCTGTGGCACGCGAAAACAAAGTTGTTTTGGGGCTGTTTTGCTCAGTTCGGTGAGCGATCGCACTGTAGCACTGTAACTTGTTCAAACTTACATTTTTACAAGCAAAAGGACTTAAAACCAAGCCAAAACATGCTGCCAAGCAATTGTACATGTAGATGAGGGTGATGAACGATTTGTTGAATAGAGTTGTTATAGGTGCGTGATGATCGTTCGTGACATTCTACCCCACTCAAACTGTCGACGCCCTCGTCGATGCTTATTGATAATTGTTGATGATTGCTTCTTCATGTCATAAGGCGTCTTCAGGCTCCCAACTGGCAATTCGCTAAAATGGTTTCAACTCGCTTCTCGTATGAGGCTGTGGTGGGGGGTAGCCGAGTTGGAACACTTCGGGAAGCATCTTGTGGATCCGAGTGGTAAGCTTTCAAGTTGCTGGCGTGAAGTACATTGTGAATTTTGAACCACGTCGGCAGCTACAACTTATAGGAGACGTTACTCATTCTACTGATAATTGGGAATGGCCCTTTATACTTGCGCACCAATCCTTTATGTACTTTGTTCCTAAAGAATTAGAGTGATGCTGGCTGGAGCTTGACCAACACCAAATCGCCGATCTTGAACTCTTGCGGTCGCCTTCCCAAGTCTGCCCACTTCTTCATTCTTTTTGTCGTCTTCTCCAAGTAAGCCCGTGCAATATATGTATTTCGGTGCCACTCCCTTGCAAAGTGATAGGCTGACAGACTACTTCACCCAATCTCGTTGGTTGGCACTCATGTAGTGCCGAAGATATTACTCTAGGGGCGAGTTTATCCTTTCAGTCTGGCCATTCGTCTGGGGGTGGAGGCTTGTGGAGAAGTATAACTTTGACCCCAATAATTTGAATAGCTCGGTCCAGAATCGTCCCAAGAACTGAGCGTCTCAATTACTGATGATATTATGCGGGACTCCCCAATACTTCACCACATCCTTCATCATTAGTTTGGCCGCCTCCTCTGCTAAACAGTGTAGGGGAGCAGTACTGAAAGTTGCATACTTAGAAAATCGATCGACCACCATGAGTATCGATTCAAGTCTCCCTACTATGGGCAAGCTTGATATGAAGTCCAAGGAAATGCTCTCAATGGCCTTTCTTGTATAGGCAACGACTCCAAAAGTCCTACCGACTTCCATTGCTCCACCTTGTCTTATTGGCAAGTGAGGCACCTTCGAACATATTCCTCCACATCAGTCCCCATCTTTGGCCAATAGAAGGCCCTCTCCATGAGAGCCAAAGTTTTATGAATGCTTAGGTGTCCAACCCAAAGGGAATCGTGACACTCTCTTAAGAGTTCACGTCTCAGATTGTCTACTCGAGGAACAAAAATCCTATTCCCTTTGGTGTAAACAAGTCCCTTCTGGACCCAAAATCGTCATGCCTTGCCTTCTTTAATGAGCTATATCAGGGCTTATACTAGGGATCACTATACAGTCCATCTCTGTTCTTGGAAAGAAAGTTGGAGTGCAACTGACTTGCTTGGCCTTTACCCTCCAGTTGTACGTCATTCACACGCTTCACTTTCCGACTCAATGTATCGGCCACGACATTCGCCTTTCCGGACTTATACTCCATTGCCATATCAAACTCAGTCAGGAAGTCCTGCCATCGTGCCTACTTTAGGGAGAGTTTCTTTTGAGTTTGGAAATAGCTCAAAGTGATATTGTTTGTCCTTAGTACAAATCGTGATCTAAGAAGGTAGTGTTGCCAAACTCGTAGATAGTGGATCACCGCTGTCATCTCCTTCTCGTGCACCGGATATCACCGCTCAGTCTCGTTGAGTTTGCGGCTCTCATAGGCCACCGAATGACCCTCCTGCATGAGTACTCCCCCAATAGCGAAGTATGAAGCATTTGTATAGAATTCGAAGGGCTCCCCATAGTTTGGCAATTTGAGCACTAGTTCTTCCAACATAGCAGCCTTCAGATCTTGGAATGTAATTTCATATTTATCAGACCACCTCCAAGGCCGCTCCTTCAACAACGCCATCAGTGGAGTTGCACGCTTCGAATACCCCACTATGAAGCATCGATAGTAGTTGACGAAGCCAAGGAATGATCTCAACTCTAGGACCTTCTTTGGAGTTTGTCATTCCGCAACCGCTTGCACCTTCGATTTGTCCATCCGAATGGAGCCATCACTGATTCGATGCTCCAAGAATAAGATCTCAGTTTGAGCAAAGTAGCATTTCTCCTTTTTCACGAATAAAGTGTTCTCCCTTAGAACCTTAAAGATTGTCCGAAGGTGCTTGACATGCTCCTCGAGCGTTTGATTGTAGACAACTATATCGTCTAAGTAGATGACCATGAACTTATCCAAATACTCCTTGAATAGCTGGTTCATGAGAGTGCAGAACGTGACCGGAGCGTTGGTTAAGCCAAAAGGCATCACTAAGAACTCAAACGCTCTATACTTGGTCACGTAGGTAGTCTTCGTTTCGTCGCCTTCAGCAATGCGCACTTGCCAATACCCCGACTGAAGGTTAAGTTTTGAGAAATACTTGGCTTTGCCCAACTGGTCAAACAAGTCCACGATGAGCGGGATGGGATACTTGTTATTTACCGTCACTTTGTTGAGGGCTCGGTAATCGATGTATAGTCGGAGGCTTCCATCTTGTTTCTTCTAGAAGAGAATTGGAGCTCCTAATGGTGCTTTAGAACTACGGATGAGACCACCACTTAGCAGTTCACCTAACTGCTTTCTGAGTTCTGCCAACTCTGGCAGGGGCATGCGGTAGGGTGGTCTCACTAGAGGCTTCACTCCTGGCTTCGGCTCGATGTTGTAATCCACGCCTCTACGTGGAGGAAGAGTCTTCGACAACTCGGGTGGCATAACGTCAGTGAACTCTTTCAGGACGTTCGCCACCACAACAGGTTCATGAATGACCTTCTCGTCGAGTGGCTCCAGCTTCATAGCAGCCATAAATGTTAATTCACCTTTTCGTACCCCTTTCTTCAGCTGTAATGTCGATATATATTGGGGTTCCCTAGTTCCTCTCCGAGAGACAGGAATCACACAAGGGTCGTCACCTCCCATCACACATAGGGAGTTAAGGAACGGCATTGGCACTAACTTCGCCACGTACATAAATTTCATTCCAAGAATTACTTGGAAGTCATCTAATGGCACCGCCATCATGTTTGTGCTCTCGCCACATGTTTCGATTTTGATGGGAACTCCCTTTACCAACCCGGAGATTTGCTTGGCCTCTAAGTTCACCGCCTTCATTCGACTTGGGCTCTTCTCCAAGATCAACCCAAGTCGCTTTGCTTCTCGATCGGCGATAAAGTTGTGGGTAGCGCCCGTGTCCACTATTGCACGGGTTGTTTGGCCATTGAGCTTGATGTCTACATACATCAGCTCACCACTTTCTACTTTTTGTAGCCTTGTCTTCGTGTTCTCCCCCACTTGACCTTGTATGACATTCAACAAATGCATTTCTCCTATTCGGGGTCCTTACGACTCCTCATCGTCGCTACTGGATTTAGAACTACTCGAACTAAGAGTGATAGCCTTGCCCTTATCTGATATAGGGGGGTGGGGTGGATGGAAGCTGTTAAAGCATTGAGTGCATGTTTTTATGGGCACTCCCTTACCATGTGCGACTCTCCGCATAAGAAGCATCCACCAGGTTTTGGGGCCTTGCCTTTCAGGCTTGGCCCTTTGTGGGAACTCTTCTTCCTTTGTTCACCCCCGAGCTCCTTCTCTCGAGAATATTTTGGAGGGTGATTGCCTGATGATTGTTTCCTTTTTCCCGGGTCTTTAGAGGAAATAAAGTCGGTGAGCCTTTCTATGGTAGCAATTGCCCCGATCACATCGGTGACATTCCTTCGATGTAGTTCTTGTTGAGCTCATGGTTTCAAACCATCGAGAAAGCTGAACAACTTATCCTTCTCGGACATATCTTGTATGTCTAGCATTAGCGCAGAAAATTGCTTCACGTAGTCTCGAATGGAAGTACTCTGACGGAGCTGTCTCAACTTCCTTCTTGCGACGAACTCTGTGTTCTCCGGTAGGAATTGAGTTCTCAACTCCCACTTCAAATCCTCCCATGTGTCAACTCGACACCGACCTTGTTGGATCTCCTCCCAATGGGTTCACCACCAAAGTTTTGCATCTCCGTTCAGATACATTGTTGCTATAGAAACTTTAGTTCAAAAGTATTGTTCCATGTCGAATAGAAAATTCTCGAGTTCTTTGGCATCTCTGGCCCCTCCATAACCATGAGGCTCGGGTACCCTCAAGTTTTGTGGCGGCGCAACGCAGGTGTTACTTCCTCCCGCATTTGGTGCTCTTGTGAGCATGGTCACCCTTGAAGTGAGTTCTGCCATAACTTCCTATAGGTGTTGCACGGAGTCTTTGGTGTCATCTAACAATCGATCAACTAGGGCCTCAACCTTGTCGATCTTGGACTTCGCTTCTTGCAAGCTTTCTACCCCAACAAGCCTTTGTTAGCCATGGTAGAGTTTCTCCAAGCTCGCTTCAAGAACATCCAAGCGGGTTTCCACTATTGTGAGTCTCTCCTTATGACTCTTTTTCCTGGTTGGCGCTCCAGATTGTGCCTCCGCCGCTCGTGGAGAGCAGCCAACTTCTCGCTCATTATGTTCACTGTCGCGCTCCTCCTGAGCGGCTCCAACAGCATGAGAGCGAGTGTGCACTTGCAGCCCACCTGCGGCTACTTGGGGCAATGGTCCGGCTTGCCCCGTCTTACTTGATTCGCCACGATGCTTTGCCATGACGAAGTTGCGAAGTTCCTTTGTTGCCCACTCGAAGTGCTTGCTCGCTCTGATACCACAATGTCACAGACTTAGCTGGAATTGCTTAAGTCGTGAGGCACCCTTGTGGCAAAGACACGAACTTAGCTTGCGTTGCCTAAGTCGCGAGGCACTCTTGCGGTAAAGATGTGAACTTAGCTTGCGTTGCCTAAGTCGCGCTTTGCTCTTGCAATTTGAGTTTGCAAAGATCAGCCCACTTGCAACCTCTCACATGTCCCGAAGGACCTGTAAAAGAGAAAGTTGATTAGTTCGAAGAATGAGCGACGAACAAATCCCGACGTCTTGCGAAAAGAGGAAGCTTTACAAGCAATTCAATGAGCACCTTGAGTGCACAAGAGAAAGAGAGAGAGAAGAGGAAAACAAGGACTTTAGAGGGTTGAACGAACAGTTACAAGTCTACAAACAACTGCTCACCAGATGTCGAGCGCGACAACAAGTTCCTGTCAAGGTAACATGCAAACTTTTGAAAGATTGTTCAACGCCCGATACTATACTGAAGCCCCATCCCCCATGGTGCCACCCAGGTGGTTTCAAGGTGCTGAGATAGCTAGATAACTAATATTTCACGTGCAACAACAGGCTACAGAAAATAACCCGTGGCACACAAAAACAAAACTGCTTTGGGATTATTTTGCTCGGTTCGGTAAACGATCGTACTATAGCGCTGCAACTTGTTCGAACTTATCTTTTTACAAACAAAATGACTTAAAACCAACTCAAAACATGCTGCCAAGCAACTATACACTACATCTAATGCATAGTAGGCATGTGCAAAAGGATTGACAAAACAAAAACCCAAGTTGGTAAATTCGATTCAGCTATCCAAAACAAACACATCTGTGACATCCCCAAGTTGGTGAGTATATAAAAGAGGGAAAAAGGTCGACAATGAACTCTCATTACACATAAATATACAATAAACCTTAATTATTCCTCAGTTTCCATGGCATATATAACAAGGATTAATTTGAAAGACGATAGATAGTGGAAATGTTATTTATACAGTTTAATTAAGAGATACAAACTAGCACTACATGAGCATACATCTAATCTCGTATCATGATTTCCTTAATTATTCCTCAATTTCCATGGCATATATAACAAGGAATAATTTGAAAGACGAAAGATAGTGGAAATGTTATTTATACAGTTTAATTAAGAGATACAAACTAGCACTACATGAGCATACATCTAATCTCGTATCATGATTTAGCAAACTCATTACAAATGGAGGACTCATTCATGAAGCCACACTCAGCACCTGTTAACAATTCTAGGCACATTTGGTCACAGGAAGAAATTGGTTGCGACCATAGAGTCTCATCCGTATTGTTGATCGGGTCTGTTTAATGTGGTCCAAGAAGAGCCGATGCCTGAAGATGATGGGAACAAAAAAGGAAGTGTGAGCTGAGAAATTTGCTTGCAATCCAAGATTTCAGGAAAAAAACATAAGCAAAACTAACCTCTCATATTCTAGCTTCTGGATGACTATACCATTGAGTAAAAGCTCCGAGCTGAAAATACCAGTTCCTACATATAAAATTCAACCATGATCCATGCTGTTGGATCTCTTTGATTGTATAAGACATGTCAAATAAACACGAGAAACAATACCTTTCTCAAGGAGAGGCATGCAGATAGAGTAATCTTCTTCACAAGATATAACCAAAAGCTCATCCGGTGCTTTACCGTGCTTCAATGCAGATCTCCCAATTCTCTTGATTGCCTAAGTAAAATATGATACATTTGCATAATGCAATGGTGAGTGTGAACTGAATAATACTTCCGGCAGTATATCAATTATCCAGACTATTCCTTCCTGTTTATCCAAGTTAGAGAAATCAATAGCATAATATGTTACATGTGCCAGATGTGTGGTATTTTACCTTGAACAGATGTTGACCACAGGCAGGAAATAAATCCACCCTTTAAAGGGTGCTGTTTAGGATGAGTGCATATGCAAAAACTTCAGACCTCTCAGTGCATGCCATCTCAACCATTAAACAGAATTCTAATATGATGCTTTATTCCATGCCTTCACAGGGATGTGACTCATCCACCATTGATAATATGTAAAACACTAAGAATCTAACTCCTATCCCCTTTAAACATACTTGCAATGGCATGATTCTTTCGATCCATTAGTTTGAAGTTTGAAGTTTTAAATTGGAAGTAATAGAAGGTTTTTTGTTGTTTAAGAGTGAAGTGGAAAGATAAATTGCAGATGAAATAAACCAATGTTTTCAGAAGTTCTACACAAAGTTCAAATGCTACACTCACATTTTTATGGTTTCTGTAAAAGGTCAAAAACATTCACAAGCTTACTTATTAGCAATAAACAATATCATATGAGCATGGGTATTACACGTTAGATTTTAATAATGTAACAATACAAATACAATGGCAGGTGTCATTGAAGTCCAACCCTCTAAAAACTGGTGCAAAATTCCTAGCCGATGCATATTAATGCAAGAGAGAGAGAGAGTTCTCATAGAACCTGAAATGCATCTTGAAGTATAGGAAAATCTGTCATGATGCACAGTTTAAGCTCATGGAATCAAGAAGCAACCAACAAAATGTCCTAATCTAGGAGGGTCTAGATGAAATGCAGAATAAAACATATTGACCACCTCTAAAGCAAAGTCAAGATGGAGTAAAGCATCAGCCAAGTTCTACTGCCTATAAACATTTATACTGAAACTCTGAGATGTTGTGATGCATCGCCAAATTTGAAGAGTCACTTGTAGGGAAGAACTCGGGGTGATTTATTCTTTTTAATAGCATGAACATCAGATTAGACTACCCCCAAGATCTGCAAAGCTGATTGACAGAACAAACATATACTTGCCAGTGTCCTGATGACGCAGCTGCATTCTGCATACCATCGCATCAACTGCTTCTTACAAAGAATTAAGAATCCATATTAACACAAATTTTGTTCCCATTATAAAGTAATTACTATATACCTGTTATGTTCATAATTTAAGAAACAAAATAAAGTCAGATTGAAAAATCTCAGATAATTTTATCCAATCCTTCCATGACCCTATTAGTGATAAAAATTAACCCACAGGTATATTCATGCCAAAAATGCATTCACATCTAAAAGTGCTCACCTATTCTCTTTTTATCAGTGAGACTCAGAAGCCTTCAGATCCACTGCCCTCAATAACCCAACACTTATTTAACATAAATCAGAGATTGATCATGTCATTTAAACCCATGTTCGTGGCAATGGATGTTATATCTAGACAACTCAAATTTGAAGTATGACAGAATGCTTATTAAAATTTGAAGGATGGTCTTTATGGGAACATGCCTATTCCAATTTACTGAGATTTCATGTCTATATAAGTGTAGCAAAATTTAACTCTAATAAAGGTCAGAAATTTCATTGGGTTGAAATATAAACTGGGTTACATGACTAAGTTCTTTAATAGGTTTTCCATGCACAGAAAGTTGCCCATTGAGGGTAACTACAGCCATTATAAAGCCTTTGCCCTTCTGAATTCTTTTACCATTAGTCTCTATGCTGTTAGGAATTGGATAAAATACAAGAATGATCTCACTAAAGTTTTTCCAAGTAAACTCAAGATGAGGATATTGAACAAATGTCTAGCAAGATATTCTACCATTATTACCTAAAGGGGAGCAAGCAAATGATAATTACGCAAGTTCAACAATGTTGTCCATAAATTTTGTCTACCTATTTATAGAGCAAAAACAGAGGAGCCTCATGCACAAGACTCCCTCTAGTGCAAGTTGGAGTACATCAATGCACCCAATCTTACCTCCAAAAGTAAATTTATGACTCAAACTGTTCATACCTAAGTCATAAAAGAGCAACCTTCCTGTAGCACCAAGGCTCACCCCTTAATGTACATGGTCTTATCTTTGCAAGTAAAGAGGTTCCCATGACTCATACACAATGGTTGACAATGGGTTTTTCTAGTATGCACTCAAAAAGTGTTTGTAAAACCTTGATGACTGAGACTAGTAAAAATGTCAACATACAGATGATATAATTTCTGGAATCAGAACTTTAGAAATGTAGAATAACAAACATGAATTACCTGACCATGAGATGCCTTAACCAAGCTTGCAATAAGTTCTCTGTTAGGTTTGACATTTGCTGTTACAAACACTCTTTTACCCTGCAAAGATTTTTGAAGGATAAGAAAACTGATCATTGTTACTTAGCTGCATCAAGAAGCTAAGTAGCAAATATCATAGACAAAAAAACTAGCCAGCTAAACCTACAAATGCTAAAAATTAAACCTGCAAAAGAGGTTGTTGGCATGCACGAGCCAGTGAAACAGGCATGTTGAATCCTATCTTTCTCTCCTTCTTAGAATCTCTCAGTATGTAATATTTCTCATCCATAAAGCAACTTGCCTGTCCACAGCTTTCAAGCCACATAGGTGTTACCACGGGTTTACCCATCGCAATTGCTTCGAGCATGTTCTGTGTGCGAACAAATTCATCTGTGACAAAGTGAGTTGCATCTGAAATTGAAGATGCAGTCGGAAGTCCTAGGCGTGCCAAAATCTAACCGAAAACCAAAAGAGCTATCATGTATCATATGTTAGCTTGTACCCAACATTAGTACTACTAAATATGACTTGTAAGTAAAATAAGCATATACTAATGCAGATACCTTCTTCTGATGCTTGATAGTATCCTCAGCTAAATGATTACTAAATAAAACACGAACACTAGACATATCTTTTCGCCTCCGCATGTCTTTCAGCATACTAGCAACTGAAGATGCTGATACAGATTTATTGCAAGATCTTGGAGGATACCGAGCTGTATAAATAGGTGACACAGCATTCTTATCCCTAGATGGTCTTGTACATGCTAAATCATTCGGTTGACCTTTTGCTTTCAGCGACCTATATAATCTGTTATTTGCTGCTGCATCTTCAACATATTTAGAACATAACTTGGGCTGTTCTGCTTTTTCAGCAGAAAGAGTACTAGCATTTCTTGGTGTAACAGGGCAAAGCAAATGTTTCCTCGCCGATTCCTTGGTATCCTCATTTGAAAGTGGTTCAAGCAAAGGGGACCTATGTGATGATTGCATACCACGTATAATTCTTACCAATGTGGTACTAGAAGGCTCTCTGTCAGTTTCCAGTGATGCATATGTAAAAATAGATCTTTTTTTCAGCTTAACCTTATTTAGGATATCTGTTACACTTCTGATGAAGATCTTTCTTTTCCCTACTTGTTCGGACGATCGCCCAATTGTCTCTGATGCACCAGCATCCGACATAGCTGATGCTTTATTCAACTTATCATTCAAGTTTCCAGAATTAACCCGACTAGTTCTCCTCCGCTTAGGGCAGTGACAGCCAACTTTTGTTAGAGATAAAGTTTGAAGTTCTTCTCCAAGAGGAGCACCATTCAGAAACTTAGCATGAGTTGCACGATACTTTACTTCTGTGGCTAGATCTAAACCTGCACTAGGACAACCTTTATCAGTCACATGATTATCTGGAGATTCTACAGATCTTAAAGCATTTTTATTTACTGACTCATTTGGATCTTTCCCACCATGAGGTAAAGCCTCATACTGTTTCAATAACTTAGTGCTTTTGGAATACCTAGCACAACGTGCAGGATGTCTCTCCACCAAGATATTATGATGTTGCTTTTGTTTTTCATCCAAATGTCTGTCATCCTTTGCTTGTGTCTTTGTCTTCTTGGTGGACATAGAAGAATCATGTCCACTGATAAAACTCATATCTGCTTGCCCATCAAGTTTAGCCTTTCCCCTCTTTGCTTGCCGTTTAGCAGTTGTATCCTCCAAACTGCTTTTCATTCTTGAACTAGACCAAACTCGAGGTAAATTTAGACTTCCCCTCAATTCTGTAGAGAGCATCTTTCTCTTTTTAGAACGTGTCATAACTACTTGTGAATCATTAACAGAAGTCCACTTTGGCAGTGAAACGTTCTTTGAAGAAGCTGTCTTCATGATTGGGCTTTTGTCAGAATTCGAAGTCAAATTTCCAGTAAAAGTATCCCTGGTCTCCTCCTTTTCCGCATTAACTAGAGATTCATGGACTAAGGCTTCCAAAGCCTCAGCTGCCAATTGAGTATCAGGAACAACATTGTGTATACCATCTAAACTTCCTTCCACTTCAGTTGCATCCAGTTGATGCTCTAAAGATTCTATTTTTGATTCACCTTTTGCATCCTTGAAAAGATTCTTCCTTATATTTGCTTCAGATATACGAAACCTCTCACTTATTACAGGATTTGGTATCATTAGCCTCGAATCTGAATTAACTAAAACAGTTCCTTTGTCATATATTTTTAAGTTATCACCTAGCTCTCCACTCTTATCAACTGCATCTCTGGTTGTACCAGAGATTGCAAGTCGAGACTTTAGGGGATGGCTTCGAGTTTTCCGTGCACCACATGATCTTTCAAAGAAGGAATCCTTTCTTTTACTGAAGAGTTCACCTCCTCCTTCATCTTCAATACTGTTGTTCCAGTCAAAAATTCCTGGCTTTCCAACTGGACTTCTACAATCAGTCTTTTCAGCCAACAGTTGAACTCCCTTTGTAGCAAATACAAGAGGGGACTTCAAAATATCAGTTTCCACCTTTATGATCTCTTGAGAGGACCCCACATCATTGATCGAAAGAAATTTGTCTACAATTTCCAATGCATTTGCTTGAGATAGATCACTAGGTTCCTGAGAATCAATGTAGCTTAATCCTGCAAGAGCATAATCAGTCGTTAGTAAATGAGAAGAGTCCACCTTGGATAAGGTGCTATCATCCTTGCTTGTGCTTTTATGGTTTTCAGAAGGTAAGAACTCTTTAAAAAGCCTTTTTACCCTCATGTTGCAACATCTACTCTTAGTATCATCAATACAGTAATTCTGGTTAGACCTCTGAATGCCTGCCATTTCATGGTCCAGGTCTAATTTATCAACTATATTGCTGAGAGAGGAGATGTCGTTTCCCCTATTTTTCCAATTATTTACACCAATTCCTGCCAAATCTATCTGTTCATCTACAGCACAGTTTTCCATTTCACTATGCATTCCATTGTTAAAAGGTCTGAACACATTCTCAAGTCTCCTAGAAACAAGGTATTGAGCTGCAGCAAGACTGGATGAACACATTGCTGCCGCAGGAACTGCACTAAAGCTCTTCATTTTTGATCCTTGAAAAGTAAAAAAAACACAAGTATTGTCAACCAAATGCAAAACCAAAATGAAACAACATTCTACGAATACCAAATTTCATCAATATGACTCACAAATCAAGAAGTCTTTGCTAGCAGCAGAGTGATACAAAGAACCTAAGGTACAACAATGAGTTCCAAGCCCCCGAGACCAAATATCACATGGACATAAAAATAGAAGCAAAGAAAAACTGGAAGTTAAACCAGAAGTTACATGTAAAATGACAAAACCATAAGGCAATTCAGAGTACTCCAACTTCCTGAGATGTTTGTCTATTCAACAAAGCAAGCCTGTAGGATGCATTTGGTTCAGAGTTAAAATAAATGGATCAAATCACGATAACTAACCTAGCTAACCAATTCTAATCCTCTTCTTTTGCCTAGTTCTAAATAATGAGCAATGTGTTAGCAAAAAATATCAGAGAAGGTGAGCCATTTTATCGGAATTTTTGTGACCAGGTTAAATTAGTAATTATTAGATTTAAAACATCTGATGGTTTAAACAAATAGATGCCTATAATGTTTTACAGGAGCAAACAAGCAACTTCATAAACATGATGTCACCAGCAAAAGATAATACAAATTTCACTTCAAGAATTCCAAGCCACATCCAATAAAGCCATATTTAGTGCATATAGGTTTGAAACTCAATGCCCATTAGCCCATATGGTGGAACTTAAACATGAGGTACTAAGGTCCAATGAGTTGTGTGCCTGCATCACTAGAAATCAACCTGCTGAAAATGAAAGTTATAACTAATTATTAAACTTACTTTAACAACCATAATTCCCTTTTAAAAGGCACACTCATTCTTTTTACCATAAACCTTCAACGAAGGCATCCAGGTCCTCATTCCTAAAGCTAATTAGATAAATATTTGTAACCAGGGATCAACAAACCTGACGGACTATCATGTTACTCACTGCCCACATCCATCACCATCCCCAGCCCACAACCGCTTATCGAATCGGTACTCATCCTCTTTTTCGCCATCACCTTCCCTCTTCATCTTCTTTTTTGTCTGTTCCTCATGCTCCTCACCTCCTCATCCTCACTTCTTTGTACCACAGTGTATTCTAACATACCATGTGTCACTATGCTGGAAAAGAACCAAAGTCGTACCAGTCTGGAAATGAACCAGTAAGAGTCTGATATCTGACATATATAACCTTGATCTGCACTATCAAGAAAGCCAGAAAAATAGTTTTATCTAGAATTGACTCGAGCAAGATGTTTGCTTGTTTCTTCAACCTTATTTATGGATTGAGCCCTTAAAACCCTGAACATCACCCACCTTGGATAATAAATCCCTTCAAATCATGGGATTCAATCTTGCCCGAATAGGTCCATAACAATCAGTATTTACCAGGGCATGAATTGAGATGCTGACTGCCTTATTTCAGGTGGTCCAGTTCATTATTTTTTAATTGTAGGGCTGGTTTTTTAAATGGCATCGGGTTCTGTTCTAGCGCTTGGCACTACTCACGAGCCCATCTCCCCTCCCACCGTCACCCACCCACTGCTGTGTCTCTCGCCGGCCTGCAGCCCATCACATGCCTCATCTTCTGTACTTCTCCTCACTCTTCTACTCCTCTTCCTCCACTGCCTCCTCTGCATGCTCTTCCTCCTCTCTTCTCCTTTCTTTTTCATCCTCCTTCATCCTTCTCCCACCTTCCCATCCCCTAACAGAATGGTGCCATGGTATATGTCGTCATACCATATGTCGCATACCAATCTGGTCATCAACCAGAATGAGCCTGGTACCTAGAATTTCATTCTTTGCTCCATATAATTTAGAAAAAATCCAATTAATTCTTAAAATGATGACTACATAGAGTCCACCGGGTGAAATTTCTGAGGGCAAAAGACACGAAGACAGGTCTTGAGCATGTGAGAGCAGGATCATGAATATGTAAACACATTTTTAATGAACACGTACCAACTAAAAGAAGCAATATAAAAGGTGAAAAAGAGACATAGAAACTTCCTAACGACAGCCTTTTAGCAAATTAGTGTTAGCACCACTCAAGAGAGCTAGACTTAGGAAATACATCAGATAATATAGCAGTCACTGATGCAGCGGTCAAAGAGAAGGCAGAACAGCCAAAGACCCAAATCATTGGATTAAAAAACATAATCATAATCAACTAAGAAGGGATACAACTGAAAACCTACCTGCATTCCTATCATCATCATCATCACCATCACCACCATCGGTCAAAGCACCAGAATCAACCAAATTATCTTTCTTATCCTCAGCCAAGCATAATTTTTCTCCTCCAATCACCCGTAACTCCGGTCTGGAGTCGACATTTCCACCATCCTCTCGATCTCCATAGTGAGTAGCATCATCATTCGACACTCCCTCATCATCGCTAAGCACCTCGGTCCTATCCGTCCCTTCGCCACCGCTGTCAACAGCAGCCGTTTCTTCATCTTCATCCAACAATTGCGTCTCTCCCCGCTCATCAATCCCCCTATCGCCCTCGCCATCAGAACCATCCGATCCATCTAAGGCTTGGGTCTCACCGTACAGAACCGGGACTTCCCCTGCAAGAAGCGAAACCCCGACCAAACTATCAAATCGATATCACAGCAACCATGACCTCCAAAACCACCGAATAAGAATTGTATTAGTCCAATCAACAGAGGTTAAAAGATTAGGGCAACTACCGGGTGCCGCAGAATCAAGGTCCAAAACCTGGGTCTCCTCGTCGTCGACGCCGGCGGTGGAAACCATGTTGATGAGAGGGCAGAGCGAATCCACGGAAGCGAAAAGATCGATCTTTTGAGTGAGAAGTGGTTTCTTTAACAAAGGGATCGGAAACCTTAAAAAGAGAGAGAGAGAGAGAGAGAGAGAGAGGCGGCGCCAGCGGAAGAGGAGTGGGCGATTTTGGAGGGACAGATGGAGGAATGCCCATAAGTGTGGGAGCCAGTAGAGCTGAAACGGGCCGGGCTGGGCTGAACTCGGATCCGCCAGCAGGTCAACCTTTACAATGCAAATATAGTTTATATTCTTGAAATTATAAAGTCGCAGGTTTGCTCCCAAAATCTAAACCACTCAGTTTCTTGGATTGTTTCGAGTCAGAATCCGGATTTAATAAGTTTGTTAGATCCAATATCCAGTTACCCCGATCTAATAAGTTTGTTGGATCCAAAAATTTCAGATCCTAGTGTTTTAACCATTACTGGATTCTATCACATTTTTTTGAAATATATATTATTAAGACATTATTAAAAAATTAATGCTCACATTTTCAAAATAATTCCTGCTTTTATCTTATTATATTTATATATAGGGTTAACGTCTATATGATTTTAGCGATAGACCTCTTAAGGTATACTCATGTTTAAAATAATTTTTATATTTTCAAAAACATAACATATATGTCCCTTCATCAAGTTTGTGTTAATAGACATTAGAATCTGTTTACTTGACATGCTTGCTGACTCACAATAAATCATTAATATAATGTTACATGTAATTTAGGATTAATATCTATTTTAGCTCGTATGATTTTGATCATGAATATGTTAAGCCCTCATGGTTTACTCATGTCTAAAATAACTTTTATATATTTAAAAACATAGCATATAAACTATTCCCATTAAATTTGAGATAACAAATATTAGAGTCTACTTATGTGATACACTGACTCATAATAAATCATTAATATAATGACACGTGTAATTTAAGTTTAAAAGAAAAACTGAGATCTCCATCAATAACGGGAGGAGGTATCGTCGTGGAAGCAACCACTAATAGCAATATCGAGTCGTTGTTGCCTAGCAGGACGTCATATGTACGCAATCTCTCTCGTGCTGACGATAAGCTCTAGAGCTTTCATATGTCACTCATTAGCTCTAGGGTGAATGCCACCATGTTACCCACCATCGCGAACAACACCCGCTCTAATCTTGACGAGTACCATCATACCTTATAAGCCACCTTTCTCCCGAAGCACGATATCATGAAGACAAAGAGCAAGCAAAAAGAGCGATTGAGTTTGTTCATGTAGCCCTCTTGCATTTGTTTGCTCTCCTAACCAACTTGTCGAGGAAGAGGAAGCAATGAACGTCGAGGAAGAGGAGGCAAAGGTAGGAGAGGCCAGACGAAGTCTCATCCTGCCATTGATGGAGGTCTCAATTTTTTTTTAACTTAAATTATACGTATCCTTATATTAATGATTTATTATGAGTTAACATATCATATAAAGAAACTCTAATATCTGTTGACTTAGACTTAATGGGAGAAACTTATATGTTACGTCTTTAAAAATATAGAAATTATTTTAGACATGAATAAATTATAAAAATTTAATAGATCTGTGACCAAAACCACAAAGGTTAAAATAAACCTTAATCATAAATTATACATATTATTATATTAATAATTTATTAAGAACCAACATACCACGTAAACAGATTCTAACGCTTATTAACTTGAACTTGATTTAAGAAACTTATTTACTATATTTTTTTAAATATAAAAATTATTTTAAATACGAGTAAACCATAAGACTTAAAAAATCCATAACCAAAATCACATGCATTAAAATAAAACTATATATATATATATCCAATCGAAAAGACACTACAGCTTATTATTATTTTTTTGAGGTGTTCTTATTTTCTTTGCACGTATAATCTCCTGAGATAGACATACACAGTGTTGCCAAGAGATTCTCAACAATTAGGTTTAGAAATCTTAGCCTTGCCAATGCCACGTAATGACATAATGAACACAGATGATTTGTGCCAAAGAATCATTTATGCTGTGAATTGCCGCCGCTCATAAGCACAATCAAAATACAAGTGTAGTTTACATGTGCATGTAATATTTATGGATCCCAAACTAGTAAATAGCCAATTGAACTATATAACATTTAGATTATACAGCACCTGAAACATATAAATTAACTCCACAAGGGAAATCCAAACGCAAAGGATAGATATGCCACACAAACCCAAGATAAAGAGACATCTGTTGAACATTATGATACAACCTACTGGGGCCTGATTGAACGAAAACAATTTGATTCTGCTCTTTGGTATCATGAATAGTCGTGCATTTGTTTTTGGCACAACAATTTGTATGTCTTGGTTATAAATCCAAGTCTGAAATTTCTGAACCCATCCTCCAAAAGATTAGAGATCAGAACAGATAAAAGTATCTCAAGTTATTGCCGCTAAGCCAATGGTGTCATCTTCTTCAATGTTAGGTCCAGAAGTTGCGGTTGAACTCCGTGATCTACCTGCAAAATGTAAATAACAAAATGGATTGTAATGAAGTCCACTATCCTCAAGAAAAACTTGCATGATCCAATTTCATTATTTGTACAGGAATCCGAATGTAGGAAAGAAATCAATTGTTACAAGCTGTTATGTTCCCATAACCTGGAAGTCATGGAAAGCATTTAGTGCCACCACAATTAAGCATCATTATAATTTCCATCTTATGTTTTGTTCAGCAGCAGATTATAATCTATACTCTTCAAAGTATGATGTATGATTGGCCTGATTGATCTGATAACACCCATATATGCCGTAACATAAACAGATTTAAGGTTGCAGCACCAAGATGGTTTGATTAAAGCATGCCTTGTTAGTTATTTCTTAGTCTGTTCATTCGTGTTACAGGCTATATCCGATTATCAGCAATTGTTATATCACTGGGTCAAAAGGGCCATATATTTCACATCAATTTGTTGCAACTACTGGCATGTTTTCCAACAAGATACAAGGTTAAAACAGGCATAAGGTGGAAAAGAAAATCCAGAGAGATATGTATGGTTGTAACAGACACCAAAACATCAATAAGAAATGCCACAAGAACCAAAAGAAACAAAAGTGAAAAGGTATGGAGTTTCTCACCTGTCACATTCGTTATGATGTTTGTGCTCTTAAGGGTAGCAAGGGCTCTTAATTTGTTTCCAGTAGCTAACAGAAGCAAGCTCTTAATAAGTTGTTTTTGTTCCTTAGGGCTACTTGTTTTAGCCAGAGCATCCTCAAAAGCGAGCAAATCATCTCTTGTAATAGAAGGGAGGGACAGCAGAACCTATAAACAAATTCACCTCATGATACCAATTGTATTTGGCATGAAAGTTTTGCTTCTTAAAATTATGACTCGACACTAAATCAAAAGGTTTTCAAATTTACCTGTCTAGGTGCAGGATCTCTATCTGCCAGATAGACATATATTTCACGACACAATCCGAGGATATCTGAGCTAGTTACAGCATTTGACTCAAGAGTTAGACCTTTAATTAAAGCAAGGAATAAATCCTTAGCAACAAATTCTCTAAGTTCCACAGTGTTTGTCATGATAGCAAGAAGAATAATAGCTCCGCAGAAAGGGATAGCTTTAGTCACAGCTTCACCATCTGTCCATGCAAAGACATCAATGCCTATTTTCAGCGCATGAAGAGCAAGACCTTTGTGCATCATGAGAAATCTGCAAAACCATGATTATCAGCTCTACAGAAATGCTAACACCAGAAAATCTATTGGGTGTTTTTCTAATGAACAAATTTGAGGCTGTGAGTCTTCCTGGGACTCTTACCCGACCATAGAATTTAAGACAAATGCATTCAATTCTTTAAGTGAGTCTACACGATTAGTAGGTCCAAGATGCTCCAAAGAAGGAAGTCCACTATTAAGAGGTGGTGAAGCTAGAACTGAGAGAAGAGAACACACTTCCCGGGTCAAGTCACGGAGCAACTTTTCTTCCATCACTTCCACCTTCAGCTCCAAACCAGAAAGATTGCCAAAGGTATCAGGAACCTTTGCCCTGCCGTCAAGTAGAAGACTGGACCATGAACAAGCAAGAGCTTGATGACAGTGGAGGAGTAATGGGTGTAAAATGCTCTCTAGCCAAACCTCCCATAAATTTGGCGGACAGAATTTGACCATAGGAATGATGACCAAGTGGATAAGTTGCCGCAGATGTCTAAATTCCATAGATTGGACATTCTCAACTAGAGCTAATGTAACAGAGTGACTCTCAATGCACCGAAAAAATGTATCTCCTGTGGTTGCTGATAGACCTATAACATTGTACCTGCAGTCACTCGAACAAATTGCTAATATTATAGGCATTACCTGCAAAATCTTTCAGGATTGCAAGACATAGCAGCAAACCCAAAGAGAACGAAAAGGAGTGTGCAGGAATTGAAAAGTGCTAATAACTCATGAAGCCCATCCCAAGGTGGAAGATAAACATAACATTGAAAGATATCATTTAACACTAAATTAGCAGATCACAGAGCCAAAACTGAAAAAGATGGATCCTCAAGACCCTAAAAGACAAATGCCAAGACTTTAAATGCTTCATGGAATTTAGAGCAGGAAATATCAGTATGGCCATAGAATCATACACTAAAAAAAGAAAACAAACATCATAAAAACTAAAAAGTTTGATAAACAATTGCAAAAGTGTACACTTCAATCCAAACAATTATCACAACAGCTCCAGCTGTAGCCTTTGCTTTAAACCCCATTTAAGTTAATATTTCCAAGTATAATAACTCACTTTATATTGCATGGAAATGATATTCCAATTTTAAAAAGGCTTCTGTGTATGGTTTTTACAACACTAAAGGTCTCGAAAAAACAGATAATAAAAAGAGAATCATGAACTTTATCATCTTAGGTGCCAAGCATTTAATGGTACCAATTTAATTCAGCATACCAACTTATTCAGATACAATAGGTAGTTCCATACTTATCAGTTATTACCCAATAGCTATCACCTAAATATTGCATTTAATTTATAAACCATCCTATATTATAAGACAAATAAGAATACTTACTCTTTTTTGTCATATAAAGGGTGTCAGACTTCTCAAGTGGTAGAACAAATTTGTTGTAGCACAACATATTTCCATGACTTATACATGTGAACATAACAATATAACCAACAATACGCTAATTTATTGTTCAAGGCGCAGATGCCTTGGTATCCACCTTGGCCCTTTGCTTCCAGGTTCTTGATAATTTACTGGAAATCAATATGCAAGGACCTATGCAAAATCTGATATGTAGGTTTGGTTAAAAAGAGCAAGTTCTCCCCTTTTCCCATGAAGTGCACACTATGTACAACTCACTTTTATGTCTCTAGGAGGATATGCTGACATCAGCCAAGTAGGAGATCACCAATGGTGAGCAAAAATTAAAAAATAGCAAACACTCACCTTCTCTTTCTTTTCTCCTTTCACATTCTCTTCCCCTTCCTATTGTTATCCCATCTTAATCAACAATACAAAAGTAGTCCATGCTATCAAGGTACTAATCAAAGCTTCTTTTTCTATGTTTTAGTTTTAACATTTTTTAGTAAAAATTAAATGATTAGCAAATAAATGGGACAGATTTGTTAATCTAGATCTTCTTATCATGATTTATTCTGTCTCCAAAATATTTTGGACTGTTATTATTTCTTGCTAGCTGCCTAAATTACATCCTATGACAAAATAGTGAGGAGCATCCAACCATCCATAACACTCCATAGCTCTAATCAATCTGTTAGAATACTGGCCTAATTTATGGCTCCACAATTCCACTCCATAAAATGTACTTGTATCACCTAAAAGCTAGGTGCTTAACTTTTTGTCCTTTGCTTAACCTAAACAGCAACAATGGCATTTATCACTGAACATTTGAAAAAATAAGATGTTAGTTGTTTTGAATCTAATTTTTTAAGAAAATATATGTTATATTATTTATTTTTTATTTTTATTTATCTTCAAGTGGTGTCTGGCTAGTTCGCAATTGGTATTGTGACTAGAATCAGCTGGAATTGGAACAAAAAACAAAGATTTACATTTTTCTTTCAAATCCTTTTTTTGGACTGATATAATTGATATGAGGTTTTGTATCACTGAAAATGTATACTAATGAGTCCTCGAGAATGGGAGCTGTAAAGAACACACCTACTCTGTCTTTCATAAATCCAAACCGAAGCTCTATATTCTGACTACAGTTAGTTCCAACACTAAAAAGAAAACATATCAAACACCATCTACATGTCTTGTTTCCTACAAACACTTTTAGGTCCATCACATTTTATCCCATATTAATCCACAAGTGTGACTATGATGATAGTAATAAAAGATGTTTCCATACACATTTTATCTCATTTATCACGAAATATCTGACAACAGAAATGATTAGCTGAGTTGTTCTCACCTGTTGAGATCACATGTAAAATTATTCACTTTCCTCTCAGATTCTATCTTATGAGTCTTATTTCCTACCTGAGTTGTTCTCACCTGATTAGCTGAGTTGTTCTCACCTGTTGAGATCACATGTAAAATTATTCACTTTCCTCTCAGATTCTATCTTATGAGTCTTATTTCCTACCTGAACTTCCAAGTTCACATTTTCTCCCTTTTTTAATCAGCAACAACAATGATAACAGGAGTTATTTCCAGACAGTAAGACTAGCTACTCAACATTAATATTATTATACAATCATATCCATTAAAAATATATCAATTTTTTTCATTGTGCATCCCCTGTGCATGTGTCTGTTTGCTTCTATGATACCAGCTCAGCCAAAGATGAAACAAAGCTTGAAGCAAAGGATGATGCAAAGAAATTATATACCCAAATGAATTATGGATAAGCAGAATAATGGCATCCTTACCCACTATCCCTGATTCCTTTTAACCAATTTCTTATGTCGTTTTCACTTGACTCTCCTTCCCTCAATGTGTCAGTCTGGGGTCCATCTGCAGAAGTGGACAGACCTTTGAACAATTTATTGCTTTCACCAAGAAGGCTAGCCTGCTCGACATGATTCATAGCCTTTGCTGCACTGATTTCGCTCGTCAAAGTTTGAGTTATGGGTTGAGACCAAAGAGAATGTATGGAACGAATCAGCTGTAGACGAACAAAAAGATAGTGCAACTTATTACATATACAAAGTGGTCATAAAAGAACAAAATAATTCTGGTGCACCATTGAAGTTTGTGTCTACCTTGATCTAATTTGCAACATGTTCTTTAAACTAGCACGAGGATATAGGAATAATCAAGCTTCAGTTAATCCACTCACCCTTAAGAGAGGGGGCAGCATCCATGATAAATGAGAAGACATAGGATGTGGTTGAGTGGAAACATCAGTGACTACTGAACTTCCTTGTAGATTCAGGACAGACTTTTTGATTCCACTTCTTTTCAGTGCCTTCTCAAAGAATGTTACAGTATGGTAAATTGACCACATAAATTGAGGATCAGAACATAATCGAGTTAGACCAGCAGGGTCGGATAGAAAAGCATTTTGCCACTCTGACTGTGTCCATTGCTTGCTTAATGGTTCAAGTAACCAAGCTAACACTTCCTGTTGCTGTTGAATTCTGAACATGGAATGACATTTTAAATATTTTCTTCATGCCACTTGCCAAAAAAAAAAAGCCACAAGAACTATAAGTGGCTGATGAGGCAAACCTAAAGTAGGAATGAGACATTACCCAGCAGAAGATGCCATGATAAGAAATGCTTCACCTAAAAGATTATGCTCACCACGAAGTAAGTGACCTTCTCCTTGTAGATAAGCCATGGTGTCCGCAATACCCTGCGATATTAGAAATATAATTCATGCCTAATCACCCAAAATCCTTCTATCAATTCTAGATGTACAGAAACTTCATTCCATTTTTTGTTTAATCTTTGCCTAAATGATTCATTAAACAATTATATAAGTATCACAAACCTGAAAAATAGAGAAGGGGTTGATAATTAACATGGCTATGGTTTTGAAAGTGGGCAGGCCTTGGAGCAGTGATGTTGCTCCAGAAAGGAGTCGGTACTATGTGTTTAAATCTATAAAATAACCTCTTTGTTGCAACCTGCATATATCTGACGTTCCACAGGCTCAGCTATGGTGAAAGCCTTAATTACCAAATCATCATTTTTTCAAAAATAATTAAGCATTATAAACTTCATTAATGTTAATAATATGTACACCTATGCTGTACCCTAATCTGTAGACTCAAATATTCAATAGCAACAACAAATAATATATACTATGATTAAGGAAGTCATGTTGCAGAAACCTTCGTGTATATTGTCAAGCTAGCTCTGAGAATAAAATGCTCTTTTTTTAATGTCCCTTTACTGAAACTACTGTGGAGCCTTTGGTGCATTCTTTAACATTCATACAACTGCTCGCTTATTTAATCAGGAAGTCAAATGATTCTTAGACAATTATGCAGGAAGGAGTGTGACCAATGGCTCCAAGAAATGCCTTTAGGCTGCAGCTTAATATTTCCCATGGGCAGAAAAGAACAATAAATTTTTTAGAGAAATTAAATCTTCAGAATTTGCCATTATAAGCACTTTAAGGAGGTGATTCAAATAAATACCTTGATAAAATCTTGTTGAACAATGGGGATTAATTTGGATTCCTTATGTATTGTTAAAGAAGTTGGACCAATCAGCACAATGATTGGACACCTATGTTGCACCTATATGACTTCTCTAGGAATCTTGATGAATAATTTACAAATTCCATTGCAGTATTATCATAGTTGATGCTGCATTGATCAAGATACTCAAGTGGGAGAAATTCCCTAATGCAAAACTTGTCAACTGACCACAATTTTTTTTTACTGAAACTGTGATGAACTGATAAATGAGCTCTCCTGACAATATAATTTGTCCCTGATTTCTGAAGCCTGGTGGTATATTGTGTTGGGAATTCATTTTGCAACATAACTTAAATTTGGAGTATTGGAGCAAGCATACATCTGTCAATTTGGAAAAGAGCTCATTGTTCTACTTTACTACCAACTACCAAGGTTTGTACTTCGCAACTGTTAAAATAATTTTCTTTTTCAGACTTCAAAAAATGATGAATTGTCACTCCTGACTCCTGAAAATCTAGGAGAGTGTATAAAGAACTTTTTATCATTTAACTCTGAGACACAAGTATGCTTCCCCTAAATAAATACATCTAAAGCACATTTCTAGATCCAAGTCCAATTTAACTAAAAATTATAGAGTTCCCAAAGAAGCAGATATGAAGACATTCATTATACCATATTCTACAATGTACAAAGAAAATAAACCTCATAATTAAATAAAATAATCCTCTACCCAAAAAATAGTAATTTTTTAAACCAAAATGGTGTCCTCTAAGCAAATGCCACATAATGGCAGGGAAGGCAACACAAGGAATCCAGACTAGGTTAAAGACATTATATCTTTCTCTTGCAAATAGCATATACCCAAGAGCATATGCTATTTCATCATAAATGCAATTAATATAGCAAATATTTTATATGTAATGCATAAAGGCATGCATCCTATAAAAATTTCCATTCAGGAGAGGTTAACACTATTAAATGAACCTTCATATGAGGAAGAAGACTTCTTTCTGCAGCTTTTGCAATGCGTATAAATGATGTACAAATTTGCAATCTAGCATGACGAGCATTATTAAAAGAAGGATCCTGCAAAAGAAGGTCCAAATAATTCAGAGGTATAATAATGAGAATATAATTGAATTTCACAATATTTCTGTCAGAAACATAGATTTTAAACATAACCTTGATCACAATAGGAAGTGATGTCAAAAGCCCAAAAAGTTTATTCACAACATTCGCAACTGAATCAGGATAGTATTTGAGAAAAGGCCCCATCGCATCCAAATATCTACCAAGGATTACTGCAAGTGCTGGTTCGGTCCAGCTTAAAGAAAGGAACCATTGAAGCACACCTGAAAACATCAAAGCCAGGGTATTTTAGCAGGCAGGAATAACAATTAAAATATACAAGCCCACAATACTACCAGAGTAAAAAAACAACCTTCAAAAATTGTGCATAACTGGAACTTGGACTCAGCAGCGCTATTTAAAAATTCAGCTGAACCATCAAAAATTGCACCAACAACTGTTTCAAGTCCCAGTTGCATACTTTCTATTAAGGCTACATCCTGAGGTTCAAACACAATAACAAAGTTCTCCATTTACTTTTGGATATTAGGAATAAATTAATTTTATAACAAATGATGGAAGATAATTGGAATTTAGCAACTTAGTTCTCCATAGAAGTTAAGCATAAAACCTGCGCAGACACTGAAGCATGGACATAACTCTTGAGTATCAGGTTAATTCTCTCCGAAACTCTTGTTGCAGCTACCAGTGGCTTTTGAACAGCAACAAGTCTGATGAGCTCCAGCTGGGACATTCAGTGCAGGACAAGATTGTCAAAAAGATCTTAGACTAATCAAACACAATAAGATTTCTAAACTGTTATTCTGAACAAAGTTTAATAGTAAGGATAAGTAGGTAGTATTTGCTTTCAGTTTTTTGCATTACTGAAACCATGTGATCTAACAAAATACAACCCATGAGTCAGAATATTACAAGTTGTGGCTCACATGCTAACCAAGGCTTTATGACAGACCACGAATTAACACTCCCAATTTAAATGGTTATGATGATCAGCTAGTTACTAGACAGTGAATCTTAAGAGTACAAGTGAAAAAAAGTTAAATCTCAATTGCACGTCATAGCATCCCAAGTTACAAACTCACAATGGAACAAAGAGAATATGTGAAACTGAACAGAATTTGAGAGCTCTATTGCACTAACTTCTTGAATTTACATCTGTGAAGTGGAGATTATTAAACAGTGATTTAAAAAGCGCTAGGCGCCAAAAGGCGCCAAGGTCCACAAACGCCCGAGGCGCTAGGCGCTCGCCCAGGCGCTCGCTCGAGCGAAGCGAGGCGCTAAATTATAAAAATATATAATATAATTATAAAAATATATAATATAATTATTTAAAATTATCTAAATTATAAAAATATATAATATAATTATAACAATAATTTCAAATAAATAAAAATTAACAACATTAAAATCAAAATAATATATTATTAATCTATTAACAGAAAATTAATCATTTCAAAATTCAAATAAACTTAATATTAAGAGTATACTGAGCTTGATGGAGAAACGAGGAAGCGGCGGCAGCGGCGGCGAGTGGCGGCAGTAGCGGCGAGCGGCAGCAGCAGTAGCGGGAAAGGGAAAGGGAGCGGAAGGCGCGAGCAGCGGGAAGGCTCGCAGGAGGGCTCGCAGGAGGCGAGAGGGCTCGCGGGAGGCGTGAGCAGCGGGAGGGCTTGAGGGAGGCGCGAGCAGCGGGAAGGCTCGCGGGAGGGCTCGCAGGAGACGCGAGCAGCGATAGGGCTCACGGGAGGCGCGAGCAGCGGGAGGGCTCGCAGGAGGCGCGAGCAGCGAGAGGGCTCGCGAGAGGCGCGAGCAGCGGGAAGGCTCGCGGGAGGCGCGAGCAGCGACAGCGGCGAGCAGCGGCAGCGGGAGCAACGGCAGCGAGCGACGAGATCGCGATCGGGATCGGGATCGAGAGCGGCAACGGCAGCAGGTTAGTGTTGGGTTAGGGTTAGGGTTAGGGTTGGGGTTATATCGGTTTAGTTGGTTCGATTGAACCAACTAACAACCGAACCAGGACCGAACCAGACCTAAAATTCTGGTTCGGTCGCCTTGGTTTACCCAGGCGCTCGCCCGAAGCGCCCAGCGCCTGGGCTCGGGCGAGCGCCCAGGCGGCGCTTGTTTGAAGCGCGCAGCCTGGGACATTAGTGAGGCGCTCGGGCCTCGCCTCGCCTCGCCCGAGCGCCTAGGCGAGCGCCCGAGCGCCTTTTGCAATCACTGTTATTAAGTTCCCAAGATAATACTTATCTCTTGCTTTTTAATAAGTACTAGTCTTCTTATGCTTATCAAGCAGTTCCACCATTCAGTGGTTTGCAACCCATATAAGAAATAAAGAACTTGATGCATCAAGTAACTTGTATCTTGTCCAATACTTAGTGACTCATGCAAAGAAATGACAGTTATGAAATAGACCTCCAACTCACAAATAAGCTGTCAGGGTCTAGCAAAGGTCAGCTTTCATCACTAAATTACAGCTGACAGAAAAAAAAAGGACATGATAAATGTCCATCCAACAACTATTTTAACAAAATTGAGATACAAATGAACATAAAACTGACCAAATATTTGAAAAGTTTCCTAAGCAAATAAAAGGAGCCGAGTAGATGAAAAAGATTGATCAAGTTGGTAACAAATGTCATCCACAATTGTTGCTACACCGGAGCATATGCAACAATTATATATTAATTTATTAAAGAATATGGCATAGCTATGTCCAATCAGGATATTGACAAAATACAATCCAAATTTCCATGAACATTAAATTCTATGAAAAAAGTTATTCACTTCCATATAGTTAGGAAAACAACACAGGCATGAAAGGATGTTACATAATGCACCACATTAATTGAATCAGAAAAAGTCTTACCAGCCTAGAGCGGTATTGGCTGAAGTCAGTTCTTGAATCAAACTCATCATCCCAAAGTTCAAATGCTTTAGATGTTGATATGTTGGTTGCAGAAGGATTTTTCTTTAACATTCTCTGGAAAGAAATATCCAAGATAGCTGCACAAATGTCATCATTGATGAAAGCTGACACCCCTTTCTTTTCTTTTTCTGTAGGTCTGGAAGAAACTTCAGAGTTACCAACAGCAGAATTGTCCCCACCAATCTGTCCACCGCCTTTCACCTTTGATACAGGTTCTCTCATTATTGCCTGTTAGCATCACAGGACAAGTTATATCCCAACCTAGTTATGCACACACCAATATGAAATAATGATATCAACTTATATCTGACACTGTAGGTAAAAATAATTCTGGGCAAGAACTAATACATACAAGCCAAAAGAGCAAAGATTGGAAGTGGAGGCCAAACTTTACATGTTGGTAGTACTCCACCATCTGCAAAGAGAATATATGGAATTAATGCATAACTAACCAAAGCAACAAAAAATCAAGAGAACTTATAACAAAGGCACTATGCATCCCATCAAGATGCAAATTGTCATGCTAAAACACAGTATTGGAAGGTGAAACGATCGCTAACCATTTGCAAAGAACAAAAACCTCAATAGAGATATGTAATGGGACATACAATGTTGAAGAATAATTCGCTGCCCTAATTTCATCAAAAAGGGAAGTTTACATTTTAAAGGGAAGATGGAGGAATTGAAAAATGTCACACGTTCAAAAAGTATTTCAAAAAACAAAGTGTTAGACTCTAAATTGGTTGGTTGAACTGCAACAAGAACAGCAGTTTCTCCAATCGAGGCAAAAGGAAGGTTCTACCTGTGAATGAATAATTGGATATAATTGGAATTTACCAGGCACCTAAAAACTTCTAAATAATAATTCAATAAAGTCAAGATTAGAAATTATAGATCATACAACATATAACTTAATATATTGTGCTAGCCACATCTGGTAAATAAAGTAAGAGAACAGAACTTTTTCTTCTGTAGGACTAAAAGTTAACTAAGAATTATGTAAAACATAAGCATATACCAGGACTCTTTAACCACTAAAATATAATGCACTATGACAAGTAGCATGTACAAAAAGGTGCGCTACTGTGGAGGAGATCAGATGAATAGGAAACTGCAAAATACATTTTGTTTTCAAGATGAAACTTTTGAAGATGCCTGTTGCTATATTTTTACAAGTAAAAACACACTCTTGAATGCATCTTTAAAAAATAAGTTTATTATGTATACACAGACAAAGAAGCATATTCAGGGTATCAGACCGTAAGCATCTAAAAATGTTGAAAAATGATACATGTAAAGCTGACTGCACTTGAAATTCAAACTGTGTTAAAGGATCTGTTAAATGGTCAATGGAAATTGGAAACTGGAAACTGGAAACTGGAAATTGGAAGAACATGGGTGTCAGGCAAAGTGTACACTGAAAATAAAATTTTGTAGCTAGGTGGAGGGTTCTAACAAAATTACCAAGCTTTCAAACCAAAACATTTAATCTTTCAGTATCAATGTGATGTCTGACATCTAATTTCTAATGCTGTAAGGTACGAAACCTTATATTCATCTAGCTTTCAGATGGCCAAAATTAAAATCTATAAAATTTCATATCTACGACCGCATAACCACTTCCAGTTAAGTACATGAGTTAAACCAAGAAGCCATGAAAATTGCTAATACACGAGTGTAAAAATACAGAAAGAGAGTCAACCATTATTCTTAACAAGATCATACGTATAGAACTACTTAATGCATCACTCAAGGTTGCCTATCAGTTAATAAGAGCCAAGCGCATGTAGCACTAAACACTTAAACCATAAAACCCCATGAAAAATATTTATGTCAAATACTACATAAATAGCCAAAATGAGCAAGCTTATTTCTTGTGGATTATATCTATGCATATATGTCTATGAGTATGGATATATGAATATGATACATGTATGTCTATAAGTACATGCAACTTGCAAGTATGTTTTGGACCAGGAATATAGACACACAGAGGTTAAACATTATCTAATTATGGGATAAGTTTATTTATAATAATAGTCAATATAATGAAACTAAAGCATGTGATAATTACTATCAACGCAGGGGCCTATGTGACACAAGAATGATTCAAGTTAGGCCACAGATCACATTTAGATGACTAAGCTTCTGAGATGTACAGATTTGTTTGCATAGATACCATTTTGTGTTACAATTAGACAGGATGGAATAGGATTCTAAAGTTGTGTTATTTTGTATGGGTCCTAATTTTTAACACATATTGTAACTCGAGGGTGTTATAAAAAATCCATAACTCCACATTACTTTTACATGCAAAATCAATATTAGCCAAAAAATCACATGTTGTGCTGTGTCAAAAATGACTGATATCATATACAAATAAGTCTCTCCTAAGATGAAATTTGTGTGCGTCTGACTGAAGCACATTGCTTTACATAGCTTTTCTCATCTTCATTATTTATAATTTCCTTATTTCCAGTTGCAATGACAACCTAGAATAAGTAGGAAAATCAAAAAAGTCTAGGAGGATGAGGTTGATCCAATTACTATTATTTTTTATTCTATCATCTATCCCTTGAATCATTGATCAACCATTTCTCTTAAACCCTATGTCCATCTTTCTGGCCTTCAAATATTCCTACACTATTATCCAAGGTGATCCTTCAACCATTTTAAAATTCTTGGGCACTAGCTCAAGAAAGACAGTTTCAGTCTCATCATAGAATAAGCTGAACCTAAAATTATGCAGAAATGGAAAAATAAAATGAACATAGCTTCATTTGAAGCAAATAAATTTTTTCTGTAAAAGTTGTTAAAAGAACAGCTCTCAATGATGCAGGTCTTGTAAGATCTCAGACATCCTTGGTTTCACCTGCTGAAGAAATTGAGTTGTTGTTGTTCCATCCCCGGTGATACATTGCATGTTGGAAGAAGCCAAAGTTACCATGCACTCACATATACATTCGACAAACTCAAACTCGGTTTCATCAATTGCAGTAAAATTTGACCTAGATCTGCTCAGGAATTCTCTAGACGCATTCATTAAAATCTGGAAGATCATCGTCATTGCAGAATCAAACTCCACAGCTGTAGCATCAGTAGGTCTTTTCCTGTTTGCACAAAACAAGGTTCAACAAGGATTTCAACCACAAAACTGAAATAGGTTTCACTTCCTATATACAAACAATCATACCTTTGACAGATGAATTTAAAAAACTCACAAGCATGGAGGCGAAATTCATTATACTGCAGTAAGGACCCACATCTGTCGAAAAGAAATGATTAATGTCCTCACAGGATATCTATTAATTTTGCATTTTGCTAACCAAGAGATGTATCAGATAATAATTAATAACATACCCGTGAATCAAACCATATTTAGCAAGATCAGGCACAGGAGCCCATTCAGCATATGCATTTACAGCATTCAGAGAAGCTATTACAGTAGATGCATGCTGTTTTGCTGCATCCAACTGTTGTCCTGCAAACTCACTCAAAGCAGCCCCGAAATGTTTTTCAAGCAACTGAAATGAGGCATCATGTACCTACTTAATTGTGTATCCATTGTGCAAACACTTCATCGAACCAAAACAATCAAGTTTTCCAAAAGTATTGAGGCACAACAAACTTACAGAATATAGAAGTGGAAAAATTTCAGTCAATGATTCAGTAAGCCCACGCAAGAGTACTCTTCGCCTGTCACCTGTTAGAAACTCAGAATTAGAACAAACCAGGCAAGAAAAGATGTTACTTTTCATTTTAACATTGTTTCATATTAGCTAGAAAGAGAAAACTTGACTATGGAAAATCTACCCAAGAGAAAACCCATAGCAACCTTCTAAGTCCTCATTATGAACTGTTATGTCTTCAGGAAGCCACCTCAGCACCATAGCAACTAACTCAGCCTGACATCATACAGAAAAATATACAAATTGTTGATTGTAAAGATGGTAATATGCAGTTTAAAAAGAAAAGGATGGTACCGTACACACTACACAATCAACATGACTAAATGATAAGAGGAGTAAAATTAAAAGTGGGTTATTAGGTTACCTCAATAGGACCTTTGATCGATAGAGAAACCAAAGTTGGTAGAAGCTCATGCCATAATGCTACTCCTTCTCTTCGAACAACCTTGTGCCAAAATAAAGGCAATTATATTATAATCTGCATAATGATCCATATAAAATTCACAACAAATGACCAGGCAACACAAGCACCTCAGCAACTAAAGCAGCCGTCTGACTCTTCAGCGCCCATTCCTCATGAGGATTTACCACCTCTGATACTATATTGATTGTGAGGTTTGCAAATTCTCTCCTTTCTGTAATGTTAAACTCATCCCATCTAAATCGAACCAAATGCTACAATAATACATGAAAATCAAGATAAGGACATATTGTTATTGTACATCATATTAAGGATTTGAATTTCAGCCGAAAACCAATTTCAGCAACCAGTCAGACCATATCACGTCCCAGTATATATGGCAGCATACTTACTTGTACAAACCAGTATCATAAAAGAAAAATATCAATAGAAAAATTAAATATCCACTAGTATAGATAACTGTATATGTATATGTATCTGTAAATAACTACCACCATAACTAAATTAAATATCATTTGCTTAAACTTAAGGCATACCATTAGATTGATATGATAAAATAGACTATTAGTTTCCCTTTGAAAAAAGAATGTACTTTTATAATTAGATACTCAACAATGATAATGTTGATGTTTACCATGTTAAAGATTATTCCAGTTATTGAAAAATTCTCATGTAGCATGTTAGATGAAGGATAAAAAAAAGATGCTCTATGTGAACAAACCTGCAATAACTTGAACCCATGTAGCCGGATCTCTGATGGCCAATTCCTCTGAACTAGAATCAGAGATGTGCTTGCCAAAGTTCGAATGTCACCACTCTTAACCTGCATAGCATATTAATGTAAATATATGAACATCACAAACGTCTAAGATCATATATGTTGGAGCTCCTACCTAGACATTGATTTCAGTCACGTGCACAAAAAAGATACAGTTTTGACAATGAAATGGAGTTCAACTGGTAAATGGTTGCAGATAATGGAAATCACGGATTGCAATATCCTATCACTATAAAGTATAAACTAACTTCTTAGACTAAAAATTCCACTGCCTGTCAAAGTATTAAACTTTAGAGCACATGTCATATTAGATCAAACATAAAAGTAGCCATTTTCAATGCTTCCAGTATACATCTTAGCAACATTGTGCATTGATCTGCAACTGTCAAGTTTCCTTAAACAACTGACACATTGTCAAATCTCCATTTTGATGATAATCAACTTGAGTTACAAAAGTTCAAATTAATACTGATGAAAACTCCAGAATCATAACACCTGAAAGTCAAGCATGGTTATGTGATCAAGGAACCAAGGGGACCAGGTTCCGTTAGTCCTGAAACAATCATCCAATCTGCTCTGTGAGAAACAAAGTATCTATTTGAATAAAAAGAAGTTTTAAAACTATCTTAAAGAACTTAGCCAGACAAGTAAAATCCAAAACTACAAAAATACTGATGCCTTCACATGTAGATATTGCAATGCTACAAACTAAAGGCCCAATTTTTTTTCTAGATTTATATAGAATAAAGAACAGAGTTAACCTGCTAACAAATCAAGGTTCGAATGTGCAACGATGAAGGTTTACAGCCTATAAAAAATCAGCACAAATAGAAGTTCCAAATATCTCAACTACTTAGATCCTTTTTTTTTTTTAATCTAACATTTAAGCTACACACTCCATTACCAAGCCTTTTTGAATACACAAAACCACCAAAATAGAAAATGAAAATAGAACCTTATTAATAACATATGAGAGCATTTTTTTATCACAGTAATGGAAATGTAAGTTTACACCAACTTAAGACAGATTTTTTGTATCTTTTTTTGTGAATCACTGTTAAAAGATAACATTTACAATCTTTTCAGCATATTTGACAGAGCCAGTCTCTAGTTTTATTTTAACATATTTAATGTCATTTCTCTGAATTTCGTACCAAGGAACCTCTTTTAAGCTTTCACAGTACATGATCATATCAATTCTGAGTAATAGCATCTAGTACAAACTTGACATACATTTCTGCAACTTTAGCAGCAATCTGTCATCCTTTATATTTCAATCTTATTCCTCCTTTTTCACACCTTTTGCCACCCCGTTTGTTTCAGGATTGACCTAACAATCTGCAAATTGTGTTATTTCCTGAGCTAAATATTGGGCTCACTCAGGGGTCATTCGAATATGCCATACTACAAGCGTAAACCAAGAGCAATCCAGTGGATCACAATGGGAAGAAAATTTTAGGAAGACCACTCTGGAAGAAGAACAGCAATCTTTTACAATATGCCATAACATTTACAATCTTTTCAGCATATTTGACGGAGCCAGTCTCTAGTTTTATTTTAATCATATTTAATGTCATTTATCTGAATTTCCTGCCAAGGAACCTCTTTTAAGTTTTCACGGCCTATGATCACACCAATTCTGAGTAATAGCAACTAGTAAAAACTTGACATACATTTCCGCAACTTTAGCAGCAATCTGTCATCCTTTATATTTCAATGTTATTCCCCCTTTTGCCACCCCGTTTCTTTCAGTATTGACCTAACAATCTGCAAATTGTGTTATTTCCTAACCTAATTATTGGGCTCACTCAGGGGTTGTTCGAATATGCCATACTACAAGCATAAACCAAGAGCAATCCAGTGGATCGCAACGGGAAGAAAATTTTAGGAAGACCACTCTGGAAGAAGAACAGCAACCGTGACTGATCAAATTCAAGAAAAGGACGTTGCGTAGCGTGAGTTCAGAAATGCTGACGGATTCCAGGTAGTCGACGGCCGCCTTCCGGGCGTCGGGGGGAGAGCCCCAATCAAGTGCGGCGGCGATGGCTTGGGCCACCGTAGTGGCTGTGCCGCTGCAGTCGTCCATGCCGGAGTTCGAGATTTTTCCTAGACCAGAAATTAGGGTTTCGGAACCCGATCAGATCGCAGGTAGCAACGCACCAATTAGGGTTTGGCGGAAGTGGAATCGAGAAAAGAAGACGACGCTTCCCGTTCGAGGGAGCGAGAGCAAAGAGGGGAAAGAGTGGCGGTGCTTCGGGCATTTAATTTTATTTATATTTACAGGTAAATTTATTAGCTGATTTTTCTTATTGTTTTCCTTGGGCGAGAAGGTGGGATTAGATAAAGGTTTTATTTCTTTGTTGGGTAAAAAAAGAAAAATACTTAATTTTCTTGAATACACTAATTATTTTTACATATATATCCTATCAAGGCTTCAAAATAACGGAATAACCCTGTACACTCTAATAAATGCCCCTCTCACACAGTACACCCCTCAGTCAACCTCCATAGACTAAATACCATTAATCAGGATTATTAAGATACATAAATATCAATTAGAATTCAGAAATATATAACAACTATTATTAATAATAAGTGTATACATATGTAAAAGAATTGGGGTGATTTATTCAGAAAAGTTCCATCTTTTACTGGGAAGCATCCCACCTTTTTTTTTCTTTAATGACTAAAAAGCATCTGAATCGGTGCAGCGAACCAATCAATACCTCACATGAGATCGGTTCATCTCCTCAAGGGTAATTGAATAAAGGTTGTTTAACTCTTGTCTCTTCCGAATGTAATCGTAAATGATAACTCTGTGTGATGGAGCCCTCTCCATCGTCTTCTAGTCTGTTTTTGAGCGGAGTCATCTACTATGCATTTTATTGATGATACGTATGTTTTTCTTAATGCATGTTTATCATATTATTATTTTTATATTATCTAAACCTAAATAATTAGAGAAAAAATAAAAATAATTATCATATGAGAATTTTACTGTGACTGATCTTAGACTAGAGAAGAGAAGAAAAATTGATGAAGAAAAAAAGGGTGGTATTCGAGGATTTTGTACCAATTCATCATCACCCTTGGAATTAACTTTTTTTAAAACAAGTATTTTAACCCAAGATTGAATGATAAATTTGTTAATCTAGAATTTATGAAAATTCTAACATATTTGTCTTATCTTAACTATAATATTTTATGTAAAATTTTGATTTGGGTAAAACTTAATTATTTGAAAACTAGATTCTTATTTATTTCTTTGTATAAAATTTACATTTGAGAGAAAAAAAAATTATTATAAACTAAACTCTTAGATCTTTCTTTCAATATCTTATTTAGTTGATTTGAAGTATAAATATATATTTAAATATTTATTTCTTTTGATTATTTAAATTTTATTAAATAGAGATAACTCTAATTTATACAAATATGTTCTGACCTCTCTATACTAAATCAAGTAGATAACTCTAATTTATACAAAACTTATTTCATCTAAAAAAAGACTCATATATTTTTCAAAAATATATTCTGTTTGAATAAATTAGAGTATAATTTATTATCTAAATATCTAGTGCAATATACCTCATATATTCTACCAAAACAGATTTATTCTTAAATTTATTAGTTTTTGTTTCTATCTTTGTGAACTTTAGCTAAAATTCCTCCCATAAATGAGTTTTATGTGGCTACTTTAAATTTTTGTATATCTTATCATTAGTTCATGATTGTCTCATATTGCATCGTATGTGCATTTGTTGCTTCCTATACATTCTAACTTTCAGAATATCCTTTTATATTTTGATAATTATGAGATAATATGCTAGAAATAAAAAAAAGGAGTTATGTGTAGAACTTATAATGCTCTTGTTAGCCCCCAATGACTTCATCCGAGAGGATGGAGAGAACAATATTAATGGTTATCTAGAAATAGATGAATATGATCTTACTTCATTTTTTATATTTTTTTAACATATTTTCTAAAGTAGATGTTTATCTGTCCCTATATGCTATTTGGATATAAATGAAATGAATAAAATGTCAAATATTACATTTGAGTTAATGTTTTGTATTTATTTCTTGGTATGCTCTTATAATATTCTTTACTCTATTGTTATGAATGAATTAAAAGAAAATATCAAATGTGACTATACTGCTAATAACTTGTATCTTGATACTGAGTAGTTTATATGTTGCTCATTGCTTACTTGTTAAGTATGTTTCTAATAAAATGATATATATATGACTCTTGTATTTATGTGATTCTTATGTTATATAATTTGTTATCTATACCTTGATTCTTATGTTATATAATTTATTATCTTTTAGTTATAAATATGTTAGTCATTTACTGAGATTTATGCAATATAAATTTTTTAAGTTAGTTTGTCACTCATCTTAATATTAGGTGTGGGCTGAGGTAATATAATGATAGAAGATTTTGGTAAAATTTTGGTGGCTTAACATGGTATTATTATAAAGGTACACTTTGCATGTAATGTTATTAAAAAATCTAAATTGATGTGACTTGTAAAGATGAAATAACCTCTTTTGTGGTTATTAATGATTTTTAAGTTGGTCTTGTGTTTTATAGAGTTAATGAGTGAAGTAGTGAATTATTATAAATTATATATATTTTATAGATCCTAATGAGAATTTAATACTTTTGGTGTCCTGATAAGTTCACTAAGAGTAAAAGAGACAATGACTCAGAATTTAATAATAAAAGAGTTAAGACATCTAGATTTGAAAAAGTAAAGTCACGACAAAAACTCAATCATACGTAAAATATATGAGAAATTATAAAATAAATTAGTGTTTTTGGATGATTATAAGCAAACAGAAGCTCTTTTATTTTATGAAACAGAATACTATGTCATTGCATATATTTCATTCTTATCCAAAACATATATAAAAAAAGTACATCTCTCATTTTTTTTTTAATAAGAGCTTATTTGTAATGTTGGGACCTAAATATAAATATTAGAAATTTGATATGATTTGTGAAAGATTCATATTATGTTAAAAAAAATAGTAGACATGTGTCACTAGCTAACATAAGATTGGTGTCACCTATGTTTGTTCTATGGATGATACATAAGCATCTTTCATGTATGCTTGCCACCTTGCAATCCTTATTTGTCAAATCTAATGCATTAGAGGAGAAACTAAAGGTGAGAAACCTGCTGCAAATAATGTAGGATTGAGAAGAGAAGTGAAGAGGAATTAAAGTAGAGGAAGAAGAAACTTTGCTTTGGCTTAAGGTTTTACATCAATTCAACAAATTTGGGACTCAAATTTTTCTAAAGCAAATGTTCTAACCCCTTCCTACAGAATTTTGATCTTTGATTTCATCTTAATTCTAAAAATTTTGAAATATTTTGGCTTGAAACATAATATTTATATCGTTTGGGTATAAAATAGTGAATCTGAAAATTTTCAGATCTTTCTGCCTTATTCTAGCCATAACTTTGTGCTTAGATTCTTGATTTTGGAAAAACCATATTTATTTGAAAATAAACTTATAGACTTTCTTTTACTATTAAAACTAATAAATTTGGAGTCTACTTGTCTACTCAAATTATTCTTTCAATTGACCCTACTAAAATAGAGACTATTAGTTTTGACCTTTTAGTACTCTTGCTTATAACTCTCTGTTGAAAACGTCGATTTATCAAAAACTAGATTTATAAATATTTTTATGCATATCAAATTTATATGATTTGGAGCATAATTCCTATTGAATCATATGTTCGAATCAACTCTATGAATTCTGCAAAATAGAGATAATATTTTCTGACCTTAGGTTACTAAATTATTTATAACTCCTTGTTGGAAACTCTTATTCATACAAAATTTGATTTATCAAAAATTAATATGATATATCTTTCGAAAGACCTTATTTTTCGTAAATTGGAGCATAATTAGTTTTTCAAATAATTCATGCAATGTGCCTCTCAAATTCTATTAGAATCGAGCTTTGATTGATTTTGCCTATTCTTGTTTCATCACTTTAGAAATTAATTTCAGCTAAAATCCTTGCTTCAATTGAGCTTTAAATTATTGCTTTGAATTCCTGTTTGCTCTTATCCTTCAATTATTTATATACCTGAATCTATTATGTAAAGTTTATGTTTGTATCACATTGTTTTGTATAGGCATATACATTCCGTTATCCGCTTGTGTTTCTGATATATCCTAATTTTATTGTTCACAATACCCTTTTGTACTCTAATATTTGTGGGATAATATGAACCTTTGCTAGAAATGGTAAATGAATTATTTGAAACTTTGCCAGAAATGGTAAAGGGTATGTGCCTAGAGCCCGCGATGCTTTAGATTAAGTTTGGTGGTCATTCAGAAACGGATGGACCATATTATGTTATGATTTCACTTCACCATCTATATGTTTGATATGATATACAGAGCTTTGATTATATGTTTTTATATATGCTTTGGATAAGAATGAAATGTATGCAATGTCAAATGCGACATTTGAGCTTTTGATTTGTATTTGTTATTGATATGTTCTGAAATATTTCATATACTATTGATATGTTTCGAAACATTTCATACGCCATTAATATGCTATGAAATGTTTCATTTGCTATTGATATGCTCCGAAATATTTCATCCGCTAATGATATGCTTTGAAATGTTTCATATGCCATTGATATGATCCGAAACATTTCATATGCCATTGATATGCTCCAAAATACTTCATATGTTATTGATATATTCCGAAATATTTCATCTACCATTGATATGCTCCGAAATATTTCATCTACCATTGATATACTCCGAAATATTTCATATGTCATTGATATACTCCGAAACATTTTATATGTCATTGATATGCTCCAAAATGCTTCATATGCCATTGATATATTCTGAAATATTTTATATGCCATTGATATGTTCCAAAACATTTTATCCACCATTGATATGCTTTGAAATGTTTCATCTGCCTTTGATATGCTCCAAAATATTTCATATGCCTTTGATATGCTCCAAAACATTTCATATGCTATTGATATACTCTAAAATACTTCATATGTTATTAATATATTTTGAAACATTTCATATACCATTGATATGCTCCAAAACACTCCTTACTTCATTGATATACTCTAATTAGTCTTTACTTTCTTATTATGAACAAAATATGCTTCAAATGAAATGACATTGTAATTCTACATTTGTTGAGTGGCTACCTATAAACTATTGTATTCCTGCCTTGTATTTGGTACCTTATTTGTTTGAAACTATCCTCTTTCGTCATGGATATGTTAGTCGCTTGCTGAGCTCTATATGCTCACTCTGTTGCTATATAATTTTTTTAGGATAGCTCGTCGCTCACTTAAATGTTTAAATTGGATCAAGGCTTTGGAAAGTTAGAAGATTTTGGGACAAATATTTAGTGGATGATATGCTTTTATTGTATAAGTATACTTGGTGTCTAATTAAATGTTGATGGTAAATATGAACTTATGAGTTTTGTAAAAGTTTAAAGAACCTTTCATGTTTATGATTTTATAGTGTTAAGTTTAATTTGTATAATGATATGAACATGTTGTAAATATTAGTTTTTGTGATTATATAGAATACCACACTTATGGATTTATGAGGTGGTTATTATCTTGGTGAATTAGGTTCAGATTTTATAATTTATTGAGTATTATGGTATATGATTTTAAACTGCATAGGTTTTATGAATTGTGGAATTATAGATGCGAATGATTTGAATGTTTTATCAGTATACTCAAATATGTGTTTGGATCCTGGGATAAAGTTTTGTTGAATTATAATAATGATAGGTTCACACCTCCTGAATGTGAAAATTCAGGGGGCATGATAGAGAGAAAAATTTGAGTCCCAAATGTATGGAATTGATGCAAAACTTAAAGCCAAAGCAAAGCTTCTTCTTCCTTTACTTTAATTTATCTTCCCTTCTCTTCCCAATCCTACGTTAGATGCAATAAGTTTCCCTCCTTTAGTTTCTCCTCTAATACATTAGATTTGACAAATATAAAGATTGCAAAGTGGCAAGCTTGCATAAAAGAGGCTTATGTGTCATCCATAGAACAAACATAGGTGATACCAACCTTATGTTAGCTAGTGAAGCATGTCCATCATTTTATTTTTAACTTAATATGAATCTTTTACAAATCATATCAAATTTTTAATATTTACATTTAGGTCCCAACATTACAAATAAGCCCTTATAAAATTTTCAACAATAAGGGATGTTGCACTCTCGAAATATATTAATGACATATGAAATATTTCAAAGCATATTAAGGGAATATGAAATGTTTTGGAGTTAGTAATATATATAAGACATTTCAGAGCATATCAATGGTGTATCAAAAGTTTCGAAGTATATCAATAGCATATGAAACATTTCGGAGTATATCAATGGCATATTTAGAATATATCAATAGCAAAAGAAGAATTTCGGAACATACCAATGGAATATGAAATATTTCAGAACATATCAATGACATATGAAATATTTTGGATTAGATCAATGATGTATAAAATGTTTCAGAAGCATAAGAAATATTTCAAAATATATCAAAGAACAAATACGAAACAGAAGATCAAACGTCGCATGTGTCGTTGCATATATTTCATTCTTATCTAAAGCACATCTCTCATTTTGAAAATTTTATAAGGGCTTACTTGTAATGTTGGGACCTAAATGTAAATATTAGAAATTTGATATAATTTATGAAATATTCATATTAAGTTAAAAAAAAATGGTGGACATGTGTCACTAGCTAACCTAAGGTTGGTGCCACTTATGTTTATTCTATGGATGGCACATAAGCCTCTTTCATGTATGCTTGCCATCTTGCAATCTTTATATTAGTCAAATCTAATGCATTAGAGGAGAAACTAAAGGAGGGAAACCTACTGCAAATAACATAGGATTGAGAAGAGAAGGGAACAAGAATTGAAGTAGAGGAAGAAGAAACTTTGCTTTGGCTTGAGGTTTTACATCAATTCCACATATTTGAGATTCAAATTTTTCTAAGGCAAACGTTCTAACCCCTTCCTATAGAATTTTGATCTCTGATTTCATCTTAATTCTAAAAATTTTGGAAGATTTTGGTTTCAAACATTATATTTCTATCGTTTGGGTATAAAATAGTGAATCTAGAATTTTTCAAGCTTTGACATTTCTGCCTTATTCTAACCATAACTTTGTGCTTCGATTCTTGATTTTGGAAAACCAAATTTATCTGAAAATAAACTCACATCACTTTCTTTTACTACAAAGACTAATAAATTTGTAGTTTACTTGCCTTCTCAAACTATTATTTTAACTGACCATATGAAATTTGTAAAACAGAGACTATCAATTTTAACCTTTCAGTACTCTTGCTTACAACTCTTTGTTGAAAACGCTAATTTATACAAAACATAATTTATCAAAAACTAGACTCATAAATATTTTTTTGTGCATATTAGATTTATATGATTTGGAGCATAATTCCTATTGAATTATATGTTCTAATCAACTCTATGAATTCTACAAAATAGAGATAATATTCTCTGACCTTTAGTTACTAAATTATTTATAACTCCTTGTTGAAAACTCTTATTCATACAAAATTTAATTTATTAAAAATTAATTTGATATATCTTTCGAAAGATCCAATTTTGTGCAAATTAGAGCATAATTGGTTATCCAAATAATTCATGTAATGTGCCTCTCAAATTCTGTTAGAATCGAACTTTGATTGATTTTGCTGATTCTTGTTTCATCACTTTAGAAATTAATTTCAGCTAAAATCCTTACTTTAGTTGAGCTTTACATTATTGCTTTGAATTCTTGTTTATTCTTGTCCTTCAATTATTTGTATACATGAATATATTATGTAAAGTTCATGTTTGTATCATACTGTTTTATATAAGCACATGCATTCCGTTGTTATGCTTGTGTTTCCGATATATCCCAATTTTATTGTTCATAATACCCTTTTATACTTTGGTATTTGTGGGATAATGCAAACTTTTTCTAAAAATGATAAAGGAATTATTTGGACCTTTGCTAGAAATGATAAATGGTATGTGCTTAGTGCCCGGGATGCTCTAGATTAAGTTTGGTGGTTATTTAGAAACGGATGGACCATATTATGTTATGATACCACTTCACCATATGTATGTTTGATATGATATCTAGAGCTTTAATTATATATTTCTATGTATGCTTTGGATAAGAATAAAATGTATGCAATGTCAAATGTGACATTTGAGCTTTTATTTTGTATTTGTTATTGATATACTACGAAATATTTCATATGCTATTGATATGTTCCGAAACATTTCATACATCATTGATATGCTCTAAAATGTTTCATCTGCTATTGATATGCTCCGAAATATTTTATCCGCTAATGATATGCTCCGAAACATTTCATATACCTTTGATATACTCCGAAACATTTCATATGCCATTGATATACTCCTTTGCTTCATATGCCATTGATATATACTGAAACATTTCATACGCCATTGATATGTTCCGAAATGTTTCATCTGCTATTTATATGCTCCGAAATGTTTCATCCGCTATTGATATGCTCCAAAATATTTCATAATTCATTGATATGCTCCAAAACATTTTATATATCATTAATATACTCTAAAATACTTCATATGTCATTGATATATTGCGAAACATTTCATACGCCATTGATATGTTCCGAAACATTTTATCCACCATTGATATGCTCCGAAATATTTCATCCGCCATTGATATGCTCCAAAATATTTCATATGCCATTGATATGCTCTGAAACATTTCATATATCATTGATATACTCCAAAATACTTCATATGCTATTAATATGTTCCGAAACATTTCATATACCATTGATATGCTCCGAAACACTCCTTACTTCATTGATAAGCTCTAATTAGTCTTTGTTGGGAAATCTTGGGGGCGACATCACATGCGTAGTGAAAGAACAAGAAAAATAAAATCTCCAATTTCCCAAAAAGATGTTCGTCGTCGTGCGAAGATTGGTGTGCAAAAATTCGTGAAATAAACTATGTACAGAATATATTATGTTGCCTAGGGAGATCATATATCCCTATTTTCTTGCAGATCTCTAGGAGAGGATGAAGGAGGTCAAGCGTCCTCCTCTCTAGTGGTGATCTACATAGTAGGGCTACAATGATGCTCCTCAAAACTCTAGGTCTACTCCGAGGTGGAGAGGGGGAGGAGAATAGGAGAAGCAAGCAAAGGCTCTAGCCTATGAACCACTGAATCCCTCCTATTTATAGAGGTCCCTTGTCAAACCCAAATGAATCCTCCCATAGTGGGTATTTGATCTGCATCCAATTACACAAGCATTTTAGATTAGTGGATCTCTATCCAATAATTTCTTATGGGCTCTTATTGGATCTTGTCTATGGGATCCAATAATTTAGGGGCTTATTGGATATCCAATAAGATAAGGGCTCCGGCGGATATCTCATATCCGAACCTCTACTCATCGCAATGCCTACCATATGCATGTGACCCTCTAGGCCCAATATCGAGCTGGCCATGAGTCATACCTGTCAGAACTCCTTCAAACTTAGTGAATTATTATTTCTATAATAATTCACTCGACTCATCGACTATGGACGTACTAGGCCACTATATCGTAATCCCCAAATAATACAGGGGAATTCAATCCATTGGACATGTTTGTCCTCAGTTACCATATATCTATAGTCCCTCATCCATCTAATATCCCAAAGACCGCATATCGGGTATGATGTTGTTATACCCATATGGTTTCTTCTCGAGTCTCCCTCTAATCGGATTCTCCCGGAGAACTCTTTCTCTCTTAATCCGAATGACCCTGGTCAGGGATTTGTCTGAGCAAGAACACATAAAATATTCTTCTCATGATGCCGAGAGTGGATGATCCTCTATCGACACTCAATAGCCCTCGTAAGGTCGACTACCACTCCCAATGATCAGCTGTACTAGATCTGGGACATCCAAACCTATAAGTCTAGTATCAAAGAGTGGAGCACTCATACATGACATCCTTGGTGTCTCAAGTCTAAGGACCAAATACACCACTAGGACTACGGAATCGCTGTATGACAATAAGGTATCATCAACCATCTAGCATTCCGTAAGCGGATCAATCAGTGAACTCATTCTCCAATGAGCACCTGTACTGTATCCCTAGTGTCCCTACACGAGCAGCTATGAGACCAGCTGCATCCATCATATGGACGGGTATACAACATACCAGTCTGTCCGGTTATTACGATGTCCCTCTCGAGTAACCTATGACCGAGATTATTTAGGATATGTATTTAAAGGTGAATCGATCTCATTATCATAATCTTATCACGATCCAATTCCCATTTCACAGATCCAAGAATATTACAATATATACATGCATATATGCAATAGTTAATATAAAGTGATAAATACCATAATATAGTAAGCAAAAAGATTCTGTGTCAAGTCACACGTGCCATCACTCACGTGATTAGCTTGTTGGGCACCTACGACTAGCAGTCTTTACTCTCTTATTATGAACAAAATATGCTTCGAATGAAATAACATTATAATTCTATGTTCGTTGAGTGGCTACCTATGAACTCTTATATTCCTGTCTTTTATTTGGTACCTTATTTATTTGAAACTATCCTCTTTCGTTATGGATATGTTAGTCGATTGCTGAGCTCTATATGCTCACTCTATTGCTATATAAATTTTTCAGGATAGCTTATCGCTTATTAAAATGTTTAAATTGGGTTGAGGCTGTGAAAAGTTAGAAGATTTTGGGATAAACCTTTAGTGGATGATATGTTTTTATTGTATAAGTATACTTAGTGTCTAATGAAATGTTGATAGTAAATATGAGCTTATGAGTTTTGTAAATGTTTAAAGGATCTTTCATGTTTAGGATTTTGTAGTATTAAGTTTAATTTGTGTAATGATATGAACATGTGATAAATATTAGTTTTTGTGATTATATAGAATACCACACTTGTGGATTTATGAGGTGGTTATTGTCTTGGTGAGTTAGGTTTAGATTTTATAATTTATTGAGTGTTATGGTATATGATTTTAAACTGCATAGATTTTATGAATTGTGGAATTATATATGCGAATGATTTGAATGTTTTATCAATATCCTCAAATATGTGTTTGGATCCTGTGATGAATTGTTGTTGAATTATAATAATGATAGGTTCATGCTTCCTAAACGTGAAAATTTGGGAGGCATGATAGAGGGAAAAATTGGAGTCCAAAATGTGTGGAATTAATGCAAAACCTAAAGCCAAAGCAAACTTCTTCTTCCTCTACTTCAATTCCTCTTCCCTTCTCTTCTTAATCCTACATTGGATGCACCAGGTTTCCCTCCTTTAGTTTCTCCTCTAATGTATTAGATTTGGCTAATATAAGGATTGCAATGTGGTAAGCATCATTGAAAGAGGCTTATGTGTCATCTATAGAACAAACATAGATGGCACCAATCTTAGGTTAGCTAGTGACACATGTCGACCAATTTTTTTTAACTTCATATGAACATTTCACAAATCATATCAAATTTTTTATATTTATATTTATGTCCTAACATTATAAATAAGCCCTTATAAAATTTTAAAAAATGAGGGATGTTACACTCTCGGAGTATACTAATGGTATTTGAAATATTTCAGAGCATATCAAGGGCATATGAAATGTTTTGAAGTATATCAATGATATATAAAACATTTCAGAGCATATCAATGGTGTATAAAATGTTTTGGTGTATATCAATAGTATACGAAACATTTCAGAGCATATCAAGGCCATATTCAAAATATATCAATGGCATAGGAAGTATTTCAGAGTATATCAATAGCATAAGAAGTATTTCGGAGCATATAAATGAAATATGAAATATTTCAGAACATATAAATGACATATGAAATATTTCGGAGCATATCAATGATGTATAAAATTTTTCAAAAGCATAAGAAATATTTCGGAACATATCAAAGAACAAATACAAAACAGAAGCTCAAACATCACATGTGTTATTGCATATATTTCATTCTTATCTAAAGCACATATAGAAGCATATCTCTTATTTTTATAAATTTTATAAGGGTTTATTTATAATATTAGGGCCTAAATGTAAATATTAAAAATTTGATGTGATTTGTGAAAGATTCATATTAAGTAAAAAAGAGGTGGACATGTGTCACTAACTAACCTAAGGTTGTGCCAGCTATGTTTGTTCTATGGATGATAAATAAGCCTCTTTCATGCATACTTGCCACATTGTAATCCTTATATTAGCCAAATCTAATGTATTAGAGGAGAAACTAAAGGATGAAAATTTGCTGCATCCAACATAGGATTGAGAAGAGAAGTGAAGATGAATTGAAGTAGAAGAAGAAGAAGCTTTGCTTTAGCTTGAGGTTTTATATCAATTCCATACATTTGAGACTCAAAATTTTCTAAGGCAAGTGTTCTAACCCCTTCTTACAGAATTTATATCTTTGATTTCCTCTTAATTCTGAAAATTTTGGATGATTTTGGCTTCATACATGATATTTTTATCATTTGGGTATAAAATAGTGAATCTGAAATTTTTCGAGCTTTGACCTTTCTGCATTATTCTAGCCATAACTTTCTACATAGATTTTTGATTTTAGAAAAACCAAATTTATTTGAAAAAAACTTATAGCTCTTTTTTTTACTACCAAGATTTATAAATTTGGAGTCTATTTACCTACCAAACTGTTATTTCAACTGACCCTATGAAATCTATAAAATAGAGACTATCGTTTTTTATCTTTTAGTACTCTCTTGTTTATAACTCTTTGTTAAAAACTTTGATTTATACAAAATATAATTTATCAAAAATAATACTCATAAATATTTCTGTGCATATTAGATTTGTATGATTTGGAGTATAAATTCTTATTGAATCATCTATTCTAATCAACTCTATGAATTCTGCAAAACAAAGATAATGTTCTCTTACCTTTGGTTATTAAATTATTTATAGCTCCTTGTTGGAAACTTATATTCATACAAAATTTGATTTATCAAAAACAAGATTGATATATCTTTTGAAAGACCAAAATTGGAGCTTAATTGGTTATCCAAATAATTCATGCAATGTTCTTCTCAAATTCTGTCAAAATCGAGCTTTGATTGATTTTGCCTATTTTTGTTTCATCACTTTGGAAATTAATTTTAACTAAATTCCTTACTTTAGTTGAGCTTCACATTATTACCTTAAATTATTGTATACTCTTTGCTAGTCATAGGTGCCCTGCAAGCCAATCATATGAGTGATGACACATGTGATTTGACACACGGTCTTTTTTCTTATTATATTTTGGTATTTATCACTTTATATTGCTTGTTACATATATGCATATATATATTGTGATGTCCTTGAATCTATGCGATGAGAATCGGATCGTGATGAGATCACGATAATGAGAACGATTTGTTGAATCTCATATTTTGATGATGAAACTAATTGATAAGTGTTTACGATTTAATCTGCGTTTTGAGTGACGTAGGATGCTTCGATCAGGGAGAGACAATTAAAGCAGGGAGAATCATGTTGGGCTAGAGAAAAACATGTTAGAAGATTAGACGTCGGGCCGAAGGATCGGTCGATGTATCAACAGAAGGCTTTAGGCCATGTATTCGGGCATCGGGCCAAGAAGAGCGGATATTACGCCAAGGATATTGGAGTTGTGGAGGTCAACTGGCCGATTGGGCAATAGGCTGCAAGAGAGGACGATGCGCTAATGAATCAGATGAAGCATCGATAGACCAATGACATGTCGGACGACATAATTCATGCTTAGTAATAATTGTCTAAATCGAAGTATGTTTTTATATGTGCAGGATTAACTACGATAGCAATGCATAAATCAAAATAAAGTTCCAGAGTCAAGAACGCGATTTCGTTGGGAGTTCGAGAGTTCGTCGGAAGTTTGGATGTTCATCGAAAGTTCTACCGGAACCAAATGAGAAGTCTAGGAGCTTGCCAAAGATATGGAGGTAGTAGCCTTAAGGTTGAAGGCTACATAGACTCAAGTTTTCAGTCTGATGTCAATGATAGCAAGTCGAATTTGGGGTATGTGTACACCTTGAATAGAGGAGCAGTGTGCTGGAAGAGTTCCAAGCAAGATACTATTACTGACTCAACCACAGAGGTGGAGTACATTGCTGCATCAGATGCAACAAAGGAGGGAGTCTGGTTGAAGAAGTTCAACACAGATTTGGGAGTCGTGCGGGTAGCGAGGAGCCGATCTCCTTATATTGCGATAACAACAGGGCGATTGCTCAAGTGAAGGAACTTAGGTCTCATCAGAAATCTAAGCATGTTCTGAGGAGGTTCCACCTTATCAAAGAGATTATAACCTAAGGAGATGTAGTAGTGGAAAGAGTTCCATCCGAAGATAGCATTGCAGATCCACTGACAAAGTCATTGTCTCAGATTGTCTTTGAGTGTCATAGGGGTCTGATGGGGATCAGACACATAGGTGATTGGCTTTAGGTCAAGTGGGAGATTGCTAGTCATAGGTGCCCAACAAGCCAATCACATGAGTGATGGCACGTGTGACTTGATACAAAATCTTTTTGCTTATTATAATTTGGCATATATATCACTTTATAACTATTGCATATATGTATATATATATATATTGTGATGTCCTTGGATTTGTGCAATGGGAATCGGATCATGATGAGATCACGAAAATGAGATCGATTCACCTTTAAACACATATCCTAAATAATCTCGGTCATAGGTTACTCGAGAGGGACATCGTGATAACCGGACATACTAGTGTACTATATACCCGTCCATATGATGGATGTAGCGGGTCTCATTGCTGCTCGTGTAGGGGCACTAGGGATACAGTACAAGTGCTCATTGGAGAATGAGTTCATTGATTAATCCGCTTACGGAATGCTAGATGGTTGATGATGCCTTATTAACAGACAGCGATTCCGTAGTCCTAGTGGTATATCTGGTCCTTAGAATTGAGACACCAAAAATGTCTTGTATGAGTGCTCCACTCTTTGATACCACACTTATAGGTTTGGTTGTCACAGATCTAGTACAGCTGGTCATTGGGAGTGGTAGTCGACCTTACGAGGGCTATTGAGTGTCGATAGAGGATCATCCACTCTCGACGTCATGAGAGGAATATCCCATGTGTTCTTGCTCAGACAAATCCCTAGCTAAGGTCATTCGGGTTGAGAGAGAAAGAGTTCTCCGGGAGAATCCGATTAGAGCGAGACTCGAGTAGAAACCGTATGGGTCTGACAGTACCATGCTCGATATACGATCTTTGGGATATTAGATGGATGAGGGACTATAAGTACATGATAACTGAGGACAGACAGGTCCAATGGATTGGATTCCCCTGTATCGTCTAGGGACTACGACGTAGTGGCCTAGTACATTCGTAGTCGATGACTCAAGTGAATTATTACAGAGATAATAATTTACTGAGTTAGAAGGAGTTCTGAAAGGTATGACTAGTCACACACATATGGTAGGCATTGTGATGAGTAGAGGTTCGGATATGAGATATCCAATGGAGCCCTTGTCTTATTGGATATCCAATAAGCCCCTGAATTATTGGATCCCATGGATGAGATCCAATAAGAGCCCATGAGAGATTATTGGATAGAGATCCACTAATCTAAAAGGCTTGGGTTATTGGATGCAGATCCAATACCCACTAGGCGAGGATCCATTAGGGTTTGACAGGGGACCTCTATAAATAGGAGGGATTTAGAGCCTCATAGGTTAGAGCCTTTGCTTGCCTCTCCTATTCTCCTTCCCCTCTCCACCTTAGAGCAGGCCTGGAGTTTTTGAGGAGCATCGTTACTGCCTTGTTGTGTGAATCACTACTAGAGAGGAGGATGCTTGACCTCCTTCATCCTCTCCTAAGGATCTGCAAGGAAACAGGGATATACGATCTCTCTAGGTAACACAATCTATTCTATACGCAGTTTTTCAGTTTTGCGGATTTTGCACACCAATCTTCGCACAACCATGAATATTTCTTTGGGAATCGGGGATTTTGTTTTCTTATTCTTCCGCTGCGCATGGAATGTCACCCCCAAAGATTTTCCCAACAGCGGTATCAGAGCCAGGTTGTTCGTGCGATAGATTGGTTTTAAAATGCATGTGTTGTATTTTGGAGAAGCTTTTGACATCAAAATCGTTGACGCAAAAGCAGAAAAGGGCAGTAACTATTACTGCCGTCGCAGATAGCAGCACTGCTATCTGCGTGCAAGCAGGCAGCCTACAGCAGCAGCCGCAAGGGCAGCGGTGCCTGCGGTCGCTACTCTCGCGTGGTGACGCGCCGCAGGGCAGCTACGCGTGTGGCCGCTGCTCCCGCGGGCAAAAACCCAGCAGGGGCGGTTGCTCGGCGAGGCAACACCACCTGCGAGCGCTGCCTCACGGGCAGAACCGCCCGCGGAGTGGACGACGCCCATAGGGGCATCCGCCAGCGGAGGTAGCGGCGCCCGCGGGGGTGCCCAGTTGCAGGGGCAGCGCCGCTAGCGGGCGTGCCGCCTGCAGGCGAGGGTAGCGACTCCGCCCTCCGCCGTACAGCCCGTCGCCGGCAAGGTGGCAGAGGCGGCGGCGGCAGCAACAGTAGGGGAGGATGAGGGCATTAGGGTTTTCTGGGCAAAAGACAGTTTTGCCTCTCAGAATTTGAGAAATTTCAATTTTTGTCTTTTGTCTAAATTATGAAAATACCCCTAAGAATTAAGAAATTCCCTATATATCCCTGATTTCATAAAATACTAATTAATTAAAAAGTTTAGTTGATTATTATTTTTATTATTATCTAGTAGTCCTATATGATGATGATAATTTATACATGTTATGTATGATATGTGGATGGTTGATCATGAACGGTGTGATGTGTGTAATTGTAATTATTATTATTGGGGTCTGTGAGCCTCCATTATATTTCTTGTTTATTGTCGGGCCTGTATGTGATTGATTACTTAGATTCAGACTTCATCGGTTGTGTTGATTCTCGTAAATCAATATCATGATATATTTTTATAATAGCTGGTGGAACTATTTTTTGGAGAAGCATCAAGCAAACCTTAATTGCTACTTCTACCATAAAAGTTGAGTTTGTCCCCTACTTTGAGGCTACTTCACATGGTGTATGGCTTAAGAGTTTCATTTTTGGACTTAAACTCATGGATTCTATTTCTAGGCCATTTAGAATTTTGTATGATAATTCAACTACTGTCTTTATGGATAAAAATAATAAAAGTCAAAGTCAAAGTAAACACATCGACATTAAGTATTTAGCCATAAGAGAATGTGTAAAAGGAAAGAAAGTAGTCATTAAGCATATTAGCACTGAATTGATGATTGCTGATCCTTTGACTAAACGCATGCCATCTCTGAAATTCAAGAATCATACAGAGAAAATAGGACTTGGTTCCATTTTGTAATTATATTGAAACTCTTATATATATTGTGATATTTTCTCATTCATGTGTACATTAGTTTGAGAAAATATATTTGTATTAGACTAAAAATAAATATAAGGTTTATTCATTAAGCAAAATTACCATACTAAGATTAATTCTCAAGAAACTAAATACATCATGATACATGGATAATAATACTCACTCTTAGAGGACTTATCGATATGATTCATATATTTATTTCTTAAAAAAATTATTTAATAAAGATTAATTCAAATTAGTAAGCTAAACATATGGACCAAGTAGGAGAATGTAACCGTTCTCATTAAATTCAACATTCATTATCATTGATTTCTTCATTTATTATTATTTAAATATTTTAATTTTTTATTCATTATAAATATAACTGTTATTATTAAATATTTTATTTATTATTATTAAAATTCTTCATTATGTTTCAAATGTTACAAATTTAAATTAATTCTTGAACGTTACGAAGTTGGTGATAATAAATATTCTTGATGGGAGAACGTCTATATAAATGATAGTTTTGGTTCTTGGGCTCTATCTCTCTCTTAAGTCTAAAGGATTTCGTACACCATCTAAAGCGAGAGTTTTAAGTCGAGAAGTGTGAAAATACAAAGAGAAACCATTGTTGAAATTCTTGACAATAATGGTTGGAGGTATGTAATTTTCGTTTCCATATTAGTTTTCTTGTATTTCTATTATAGTGGTTTAGAAACATATTTTGATATTAAATTCTTTCGGCCCTGTCCTCCCCTTTGACTTCGTTATTCTCTTAGACAATCTACCTAATGATAACGTTGGAGGCAATCCTCATCTCTTGCACTATCCCATTTCTCCTACTTTACTATTATCTCCTTCGACTTTCGCTATTCTCTCGGATGGCCTACCAAACCATGTTGTCAGTGGTGATCCTCATTTCATATACTGTCTCATTTCTTTCGTTTCACTATCTTATCCAATGCTTTTGGCTTCATGTAAGGTCGGTGGTTATTTACTGATAGTGAGGATCGAAATTATCATTTTATCATTTTTAGTATCATTTTTATACGTAACAATACATATGGTATCTTCTTCAGTAAAGTTAATGATGTGAGGAGAAACAATGTTAAAAGCTTTACTTTTATAAATATAGAAATATCAATATAATTTTTTAAAGTGTAAAGATCAAAATTCTAAACATAACTAACTGCATGCGATAATATTTTCTATATCTAGTTACCCCTACCTTTAGTCATGCCTACCTCTCACTCTCCTCAACTGTAATCACACTCCTTATCTTTCATTGTATTCCTCTCCTCCACGACTACTATCTGTTCATCTACAACCTCTTTTTTTTTTTTGTCTCAGTTAATCTCACAATCTCACCTCTCCCTCTCCTCAGCCATCGCCTCTTGCACCCTCAGTTGCCTTCCATATTTTGCATTGATAAATGAGTGTGATTATTCTTGTTTATAGAATTAACTAAAGCTTCCCAAATAGAATTTTAAAAGTCCATAAAGTACCAAAAAAATAGAAACGTTGTTACACTTGTGCTGAAAGTTTGTGATGCAATAGACACCTATTCAGAATATTCGTTGTTACACTTATTCAGAATAGGTGTCCATTGCACCCCAAACTTTCGTCATAGATGGGTAACAACATTTCAATAGTAAATTTTAATTTTATGGATTTCCTAAGTTTTCTCGCACATTTTCAAGTTCATTCTATAAACAAGTATAACCAAACTGATTTTAATGTAATTCTAGAATACTTGTCTATTGCATCTCAAATTTTTATCACAGATTGGCAACAATATCTTAATAGTGTATCTATCTTTTTTTTTTCTATCTTTTTTAATTTTAGGGACCTTTTAAGGCTAGAATGACATGTTTTAATGTTGATTCTTTGAATAAGTGTTCTTCTATCATTTTTAACGTTGGAATACTTATCCATTGGACCTCAAGCTTTCACCAAAAACGGACAACTCAATAATGAGTTAATCGAATTTAATAGTTCTAATTATTTTATAATTTTTAAAACCAATTTGACATGTTTATAAGTTGATTTTATAAACCAGTTTAGCCACGTAAATTCATTAGTGTAACTGCTAGAATAATATCCATTTCATCTCAGACTTTCACCAAATAAGGGCACTAAGTATCTACATAATGAATCAATATATATTTCTAATTTTTGTTAATTTTAGGGATTTTCTAATTCTAATTTTAGATTGTTTCATATTGATTCTAAAAATAAATGTAACCATGTTCATTTATTAGTTCGTTTATTTGTGTAATAACAAAAATAGTGTATATTATATATTAGACTTTTACAAAATATGAGAAATAATATTTCAATGATGAATAAATATTTTTTTCTAATTTTATTTTTTGTAAAAAAATTCAATCTGCCATATTTTTTAAGATAAGGTGGCAAGGACGAGCATGATGGAAGGCATAGGCGACAAGAAGTAATGGTCAAACAAAGGAAGAGAATAACAATGAAGGAGAGGGAGAAAGAGTATAACATGAAATGAGCTCACGTGGAAAGAACGACAATAGTAAAAGAGAGATGAGAGTGACGAAAAATTGAGGGAAAACTAGTAACGAGGAGAAGAAAGAAGAAAGGATTATGGTGTTAGTAAACTAGTTAGATGAACTGGTTTGATTAGCATCATAATTAAATCCTCTAAACTAAATAATAAACCTGGCTTATCATCATATTTGCCCACACAGTATTTGATGATATTTACTTTTTCTTATCCTCACTCGATATAAATAAACTAGGGTACAAATATTCAACAGGCAAAGTGGATTAGGTCAACATGGAGCGATAAAAACTAATTGACACGTACATGAGACATTGGGTTTTGATCACGTCTATCGATGTAACAAAAATTTGAAGACACAAGCTCATGTTTGATACAAAATCAATTAAATTCGTAATTCATTAGAATTAAGATTGTTGAATTATTAAGTTTAACATTAACAATAAAATATCTATCGAATTTAAATGATCATATTGTGAGTTGATGATCATAACATGCCGTACTAATATGAATATTATCCGTTTATAAATATTACTTAAAATAATAATATCAACACAGCTACAAAATTAATATTTTCTTTCCATGGATAAAAAAAATCGTGTCCCGTTATATTAGTAAGACTGTTATCAGTTTAAAATATTTCTTTAAAATTATAAGATTTTTTAGAGATAAATCCGAAGGAAATTATAACATAATAGAAATTTGACGGTGATTAGGTGTATATAACAGTGTGATTTGAATGCTATTACATATTGGTCAGTTGAATATAACGATATAATTTCATGCTATTATACATTGACATTAAAGGAGATGAAGGGGATGTTAGGTATTACTAGAGTTTAATGGTTTGGAAGAGATAAGACAGGTTAAAATGTTATTTGTTTGAGGGTTTAGGCTATCATCGGAGAGAAAAAACCCAAGAAAAAATAAAAAAACTCAAACTAAAATACTCTATAGGTAGAGCCACTCAAGATAGGAGAAATGCTTGTCGGGTTTTCTCAATTGAGAGTAAACAAGATTGGAGCGGGTTCCATAGAAACTATAGCATAGGAATAAGGGTTAAAGTTTTGATACAAAGCAAGATAGCCAACGTTCGAGAGGAAGTAGAAAAGCTGACAAAAGGGTTCAATTTATGACTGAGGTGAGCAAATAATTTGTCTACAGAATATATATTTGAGAGAGTGGAGGAAGTTAGGAGAACCAAGAGATGAGAGAAAGAAGAGTTAATTGGATTTAATTTTAATGAAAAGAAGTCTATTTGATAGCCATTCTAATAGTAATTAATGAGGTCGGATTAATCAATGGGATGTCTTCCACCGATCCAACATAATAGCGAGAAAGATGGGTGATAATATTTTAAGAGATAGGGGGTGACTAATCAGGAAAAACATGCAAGGTAGGTATTTTCCCAAGCAATCACCCTTCTTAATATAACCATGTTCATTTTTTAATGTATCAATAAAAATGAAGTCCATTATACTCTAGACTTTACCCAAATATGAGATACAACATTTCAAAGGTGAATCAATATTTTTTCAAAGTTTGCTAATTTTAAGATTTTCTAAGTTTAATCTAGCATATTTTTTAGATGAAGTAACATGGGTGAGTATAGAAGGCATATAGGGCGATGAGAGATACTACTAAAAGAAAGGGAGAGACTAAGTGTGGCTAAAGGGAGAGAGAATAACAAAATAGTGTAAAAGAAGAAATGAATATATCCAAAAATTAAGAAGCTATTAATGATGAGAAGAAAGATATAGGATATCAATATCAATATCGGATATAGGATAACAAAATAGTGTAAAAGAAGAAATGAATATATCCAAAGACTAGTGATATCAATATAGGAGAGAAAGTAGTAGAGGAAGGAGGAGATACCATGTGAGGCATATTTGGTTTGGATAAACTCCACAATTAAATCATCTAAACTATGTAATAAAAGTCAAGGACAAGAGCATACTTATTCTATTATTATATTGATCACACAATATTTGATGGTATTTACCTTTTTTATAATAATTATTTTTGAAACATATCAATGAAAGTTATTTTTATCGGAGCAAGGTAAATGATATTGTGATATTGAGTTTTGATTTTGTATAGTATCTTAAGATGACACAAGCTCATGATACCGTTAGATGTATAATGTGTTGGAATCAAAATTTTTCTTATGTCCAAAAAAATTACTAAGTTTAACATTAATGTTAGAATCTTATTTGTTAGATATAATAATAATGATAATTTTATTGGTTTGTAAGTATTACTTAAAAATGATAATATCAACAACTAATTTTCTTTACATAGACAAGTAAAAAAAATACCATGTCTCATTGTATTAGTAGGAATTTTATCAGTTTAAAATATTTCTTAAAAATGATAATCTCATCAGCTACGAAGATGATGAGTTTTTAGAGATAAATAAGAAAAAATCACGTCTTAGGCCTTTATCTGACTCTTGAAGACAGTAGAATCAAACTCCAGAATCCACTAGTTCTTTGATTAGATCAACATATGATCTGCTTTCATCTCTACTTCCGTCTTGAGTTTGTTCTCTAACATATTTTGTCGTTGAAGTGAAACGCTCAATTACAAGCAATTGTTGCTACCTCTTCGACGACAGAATTCCTCAGGAAATTGTAACGCAACATAAATTTGACGGTGATTAATGTGTATATAACGGTGCGATTTCAATGCCGTTACCTTATTAGTTAAACATAACGGGACGTTTCAACGTCAGTACACATTGGTCGGTTGAATATAACGGCACGATTTCACGATATAACACAAGGCTGGGTCGGTGGCGTCTATATAAGCCGAGACCACCCTTTTGCGAACCTCATAACCTCTCTCGGCTCTCGCGCGCTCTGCTCTCGGCTCTCCTTTTGCTCTCTTGGCGATCTCGTCTTTCTGCGAAGGTCGGAGCTGCTCTCCGACGAAAGGATAAAGCTTCGACCGATCGTCGGCTGGGAGTGAGCGTCCTCTCCTCCGATTTAGGGGAGAATTTAGATTCTTGTTGTGGTGATCTCATTCCTTTTCCTTTGCTTGAGGTTTCGTTTCGCTTCGCTGTCGAAATTTTTTAGGGTTCAAGATATTGTTGAATTTTGATGATTTGGTTTCGTTTTGGTTGATATACTTGACAATTTCCGTGACCAAAAGTCAGAAATTTTGTTGTTCTCGGGGTTCTTTTTGATCAATTCTTGGTTATCGATCGTCTGGGTTTTCAAGTTTCTTTTGGGAAGTTCGATCTTTCTGGTTTTCTTGATTGTCTCTCGTCACCTCGGCGTTTCTCGTTCTGGTTTCGATTGGCAAGATGGCTTCTTCTCGTTCCAGGCGTGTGGAGTACGACCGCTTCATCCCGGTCCGATCGGCGATGGACATGGACTTCGCGCGCTGTGCTCTAACCATGCCTTCCAGACCTCAGCGTGATGGTTCGATAGAATCCCCATCGAGTGCAGCGTACCAAAAACTTCTTGTTCAATGTATTTTGAAGAACAGATCTCGCATTTTCGCATTCAAGAGTGCACCCGAATCACCGGCCGACAAGGTGTGCCAATTTGACGAGGACAATCGACCGCACAAGAAGCAACAGAGACGAATCCCAAAAGATCCAGATAGGGTTTTGGCTGCTTATGACATCATAGATGATGATAGGTTGAATCTCCTCGACTGGGGAAGCAATAATGTGTTGGCGATTGGCCTCAATGACACAGTGTACATATGGAATGCTGCGAATAAGTCTGGTACGAAGTTTTCACGAGCCTTAGAAAACAACAGCCCTGTCACTAGCATCAGCTGGTCCCCAGACGGCAAAGTTCTCGCTGTCGCATTTGGCAATTCAGATTTAGATCTGGTTGATGCAGCAACAGGACGTCTGTTGGTTGGGATGCAAGGTGACAGCCACTCCTTTGTTTGTTCAATTCCGATGGTAGTGTTGTTGATTATGACATTAGAAAAGATGACCGGGCCATCTGTCACTGTAAAGGGCATCGACTTGAAGTTTGTAGTCTTAAATGGTCCGAGTTGTTTGGGTGGTATCTAGCAAGCGGAGGGAAGGACAAACTTGTGCACATATGGGACGCCCGCATGGCTGTTGCAAATCACCATCCGTGCCAACATCAATTGCTTCACAAGATCAGCAACCACACTTCCACTGTGAGGGCCCTTGATTGGTGCCCTACCAGGAGCAATCTTCTGGCTTCTGGTGGAGGACGTAATGATCATTGCATTAAGTTTTGGAATGTTGTTAATGGTGTTTGCTTGAACTCAATTGATACCGGCTCTGAAGTTTGTGCGTTGTTGTGGGACAAGAACAAATCTGAATCGCTGACTTCCCATGGGTTTCCAAACAATCAACTCACCCTATGGAATTACACATCCATGACGAGAAAAGCTGAGCTTTTTGGTCATTCATCTCGTGTTCTTTACTTGACTGGGAGCCCATTGGGTGGTGTAGTAGCTTCTGCTGCAGAAGATGAGACACTCAAGTTCTGGAATGTCTTTGAGACTCCCAAACCACCAAAACCTAAAGCAAACACTATGCCCTTTGCCCAATTTAGTGTCATAAGATGAAACTGCTGGTGGTTGGAAAAGATTACGAGTAATACGGAAAACATTTTTAGTGCTTGACAAGAAGATCCATTGTTGATAGCATTGCATAGAGAAGTTTGTGGCATCAAAGAGGCAACATATTTTCATACAAGCATCATACATTTAAGATCTTCATATACGAGTGCAAGAGCCTAAGTTAAGTAAGAAATTACAATCATGCTTTAATTTTTACAGCATTTTAATAGGTTTATTATATAACAAACCAATGTGGTTGCAGCTGCAAGTTTGATTTTGTATCCAATTTTTCTTTCAGCTTTGCATATATCTTGGTATAACCTTTACCATATTGATGACACATACAATCTATAAGCACTACATTATTGTTTCTATATTTTATGTGTTCTAGTTTTAATATTTTTATCAATGTTACATTCTTGTTGTATGTTTTTAGGTGATTTGTTAATTCTTCCTTCTTTAAATTTGAGAATCTTCATGTTGACTTCTCAAGCACTAGATGAAAATATGCTGATGGTTGGAAAATATTATGAGAATAATACAGAAGACTTCTCTAGTGCTTGAGAAGAAAATCCATTGCTGGTAGCATTGCATAAAGAAGTTTGTGGCATCAAAGAGGCAACATATTTTCATACAAGCATTATATATTTGTGATATTTAGATATGAGTGCAAGTGCCTAAGATGAAAAATTTAGAACCATGCTTTAATTTTTACAGTATTTTAGGTCTATTTAAAATAAGCCTATGTGGATGCAGCTACAAGTCTGATTTTTGTATCCAATTTTTCTTTCAGCTTTGCACATATATTGCTATAACCTTTGCCATATTGATGGTACATGTAATCTATAACCCCTACATCATTGTTGCTATATTTTATGTGTCCTAGTTTTAATATTTTTAACCATGTTACATTTTACTATTATAGTTCTGTCTTTTTAGATAAATGATTTTTTTTTCCTTCTTTAAATTTGATAATCTTCATGTTGATCTTATTCTTTGTTTGTTTATGCTAATTATGCATAATTAGACCAACGAGGTAGTTGTTTATATATTTTTTTTGTTTCTGCTGAGTTGAGGTTTCTTATGATTGTAATGTAGCCTCATGAATTTCAGACTTTTCTTGCCGTTGAAAAAACTGGTTATAAAGTGTATAATTTGTAATCTTAAATGGTTTCAATATGTTACTATATAGTGAATAACCTACAAGTAAAATATAAGTTCAAGAGTGAAATCCAAGCTTAAAATATTTCAATTTTAAAATGATGTATCATAATTTCTGTAGAATGTAGTTATCATACTTATAAGAACTGCAAACCAAATTGAATATTTAATAGTAAAAAGATATCAAACAAATAATTTTATGAGTTTGATAAAGATGAAGTATTATGATTCTGTTTATTACATTTTTTTTCTGTGATATGAACAGAGGCTCATGGCTTTCCATTAATAGACTGTCTTCTGCTGGTCTTAAGATAGGGCTTGATAAATGGAGTCAAATAGGATATTATGTAAGTTCTAAATTGTGAAAATTAGCTTACGATACCAACAGTTAACAAATGCTAGATTATAGTGATAATGTCGTTCTGGTCCTTCTAGATTATAGTAATAAAAAGATCTTCATTGAGTCTGAACGTTCTAATTTGTGATTATTTCGGTCTGCAAGATTTTTCTTGCTGATTAGCTGTTGCATTGTAGCAGACTAGTATCAATCTTCATGAGATTGTTAGAGAAGCTTGCTAAGTTTCATACAAATGCTCGCCAACTAATGACATGGCTACTGTTTCAGTATTTTGAATTATGTTGTTGCAGTCATCTATCACAAGTTTCATCATCCACGTGCTGTAGTTTTAATCTGCTACTTGTGAGTATAAAACTGACCTCTGAATTGGTATTTCTTCATTCCACCTTACTTGTTTATTTAAGGAGAATAAGCTATCAGCAGCTGTTGTGATTATTGATTTTAATTCCTAATATCACATATGTAAAAGGTTTAAATTGACATGATAATTCCAGTTGAAACATTTAAGTGATTGTTTCTTTGAGTCATTTAATTGACATGCTTATTTTGGCCCAGTTGTGTGGCTTTGACCATTCTAGTTAGTTTGGCTTGAAGATTTTCAACCTAACAAAGCTAATCTCAGATCTGAAATCAAAAGTGGCATCAAGTCCAGTATTTCCTATTTGATTGAGCTCAAATTGGAGCATTAGAAAACTCCATGGTTCTTCCTATCTGTCATGTCCATCCTTGTCAAGCTTTATTGATTAGGAATTTTGCTACATAGTTTACTTAATGCTAACCAGATTCAGTTTTTCTTTCATATCAAATTTTGTGTTGTTCATGAGTTGATATGCAACATGATGTGTACTTCTTTTTGTCAACTTTGTAAGCATATCAGTGCAGGCCCCATTTGTTTTCAGTTTTGTACAGTAGATTTGCCTAATATCTTTTGATTACAATTACCGTGATGATTAAGTATCATAAATCAAGCATTTGTTAACTATTTTAGATTTGTGATGCTTTAGATTTTCCTAACATCACAGATAATTTCACTTGCAACAACTTTCTTATAGACTGCCATTTGTGATGCTTTAGTCATATGTTGAGGTTTATCTTTCTTTTATTTTATGATCAAGGCACATTCTTTATTTGTTCATTCAGGGACAAAGAGACCTGGAGCATTGATGCTTCACTTATTAGAATTTGAGAATCAGGTTTGAGTATCTTTTTTTGTTGAAGCTATTATATTAGCCCTTCATTAGAGAATATCTCTAGTGGTTTCTCAAATTTGATTATTGAAAAGTCTAGTTTTTTACTTGCTCTTCTAGCGTGCCTCTTAACATTCTGTAACCTTGCTTGTGAATTATTGACAATTACTATACAGGAATTGTGACTTCTGTTAGTCTTTCTGTTAAGAAAGAAAAAAGAGACATTATCTCACTTTTGAATTGCATTATAGATATTCTTTTATCACAGATCATTCATGAATAATATTTTTAGACACATTTCAATTTCTTTAGCCTTTGGTTTTTCTCTTTTATTTATGTGTTTTTCACTTTGCATTTTTCTGGCAAAATATATTGCAAACTGATATTTAGATCATTTTATCATCATTTTAAAACTAAAGAATTTTCATATTAAGAATATAGGTTTGTCTAGAGGAAGCCTACCTTGTTGGAGTTGAATGTAAAGGCACTGAATATATAATACATTTGCTGTTGATGAATCACTTGAAGAATTTGCACAATTAGCTCATGCTATTACACTTATCGAAAGTATGTTTCTATTTCCCTCATTGAACATGATGCAGCGAATGGTTCTATGGTTGCTCTAAGTGTGCATTTCTAGAGGTTTAGAATCTAGGAGTATATTATTGCTTTGGCTGTCATTGAATGTTGAAATTCAGAAAATATATTTTTCTATCATGATTCATTAGTAAACTCTACAGCTCTTCCTATCTATCATGTCCATTCTTGTCTAGCTTTATTGAATAGGAATTTTGCTACATAGTTTTATTTGATGCTAACCAGATTCAGTTTTTCTTTTATATCAAATTTTGTGTTATTCATGAGTTGATATGCAACGTGATGTACTTCTTTATGTCAACTTAGTAATCATATCAGTGTAGGCCTCATTTGTTTTCAGTTTTGTATAATAGATTTGCCTAATATCTTTTGATTATAATCACCATGATGATTAAGTTAGCAAATTACTTCATGGTTCATGGTATGCAGATAATTTCACCTGCAGCAACTTTCTTATAGACTGCCATTTGTGATGCTTTACTCATATGTTGAGGTTTATCTTTCTTTTATTTTATGATCAAGGCACATTCTTTATTTGTTTATTCAGGGACAAAGAGACCCAGAGCAAAGATGCTTCACTTATAGAATTTGAGAATGGTTTGAGTATCTTTTTTTGTTGATGCTATTATATTACCTTTACTAGAGAATATCTCTAGTGGTTTCTCAAATTTGATTATTGAAAAGTCATTAGTTTTTTGCTTGCTCTTCTGGCTTGCCCCTTAACATTCTGTAACCTTGCTTGCCAATTATTGACAATTACTATACAAGAATTATGACTTCTATTAGTCTTTCTGTTAAGAAAGACAAAAGAGACATTATCTCACTCTTGAATTGCATCCTAGATATTCTTTTATCACAGATTATTCATGAATAATATTTTTAGACACATTTCAATTCCTTTAGCCTTTGTTTTTTCTCTTTTATTTGTGTCTTTTTCAATTTGCACTTTTCTGGAAAAATATATTACAAACTGATATCTAGCTTATTTTTTCATCATTTTAAAAATAAAAAATTATCATATTAAGAATATAGATTTGTCAAGAGGAAGCCTACCTTGTTGGAGTTGAATGTAAAGGCACTGAATTATCAACATCATCATTTGTTGTTGATGAATCACTTGAAGAATTTGCACAATTAGCTCATGCTGTTACACTTGCCAAAAGTATGTTTCTATTTCCCCCATTGATCATGATGCAGCAAATAGTTTTATAGTTGCTCTAAGTGTGCACTTCTAGAGGTCTAAAATCTAGGAGTATATTATTGCTTTGGCTGTGTCATTGAATGATAAAATTCAGAAAATATATCTTTCTGAGGCATCTTTCTGACATGAACTCCATTCTTTAATCTTACATAGGAAATATTTGATTGATGTCACTTATCTAGTCCTACATGACATGTCATACTTAGTAATTTGTGCATCTCTTTATATATGTCTCCTTCAAGATTCATAAAAGTCATCCAGTGTTGTCAACAACACTAATAGGTGAAGACATCATGGATAGCTATTGCCATCCATTGAGATGTTGTATTATTGGTTATATTTATTGGGGTTGTATAATGCTGATTTTTTCAATGGTTGTGATTTAAATCCAAATAGTCACAATCGTAGTTGCTTTCTATTTGGCTGAATAAGCTTTGGTGTTAGCGGGTTCTTTGGTTACGTTAATGTCGCTTGAAGCTAGGGAATTGGGTTAGAGAAATAAAAAAAATCAGAAAATCTCAGAAAGTCAGAAATTATGAAAGCAAATGTAATTTTCAAATTTTTTTGTGGCCTTAAAATAGAAATATTAAATGCAAAGCTACCTTTTTTGTGATCTTGGAGTTCTCTCTTGGTGGTTGTTATTTGTCATATTCTTTGAGAAGGATTAGTGACCAGATGACACTCCTATAATATGGGCTCTTTGCTTTCTCCTTTTCAAAATTTCTATGGAATACTACAATCAAAATTTAATGATCTATAAACTCTCCTTAATCTTAGATTTTTTCTAATTGAGTGTGTTTGTTCGGGTGAAATTAGGGAGTAACTTATTGACCAAATGACACTCCTATAATATGGGTTGTTCTATTCTCCTTTCCAAAATTGTTGTGGAATAGTATAACCAAAATTTAATGATCTATAAACCCTCTTTGACATTAGGTTTTTCCCAATTGAGTGTGTTTCTTCTGATGAAATTAGGGAGTAAACTATTAATGGTTTTATTCTCTTCATTTCTTGGGTAACCACAATTGCAATATGTAGAATGAATTTTCTTCGTCAGGTCTTATGCTGTCTAGTTTGAACTTACAGTAGCATTTCTAGAGTGCTTGTAATCAAGATTCTAGTTATGCCAACTGATCCAAAGTTTTGTTTAGGCTTGCTTATTGAAATCAAAGACTTTATATTGGCTCTAGAAAGGGTGATGAAGTCAAGTTTGCAATCCAAGCCCTTGATATTGAATGTGTAATTTTATCAAGAAGAAGTTCTTATGCATTTATGATATAATTATTATGTAGTCATTAAAGCTCTCTAATGTTGTATTTTATATTTCTTACTATGCTTTAACTAAAATGACTTTACTCGCAATAATATAAACTAAAATGACATTACTAGGGGTGAGGAAGGGAGAATAAGGAGGAAAGAGGAAGAAAAATGGAGGTAGAAGGATGCTATGGTGGAAGAGGCGGAAAAGAAGATGAGAACACTTGGTGGTGGTTGCAGAAAGAGCAAAACAGGCTTGTGAGGAGACACGAACCTCAGAAGGAGAACCGGTTCAAGTAATTTAAAAAAAAAAATGATTTGATTTGGGTCTTTGAAAAGGGAAAACGGCCCTAGCATTTTTTTATAAAAAAGAAAAAAATCATACTATACAGCCTGAAATGAGGCAGTCCACATCTTAAATCATGCCCGGACAGTCATTATCAATCAAACTGATTAAAATTTAAATCTATGGGTATAACACGAACAAGTATATAAACAAATAGTTGAATATTTTAAAACTGTACGATATACTGATGCCAGCAAATGACCGCATTGATGTTGTCGTTATACGTTGGTTACTTGAATTAGTGCTTTCTAGAATAGTAACATGAAAAAAAATATTGAGGAAAAATAAGTTGGAATATATAAGATATCTTTTATGACTTGAAAGAAAAAACACTTATTTGAGGTAAAATTACTAATTATTATGTATCTTGTTGATGGCATTCGCCACCAAGTTGGAAAATAACCAAATTTCTTTGATCATTAGAAAAAAATAATCGATAATTTTATGAAGAAATACTTATAATGAGTAAGAAGAAGCTGATAAAAAAATATAATAACACAATACAATTATGTAAAATATTTAAAATAATTTCAAAAATAAAGATTTAATTGAAAGCTAGAAGGTCAAAAATCTGCTTATATTGATAAAGATTTGTAGAAATATTACAAATTTAAGAAAATTAAAATTTAACAGATTTTATTATTTAAAAGATCACGTATGCAAAGGAAAATTTTGTTGTGTCTCTGATGTAATGCATTACTTTCTGAGTTACTTTCTGCCATTTGGTAAAAAGTGGGAAAGATAAGTTAATTTTTGCCATTTAAATGCATTTTATAAATATAATGAAATCTTCTAGCTCACCATTTTAGAGTAAGAGTAATGCATAGTTGGTAGAAAGTTTCTGCCAAGATTTCTTTCAAGTCGAGTATATCTCAATTAAGACATTTTTATGATGTTTGATGATATCTATCGTTTGTTGTCGATATTTAATTATCTTACACTTTCATTCAGATTTGTCGATGATATTTCTTTAATGTCGAAAATAACAGAAAACTTCACAAGCATGGATAGTTTTAGTATCTGAATAGTGTAAGTTACAAAAACTCCAATGCAATATATTCAAATAGTGTCCTTGTCTTTTAATTGTCGTTTGCATGGATTTAAGCAGTGTGCTTCCGCTGCAGTACCATCGACTATGGATTGGTTTTAGACCATACGGTCCAATGCTAGTTTGTTTTGTTTTTTCTATTATCTTTTCAGGTGATGTATGACCCAATATATTAGTACCATGCTGGTCTTATAGAATATTGAAACTGATATTAGAGTGAGATTGTAGACCTTGTTGTGTATATTTATTTTATTTCAAGAGTAATTCTGATGCATCTTTGATTTGAATTAACCTTATTTCCGGTAATGTATGGAATCTTACTTCTAGATGATTGTGTAACTTAGAGAAGGCACTTGGTGGGGATGTTAGGATGTATGATGGAACTGCTCTCATTGTCAGTCTCTTCAACCAAAAGGGTGCAAAATTCATGAAGGAGCCTTACAAGCAAGTGCCCACTAGGCTTTTTCAATTTTAGCTATTTTAGATTTCATGGGAGCCAATGTCATACATGCATTTGTTATTCATTTTTAGTTTTTGACTTCCCTACATTAGATGTTATTGTTGCTTGTTTCATTATGCCTTAGCAATCTAAAAGTTAGGGATGCAATCCTAGAGACATTATATGTAATCCAAGTTACAAATATTGTATATGTTATTGCATAACTCTTAGGGTCTGCTGAAATAGAAGTTGTATTTGACCACAACAACAAAAATGATAACAGATAACTTAATTCCTGATAGTTTAAAAAAGTTTGAATGTTTGTTTTTTGATATTACAGTATGGCTCCTTAAGTCAAGTCATTGATGGTTTGAGCAATTTAATTATTTCCTTTCTTATAAATTTTTATCTAAAAGATTCTCTTCCAATCTCTTGGTAATTTTTTACTTTCCATTTATTTTCTTTTAGTATGCTTGTTAATGAAGCTATCTCTTGATCTTCAAAGGTCTTCCCTTACGAAGAATGCCATCAAATCATTTGCTATTATGATCATCTGTGCTAACTAGTTCATATATGGATTAGAAAATTGAACAAAAGGTGCACAAAAAATGGTATTATCATACAAGGTCTGATTTGTGTGATTTAACAGGAAGTAAAGCCATGTACTTGGACATACTTGTTTCCATTTCTACAATTGTCATTTTCAAATTCCTACTACGTTTTTCAAGTTTTCTCTCTCTTGTAAGGAGAATATCTGTACAAATGTTTTTAACACCGCCGATGTCGGTCCCAAGCCCGAATGAAAAAGGTGGAGGGTTGTGTAAGGCCACTAAGAGCCAGCTTGAAAAACATTTGAGAACTCATATGCGTGATCTTAATTGTTTCATAATAAAATTAGGTCATCATTGAGATTAGATGTGAGACATATTTACCACCAAAGTATACTAAAATATGAAGGTGGACTTCTAGACTGTTTGGAAGAAAACTATGATATTAGGTTTCAACTGTGGTGTAAAATAGATAAGGGGACAATTGGATTAGGCTAGTAACATGGAATATAAGGGGTTAGATTGCCATAGTAAAATTATGCAAGTATCATTCATAGATATGCCTCGAAATAATGTTGTAAAATCAAGAGATTTTGGAATATAATTATATTACTATAATATGTGTCATGAGAAAATATTTTGATTCATTGTTTATGCCTCTTACATTTGTCTTAAGTGATTAAATCAAAGGGGAATTTTTAGAAAATTTAGGTAATATAATCTAAGGAGAATCTTTTATTCAAAATCTATAATTGGAGGACATTTGATTGATTATATAGGGAGAGAAGCATGACAATTATGCAATTATAATTGTGTTTGACAATCAAAAGAGCTGTCCTCATCAACCACTCAAATGCTGTTGAAAAAACTGGTTATAGAGTGTATAATTTCTAATCCGAAATGGTTTCAGTAAGTTAGTATATAGTGAATAATCTCCGTAAAAGATTAATTCAAGAGTGAAATCCAAGCTTAAAATATTCTAATTTTAGTATGATTTGTCATAATTTCTATTTTAAACAGCAGTCATTAGACCTATGAGAATAGTAAATCAAATTGAATAATATAATAGTAAAGATATATCAAACAAATAATTCTATGAGTTTGATGAAAATGTGGCATTATGATTCTGTATATTATGGTTTTTTTTTCTGTGATATGAACAAAGATACATGTCTTTATATGAATAGACTATGTCTTTTGCTGGTCTCAAGATAGGGCCTGACAAGTTCTAAATTGTGGAAGTTAGCTTACTATATCAATAGTTAATAAATGCTTGATTATAGTGATAGTGTAGTTCTGGTCTTTCTGGATAAAAGGATCTTAGTGAAGGTTCTAATTTATGATTATTTTAGTCTCTAGGATTTATCTTTTACTGAATCAGCTGTTGGTTTGTAGAAGACTAGTAGCAATCTTCATGAGATTGTTAGAGAAGCTAGCTAAGTTTCATACAGATGCTCACCAACGAATGACATGGCTACTGTTTTCAGTATTTTCAATTATGGTGTTGCTATCATTTATCACAAGTTTCAGCATCCACGCCTTGTGGTTTGAATTGTGCGCCTTGCAAGCATAAAACTGACCTCTGAATCAGTATTTCTTCATGCCAATTCCCAGTTTATTTAATGAGATTAAGTTAGCGATTGTTTTTTGCAATTCCTAATATCGCATATGGTAAAATGTTTAAATTGACATGATAATTCCAGTTGAAACATTTAAGTCATGAAATGCTTATTATAACATCACGACAATCACCATGATGATTAGCTTGTTAGCAAATTGCTTCATGGTTCATGCTATATGGATATTTCACCTGCAACAACTTTCTTATAAATTGCCATTTGTGATGCTTTAGTCATATGTTGAGGCTTATCTTTCTTTTATTTTATGATCAAGGCATATTTTTTCTTTTGTTCATTAGGGATAAAGAGGCTCAGAGAATTGATGCTTCACTTATTAGAATTTGAGAATCAGGTTCATTTATCTTTTTTTTAAAACTATTATATTAGTCCTTTACTAGAAAATATATTTAGGGGTTTCTCAAATTTTATTATTGAATAGTCTATTTGTTTACTTGCTTCTCATTCTTGTTTAACTTTTGGCTTGACCCTCAACATTCTGTAATATTTCTTGCGAACTATTGGCAATTACTCTATGGGAATTGTGACTTATGTTAGTCTCTGTTATGTTTATGTAAGAAGGAAAAAAGAGACATTAACTAATTCTTGAATTACATTCTAGATATTCATTTGTCACCGGAGCATTCATCAATAATATTTTTACACATCTCAATTCCTTTAGCTTTTACTTTTTCTTGTTATTTGTATGCTTTCACTTTGCACTTTTCTATAAAAATATATTGCAAACTGATATTTAGCTCATTTTTCCATCATTTTAAAACCAAAGAATTATCATACTAAGAATATAGGTTTGTTCAGAGAAAGCCTACCTTGTTGGAATTGAATATTAAGGCACTAAAGATAATACTTTTTCTGTTGATTAATCACTTGAATAATTTGCACAATTAGCTTATACTGCTCCACTTATCAAAAATATGGTTTTTAATTTCGATGTGTACTGCTCGATATAGGCAGTACATATTGGTCCAAGAGCCTCTCGGTAGTCGGAACGCAGACTGCCTGCTACCCGCCGGTGCCAAATTTTTGGCCCCGTATCACCCGATACTGGGTTGTATTGGGTAGTAACGGTCGAAATTTCAACCATTACCAACCTATATCATATTTTAGGCGTACCACTCGATATGGTATGCCTCGATACGTATTGTACCAAGCCAGTACGGACCGAACTTATGAATCTTGATCAAAAGTATGTTTCTTATTCCTCCGGTTGAACATGATGTAGTGAATAGTCCTATGGTTTCTCTAAGTGTGCATTTCTAGAGGTCTAGAATTTATGAGTATATTATTGCTTTGGGTTATTGAATGATGAAATTCAAAAAATATATCTTTTGAGGTTTTTTTTGGCATGAACTGCATCCTCTAATGTTACATAGAAAATATTTCATTGATGTCACTTACCTAGTCTTACATGATATGTCATATTTAGTAACTTATACATCTTGTTGTATTTGTCTCCTAGAAAATTCATAAAGTGTTTCCAACAAGAAAACAACAGGTGAAGATTAGAAATGTTGTATGATTGGTTATATTTATTAGGGTCATATAATGTTGAACTTTTCAATGTTTGTGACTTAAATTCAAACACTCACAATCGTGGTTGCTTTCTATCTGGCTGAATAAGTTTAGGTGCTGTCGGGTTCATTGCTTATGTTAATATTGCTTTGAGCTCGGGATCCTGGTTAGACGAATTTAAAAATATCATAGAGAATATGAAGAAGTCAAAAATTCTGAAGAAAAATATAATTTTTATATATTTTTATGATTTTAAATGGAATATTAAATGCAAAGCTACCTTTCTTGTGATCCTAGAGTTCTTTCGTGGTGATTGTTATTTATCATTTTTTACAAGGATTAGTGACCAAATGACATTCTCATAACATGGGTCTTTCTCTTTGTTTTTTAAAATTGTCATGGAATAGTACAATCAAAATTTCATAATCTATAAATTCCTCGACCTCTGGTCTTTCCTTATTAAGGTGTATTTGTTTTGATAAAATTAGTGAGCAATTTATTAATGGTTTTGGACTATTCATTTCTCAGGTAACCAGAATTGCAATATGTAGATACGGAATAATTGGATAGTGTCACTTGGTAGAACGAATTTTCTTGGATTATGCTATCTAGTTTCAACTTTCACTACTCTTTCTAGAGTGCTTATGATCATGGTTTCAATTATGCTCATTGATCCAAAGTTTTGTTTAGGCTTGCTTATCGAAATCAAAAGATTTATATTGGCCCTGGAAAGGGTGCTGAAGTCAAGTACCTAGTCCGAGCCCTTCATGTTGAAATTATAATTTCATTAGCAACAAGTTCATATGCATTTATGATGTAATTATTATATAATCATTAAAACTTTCTAATATGGTATTTTATATTGCTTACTTTGTTTTAACTAAAATGATTACTCATAACATTCAAACTAAAATGACATTACCGACGGTTGAAGAAGGGAGAAGGAAGCAGGAAGAAAAATGGAGGTAGAAGAAGGAGGCCGTCGAGAAAAAGGAAGAAAAGAAAGAGGAGAATATTCAGGGTTTGTGGGGAGGGTGAACACTCGACGGTGGTTATACATAAAGTAAAACGGGTTCGTGAGGAGTTGGTAGCCCTAGAAGGGGTCGGTTTGAGTAATTTTAAAAGAAAAAAATGGTTATGTTCGGATCTATTAAATGGGAAAACTGGTCTAGCATCTTTTTTTTACAGAGTTTCTTGCTCTATTTTAGACCGGTGTGGGCAAGGTAAATAATCTAAGACAATAGAATTAGGCTGGTAGAATTGGAATATATGAATATTTTCAGAAAAGGGGTTAGATTGACACATTATATCATTATATATATATATATATATATATATATATATATATATATATATATATATATATATATATATATATATATACTGCATAGTTGGTTAAATGGGTTAAGGGAAAAGATGTAAGAGATTGTTAATACTAGATAATTAAACATACATTGGTGTAAGTATCTTTTATAGATAGGGGTCAAAATAATGTTGTAAAATCAAGAGATTTTGGGATATAATTGTAGTAACTTTTATTGAAAATCTATAATTGGAGCACATTTGAATGATCATATAGAGAGAGAAGATAGCGAATTTAAAGGAATATATGAGGGCTTTGGATATGAGGAGAGGAACAAAGAGGGTGGAACGATTTTGGATTTTGCTACATTAATGGTTTCATTGTTATTGATGCTTCAAGAAAAGTGATGAATATCAGATTACTTATAAGAGTAGACATGGATATAGTTGGACCTTTTTTTTATTATATGGTATATTTTAAAGATCGTAAAGTTATACATAATAAAAAGTTCATGAATAAATCAATTGGTTGTTTTAGGTATTCACTTTTTTGAAAATGGAAGAGAAAAGAAGATAGTAAATTGTACCAGAATTAGATAGGATAATTTTAAAGACATAATTTAAGATTTTATAAAAGTGGGATGGAGAACGAAGAGGTTTCAAACTTGAATAAGTTTACTCTTAATCCTGTGGACTTTGATGATCACTGAGATTAGAAACATGAAAAGATTCATTTTAAGAATCTAAGAGTAGAGGTGTACATCTGAGAGAGAGTTGGTGACGATATAAGTTCAAAAAGCAATCACACCTAAAAGATTGTGCTTTAAAGATTGATGAAATTATAAAATAAGGAAAATTTAGTACATATGTAGGTGACTAAAAAGAGGCAAATATAAATTGCATGCATGACAAAAGTACAAGGCTTATCTTAAGTCTTACAGTAAGCTAGGTACTAACGATAGAAAAAATGATATTTTTTCAAAAGTTAAAGAAAGAAATATCAAAGATTTAGGTAACCATGGACTTCTAAAGGATGATGATCACAAGATATTTGTTAATAATATGGAGATCAAGGAAAGGTGGTTTTTTTTTTGTAAATTAGCTAATGTACATTCTATACATGGCTTAATTCTAGTAGTAAATGATGGTGTTAAATTTAGAAGTAATAATTATGTTTTTCTTGGATTGAATAAGGTAAAATAAGACTAACAAGGATGAATATGGGTAAAAGTGTGGGACCAATTAACACATTTATTATGGTTGGAAGGGATCATGAGATAGTTTGGTTGACTAGTTTAGTTTAAGAATAAAAAAATGTCTATTAAATGGAGGAAGAACTTAGTACCATATTTATAGCTGCTCTTATTAGAGAGTAATTAAGATAATAAATCACACTAAAAAGTTTTGGATTAGGGTTGTTAGTGAACAAATGTGTCGTGGCTAGTGAGTCAGCACGGCCTGGTCCACGGGTCGATGTCAGGAGTCTTCTTTAGGTTGAGTTAGATGCGAAGGTCGACCGAGCACTCACGACGAGGTGCTGATCAGCATTCCTTGGTGTGCTGATCCGGGCACTGTGTATGTTGAGCTGCATCTCTCCTTCTCCGGGGTGGTTGGTAGCTTGTCTTCGCGAGGTAGCTGCGCCCTCGGGAAGGGGTGCTGGTTGGCATTGGTCGGGATCCGGGCCGGCTGGCTGTTCTCCTTCGTGCACTGGATGATGATTCCTGGGTGGTTGGCAGCTCGCCTTCGTGAGGTGGCCGCGCCCTCGGGAAGGGGTGCTAGTTGGCATTGGTCGGGATTCGGGCCAGTTGGCTATTCTCCTTCGTGCACTGGACGATAATTCCCAGGTGGTTGGCAGCTCACCTTCGTGAGGTGGCCGCGTTTTCCTGTAAAAATGGCCCTCGTCGGGATCACCATGATTTCCTACGGTACGGACCGGTACTGCAAACCATGATTTAAAGAATAAATTCCTTTGGCTTCATATGTTAGGATTGAAATCGACACTAAGAAGGGGGGAGTGAATTAGTGCTTCGATAAAAACCTCAACGATTCGAAAATTTTCGTTCAATGAAAAAATCGTGTTGGAAATGTTGAAGGTGTGCTTGACTTAGAATAAGTGCAATAAGCAATTAAAGCAATATCAATGATAATGAAAAGCAAAATAGAAATGCAAACCGAGTTTTATAGTGGTTCGGTCGTCGTAACCTACGTCCACTCCCGATTCCTCCTCCGTTGAGGCCACTGGCATCCATTAATGGTCTTCCTTCAATGGGCGATGACCAACTATCCTTATAACTCTATTCTCTTTTTGATAGGCTTAAGAGAGAACCTTTATACCACCACTCATTTTTCTCTTAAACAGAAATTAACACTTAGACTAGAGGAGCAGAATTCTCATAAGATTACAACAGAGTTTTGCCTTGTTTTTGTTCTCAGTTCTTATGTTTGCTGAGTAGGGATGAGAGGGGTATTTATAGGCTCCAAATGGATTCAAACTTGGAGCCAAAACCAGTCTCATCTCGGGTCTTCGAGGTACTAGCAGTGTGGTACTACCTCCTAACACTCTTGACACTGGGTGGTACTACTGCCTAGTCTGGTGGTACTACCGCTTGACAGAGCCTCGGAGATCGGGCTTTAGCGGTACCACTGCCTGGCAGCATTAACTGCCAGTGGTTCCATCGCCCACCCTAGGCAGCGCCACCGCCTAGCATGGCTCCAAGTGGTTGAGTGGGCCATCCATCCGGCCCAACTCAGCCTTAACTTAGGCCCAACGGGCCTTCTAATTGAGTTGGTCTAATTCCAATCCAATTACAACTTAAAACTACTTTGATCTAGACAATTATTGTAAAGCATTAATCACATGTTATTCAGCATGTTATTGGTTCATCGGCGCTTCGTCCAATCCTTTGGCGCATTATCCTCTTTTGCGGTCTTTTCCTCAATCGACATATTAACCTCTGCAACTCCGATCTCCTTGGCGTATTGTTCGTTCTTCTAGGCCCGATGCCCGAACTCATGGCACGAAGCCTTCTGCCGACACGTCGACCGATCCTCCAGCTTGACGTCCAATCTTATGAAATATTCGACTCCGGCTTAACATTAATTCTTCCTACTTTAATTGTCTCTTCTATTGAATATCATATTTTGATAATGAAACCAATCGATAAATGTTTATGTTTTAATTTACGTTTTGAGTGACGTAGGATGCTTCGATCAAAATAAGACAATTAAAGCAGGAAGAATCATGTTGTGCCGGAGGAAAACATGTCAGAAGATTGGATGTCGGGCCGAAGGAATGGTCGATGAATCGACAGAAGGCTTCGGGCCGTGGATTCGGACATCGGGCCAAGAAGAGCAGATATTGCGCCAAGGATATTGGAGTTGCGGAGTCAACTGGCTGATTGGGCAATAGGCTGCAAGAGAGGGTGATTCACCAAAGAATCGGACGAAGCGTCGAGGGACCAATGACATGCCGAACAACTTGATTAATGCTTAGTATTAATTATCTAGATCGAAGTATGTTTTTACATGTGCAGGATTAACTACGATAGCAAGGCATGAAGCAAAATGAAGTCCCAGAGTCAAGGACGCGACTTCGTTGGGAGTTCGAGAGTTCGTCGGAAGTCCGGACGTTCGTCGGAAGTTCTGGCGGAACCAGCCGAGAAGTCTTAGAGCTTGCCAGAGAAGCTCGTCGGAACACGCCAAGAAGATCATCGTGAAGTCCAAGAGCTTACCAGGAGTCCGTCGAAACATTGCCGAGAGATCGTCGGAAGATCGCTGGAAGAATAGACATAGGGACTTGTTTAGCTTAGCAAATGTCTTAGGATTTCGTAGTTAGCACGTAATTGGGCTTGGATTTGGGCCAACCCAATTAGGGGTCAGTTAGGCCTATGTAAGAATTGTGTTGGGCCCAATAAGAGGCCCAAACAGTGCCCAAAGAAGTCTCACTATTGTGGCACGGTCTTTGAGACTATGTCATGTGGTGGTACCACCAGTCTGGGCGGTTGTACCGCCCCTGGCAGCGTGCAAGGCAGTGGTACTGCCAGACCTGGGTGGTGGTACCGCCTAGGGCAGTGTCAGTGTCAGACTGACACTGGGCGGTGGTACCGCCCAACGCAGGCGGTAGTACCGCCCGTGCCGGGGGAACCCAGGATGGAAAAGTTTTAGACTCCAAGTTTGAATCAACTTGAAGCCTATAAATACCCCTCTCATCTCTGGTTAAAACACACAAGCACAGAGAGTCTAAAAGCAAAGAAAACGCTACTGTAATCTTTTTAGAATTTCCCTCCTCCACTCTAAGTTTAGAATTATGTAAGAAGAGTGTGAGTGCTTGTAAGGGTTGTCTCCTAAACCCGTGAAAAGGAGAAGAGGGGTGTAAAAGGTGGTTGGTCTTCACCTATTGAAGGAAGACCTCTAGTGGACGCCGGTGACCTCGTCGGAGGAGGAAGCCGAAAGTGGATGTAAGTCACGTTGACCGAACCACTCTAAAACTCTTGATCCTAACATCTTCATGATCGAAGCTAGTCTTGTATTACTCAAAACGCATATTAGATCATAAACTCTATCAATTGGTTTCGTCATCAAAATTCGAGATTCAACATCATCCTCTTGGTTGGAGCATGTGCAATGTTTCCTTCGTCCTCTTGATAGATCCTTAGTAGCAATAGTTGAAACCTTAGGGTAAGCCTAAGACCTCCTCTACTGCCACTGGTGGCATCAATTCCTCAAGCCATCAAAGATCACTAGAAAAATGGATTTGGATGGCCTTTATTGCCCATGTAATTGCTATCAACTCGAAGATTATCCCTAACATCCCTTCCTTTGCCTTTAGCAATAAATCCTATAAATACCCTCCACTCTCCGGTGAGGAGGATAAGGAGAGGAGGAGAAGGTATATTAGAGCAAATGACAAGTAGGGGTAGCTGGCATCAAGTGTTCGAGGGGCAATGGGTCAAAGGAGTTGTGTTGTGAGCCGAGCCCTAGAGCATATATATATATATATATACATATGTGTATATATGTATATATGTATATATATGTATATATGTATATATACATATATATGTATATATACATGTATATGTATATATACATGTATATATACATATACATGTATATATATATATATATATATATATAAACACTCATATACACATATACATATATACATATATATACATATATATAAATTCCTAGGAAAAGCTCCTAAGCTTGATAATTTTTCAGATAGTGCCCTAAGTTTGAAATGTTCCCGTAGAGCTCCCCTGATTGTGTGAAATGATCATTTTAACCCAAATAAATTAAAAAATATATATATATTTTTTTGGGATCCATCGCCGCCTCCGCTTGCATGCAACCCTCTCTATGCCACCTGCAACCCTTGCAAAAAGGCCCACCGTTGCCACCTGCAGCCCTCACACGAGGGAGCACTGTCATCACTCGTAACCATGTCCGCCCGCCCCTGCCCTACGGTTGGCCGCCTCCCTCTGCTTGCAACTCTTGCGTGAGAGCCCACCATTGCCACTTGCAGCCCTCGCGCAAGGGCCTGCTACTGCCGCCTACAACTGTGGTCGCCCCACTTGGCCCACAACCCTCATGGGAGGGCTTGCCGCTATCACTTGCAGCCCTCGAGCGAGGTTTGTTGTCGCACCTTGGTCGTTAGTTGCAAAGGGACTGCACAGCCTCCTCGCACCCCTTCCTCGTCAGCATGGTCTCCTGGGCATCCTCGCCATTGGCTGCAACCTCCATTGTTGGCCGCGGAGGTTGCACCTTCATCGCGGGTCCTGCGAGGGGGGGTGGCTGGTGCGGTGGAGGGGTCAATCGGTAGGGCGAGGGCATGACTAGGGGCTAGGTGGAGGGTGGTGGTTGATGGGAGTGGAATGTTCATTTTGACAAAAAGATGTACTCTGTGAGAATTTTTCATATTTGGGGTGTTATCTAGAAAATTCTCGAACTTAGGAATTTTTTTTTGAAAATTTACCCCATATATGTGTGTGAGAATTAGTTTTGCAATCTATATTTGATGAGACTAATTACATTATTCTCTTGGTTTGATTTAATTCTATGATTCATTTTGGATGTGGTAGTTGTTTGTGAGCTAAAACTTTATGGGTACAGTGCACCTTTGTTTTTTTTTTTTTTGCTTCTGCTGCAATAACCTATAATTCTACAACTGAACCATGAGAGATACACTGAGTATGCAGGTCCATCTGCTGAAAGGATTTGGACTGCCATGTACCAGGATTATTTTCCACAAATCTAGTTATATGTTTTTTCTTTTATTTCTTATTTCTTGTCCAGACATTTTGTTCAGTTATTTTTGCATTAAATGCTGAAATAATTGGAGATGATATGTTTGATATTAGTTACTGGTAATTCTTTTGTGTTATTGTTTTCCACATGCTCAACATTTCTAGTTGCTCAGTTTAGGTGATTCAACGATGAGTTTACGAAGAAGCTTACATTAATTAAATTATTCTTTGGACATACCATGTGAATGTATATAATTTCTTTTCAAATCAATTTAAGACTTGATTTAGTGATTTTATACTACAATCTATGTTTTCTTTATGTAACATTGTTGGTCAATTAGTAAATTCTAGGTGATAAATTTTATTTTGCATTTGCTTTGGTATCTCTAGCTCTCATCATCTTAATTCCTTTTGAAGAACTGTGTTACAAGAAGAGATTGGTAAAAGATTGATCTCTGGGATTCCAGTCCGCATAGCTTCTGCATATCTCCTTGAAGCATATACAGATTTGGTATCTTCCTACATACTCTATTTGGGATTTCAGTCGACATTAGCTATTGGAAAATGATTTTTGAATTTTTCAGTTATTAATCTCTAATATTCTTCTAAATGAGACAAGTGGGGTGGGGAAATGTTTTGATTTGTTTTGTGAGCGAGTGTAATTTATCCTAATTCTAGAGTGATATTCCCATCAAATACTTCCATCTGCATGAAGATAATTCTTGTTTGATAATGTTTGTATGTTTCTATCCTTTAGCTTTTGTATCAAGTTATGGTCATACAATTCCAGGTTACAGCAAGAAATCCATGCCTGGTGCTTTTCAGACATGTATTATGTTTCATCATCATAAGTCTGAATGTACTGGATCAATCAGCAGAGTTAATGGACAACCTTCAGAGGTTTCACGGAAACAAGGACTTCATTGGGGAAGTTCTTTCTTTCCTTTCTCGGCCTTAACCTCGGTCAAATGCAATCAGATTATGCAAGGTAGAAATGGCTGCCACGGTAAGAGGCTTTGGTCACTACAAAATTTTGGGAAATCAAATGTATGCAGCTGTCTCTCCCTGTGCAGTAAGATTTTTTTCCTATTATTGAAGTCCTTGGTGCTTATTTGCTACCTCCACCTTTCTGCACAACAAAAATGATCTACAGATTGCAGGAACGTCATTGTGGACCTTCTATATTGGTTTGGTATGAAGCCCCCATTCAGCACATTGGCTGGTCTTTCCATGCTAGTTGTTAGATATCATGTGTCAAGATTGGCAACCTTCTTTCCAAAATCTTTGCATCAAAATGCAAGTGCAGCCAAAAGAAGCAAATGGCAGACCCTGTTGAAAATATCATATGTTCGTTGCTGCTAAATCAGTGGTCTGATTTAGCTTTGAGATTGTTATTTAAGTTGCTGAATTAGACCTCCAATAGATTCTGTTAATGGGAAGAATTCATTTGTAAAAAGTACAAAAATCAAAACCAAAACATAGCACAATCTACACTTTGGCGGGCTTTATGTATTGACTCAACCATGATTAGTTGACTATGTTAAAAAGCTCAGAATAGATCTAATTTTTAAATTATGGTAAAAAAAAAGTTCAAATGTTGCCGGGTATAGATGTCGATTTGAAGATGGGGAAGTAGTCCTATTGTACGTTTGTAAAAATAAGCTCATGGTGACATCTATATGAGTGGAATATTGAACAATATATATATGGAATTTCACATTGTCTCTAAGAGCAGGGTTTGATGTCTCCTCTAATGCTATGTTACCTATGCTTGGAATTGGTGTTCCAAAATCATTGCCAATAGGTTTTGTTTCATTTTCCTATATTTGTGATATTTCTCTATTGTATTATCAGTTTTGTGTATTTTTTATATGAGATAAAGATACTTACGTAGGTTATTAGAATCCAAAAACAAAGCCAAAAAATCCTGAATCCTTTTCTTATATATGTGTTCTGTTGTGTCCTTGCAGAATTCAATTCCTCCTAAAGGACAAATGGAAGTTATTTTGACGAATTACATTTTTAGTATTCTGGAATGTATATTTCTGCATGCATAAACCTTAATATCAAGGATTGAAATATCGTATCATACCGGAGTTTCGACGTTCGCTCGGTATGGTGCGATACTGTATCATTCGGTATACCGCTCGATATATATATATATTTTTTGATGACATCGTCGAAGCGACATCACCTCTCTCTTCTCCCATGCGGTGACATCACCTCGTTTATATATATATATATATATATATATATATATATATAAATTAATAAATATATATTTATAGATAAAAAGATTATATATATATATTTATATATTTATTTATTTATAAAAGGCAACGTCACATCGCCTCGACGACGTCGCCTTTTCCTTCTCCCATGCGGGGCGACGTTGTCGAGGCGATACAACGTCGTCTCGTTTATATATATATATATATATATATATATATATATATATATATATATATATATATATATATATATATATATATATATATATATATATATATATATATATATATATATATATATATATATATATATATATATATATATATTCCGTTTCATCTGGTAACGGGCAGTCCGTGTACTGGTCAACTAACGGACCGGTACGTACTGCTCGTACCGGATGGTATTATTCAAAATTGGATACCTTGCTTAAGATATCGATTTAATCCAGCTTGGTGCAGTATAATATTTTTTTATGATTGTATTATGCTTCAATCTGCTGATCACAGTAACTTAAATAACATTCTTTTGGTTGACGTACTTCAGGATGCAGATTGTTTGGAACATGCCAAATACTTCAGGATGCAGTCTGTTGCTCTACAATCGTAGACTTTTATCTACATGTCCCGCAGCTTTTGTTGAACCAAAGCTCTGTCAAGTTGAACAAGAGCATGAGCTGAAGTAGCAGATTCAAAAACAACCCTGAAACTTTATGTTCACATTGTGAACTTGATTGTTTTGTTTAATTGTGTGGATGTGCCTGTTAAATTTATGAAATTTGTTTGCATATTGTAGTGTAGTGATAGCCTATGTAGGATGTGAGAAATGTCGTCGGAAAATCTTCAAAGTCAAGGTTTAGTTCTCATCTCCGGTTACAATCTAAAACCATTTATACTAGCCTTTTGTCAAGGTTTCAAATGTTCATTTGCTAGGTTTCTCCCAAAAAGTCATAAATCAGAAAATGATTTGTGGTCCATTCATTTTATATCTTGTTGAATACTGGTGGTGAATTCTTGGGTAGGTTTTTGTTGTCCTTTTGACTTTTTTAATTAATATATCTTATATACAAAATATAGATCTTGTTGTTGTTAGTATTCACAACCTAGCAGGTTACCCTTATAGTTGTACTCTCTGGAAAGTTATTTTCACGGTGGAAACTTAATATTACTCTAAAGGTAAATTTGGTAAAAAAATATTTGTTTTTCACGCAAAGCTTTTTTTTGTTTATTTTTTACTAAACGTCCCTTCGTAATGTTTTCTTTTTAACATTTTATCCTTATATAAACCTGTGGATCTTAGACCACTGATTCAAGTGTGTAGTTTGGTTTAGTAAATATCATTTTACTATTCAAAATAGGTTCAAAGTCAATTTATGATATATATATATATATATATATATATATATATATATATATATATATATATATATATATATATATATGCTAAGTTTGTGCTACAAAGAGATCATGGGCTTCAAAGCATATCCAAGTGCATAGGATCATAAAGACATATAAAGATTGATATAATTATGTGCTAAACAATTAGAGTTTATATCAAAATGATTGAAGCGAATGATAAAAAACATATTATTTCTTAAAAACATATATAGGATTAATCATTAGACTTAAATCTAACATTTTATTCCTCTATCATAAAACATGTAATTTTCATGTTTATTTTTTTTAAAATAAAAAGAAGCATGATATAGTTTTTTTATTTACTAACTAATTTAAAAATAACTCATGAAAAAGGCATCAAGTAATTTCGAAATAAGGCAAAGGGGTTTTATTTACCTTGTCGTCGAAAGTCGTTAAGGTGTAGTTTGCCATATCGCTTTTGTTGGTTTATTCTTCATCTTCGGATGAGCTCGATTCATTCCAAGCTGCCTTGAGTACTTTTTTCTTCTTTGGCAACTTCTTTTTAAATTTATTTTTATTTTTTAATTCTTGTTTATTGAACCTTTTAAATTTTACAGTGAGAAGTTTGAGTTCATCATCATTTGAGCTTTTGCTCGAGTGGTCTTCATTTGTTCTAAGTGTCAAATTCTTCTTGTTCTTTGGAATGTTGTTCTTGAGTTCTTCATGTGCATTGCATGTCATCAAAGACCCAATAAGTTTGTCAATCGAAAAATGGTTCAAGTTCTTTGATTCTTGTATTATTGTTACTTTCGAATCCCAATTTTTAGAAAATGATCGTAAAACTTTATTCACAAGTTCACGATTCGAAAAACTTTTACCAAGAGCTTTTAGACTATTGACGACATCCGTAAAACGATGTACATGTCTCCAATAGTTTCGCTTGGTTCCATATGAAATAACTTAAAATCACATATCAAAATATTTATTTTAGAGTCTTTAACTCTATTAGTACCTTCGTGTGTGATTTCAAGTGTGTGCCAAATGTCAAAAGTCATTTCACAAGTAGAAACCCGATTGAATTCTTTTTTGTCTAAGGCGCAAAATAGAGAATTCATAGCTCTAGCATTTAAAGAAAAAGTTTTCTTCTCCAAATCATTCCATTCGTTCATTGAAGTAGAAGACTTTTGAAATGTTTTCCAATAAGTGTAGTCTATCTCATTGAACATAGGAGGATGAACGATAGAAAAACTCTCTTGAAAGCCGAAAAGAGCCTTTTCTCTTGGGTGTTAAACCAAATGAGAAATACGAGGTTCTAAAACTAACTATTAGGAATGAGTCAGCACTAGGGGGGTGAATTAGTGCAGTGATAAAAATGTCGGTTTGAAAATTCTTCATTCGATAAAAATCGATTTTGAAAATGTGCTTGACTTGAAAGCGTGCTTGTTCGTAAGAGTAGTGAAAGCAAAGTAAGGAGGAAGTTTGCTATGAATGTAAATTGCTCAGAATAAATGTAAACCAGATTTTATAGTGGTTCGATCGTCGTGACCTACATTCACTCTCGATTCCTCCTTTGTTGAGGCCACCGGCATCCACTATCGGTCTTTCTTCAATGGGCGAAGACCAACTACCCTTTCACACCCCTCTTCTCTTTTTCATAAGTTTAGAAGACAACCTTTTATAAACACTCACTCCTCTCTAAACAAAATTTTAAATTTAAACTAGAGGAGGGGATCTCTCAAGTAATTTCTATAGTGTTTTCTCACTTTTAAGTTCTCTGTGCTTATGTGTCTTAACCAGGGATAAGAGGAGTATTTATAGACCTCAAGTTGATTCAAACTTGGAGCCTAAAAATATCTCATCCTGGGTCCTTCGGGTACTGACAGTACCACCGCTTGTGTTGGGTGGTATCACTGCCTGTAGCACTGATACTAACACTAACACTAGGCGGTACCATCACCTAGAAGACTATGTCTGGGTGATACCACCGCCCAGACTAGTGGTACCATCGCTTGACACTACAATTGGGTGGTACCATCGCCCAGTCTGGTGGTACCACCCCTTGACATAATCTCGGAGATTGTGCCACGACGATTTCACTTGTTGGGTCATTGTTTGGGCCTTTCACTTAGCCCAATACAATCCATATATGGGCCTAACTGACCCTTAATTGGGTTGGCCCAATTCTAATCCTAATTATATGCTAATTACAAATTTTAAGACATTCACTAAGCTAAATAAGTCTATAAGTCTAGGTTTCTTCCGGTGAGCTTCCGACGATCTTCTGATGAACTTCCGACGATCTATCAGGAATGTTCCAGCAGACTCCCGGCAAGCTCCTAGACTTCACGACGATCTTCTTGACGAGTTCTAATGAGCTTCTTTGGCAAGCTCCTATCTTCTTGGTCAATTCCATCAAAACTTCTGATAAACATCCAGACTTCCAACGAACTCTCGAACTCCCAATGAAATCTCGTTCTTGACTCTAGGACTTCATTTTGCTTTATGTCTTATTATCGTAGTTAATCATGTACACTTAAAACCTACTTCAATCTAGATAATTATTACAAAGCTTGAATCAAGGTTGTCCGACATGCCATTGGTTCATCGATGCTTCGTCCGATTCTTCGGCACATCGTCCTCTCTTGCAGCATATTGCCCAATCGGTTAGTTGACCTCCACAACTCTGATTTTCTTGGCACAATTTTCGCTCTTCTTGGCCCAATGCCCGAAGCCTTCCGTTGATATGTCGACCGATCCTTCGGCTCGATGTCTAATCTTTTGACATGTTTTTCTCTGACCCAACATGATTATTCTTGCTTTAATTGTCTCTCCCTGATCAAAGCTTCCTACGTCACTCAAAACATAAATCAAATCATAAACACTATCAATTGGTTTCATCATCAAAATTTGAGATTCAACAATGAGATATCCGTCGGAGCCCCTATCTTATTATATATCCAATAAGCCCTTGAATTATTGGATCCTATGGATAAGATCCAATAAGAGCCAATGAGATATTATTAGATAGAGATCTACTAATCTAATAGGCTTTAGTAGTTGGATGGAGATCCAATACCCAATAGGGAAGGATCCATTAGGGTTAAGTTGATAGAGGATCTCTATAAATAAGAGGGAACCAATTGTTCATAGGCTAAAGCCTTTTTGGGTTGCCATCTCCTATTCTCCTCTCCCTTTCTTGTCCTCAAATAGCAGGCTTGAAGATTTGAGGAGCATCATTGTAACCCTACTGTGTGGATCATCGCTAGAGAGGAGGACGCTTGACCTCCTTCACCCTCTCCTAAAGATTTGTAGAGATTTAGGGATATACGATCTCATAAAACAATCTTTCGTATATGCAGTTTTAAGTTTTTGTGGATTTTACGCATCAATCTTCGAACGATGACAAACACATCTTTGAGAAATTAAGGATTTTGTTTTTATGTTCTTTCACTACCATGTGATGTCGCCCCCAGATTTTCCTATAGTGGTATCAGAGCCAGGTTGTTCGTGTGAAAGATTGGTTTTGAACTATATGTGTTATGTTTTGGAGAAGTTTTTGATGGCAAAATTGTTGACATAAAAGTGAGAAAGGGCAACGATCATTACTGCCCTTATTGCCCTCGCATATGGCAGCCTTGGCTACCATTTGTGTGCAAGAGGCTGGCGGCCATCAAGTTGCTATCGACGGCTGACGGCCTACTACAGTGGTGATCGGACCTGCAAGCACTACCCCTACAAGGGGCAGCACCTTCAAGCGCTGCGCTCACAGGCAGAACCTGTTGAATCTCAAATTTTGATGATGAAATCAATTGGTAAATTATTGATCTAATTCATATATTGAGATAAGTTTTACAGGATTAACTACGATAGCAATGAAGGCATAAAGAAAGATGTTGGGCCGAAGTCAAATATCGGACGATACGTCGAAGGTTCGGACGATGTGTCAAAAGTTTGCCGGAAGCTTGCTGAGAGTTCATCGGGAGCTCGCCGAGAGTTCATCGGGAGTTCACCGAGAGTTCATCGGGAGTTCGCCAAGAAGTTTGTCGAGAGAACAATTGACATACCGGACAGAGATTGCTTAGTTAAATATCTTAATTATCATAGTTAGACCATAAGTTGATTTAGGATTGGGAGGTAATCCCACTAACGCAGTTAGGGGCCAACTGGGCCCTTAATAGCGCTGAATTAGGCCGGTTGAATAGCCCATTTAGCACTTGAATTATGGTCGGCGGTGGCACCGCTTGGGACTTAGTCTCCCAAGTGGTCTAGGCGATGGTACCATTGATAACTAATGATGTCAAGTGGTGGTACCACCCTGTCAGATGGTGGTGCCGCTAGAGCTTAGTCTCCGAGCTCTGTCAAGCGATCATACCGCTCAAATTGAGCAGTGATACCACCTAGTGTTAGTCTGCAGGTGGTGGTACCATCCAATAATGGCGGTGGTACCGCCAGTACCTTGAAAATCCAGGATGAGATACTTTTTTGCTCCAATTTTAAAGCCATTGGGGCCTATAAATACCTTACCCTTTTCTACATGAAAAGGCTTGGAAGTGTGAATAATATCTTGAAGTCTTGTGGTGTTAAAAGTATTGTAAAAGTGCTAAGAGTCCTCCTCCTCCCTTTGTAAGGGTTGTCTCCTAAACCCGTGAAAAGGAGAAAGTACTGTAAAGAAGATGATTGGTCTTCGCCCATTGAAGGAAGACTATTAGTGGACGTCGGTGACCTCGACGGAGGAAGAATCGAAAGTGGATGTAGGTCCACTTCCAACCACTTCCACTTCCGATTCCTACGTCCACTAATGGAATATGTAATTACTAGACATCCTCGATCAAGGTCACCTTCCGATTACTATGTCCACTAATGTAATTACTAGACGCATATGACCTACGTCCACTTCTGATTCCTCCTCTATCAAGGTCACCGACGTCCACTAATGGTCTTCCTTTAATGGGCGAAGACCAACCACCCTCTTACAACACTTTGTCCTTTTCACAGGTTTAGGAGAGAACTTTTATAAGCCTCGCACCTCACTTGAATGATTACAAAACTTAGAGAGGGAGGAGGACACTTAGCACTTTTACAATTCTTTCACACCCCAACACTTCAAGATTTTGTTAACAGTTTGATATACTTTCATGCAGAAAGGAATGAGGTATTTATAGACCCCAATGACTTCAAAATTGGAGCCTAAAAGCATCTCATCCCAGGTTTCTGAGATACTAGTAGTACCATCGCTAGTACTGGACGGTACTGCCACCTGACACTCTGACATTGGGCGGTACCACTACCCAATCTGGCAGTACTACCGCCTGATAGAGCATCGGAGATTGGGCTCTAGCGATACCACCGCCTAACATGGCAGTACCATCGCTTGACAGGGCGGTACCACCGTTGAGTCTAGGCAGTACCACTACCCAGGCTTCTTGGTGACTAAGCCTTAGGCAATTCCACCACCCCAGTCCAGCGCTACCACCACTAGATGAGGTTTAGCAACCTATTTGGGGCTTGAATCCGGCCCAACCATTCCAATTACGAGTCCAATTGGCCCTTAACAAGTTTAATGAAATTACCTCCCAAACCTAACTCTAATTATGTGCTAACTTCGATTTTTAAGGCATACATTAAACAAAACAAGTCAAACAAGTCTAGGTTTCTTTCGGCGATCTTCCGGCGGACTTCTGATAATCTCTCGACAATCTTCTAACGGATTCCTAGCAAGCTCCTGGACTTTACGATGGATCTTTTTGGTGAGTTTCGATGAGCTTCTTCTCGGCCAATTCCGATGACACTTCCAACGAACCTCCGGACTCCCAACGAACTCTCGAACTCCTAAAGAATTCTCGATCTTGACTTCGACACTTCGTTTTGCTTTATGCCTTGATCGCTATGGTAGTTAATCCTACACACTTTTCTCAACATATAGTTTGAATCAAATAATTTATCAATTGATTTCATCATCAAAATCCAAGATTCAATAATGTCAAGATAGAAGTTCATATCTTGATTGATTATTTTTTACAAAATTTGCATGTTATTTATTTATGATGCATCTTTTGTTTGTTAGAAATATATCGCTTTCAAATCTCTTAGTGGTATACTTGAAGTTAACCGCCTCATTAGTCCAAAATATACGGAATGGATCTGCAACTTGAGAATTATTCTCATGGTAGAGAAAATCGTGTACGTCCATGATATAGTGATACCTACGCCCGAGGAAGGGGCAAGCGAGGATGAGATTATTGAATCTCGTATTTTGATGATGAAACCAATTGATAATTGTGTTTATGTTTTAATCTGTGTTTTGAGTGATGTAGGATGCTTCAATCAGGATGAGACAATTAAAACAGGAAAAATCATGTTGGGTCGAAGGAACATGTCAAAAGATTGGACGTCGGGCCGGTGGATCGGTCGACGTATCGATAGAAGGCTTCGGACCGTGGATTCAGGCATCAGGCTAAGAAGAGTGGGTATTGCGCCAAGGATATCGGAGTTACGGAGTCAATTGGCCGATTGGGCAATATGCCGCAGGAGAGGATGATGCGCCGAAGAATATGACGAAGTATCGAAGGACCAATAACATGCCGGACAACTTGATTAATGCTTAGTATTAATTGTCTAGATCGAAGTTTATTTTACGTGTGCAGGGTTAACTACAGTAGAAGTAAGACATGCAGCAGGAGTTACGCCGGAGTCAAGACCATGATCACGTTGGGGGTTCGAGAGTTCAACGGAAGTCCGGACGGTCGTCGGAGGTTCTACGGGAACAAATCCAAGAAGTCCAGGAGCTTGCCAAAAAAGCTCGTCGGAACTCGCCAAGTGGATCGTCGCAAGTCCAGGAGTTTGCTGAAAGTCCACCGGAGCATCGACAAGGGTTCATCGGATGTTCACCGGAAGTTCGCCAGAAGCTCGCCGGAAGAAGCGATTGATGCACCGGAGCAAGTTGCAGTATTAATGTCTTAAATATCATAGTTAGCATGTAGATTAAGTTAGGAATGGGAGGTGATCCCATTAACTTAATCTAGGGGCAATTAGGCCCTTGACAAACCCAAATTGGGCCAAATGGATCAGCCCATTTGGACCTAGAATTCCTACCAAGCGGAGGCACAAGAACTACTCACTAAGAAATTTAAAAAAATAATGAAACAAAAATTTAAGAACAAAAAGAATGGAACTACTTACTTTGAACGTAAGAAGAAGAACACAAAGTGGGATGAATCGAGCTCCTCCGAAGACGAGGAGAAAATAAAAAAAGGCGAGGTGGCAAACTACGACTTAACCACCTTCAATGATGAGGTAATCGAAATCCCCCTAATTTACTTCGAAATTACATGATACTTTTCATGATCCATTTTTTTAATTTATTTTGAATTTATTTTCTTAAAAATTAAATGTATAAAAATGAAAATGTAAAAATATGATTATGCTCGTAATTTTGAAAATGACAAATTGCATGTTTTATGTTAATGCAATAAAATGTTATATATAAATCTAATGATTGTACACATAATAAGATTAATCTTATGTATATGCTTGATAAGCAAGAATGTGTATTTTGATGATTTCCATATTGCTTTTCAATGACGATGCATGGCTTTTGCATGGAAGGCTTGATGATTTTTTTTATGAACCTTATCATTAGTTTTGACATAATGAACAAAATTTGAGCATGCTAATATAAAGTCAATCATATAAATTAAAACTAAAGAAGTTTTAGATATCTATAAGAATCATTCAAAATTATGTTCAATGAAACCTTGCTTAATGTTGTAATATTGAAGTTTTGATACCATGATTTGACGATTTTATGTTTGAGATTTTAAAGTTATACATGATGATTTTTGTGAGTTATTGGTCTTGATGGTTCTTATGACGAAATTTATTTTTTGATCCTAAACGTTGATGCACATTTTTGTTTGGCATAAATGAAATAAGTCACATGAATTGAAACAATTAAAAAGAGAAAAGGTTTCTCCTAGAAAAATTTATTTTTTCTATTTTCTTGATTTTTCCAAAAAGGAGATAAATGAATCTATTTATATCACCGTTATGAATCTCTTGGACCATGAAAATGATTTTGATGATTTAAATTTGAATAAATTTTTATCGAAATCATGATCTTGATTTCTCATGATTTATAACTTAAAATTGTTTATGATCAAGATCTTATTTTTTTTTTACTCCCACGTTTCTTCTTGTCATTTACTAAAGAAGTAAAATTATCCAAATGAATCTTGAATGTTCTTTGGTATTCATGAATTGATTATAACTTGAAAGATTTGTTATGAATCAACATTTTTTTTATTGTTCTCCTACGATTCTACTTGGTATTTTCTTAAAAGGAGATTTTCTAATGAATCATGATTCTTCTTGTGAGTTCTTGGATTTATTACTTTATTTTCTTTTAAAACAAGATCTCTTCTTTGTATTCCTATGATTTTTCTTGGTATTTTATTTAAAGAAGAGATTTACTATATGAATCATGTCTTTTGGTATTCAAGTGATATTATCTTTCATGACATGATGTCATTGTATTTATGACTTGTATGCCTTGAAATGATTAAAATATTTTACACTATTTTATTCTTCTCTTCTTCTTTCTTGTTTACAATGATAAAATGGGGAGAAATTTTGATCATGCATGGTGGGATATAATTTGACAAAATTGATACCATTATGATGTGAAATATTAATGATTTGAAATACTATGATTTGTTGCTAAAATGATGTATTATGAATGTCTATGATGTGCTCAAAATAATGATGAATATTTTGAAAATAAATATTTGTATCATATTTGATGATTTTATATTTTAAAAATATACATGATGAGTTACAGTGATGATTGATTTATTTTTAATATCATGCATAAAAAAAAAAGAAATGTAAGGTTTTAAAAATATGCATGCTTTAATTTGAAAATATAATGATGTACAAATAAGATTGGTACTTACCTTTGTCATAATTGATGTAAAGGGTCTTCCCTTCTTTTTGCCAATGACAAAGGGGGAGAAAGAGTTGCTAATGTGCTATCTTGAATTGATGTAAAGGATCATCTCAAAGAGAAATTAGCTAGCTTGCACAAGTTAAGAAAATGCAAAAACTTGCTTACTTTCTTGCACATCTAAAGAGAAGATGCAAATGTGAGAAGATGCAAATGTAACACTTGCCAAATTGTTTGCTTGCCTTGTGTAAAACATTGTCTCTTGCTAGTTTGGCTTGCCTATCTTAAGAAACAAAAATTACAAAAGTGCTATCTTGCCTATGTCAAAAAGCAAAATTTGCAACTTGCAAATTGCAATAGGAAGCAAGAATCATGAGCTTACGCAAGAAAGCTATATTGCATTTACTTTCAAAATTTTTGCTAGCTTGTATATAGTAAAACTTGCATATCGTAAAAATTGCTAGCTTGTAGTCTAAAGAGAAGCAAATAGTTGCTATCTCAAGAAAAGCAAACATGCTAAACTTGCACATCTTTAATTGCTAGATTGCATGATGATAAAATTTGATACTATGTTTTTCATATAATGAGTTGAACTTATATCACAAACACTTGATTATGGTACTTCTCCTTTTTGTTGATGATAAAGGGGGAGAAGTATGTTGATTATATGTCATGATTTTATCATGACATTTTGCTTGGATTTTTTAATCCAAGAGTTTCTATCAATACAACATATTGATAGGGGGAGTTTGTTTAAACTCCGGGAGTTAAGTTTAACTCCATCATCAATTGGTTATCATCATAAAAAAGGGAGAGATTGTTGAATCTCGTATTTTGATGATGAAACCAATTGATAATTATGTTTATGTTTTAATCTGCATTTTGAGTGACGTAGGATGCTTCGATCAGGATAAGACAATTAAAGTAGTAAAAATCATATTGGGCCGGAGGAACATGTCAGAAGATTGGACATCGGGCCGGTGGATCGGTCGATGTATTGATAGAAGGCTTCGGGCCGTGGATTTGGGCATCAGGCCAAGTAGAGCGGGTATTGAGCCAAGGATATCGGAGTTGCAGAGTCAACTGACCGACTGGGCAATAGGCCGGAGGAGAGGATGATGCGCTAAAGAATTGGACGAATCGTCGAGGGACCAATGACATGTTGGACAACTTGATTAATGCTTAGTATTAATTATCTAGATCGAAGTTTGTTTTACATATGCAGGATTAACTACGATGGAAGTAAGGCATGCAACAGGAGTTGTGCCGGAGTCAAGACCATGATCACGTTGGGGGTTCGAGAGTTCGACGGAAGTCCAAATGGTCGTTGGAGGTTCTCTGGGAACAAATCCGAGAAGTCCAGGAGCTTGCCAAAGAAGCTCATCGGAACTCGCCAAGTGGATCGTCGCAAGTCCAGGAGTTTGCCGGAAGTTCGCCGGAGCATCATCGAGGGTTCATCGGATGTTCGCCGGTAGTTCACCGGAAGCTTGCCGGAAGAAGCGATTGACGCACCAGAGCAAGTTGCAATATTAATGTTTTAAATATCATAGTTAGCATATAAATTAAGTTAGGAATGGGAGGTGATCTCATTAACTTAATTTGGGGACAATTGGGCCCTTGACAGGCCCAAATTGGGCCGAATGGATTAGCCCATTCGGACCTAGAATTCCTGCTAAGCGGTGGCACCGCCAGGGTCGACGGTGGCACCACCCAGGAGTCTTGGTCTTCCAGGAATTCTGGGCGGTGGTACCACCCCTATCAGGCGGTTGTACCACCTAAGCTCGGTCTCCGAGCGGTAGTACCGCCCAGTTATGGCGGTAGTACCACCAGGATCCTGGATATTTGGGAGATGACAGATTTGAGCTCCAAATTCAAACCAGTTGGGGCCTATATAAACCCCACCCTTTCCTGCATGAAAGGGCATTGAAATCTTGATCTTATTATGAGAATTTTAGAGCTCAAAATTGTTATAAAGGTCAAAAGTTCTTCTCCCTCTTTTCGTCTAAGTTTTGATCATTCAAGAGAGGAGTGAAAATATATAAGGGTTGTCTCCTAAGCCCGTCAAAAGGAGTAAAGATGTAAAAGGGTGGTTGGCCTTCGCCTATTGAAGGAAGGCCTCTAGTGGACGTCGGTGACCTCATCGGAGGAGGAAGCCAAAAGTGGATGTAGGTCAAGATTGACCGAACCACTCTAAATCTCGGTTTGCATTTACATTCTACACTCTATCTTAACTGCAAACTACCTCCATTGCTTTACTTCAACTGTACTTTGCTAGATCTTGAGTTAAAGAACTTTCCGAATCGGCTTTCACATCGAAATCGTTTTTATCATACGAACGCAGTCTTAATCATCGAAAGTTTTCCGCTGCACTAATTCACCCTCACACCCCGCCGACCCCCCCGCCCCCCCCGCTCCCCCCCCCGCCCCCCCCCCCCCCCCCCCCCCCCTCTCTTAGTGCGATCCTAACATAGATCACTTGCTACGTGAAGTATATAGATGACTCCAATCATACTTAGTGTTACATGTTGGGCTCCATAACTTTTGAGTTACAAAGATAGCATGAAAAGATAGATGTTAAATCCATTCTCCTATATATCAGTAAATTATTTGAGGAACAGGGAATGACTCAACAATGTGAGATATCCAAAAGTCTCTTCCGTGCTAGGATGACTGAGGGGACATCGGTTCAGAACCATGTTCTTAAGATAATTAAATGGATAGAAAAACTCACAGGGTTATGAATGGTCCTATAGGATAACCTATATGTGGATCTTGTGCTTCAGTCCCTACCAGATTATTTTTCTTAGTTCATCATGAATTTTAATATGAACAAGCTTGAGATAACTCTCCTTGAGCTCCTTAATATGTTGAGGGAAGCTGAGAGCACTATCAAGAAAGAGAAGCCAGTTTTTTATGCTGGTGAGACTAGAAAAAAAAGGAAGATAGAAAAGTCTCTTAAGAAGGGTAAGGGCAAGGGCAGACCGGGTAAAGCAAAGGTTGCTAAGAAGAACCCGGCAAAGAATAAAGGTTAGTACTTCCACTATGACAAAGACGAGCATTGAAAGAGGAACTATAAAGATTACCTTGCAAAAAAGGTGAAATAGAAGCTTGGAGAAGCTTTTAGGCACGTTCATGATCAATCTCCAATTATAAGATTTTTATAATAGTATATGGGTATTAGATACTAGTAGTACTTATCACATCTGTAATTCATAGTAGGTTTTAGCAAGACCTAAGAGATTAACGAGAGGCGAGATGGACCTCAAGATGGGTAATAGAGCAAAAGTTGCTGTAGTGATTGTTGGTAAGGTCACTCTATATCTACTTGGTAGAGCTATTATTGCATTGGATGCATGTTATTTTGTTCCTTCTATTATCAAAAAAATTATTTTATTTCATGTTTGACAATTAGTAGATATAAATTAGTTTTTTAGAACAATGATTATTTAAAATTATTGGATGATAAGATCATCACGAGAGGAACATGCATAATGGTTTGTTTATACTAGACATTACTTCACATATCTTGAATGTAAGTGTGACCAAGAGGAAACGAGATGAGATGAATAGTGCATACCTATAGTATTGTAAGCTATGTCATATCCATGAGGGAAGGATTCAAAAGTTGCTAAAGGATATATATCTAGATCCATCTGACTATGAGTCATATACAACTTGCGAGTCTTGCCTTCTTGAAAAACTAACCAACTCTACATTTAGTGGAACTAGAGAGAGAGCTATTGAATTGTTGGAACTCATATATAGTGATATATATGGTCTCATGTCAACTCTTGTCATAGGTGGTTACTCCTACTTCATTACTTTCACTAATGATTTCTCTAGGTACGGACACGTGTACTTGATGAAGTACAAGTCCGAAGCCTTCGAGAAATTCAGAGAGTATAAGAATGAAATGGAGAACCAGAGTAGAAAGTATTAAGATTCTTTAATTAGATCGAAGAGGTGAGTACTTGAGTACAGAGTTCACCTAGTTCCTCAAGGACCATGAGATTCTATCCTAATGGACACCTTCTTATACATCTTAGCTCAATGATATATCTAAACAATGGAACCACACACTACTAGAGATACTGTAGTCCATGATGAGTTTCGCCGATCTACCTGTCTCATTCTAGGGAGACGCCTTAGAGACCGCAACTTGCTTTCTGAATAGAGTTCCAACTAAATTGGTAGTTTCTACACCATATGAGATATGGAAAGGGAAGAAGCCCGATCTTAAGGTTGTTACAGAATCTTTTTGCTTATTATATTTTGGCGTATATCACTTTATAACTATTGCATAAATGCATATATATATTGTGATGTCCCTGGATTTGTGCAATGGGAATCAGATCATGATGAGATCACGATAATGAGATCGATTCACCTTTAAACACATATCCTAAATAATCCCGGTCATAGGTTACTCGAGAGGGACATCGTGATAACCGGATAGACTGGTGTGCTGTATACCCGTCCATATGATGGATGCAGCTGGTCTCATAGTTGCTCGTGTAGGGACACTAGGGATACAATACAGGTGTTCATTGGAGAATGAGTTTACTGATTGATCCGCTTACGGAATGCTGGATGGTTGATGATGCCTTATTGTCAGACAGCGATTCCGTAGTCCTAGTGGTGTATCTGGTCCTTAGACTTGAGACACCAAGGATGTCCTGTATGAGTGCTCCACTCTTTGATACCAGACTTATAGGTTTGGCTGTCCCCAGATCTAGTACAGCTAGTCATTGGGAGTGGTAGTCGACCTTACGAGGGCTATTGAGTGTCAATAGAGGATCATCTACTCTCGGCGTCATGAGAGGAATATCCTATGTGTTCTTGCTCAGACAAATCCCTGGCCAGGGTCATTCGGGTTGAGAAAGAAAGAGTTCTCCGGGAGAATCTGATTAGAGCGAGACTCGAGTAGAAACCGTATGGGTCTGACAGCACCATGCTCGATATACGGTCTCTGGGATATTAGATGGACGAGAGACTATAGGTACATGGTAACTGAGGATAGACATGTCTAATGGATTGGATTCCCCTGTATCGTCTGGGGGCTACGGCGTAGTGGCCTAGTACGTCCGTAGTCGATGAGTCGAGTGAATTATTACAGAGATAATAATTCACTGAGTTAGAAGGAGTTCTGACAGGTATGACTCACGGCCAGCTCGATATTGGGCCTAGAGGGTCACACACATATGGTAGGCATTGCGATGAGTAGAGGTTCGTATATGAGATATCCGACGGAGCCCTTGTCTTATTGGATGCAGATCCAATACCCACTAGGGAAGGACCCATTAGGGTTTGACACGGGATCTCTATAAATAGGAGGGATTCACAGCCTCATAGGCTAGAGTCTTTGCTTGCCTTTCCTATTCTCCTCTTCCTCTCCACCTCAGAGTAGGCCTGGAGTTTTGAGGAGCGTCGTCGCAACCCTACTGTGTGGATCACCGCTAGAGAGGAGGACGCTTGATCTCCTTCACCCTCTCCTAAGGATCTGCAAGGAAACAGGGATATACGATCTCCTTAGGTAACACAATCTACTCTATACGCAGTTTTGAGTTTCGCGGATTTTGCGCACCAATCTTCGCACGACGACGAACATCTTTTTGGGAATCGGGGATTTTGTTTTCTTGTTCTTCCGCTGCGCATATGATGTCGCCCCAAGATTTCCCAACAGTGGTATCAGAGCCAGGTTGTTCGTGCGAATGATTGGTTTTGAACTGCGTGTGTTGTGTTTAGGAAGAATTTTGACGTCAAAATCGTTGACGCAAAAACAAGGAAGGGCAGCAACAGTTGCTGCCCTCGATCTGCGTGCGTGCAGCGCAGCCGAAGGCAGGCAGCACAGCGTCGGCGCATGTGCAAGCGCTGTGCCTGCAGCAGCCGGCCGGCAGCCTGCTTGCAGCAGGCTTGCATCCGGCGGGGCTGGCAGCCCACGGGCAGAGGCGCCACAAGGCAGTGGCGCTTGCCGCCGCTGCTCCCGCGGGCGAAACCCCCCCCACAGGGGCGGCCGCCCGACGGGACAGCACCGCCTACGGGCATTGCCCCGCCGGCAGAACTGCCCGCGGGGGAGCCCACCTGCAGCGGCAGCACCGCTAGCGGGCGTGCCACCTGCAGGCGAGGGCAGTGCCCTCGCCCCGCCGCACAGGCCGCCGCCAGTAGGGTGGTGGCGGCGGCGGCAGCAGCAAAGGATAGTAGGGCATTAGGGTTTTCTGGGAAAAAGATAGTTTTACCCTCGGAATTTGAGAAATTCCAATTTCTATCTTTTGTCCAAATTACGAAAATACCCCTATAAATTCAGAAATTTCCTACATGTCTCTGATTTCAGAAAATATTAATTAATTAAAAGGTTTAGTTGATTATTATTATTTTTATTATCTAGTAGTCCTACATGATGATGATTATTTATACATGTGATGTATGATGTGTGGACGGATGATCATGGACCGTGTGATGTGTGTACTTGTGATTATTATTATTGAGGTCTGCGAACCTCCATTATATTTCTCGTTTATTGTTGGGCCTGCGTGCCTATGATTAAGTTGTAATCATATGAGGAGGTGCAGCGGGAGCGAGGATGCGATAGCGGGACCCACGAGACGGACGATCGTGATGCATGGAGATGCATCAAGATGTCGACGAAACCGACGAGGATGAGATGGACGATCACAGGGCATGGAGATGCACCGTTGCACACATAGATCTTGATGTGAGTGATTAGACCTACTGGCTCGGGCCTAATCATATTAGGTTGTGGTCCATGATCATCTGGTGTGATTGCTTATACACATACTAGATATGTATATATATTTGCATGCGATATAGATATATATTAAATATGTATATGTGTGATATGTCATATTAGGAGACCAAATTATAGAAACATCTCTCGATAATATTAAGTCGGGAAACGTGAGGCAATTAGATTGACCCACGTGGCCTTCCATCGTTATGAGTAGGAACCGAATCCCGGTGTAGGTTGAGTTGGTCGAGTCCCTCGAGACTCACCTATATCGCGATTCGCTATCTTGCTTACGACATAGAGATGTCACCGGTGACCTTAGGGCATGGTATACTTGGTCGAGTCCCTCGAGGGTATATCATCAAATCAGACTCATCTTGTAACGAAGGTGTTGACTTAACCGAGCATCATGGTTGGTCGAGTCCCTCGAGGCCATGGTGATTCGGAGGCCGAACAGGACGGGAATCACAAGGAGTTATGATCGGCAAGAGTTGCCTACCTTTTAGGCTTAGTGTGATTGGTCGAGTCCCTCGAGGTTACACTAAGACGCTGATTGGATCCTGATCCCCACTAGAAGTCTACCGGAGACTTCCGTTTCACGTGCTGAGGGTGTCGCGTGACTCATTAGTAAAATAGTGGGAGCATATTAAGATAGAAGTCCATATCTTGATAGTTTATTTCTTGCAAAATCTGCATGTTATTCATTTCTGCTGCATCTTTATTTTCAGAAAATGTCGCTTTCAAATCCCTTACGTGGCATACTAAATGTCAACCGCCTCACTGGTCCAAATTATACGGATTGGCTCCGTAACTTGAGAATTGTTCTCACAGCGGAGAAAATTGTGTACGTCCTTGATTCAGTGATGCCTACGCCCGAAGAAGGGGCAAACGAGGATGAGATCGCTCGCTACGTGAAGTACATTGATGACTCCACTCTTGCTCAGTGCTATATGTTGGGCTCTATGACTCCTGAGTTACAGAGACAACATGAAAAGATGGATGCCAGATCCATTCTCCTACATGTCCGTAAATTGTTTGAGGAACAGGGAAGAACTCAGCGATATGAGATATCTAAGAGCCTCTTCCGCGCTAGGATGACTGAGGGGACACTGGTTCAGAACCATGTCCTAAAGATGATTGAGTGGATAGAGAAACTCACAGGTCTAGGAATGGTCCTAGAGGATAACTTGTGTGTGGACATTGTACTTTAATCCCTACCAGATTCCTTTTCATAGTTTATAATGGATTTTAATATGAACAAGCTTGAGGTGACTCTCCCAGAGCTCCTCAATATGTTGAGGGAGGCAGAGAGTACTATTAAGAAAGAGAAGCTAGTTCTCTACACTGGTGAGACCAGAAAGAAAAGGAAAGCACAAAGGTCCCTTAAGAAGGGAAAGGGCAAGGGCAGACCAGGTAAAGCAAAAGTTGCTAAGAAAGACCCAGCAAAGGACAAAGGCCAGTGCTTCCACTGTGGTAAAGATGGGCATTGGAAGAGAAACTGCAAAGAGTACCTTGTAGAAAGGGCGAAACAAAAGCTTGATGAAGCTTCAGGTACATTCATGATTAGTCTCCATTTGTCAGACTCTTATGATAACACATGGGTATTGGATACCGGTAGTGCTTATCATATATGCAATTCGTTGCAGGTTCTAGCAAGGCCTAGGAGACTAGAGAGAGGCGAGATGGACCTCAAGATGGGTAATGGAGCAAAAGTTGCTGTATTAGCTGTTTGCGAGGTCTCCCTACATCTGCCTAGTGGAGCTTTTATTGCATTAGATGCATGTTATTTTGTTCCTCCTATTATCAAAAACATTATCTCCATTTCATGTTTAACAGTTAGTGGATATAAATTTGTTTTTGAGAACAATGGTTGTTCGATATTATTAGATGATAAGATCATCACGAAAGGAACATTGCATAATGGTTTATTTATGTTAGACACTACTCCACATATCATGAATGTAAATGTGTCTAAGAGGAAACGAGATGAAGTGAACAGTGCATACCTGTGGCATTGTAGGCTAGGTCACATCCATGAAAGAAGGATTCAAAAGTTACTAAATGATGGATATCTAGATCCATTTGACTATGTGTCATATGCAACTTGTGAGCCTTGCATTCGTGGAAAACTAACCAAATCTCCATTTAGTAGAACTGGAGAGAGAGCCACTGAGTTGTTGGAACTCATACATAGTGATGTATGTGGACCCATGTCAACTCATGCCATTGGAGGTTACTCATACTTCATTACATTTACTGATGATTTCTTAAGGTATGGATATGTGTACTTAATAAAGTACAAGTCCGAGGCCTTTGAGAAATTCGGAGAGTATAAGAATGAGGTGGAGAACCAGACTGGAAAGAGTATCAAAACTCTTCGATCAGATCAAGGAGGTGAGTACTTAAGTACAGAGTTTACTCAGTTCCTCAAGGACCATGGGATATTATCCCAATGGACACCTCCTTACACACCTCAGCTCAATGGTGTCTCTGGAAGGAGGAATCATACGCTATTAGATATGGTACAGTCCATGATGAGTTTCGTTGACCTACCCATCTTATTCTAGGGATATGCCCTAGAGACCGCAGCTTATCTTCTGAACAGAGTTCTAACTAAGTCAGTAGTGTCTACACCATATGAGATATGGAAAGGGAAGAAGCCTAATCTTAAGGTTGTTAAGATTTGGGGCTGTCCTGCCCACGTTAAAAGACACAACGCCGATAAGTTAGAATCAAGGACAGAGCGATGCAAATTTGTGGGATACCCCAAGGAAACTTGTGGGTATTATTTCTATCATCTCGAGGACCAAAAGGTCTTTGTAGCTAAGAGAGTAGTGTTCCTTGAGAAGGAACACATTCTTGGCAGAGACAATGGGAGAATGATAGAGTTGAGCGAGGTTGGAGAACCAAGCTCAAGCACCACTCTACAGCCCGAGTCTGTTCAGGTACCTAATACACAAGTTTCAACTTTACGCAGGTCTGATAGAGTATCTCATCCTCCTGAAGGATATGTGAGACATATTAGAGGAGAGGATGTTGAGGATATTGATCCTCAGACCTACGAGGAGGCTATTATGAGTATAGACTCCGGGAAGTGGCAAGAAGCCATGAATTCTGAGATGGATTCTATGTACTCCAATAAGGTTTGGAACCTAGTTGATGTGCCCGAAGGTATTGTACCTATCGGTTGCAAGTGGATCTTTAAGAAAAAGATCGGAGTAGATGGAAAGGTAGAGACCTATAAAGCAAGGCTAGTGGCTAAGGGGTATCGTCAAAGGCAAGGTGTTGACTACGACGAAACCTTCTCACCTGTAGCAATGCTAAAATCCATCAGAATTCTATTGGCTATTGCAGCACACTATGATTATGAGATCTGGCAGATGGATGTGAAAACCACATTCCTCAACGGGAACCTCGAGGAGGAGGTGTATATGATGCAACCTGAGGGATTCGTGTCCAAGAATTGCCCAGATAAGGTGTGTAGGTTGCTTAGATCCATTTATGGACTAAAGCAAGCTTCCCAAAGTTGGAACATAAGATTTGATGAGGCAATCAGATCTTATGACTTTGTTAAAAACGAAGATGAGCCTTGTGTGTACAGGAAGGTAAGTGGGAGCGCTATCACCTTTTTAGTGTTATATGTGGATGACATCCTCATTATTGGGAATGACGTAGGAATGCTATCCACAGTAAAGGCTTGGTTATCTAGACACTTCTCCATGAAGGACTTAGGGGAAGCATCCTATATCTTAGGGATTAGAATCTATAGAGATAGATCCAAAAGGATGCTTGGCTTGTCCCAGTCCAGGTACATAGAAACCATTGTCAAAAGGTTTGGCATGGAAAATTCCAAAGGGCAAACATAAATATGATACCTTATGCCTCAGCAATAGGGTCTATCATGTATGCCATGCTATGTACTAGGCCTGATATAGCGCATGCTCTGAGTGTCACGAGCAGGTATCAGGCGGATCTAGGCTTGGACCACTGGAAAGCAGTAAAGTGTATCCTTAAGTACTTGAGAATGACTAAGGATCTTTTACTAGTATGTGGAGGTAATAGCCTTAAGGTTGAAGGCTACACTGACTCAAGTTTTCAGTCTGATGTCGATGATAGCAAGTCGAATTCAGGGTATGTGTACACCTTGAATGGAGGAGCAGTGTGCTGGAAGAGTTCCAAGCAAGATACCACTACTGACTCGACCACAGAGGCAGAGTACATTGCTGCATTAGATGTAGCAAAGGAGGGAGTCTGGGTGAAGAAGTTCATCACAGATTTGGGAGTCAATACAGATAGCGACAAGTCGACTTCCTTATATTGCGACAACTATGGGGTGATTACTCAAATAAGGGAACCCGGGTCTCATCAGAAGTGTTCTGAGGAGGTTCCAACTTATAAGAGAGATCGTAACCCGAGGAGATGTAGTAGTGGAAAGAGTTCCATCCGAAGATAACATTGCAGATCCACTGACAAAATCGTTGTCTAAGATTGTCTTTGAACGTCACAGGGGTCTGATGGGGATCAGACACATATGTGATTAGCTTTAGGTTAAGTGGGAGATTGCTAGTCATAGGTGCCCAGCAAGCCAATCACGTGAGTGATGGCACATGTGACTTGATACAGAATCTTTTTGCTTATTATATTTTGGCGTATATCACTTTATAACTATTGCATAAATGCATATATATATTGTGATGTCCTTGGATTTGTGCAATGGGAATCGGATCATGATGAGATCACGATAATGAGATCGATTCACCTTTAAACACATATCCTAAATAATCCCGGTCATAGGTTACTCGAGAGGGACATCGTGATAACCGGATAGACTAGTGTGCTGTATATCCGTCCATATGATTGATGCAGCTGGTCTCATAGCTGCTCGTGTAGGGACACTAGGGATACAGTACAGGTGTTCATTGGAGAATGAGTTCACTGATTGATCCGCTTACGGAATGCTGGATGGTTGATGATGCCTTATTGTCAGACAGCAATTCCGTAGTCCTAGTGGTGTATCTGGTCCTTAGACTTGAGACACCAAGGATGTCCTGTATGAGTGCTCCACTCTTTGATACCATACTTATAGGTTTGGCTGTCCCCAGATCTAGTACAGCTGGTCATTGGGAGTGGTAGTCGACCTTACGAGGGCTATTGAGTGTCAATAGAGGATCATCCACTCTCGGCGTCATGAGAGGAATATCCTATGTGTTCTTGCTCAGACAAATCCCTGGCCAGGGGCATTCGGGTTGAGAAAGAAAGAGTTCTTCGGGAGAATCCGATTAGAGCGAGACTCGAGTAGAAACCGTATGGGTCTGACAGCACCATGCTCGATATACGGACTCTGGGATATTAGATGGATGAGGGACTATAGGTACATGGTAACTGAGGACAGACATGTCCAATGGATTGGATTCCCCTATATCATCTGGGGACTACGGCGTAGTGGCCTAGTACGTCCATAGTCGATGAGTCGAGTGAATTATTACAGAGATAATAATTCACTGAGTTAGAAGGAGTTCTGACAGGTATGACTCACGGCCAGCTCGATATTGAGCCTAGAGGGTTACACACATATGGTAGGCATTGCAATGAGTAGAGGTTCGGATATGAGATATCCGACGGAGCCCTTGTCTTATTGGATGCAGATCCAATACCCACTAGGGAAGGACCCATTAGGGTTTGACACGGGATCTCTATAAATAGGAGGGATTCACAGCCTCATAGGCTAGAGTCTTTGCTTGCCTTTCCTATTCTCCTCTCCCTCTCCACCTCAGAGTAGGCCTGGAGTTTTGAGGAGCGTCGTCACAACCCTATTGTGTGGATCACCGCTAGAGAGGAGGACGCTTGACCTCCTTCACCCTCTCTTAAGGATCTACAAGGAAACAGGGATATACGATCTCCCTAGGTAGCACAATCTACAATATACGCAGTTTTGAGTTTCGCGGATTTTGCGCACCAATCTTCGCACGACGACGAACATCTTTTTGGGAATCGGGGATTTTGTTTTCTTGTTCTTCCGCTGCGCATATGATGTCGCCCCAAGATTTCCCAACACTAGAGATACTGTAGTCCATGATGAGTTTCGCCGATCTACCTGTCTCATTCTAGGGATACGCCCTAGAGACCGCAACTTGCTTTCTGAATAGAGTTCCAATTAAATTGGTAGTTTCTACACCATATGAGATATGGAAAGGGAAGAAGCCCGATCTTAAGGTTGTTAAGATTTGGAGCTGCCCTACTCACATTAAGAGACATAACCCCGACAAATTGAAATCTAGGATGGAACGGTGCAAGTTCATGGGATACCCCAAGAAATCTTGTGGATATTATTTCTATCACCTTGATGACCAAAAGGTCTTTATAGCCAAGAGAGTAGTGTTCCGTAAGGAGGAACAAATTCTTGATGGACACAATGGGAGCATAATAGAGTTGAGCGAGTTTAGAGAACCCAGCTCAAGCACTATTCTATTGAATCTCAAATTTTGATGATGAAATCAATTGATGAAGTTATAATCTAATGTATGTTTTGAGTGACGCAGGACTAACTTCGATCATGGAAAGACAATTCGATTAAAGTAGGAAGAATCAGACGTTGAACCGGAGTGGAATATATCAGAAGATTGGACATCGGAGTGGAACATGTCAGAAGAATTAGACGTTGGGTCAGGATAGAACATATTAGAAGTTGGGGCTATTTTGGGCCAAGTGGAAGGCCCATTCAGTGACCCATAGCTAGCCCTAACGGTACCACTACCCAAGTTTCATGGAGACGTACACTATCTCACAAGCGGTTCCATTGCTTGACCTGGCAGTACCAATTTTCAGCCCGACGTCCAATCTTCTGAATATAAGGGAGTGTACATAATAAAACTATCAATCCTTTCTCCCCTTTATCATTGTCGAAAAGAAGGGAATAATATAATGTTATAATTCTTTTCTCTTTACATCAATTTTCAAATCATGATAAAAAAGATAAATTTAAATCAAGAGTAATGAGGTATACAATTCATGAATACAAGGGAGTGTACATAATAAAACTCAAGTTGTAACCATCAATAAGTCAAGTGACATATCATGGTTTATTTGGATAAATTTTCTCTTTACTAAATGGCAAAATGATTCATAGAAAAATAAAATATCTTGATTCATGTAGAATAAATCTAAGGTTATAAAGATAGAGGAATCAAGAGAAAAAACATGATTCATTAGGATAAATCTTCTCTTTAATGACAAAATCATATGTGAACAAAGAGTAAGGGATCTTGATTCATATAAAGAAAATCTCAAGTTATAATTTCGAGAATTCAAGATCATGATTTGGATAAAATTTCTCTTTAGTAAATAGCAAAAAGAAACACAGGAGATCAAATAAGAGATCTTGATTCAAAAAAAAAAAATCTCAAAATGAAAGATTTGAATAAAACTTATTTAAATTTAAATCATCAAATCATCAAAACCACTTTCATAATTCAAGAGATTCATAAAAAATAATATAAATAGATTTACTAATCTCTTTTTGAAAGATTCGATAAACTTTTAGGGATAATGGCATTTTTAAGAAAAAATGCATTCCCATTTTTTTTATTCGATTTATGTGATTAACTTCATATAAGCATGTTCTTTTCTTTTATGCCAAAAACCATGCATCAACGTTTAAAATCAAAAAATAAGTTTCATCATAAAAATCATCAAGATTAATAATATAACTATTAATAAACCATCTTCAAGCAAAAGATTTGATTAGTTACAAATGTTAGGATCAATACGGCACTAAGAGGGGGGTGAATTAGTGCAGCGATAAAAATTTTGTTGATTCAAAAAATTTCTTTCGATATAATCGTTTCGGCAAAATTTGTATCGGAAAGTAATAAAAATAATGACTTAGAGTAAATACAAAGTGTAGAATATAGCTAAATAGTGAAAGAAAGCAATAAGGAAAGAACACATCGGATTTATAGTGGTTCGGCCGTTGTGACCTATATCCACTTTTGATTCCTCCTCTGTTGAGGTCACTAGCATCCACTAATGGTCTTCCTTTAATAGGCGAAGACCAACCACCTTCTTACAAATCTTTCTCCTTTTCACAGGTTTAGGAGACAACCCTTACAACCCTCACACCTCTTCTCTAATGATAACAAAGTTGAAGAAAGAGAGGAGTAGGACACTTAGCACTTTTACAATTCTTTCACACCCCAACACTTCAAGATTTTATTCACAGTTTGATACCTTTTCATGCAGAAAGGAATGAGATATTTATATGTGATAATGACTTCATAATTAGAGCCAAAGGGTACCTCATCCCGGGTTTCCGGGGTACTAGCCGTACTACTACATGAAACTCTAACATTGGATGGTACCACCACCCAGTCTAGTGGTACTATCGCCTGACAGGATAGTACCACCGCTTGATAGCATTAACTGTCGATGATACCACCATCCGGTAGTACCGCCGTCTAAACAACCTGGGAGACCGAGTCTCAAGCGGTGCCACCGTTGGCCCTAGCTTTAGTCACCGAATGAGCCTTTCTCTTGGCCCAATTTAGTCCTAATTTGGGCCGAGTTAGCCCCTAACTGAGTTAGTGGGATTACCTCTCAATCCTAACTCAATCTAAGTTCTAACTATGACAATTAAGGCATTAACTAAGCAATCTTTGTCCGGTATATCAATCGTTCTTCCAATGAAGTCTCGACAAACTTCTAGTGAACTCTCGACATGCTTTTGGTGAACTCCCGACGAACTCTTAGCGAACTCCCGACGAACTCTCAACAAACTCTTGGTGAGCTCACGATGAACTCTTAGCGAGCTTGCCGATGAGCTCTTTGGTTCCTTGATGAGGTATCTTCAAGGAACAAAAGATTACATGCTTATGTATAGACATACAAACAATCTGTATGTGATTGGTTACTTAGATTTAGACTTCGCTAGTTGTGTTGATTCTCGTAAATCAATATCATGACATATTTTTATGATGGCTGGTGGAACTATTTCTTGGAGAAGCATCAAGCAGACCTTGACTGCTACTTCTACCATGGAAGTTGACTTTATCTCCTATTTTGAGGCTATTTCATATAGTGTATGGCTTAAGAGTTTCATTTTTAGACTTAAACTCATGGATTCTATTTCTATGCCATTAAGAATTTTTTATGATAATTTAACTGCTGTCTTTATGGATAAAAATAATAAAAGTGAAAGTCGAAGTAAACACATCGACATTAACTATTTAGCCATAAGAGAATGTGTAAAAGGAAAGAAAGTAGTCATTGAGCATATTAGCACTGAATTGATGATTGATGATCTTTTGACTAAAGACATGCCACCTCTGAAATTCAAGGATCATGTAGAAAAAATAGGACTTGGTTCTATTTTGTAATTATATTGAAACTCTTATATATATTATGATATTTTCTCATTCATGTGTATATTAGTTTGAGAAAATCTATTTGTATTAGACCAAGAATAAACATAAGGTTTATTCATTAAGCAAAATTACCATACTAAGATTAAATCTCAAGAAACTAAATACATCATGATACATGGATGATAATACTCACTCTTAGAGGACTTATTGATATGATTTATGTATTTATTTCTTAAGAAAATTATTCGATAAAGATTAATTTAAATTATTAAACTAAGCATATGGACCAAGTGGGAGAATATAATTGTTCTCATTAAGTTCATCATTCATTATCATCAATTTTTCATTTATTATGATTTAAATATTTTAAATTTTTATTCATTATAAATATAACTATTATTATTAAATATTTTATTTATTATTATTAAAATTCTTCATTACTGTTCAAACATTACAAATTTGAATTAATTCTTGAATGTTACGAAGTTGGTGATAATAGATATTCTTGATAGGAGAACATCTATATAAATGATAGTTTTGGTTCCTGGGCTCTATTTCTCTCTCAAGTCTAAAAGATTTTCTATACCATCTAAAGTGAGAGTTTTGAGCTAAGAAGTGCCAAAATACAAAGAGAAACCATTGCTGAAATTCTTGAGAACAATGGTTGGACGTACGTAATTTTCGTTACCATATTAGTTTTCTTATGTTTCTATTATAGTGGTTTAGAAACACATTTTGATATTAAATTCTTTTGGCCCTGTCCTCCCCTCTAACTTCGTTATTCTCTCAGACAATCTACCTAATGATAATGTATCCTTATCTCTTGCACTATCCCATTTCTCTTGCTTTACTATTATCTCCTTCAGCTTTCGCTATTCTCTCGGATGGCCTATCCAACCATGTTGTCAGTGGTGATCTTCATTTCATGTATTGTCTCATTTCTCTTGTTTCACTATCTTATCCAATGCCTTTGGCTTCGTGTAAGGTCAGTGGTTCTTTACTGATAGTGATGATCGAAATTATCATTTTATCATTTTTGTACATAATAACACATGTGGTATCTTCTTAAGTAAAGTTAGTGTGAGGAGAAGCAGAGTTAAAAGCTTTACTTTCATAAATATAAAAATATCAATATAATTTTTTAAAGTGTAAAGTTCAAAATCCTAAACATAACTGCATGTGATAATATTTTCCATATGTAATTACCCCTACCTTTAGTCATGCCATAATATTTTCCATATGTAATTAACCCTACCTTTAGTCATGCCTACCTCTCACTCTCTTCAACTGTAATCGCACTCCTTATCTTTCATCGTATTCCTCTCCTCGACGACTACTATCTGTTCATCTACAACCTCTTTTTTTTTTCTTTTTTTTTTGTCTCAGTTAATCTCACAATCTCACCTCTCCCTCTCCTCAGCCATCGCCTCTTGCACCCTCAGTTGCCTTCCATATTTTGCATTGATAAATGAGTGTGATTATTCTTGTTTATAGAATTAACTAAAGCTTCCCAAATAGAATTTTAAAAGTCCATAAAGTACCAAAAAAATAGAAACGTTGTTACACTTGTGCTGAAAGTTTGTGATGCAATAGACACCTATTCAGAATATTCGTTGTTACACTTATTCAGAATAGGTGTCCATTGCACCCCAAACTTTCGTCATGGGTAACAACATTTCAATAGTAAATTTTAATTTTATAGATTTCCTAAGTTTTCTCGCACATTTTCAAGTTCATTCTATAAACAAGTATAACCAAACCGATTTTAATGTAATTCTAGAATACTTGTCTATTGCATCTCAAATTTTCATCACAGATTGGCAACAATATCTTAATAGTGTATCTATCATTTTTTTTCTATCATTTTTAATTTTAGGGACCTTTTAAGGCTAGAATGACATGTTTTAATGTTGATTCTTTGAATAAGTGTCCTTCTATCATTTTTAACGTTGGAATACTTATCCATTGGACCTCAAGCTTTCACCAAAAATGGACAACTCAATAATGAGTTAATCGAATTTAATAGTTCTAATTATTTTATAATTTTTAAAACCAATTTGACATGTTTATAAGTTGATTTTATAAACTAGTTTAGCCACGTAAATTCATTAGTGTAACTGCTAGAATAATATTCATTTCATCTCATACTTTCACCAAATATGGGCATTAAGTATCTACATAATGAATCAATATATATTTCTAATTTTTGTTAATTTTAGGGATTTTCTAATTCTAATTTTAGATTGTTTCATATTGATTCTAAAAATAAATGTAACCATGTTCATTTATTAGTTCGTTTATTTGTGTAATAACAAAAATAGTGTATATTATATATTAGACTTTTACAAAATATGAGAAATAATATTTCAATGATGAATAAATATTTTTTTCTAATTTTATTTTTTGTAAAAAAATTCAATCTGCCATATTTTTTAAGATAAGGTGACAAGGACGAGCATGATGGAAGGCATAGGCGACAAGAAGTAATGGTCAAACAAAGGAAGAGAATAACAATGAAGGAGAGGGAGAAAGAGTTTAACATGAAATGAGCTCACGTGGAAAGAACGACAATAGTAAAGGAGAGATGAGAGTGACGAAAAATTGAGAGGGAACTAGTAACGAGGAGAAGAAAGAAGGAAAGGATTATGGTGTTAGTAAACTAGTTAGATGAACTGGTTTGATTAGCATCATAACTAAATCCTCTAAACTAAATAATAAACCTGGCTTATCATCATATTTGCCCACACAATATTTGATGATATTTACTTTTTCTTATCCTCACTCGATATAAATAAACTAGGGGACAAATATTCAACAGGCAAAGTGGATTGTCAACATGGAGCGATAAAAACTAATTGACACGTACATGAGACATTGGGTTTTGATCACGTCTATCGATGTAACAAAAATTTGATGACACAAGCTCATGTTTGATACAAAATCAATTAAATTCGTAATTCATTAGAATTAAGATTGTTGAATTATTAAGTTTAACATTAACAATAAAATATCTATCGAATTTAAATGATCATATTGTGAGTTGATGATCATAACATGCCGTACTAATATGAATATTATCCGTTTATAAATATTACTTAAAATAATAATATCAACACAGCTACAAAATTAATATTGTCTTTCCATGGATAAAAAAAATCGTGTCCCGTTATATTAGTAAGACTGTTATCAGTTTAAAATATTTCTTTAAAATTATAAATTTTTTTAGAGATAAATCCGAAGGAAATTATAACATAATAGAAATTTGACGGTGATTAGGTGTATATAACGGTGTGATTTGAATGCTATTACATATTGGTCAGTTGAATATAATGATATAATTTCATGCTATTATACGTTGACATTAAAGGAGATGAAGGGGATGTTAGGCATTACTAGAGTTTAATGGTTTGGAAGAGATAAGACAGGTTAAAATGTTATTTGTTTGAGGGTTTAGGCTATCATCGGAGAGGAAAAACCCAAGAAAAAATAAAAAAACTCAGACTAAAATACTCTATAGGTAGAGCCACTCAAGATAGGAGAAATGCTTGTCGGGTTTTCTCAATTGAGAGTAAACAAGATTGGAGCGGGTTCCATAGAAACTGTAGCATAGGAATAAGGGTTAAAGTTTTGATACAAAGCAAGATAGCCAACGTTGGAGAGGAAGTAGAAAAGCTGACAAAGGGGTTCAATTTATGACTGAGGTGAGCAAATAATTTGTCTACAGATTGGATATTTGAGAGAGTGGAGGAAGTTAGGAGAACCAAGAGATGAGAGATAGAAGAGTTAATTGGATTTAATTTTAATGAAGAGAAGTCTATTTGATAGCCATTCTAATAGTAATTAATGAGGTCGGACTAATCAATGGGATGTCTTCCACCGATCCAACATAATAGCGAGAAAGATGGGTGATAATATTTTAAGAGATGGGGGGTGACTAATCAGGACAAACATGCAAGGTAGGTATTTTCCCAAGCAATCACCCTTCTTAATATAATCATGTTCATTTTTTAATGTATCAATAAAAATGAAGTCCATTATACTCTAGACTTTACCCAAATATGAGATACAACATTTCAAAGGTAAATCAATATTTTTTCAAAGTTTGCTAATTTTAAGATTTTCTAAGTTTAATCTAGCATATTTTTTAGATGAAGCAACATGGGTGAGTATAGAAGGCATATAAGGCGATGAGAGATAGTACTAAAAGAAAGGGAGAAACTAAGTGTGGCTAAAGGCAGAGAGAATAACAAAATAGTGTACAAGAAGAAATGAATATATCCAAAAATTAAGAAGCTATTAATGATGAGGAGAAAGATATAAGAGCATGATGGAAAGAGAAGGCGAAAAGACTAGTGATATCAATATAGGAGAGAAAGTAGTAGAGGAAGGAGGAGATACCATGTGAGGCATATTTGGTTTGGATAAACTCCACAATTAAATCATCTAAACTATGTAATAAAAGTCAAGGACAAGAGCATACTTATTCTATTATTATATTGATCACACAATATTTGATGGTATTTACCTTTTTTATAATAATTATTTTTGAAACATATCAATGAAAGTTATTTTTATCGGAGCAAGGTAAATGATATTGTGATATTGAGTTTTGATTTTGTATAGTATCTTAAGATGACACAAGCTCATGATACCGTTAGATGTATAATGTGTTGGAATCAAAATTTTTCTTATGTCCAAAAAAATTACTAAGTTTAACATTAATGTTAGAATCTTATTTGTTAGATATAATAATAATGATAATTTTATTGGTTTGTAAGTATTACTTAAAAATGATAATATCAACAACTAATTTTCTTTACATAGACAAGTAAAAAAAATACCATGTCTCATTGTATTAGTAGGAATTTTATCAGTTTAAAATATTTCTTAAAAATGATAATCTCATCAGCTACGAAGATGATGAGTTTTTAGAGATAAATAAGAAAAAATCACGTCTTAGGCCTTTATCTGACTCTTGAAGACAGTAGAATCAAACTCCAGAATCCACTAGTTCTTTGATTAGATCAACATATGATCTGCTTTCATCTCTACTTCCGTCTTGAGTTTGTTCTCTAACATATTTTGTCGTTGAAGTGAAACGCTCAATTACAAGCAATTGTTGCTACCTCTTCGACGACAGAATTCCTCAGGAAATTGTAACGCAACATAAATTTGACGGTGATTAATGTGTATATAACGGTGCGATTTCAATGCCGTTACCTTATTAGTTAAACATAACGGGACGTTTCAACGTCAGTACACATTGGTCGGTTGAATATAACGGCACGATTTCACGATATAACACAAGGCTGGGTCGGTGGCGTCTATATAAGCCGAGACCACCCTTTTGCGAACCTCATAACCTCTCTCGGCTCTCGCGCGCTCTGCTCTCGGCTCTCCTTTTGCTCTCTTGGCGATCTCGTCTTTCTGCGAAGGTCGGAGCTGCTCTCCGACGAAAGGATAAAGCTTCGACCGATCGTCGGCTGGGAGTGAGCGTCCTCTCCTCCGATTTAGGGGAGAATTTAGATTCTTGTTGTGGTGATCTCATTCCTTTTCCTTTGCTTGAGGTTTCGTTTCGCTTCGCTGTCGAAATTTTTTAGGGTTCAAGATATTGTTGAATTTTGATGATTTGGTTTCGTTTTGGTTGATATACTTGACAATTTCCGTGACCAAAAGTCAGAAATTTTGTTGTTCTCGGGGTTCTTTTTGATCAATTCTTGGTTATCGATCGTCTGGGTTTTCAAGTTTCTTTTGGGAAGTTCGATCTTTCTGGTTTTCTTGATTGTCTCTCGTCACCTCGGCGTTTCTCGTTCTGGTTTCGATTGGCAAGATGGCTTCTTCTCGTTCCAGGCGTGTGGAGTACGACCGCTTCATCCCGGTCCGATCGGCGATGGACATGGACTTCGCGCGCTGTGCTCTAACCATGCCTTCCAGACCTCAGCGTGATGGTTCGATAGAATCCCCATCGAGTGCAGCGTACCAAAAACTTCTTGTTCAATGTATTTTGAAGAACAGATCTCGCATTTTCGCATTCAAGAGTGCACCCGAATCACCGGCCGACAAGGTGTGCCAATTTGACGAGGACAATCGACCGCACAAGAAGCAACAGAGACGAATCCCAAAAGATCCAGATAGGGTTTTGGCTGCTTATGACATCATAGATGATGATAGGTTGAATCTCCTCGACTGGGGAAGCAATAATGTGTTGGCGATTGGCCTCAATGACACAGTGTACATATGGAATGCTGCGAATAAGTCTGGTACGAAGTTTTCACGAGCCTTAGAAAACAACAGCCCTGTCACTAGCATCAGCTGGTCCCCAGACGGCAAAGTTCTCGCTGTCGCATTTGGCAATTCAGATTTAGATCTGGTTGATGCAGCAACAGGACGTCTGTTGGTTGGGATGCAAGGTGACAGCCACTCCTTTGTTTGTTCACTTGCCTGGAGAAGTAATGCAATCTTGACGACTGGGAGATCCGATGGTAGTGTTGTTGATTATGACATTAGAAAAGATGACCGGGCCATCTGTGACTATAAAGGGCATCGATTTGAAGTTTGTAGTCTTAAATGGTCCGAGTTGTTTGGGCGGTATCTGGCAAGCGGAGGGAAGGACAAACTTGTGCACATATGGGACGCCCGCATGGCTGTTGCAAATCACCATCCGTGCCAACATCAATTGCTTCACAAGATCAGCAACCACACTTCCACTGTGAGGGCCCTTGATTGGTGCCCTACCAGGAGCAATCTGCTGGCTTCTGGTGGAGAACGCAATGATCATTGCATTAAGTTTTGGAATGCTGTTAATGGTGTTTGCTTGAACTCAATTGATACCGGCTCTGAAGTTTGTGCGTTGTTGTGGGACAAGAACAAATCTGAATTGCTGACCTCCCATGGGTTTCCAAACAATCAACTCACCCTATAGAATTACACATCCATGATGAGAAAAGCTGAGCTTTTTGGTCATTCATCTCGTGTTCTTTACTTGGCTGGGAGCCCATTGGGTGGTGTAGTAGCTTCTGCTGCAGAAGATGAGACACTCAAGTTCTGGAATGTCTTTGAGACTCCCAAACCACCAAAACCTAAAGCAAACACTATGCCCTTTGCCCAATTTAGTGTCATAAGATGAAACTGCTGATGGTTGGAAAAGATTACGAGAGTAATACGGAAAACATTTTTAGTGCTTGACAAGAAGATCCATTATTGATAGCATTGCATAGAGAAGTTTGTGGCCTCAAAGAGGCAACATATTTTCATACAAGCATCATACATTTAAGATCTTCATATACGAGTGCAAGAGCCTAAGTTAAGTAAGAAATTACAACCATGCTTTAATTTTTACAGCATTTTAATAGGTTTATTATATAACAAACCGATGTGGTTGCAGCTGCAAGTTTGATTTTGTATCCAATTTTTCTTTCAGCTTTGCATATATCTTGGTATAACCTTTACCATATTGATGACGCATACAATCTATAAGCACTACATTATTGTTTCTATATTTTATGTGTTCTAGTTTTAATATTTTTATCAATGTTACATTCTTGTTGTATGTTTTTAGGTGATTTGTTAATTCTTCCTTCTTTAAATTTGAGAATCTTCATGTTGACTTCTCAAGCACTAGATGAAAATGCTGATGGTTGAAAAATATTATGAGAATAATACAGAAGACTTCTCTAGTGCTTGAGAAGAAAATCCATTACTGGTAGCATTGCATAGAGAAGTTTGTGGCATCAAAGAGACAACATATTTTCATACAAGAATTATAGATTTGTGATCTTTAGATATGAGTGCAAGTGCCTAAGATGAAAAATTTAGAACCATGCTTTAATTTTTACAGCATTTTAGGTCTATTTAAAATGAGCCTATGTGGATGCAGCTACAAGTCTGATTTTTGTATCCAATTTTTCTTTCAGCTTTGCACATATATTGCTATAACCTTTGCAATATTGATGGTATATGTAATCTATAACCCCTACATCATTGTTGCTATATTTTATGTGTCCTAGTTTTAATATTTTTAACCATGTTACATTCTACTATTATAGTTCTGTCTTTTTAGATAAATGGTTTTTTTTTCCTTCTTTAAATTTGATAATCTTCATGTTGATCTTATTCTTTGTTTGTTTATGCTAATTATGCATAATTAGACCAACGAGGTAGTTGTTTATATATTTGTTTTGTTTCTGCTGAGTTGAGGTTTCTTATGATTGTAATGTAGCCTCCTGAATTTCAGACTTTTCTTGCCGTTGAAAAAACTGGTTATAAAGTGTATAATTTGTAATCTTAAATCGTTTCAATATGTTACTATATAGTGAATAACCTCCAAGTAAAATATAAGTTCAAGAGTGAAATCCAAGCTTAAAATATTTCAATTTTAAAAGGATGTATCATAATTTCTGTAGAATGTAGTTATCATACTTATAAGAACTGCAAACCAAATTGAATATTTAATAGTAAAGAGATATCAAACAAATAATTTTATGAGTTTGATAAAGATGAGGTATTATGATTCTGTTTATTACATTTTTTTTCTGTGATATAAACAGAGGCTCATGGCTTTCCATTAATATACTGTCTTCTGCTGGTCTTAAGATAGGGCTTGATAAATGGAGTCAAATAGGATATTATGCAAGTTCTAAATTGTGAAAATTAGCTTACGATACCGACAGTTAACAAATGCTAGATTATAGTGATAATGTCGTTCTGGTCCTTCTAGATTATAGTAATAAAAAGATCTTCATTGAGTCTGAACGTTCTAATTTGTGATTATTTTGGTCTGCAGGATTTTTCTTGCTGATTAGCTGTTGCATTGTAGCAGACTAGTAGCAATCTTCATGAGATTGTTAGAGAAGCTTGCTAAGTTTCATACAAATGCTCGCCAACTAATGACATGGCTATTGTTTCAGTATTTTGAATTATGCTGTTGCAGTCATCTATCACGAGTTTCATCATCCACGTGCTGTAGTTTTAATCTGCTACTTGTGAGTATAAAACTGACCTCTGAATTGGTATTTCTTCATTCCACCTTACCTGTTTATTTAAGGAGAATAAGCTATCAACAGCTGTTGTGATTATTGATTTTAATTCCTAATATCACATATGTAAAAGGTTTAAATTGACATGATAATTCCAGTTGAAACATTTAAGTGATTGTTTCTTTGAGTCATTTAATTGACATGCTTATTTTGGCCCAGTTGTGTGGCTTTGACCATTCTAGTTAGTTTGGCTTGAAGATTTTCAACCTAATAAAGCTAATCTCAGATCTGAAATCAAAAGTGGCATCAAGTCCAGTATTTCCTATTTGATTGAGCTCAAATTGGAGCATTAGAAAACTCCACAGTTCTTCCTATCTGTCATGTCCATCCTTGTCAAGCTTTATTGACTAGGAATTTTGCTACATAGTTTACTTAATGCTAACCAGATTCAGTTTTTCTTTCATATCAAATTTTGTGTTGTTCATGAGTTGATATGCAACATGATTTGTACTTCTTTTTGTCAACTTGGTAAGCATATCAGTGCAGGCCCCATTTGTTTTCAGTTTTGTACAGTAGATTTGCCTAACATCTTTTGATTACAATTACCGTGATGATTAAGTATCATAAATCAAGCATTTGTTAACTATTTTAGATTTGTGATGCTTTAGATTTTCCTAACATCACAGATAATTTCACATGCAACAACTTTCTTATAGACTGCCATTTGTGATGCTTTAGTCATATGTTGAGGTTTATCTTTCTTTTATTTTATGATCAAGGCACATTCTTTATTTGTTCATTCAGGGACAAAGAGACCTGGAGCATTGATGCTTCACTTATTAGAATTTGAGAATCAGGTTTGAGTATCTTTTTTTGTTGAAGCTATTATATTAGCCCTTCATTAGAGAATATCTCTAGTGGTTTCTCAAATTTGATTATTGAAAAGTCTAGTTTTTTACTTGCTCTTCTAGCGTGCCTCTTAACATTCTGTAACCTTGCTTGTGAATTATTGACAATTACTATACAGGAATTGTGACTTCTGTTAGTCTTTCTGTTAAGAAAGAAAAAAGAGACATTATCTCACTCTTGAATTGTATTATAGATATTCTTTTATCACAGATCATTCATGAATAATATTTTTAGAAACATTTCAATTTCTTTAGCCTTTGGTTTTTCTCTTTTATTTGTGTGTTTTTCACTTTGCACTTTTCTGGCAAAATATATTGCAAACTGATATTTAGATCATTTTATCATCATTTTAAAACTAAAGAATTTTCATATTAAAAATATAGGTTTGTCCAGAGGAAGCCTACCTTGTTGGAGTTGAATGTAAAGGCACTGAATATATAATACATTTGCTGTTGATGAATCACTTGAAGAATTTGCACAATTAGCTCATGCTATTACACTTATCGAAAGTATGTTTCTATTTCCCCCATTGAACATGATGCAGCGAATGGTTCTATGGTTGCTCTAAGTGTGCATTTCTAGAGGTTTAGAATCTAGGAGTATATTATTGCTTTGGCTATTGAAATTCAGAAAATATATCTTTCTATCATGATTCATTAGTAAACTCTACAGCTCTTCCTATCTATCATGTCCATTCTTGTCTAGCTTTATTGAATAGGAATTTTGCTACATAGTTTTATTTGATGCTAACCAGATTCAGTTTTTCTTTTATATCAAATTTTGTGTTATTCATGAGTTGATATGCAACGTGATGTACTTCTTTATGTCAACTTAGTAATCATATCAGTGCAGGCCTCATTTGTTTTCAGTTTTGTATAATAGATTTGCCTAATATCTTTTGATTATAATCACCATGATGATTAAGTTAGCAAATTACTTCATGGTTCATGGTATGCAGATAATTTCACCTGCAGCAACTTTCTTATAGACTGCCATTTGTGATGCTTTACTCATATGTTGAGGTTTATCTTTCTTTTATTTTATGATCAAGGCACATTCTTTATTTGTTCATTCAGGGACAAAGAGACCCAGAGCAAAGATGCTTCACTTATAGAATTTGAGAATCAGGTTTGAGTATCTTTTTTTGTTGATGCTATTATATTACCTTTACTAGAGAATATCTCTAGTGGTTTCTCAAATTTGATTATTGAAAAGTCATTAGTTTTTTGCTTGCTCTTCTGGCTTGCCCCTTAACATTCTATAACCTTGCTTGCCAATTATTGACAATTACTATACAAGAATTATGACTTCTATTAGTCTTTCTGTTAAGAAAGACAAAAGAGACATTATCTCACTCTTGAATTGCATCCTAGATATTCTTTTATCACAGATTATTCATGAATAATATTTTTAGACACATTTCAATTCCTTTAGCCTTTGTTTTTTCTCTTTTATTTGTGTCTTTTTCAATTTGCACTTTTCTGAAAAAATATATTACAAACTGATATCTAGCTTATTTTTTCATCATTTTAAAAATAATAAATTATCATATTAAGAATATAGATTTGTCAAGAGGAAACCTACCTTGTTGGAGTTGAATGTAAAGGCACTGAATTATCAACATCATCATTTGTTGTTGATGAATCACTTGAAGAATTTGCACAATTAGCTCATGCTGTTACACTTGCCAAAAGTATGTTTCTATTTCCCCCATTGATCATGATGCAGCGAATAGTTCTATAGTTGCTCTAAGTGTGCACTTCTAGAGGTCTAAAATCTAGGAGTATATTATTGCTTTGGCTGTGTCATTGAATGATGAAATTCAGAAAATATATCTTTCTGAGGCATCTTTCTGACATGAACTCCATTCTTTAATCTTACATAGGAAATATTTGATTGATGTCACTTATCTAGTCCTACATGACATGTCATACTTAGTAATTTGTGCATCTCTTTATATATGTCTCCTTCAAGATTCATAAAAGTCATCCAGTGTTGTCAACAACACTAATAGGTGAAGACATCATGGATAGCTATTGCCATCCATTGAGATGTTGTATTATTGGTTATATTTATTGGGGTTGTATAATGTTGATTTTTTCAATGGTTGTGATTTAAATCCAAATAGTCACAATCGTACTTGCTTTCTATTTGGCTGAATAAGCTTTGGTGTTAGCGGGTTCTTTGGTTACGTTAATGTCGCTTGAAGCTAGGGAATTGGGTTAGATAAATTAAAAAAAATCAGAAAATCTCAGAAAGTCAGAAATTATGAAAGCAAATGTAATTTTCAAATTTTTTTGTGGCCTTAAAATAGAAATATTAAATGCAAAACTACCTTTTTTGTGATCTTGGAGTTCTCTCTTGGTGGTTGTTATTTGTCATATTCTTGAGAAGGATTAGTGACCAGATGACACTCCTATAATATGGGCTCTTTGCTTTCTCCTTTTCAAAATTTCTATGGAATACTACAATCAAAATTTAATGATCTATAAACTCTCCTTAATCTTAGATTTTTTCTAATTGAGTGTGTTTGTTCGGGTGAAATTAGGGAGTAACTTATTGACCAAATGACACTCCTATAATATGGGTCGTTCTATTCTCCTTTCCAAAATTGTTGTGGAATAGTATAACCAAAATTTAATGATCTATAAACCCTCTTTGACCTTAGGTTTTTCCCAATTGAGTGTGTTTCTTCTGATGAAATTAGGGAGTAAACTATTAATGGTTTTATTCTCTTCATTTCTTGGGTAACCACAATTGCAATATGTAGAATGAATTTTCTTCGTCAGGTCTTATGCTGTCTAGTTTGAACTTACAATAGCATTTCTAGAGTGCTTGTAATCAAGATTCTAGTTATGCCAACTGATCCAAAGTTTTGTTTAGGCTTGCTTATTGAAATCAAAGACTTTATATTGGCTCTAGAAAGGGTGATGAAGTCAAGTTTGCAATCCAAGCCCTTGATATTGAATGTGTAATTTTATCAAGAAGAAGTTCTTATGCATTTATGATATAATTATTATGTAGTCATTAAAGCTCTCTAATGTTGTATTTTATATTTCTTACTATGCTTTAACTAAAATGACTTTACTCGCAATAATATAAACTAAAATGACATTACTAGGGGTGAGGAAGGGAGAAGAAGGAAGGAGGAAAGAGGAAGAAAAATGGAGGTAGAAGGATGCTATGGTGGAAGAGGCGGAAAAGAAGATGAGAACACTTGGCGGTGGTTGCAGAAAGAGCAAAACAGGCTTGTGAGGAGACACGAACCTCAGAAGGAGAACCGGTTCAAGTAATTTTAAAAGAAAAAATGATTTGATTTGGGTCTTTGAAAAGGGAAAACGGCCCTAGCATTTTTGTATAAAAAAGGAAAAAAATCATACCATACAGCCTGAAATGAGGCAGTCCACATCTTAAATCATGCCCAGACAGTCATTATCAATCAAACTGATTAAAATTTAAATCTATGGGTATAACACGAACAAGTATACAAACAAATAGTTGAATATTTTAAAACTGTACAATATACTAATGCCAGCAAATGACCACATTGATGTTGTCGTTATACGTTGGTTACTTGAATTAGTGCTTTCTAGAATAGTAACATGAAAAAAAATATTGAGGAAAAATAAGTTGGAATATATAAGATATCTTTTATGACTTGAAAGAAAAAACACTTATTTGAGGTAAAATTACTAATTATTATGTATCCTGTTGATGGCATTCGCCACCAAGTTGGAAAATAACCAAATTTCTTTGATCATTAGAAAAAAATAATCGATAATTTTATGAAGAAATACTTATAATGAGTAAGAAGAAGCTGATAAAAAAATATAATAACACAATACAATTATGTAAAATATTTAAAATAATTTCAAAAATAAAGATTTAATTGAAAGCTAGAAGGTCAAAAATCTGCTTATGTTGATAAAGATTTGTAGAAATATTATAAATTTAAGAAAATTAAAATTTAACAGATTTTATTATTTAAAAGATCACGTATGTAAAGGAAAATTTTGTTGTGTCTCTGATGTAATGCATTACTTTCTGAGTTACTTTCTGCCATTTGGTAAAAAGTGGGAAAGATAAGTTAATTTCTGCCATTTAAATGCATTTTATAAATGTAATGAAATCTTCTAGCTCACCATTTTAGAGTAAGAGTAATGCATAGTTGGTAGAAAGTTTCTGCCAAGATTTCTTTCAAGTCGAGTATATCTCAATTAAGACATTTTTATGATGTTTGATGATATCTATCGTTTGTTGTCGATATCTAATTATCTTACACTTTCATTCAGATTTGTCGATGATATTTCTTTAATGTCGAAAATAACAAAAAACTTCACAAGCATGGATAGTTTTAGTATCTGAATAGTGTAAGTTACAAAAACTCCAATGCAATATATTCAAATAGTGTCCTTGTCTTTTAATTGTCGTTTGCATGGATTTAAGCAGTGTGCTTCCACTGCAGTACCTTCGACTATGGATTGGTTTTAGACCATACGGTCCAATGCTAGTTTGTTTTGTTTTTTCTATTATCTTTTCAGGTGATGTATGACCCAATATATTAGTACCATGCTGGTCTCATAGAATATTGAAACTGATATTAGAGTGAGATTGTAGACCTTGTTGTGTATATTTATTTTATTTCAAGAGTAATTCTGATGTATCTTTGATTTGAATTAACCTTATTTCCGGTAATGTATGGAATCTTACTTCTAGATGATTGTGTAACTTAGAGAAGGCACTTGGTGGGGATGTTAGGATGTATGATGGAACTGCTCTCATTGTCAGTCTCTTCAACCAAAAGGGTGCAAAATTCATGAAGGAGCCTTACAAGCAAGTGCCCACTAGGCTTTTTCAATTTTAGCTATTTTAGATTTCATTTGAGCCAATGTCATGTCACTAAACATGCATTTGTTATTCATTTTTAGTTTTTGACTTCCCTGCATTAGATGTTATTGTTGCTTGTTTCATTATGCCTTAGCAATCTAAAAGTTAGGGATGCAATCCTAGAGACATTATATGTAATCCAAGTTACAAATATTGTATATGTTATTGCATAACTCTTAGGGTTTGCTGAAATAGAAGTTGCATTTGACCTTAACAACAAAAATGATAACAGATAACTTAATTCCTAATAGTTTAAGAAATTTTGAATGTTTGTTTTTTGATATTACAGTATGGCTCCTTAAGTCAAGTCATTGATGGTTTGAGCAATTTAATTATTTCCTTTCTTATAAATTTTTATCTAAAAGATTCTCTTCAAATCTCTTGGTAATTTCTTACTTTCCATTTATTTTCTTTTAGTATGCTTGTTAATGAAGCTATCTCTTGATCTTCAAAGGTCTTCCTTTATGAAGAATGCCATCAAATCATTTGCTATTATGATCATCTGTGCTAACTAGTTCATATATGGATTAGAAAATTGAACAAAAGGTGTACAAAAAATGGTATTGTCATACAAGGTCTGATTTGTGTGATTTAACAGGAAGTAAAGGCATGTACTTGGACATACTTGTTTCCATTTCTACAATTGTCATTTTTAAATTCCTACTTCGTTTTTCAGGTTTTCTCTCTCTTGTAAGGAAAATATCTGTACAAATGTTTTTAACACCGCCGATGTCGGTCCCAAGCCCGAATGAAAATGTTGGAGGGTTGTGTAAGGCCACTAAGAGCCAGCTTGAAAAACATTTGAGAACTCATATGCATAATCTTAATTGTTTCATAATAAAATTAGGTCATCATTGAGATTAGATGTGAGACATATTTACCACCAAAGTATACTAAAATGTGAAGGTGGACTTCTAGACTGTTTGGAAGAAAACTATGATATTAGATTTCAACTGTGGTGTAAAATAGATAAGGGGACAATTGGATTAGGCTAGTAACATGGAATATAAGGGGTTAGATTGCCACAGTAAAATTATGCAAGTATCATTCATAGATATGCCTCGAAATAATGTTGTAAAATCAAGAGATTTTGGAATATAATTATATTACTATAATCAGTGTCATGAGAAAATATTTTGATTCATTGTTTATGCCTCTTACATTTGTCTTAAGTGATTAATTCAAAGGGGAATTTTTAGAAAATTTAGGTAATATAATCTAAGGAGAATCTTTTATTCAAAATCTATAATTGGAGGACATTTGATTGATTATATAGGGAGAGAAGCATGACAATTATGCAATTATAATTGTGTTTGACAATCAAAAGAGCTGTCCTCATCAACCACTCAAATGCTGTTGAAAAAACTGGTTATAGAGTGTATAATTTCTAATCCGAAATGGTTTCAGTAAGTTAGTATATAGTGAATAATCTCCGTAAAAGATTAATTCAAGAGTGAAATCCAAGCTTAAAATATTCTAATTTTAGTATGATGTGTCATAATTTCTATTTTAAACAGCAGTCATTAGACCTATGAGAATAGTAAACCAAATCGAATAATATAATAGTAAAGATATATCAAACAAATAATTCTATGAGTTTGATGAAAATGAGGCATTATGATTCTGTATATTATGGTTTTTTTTTCTGTGATATGAACAGAGATACATGTCTTTATATGAATAGACTATGTCTTTTGCTGGTCTCAAGATAGGGCCTGACAAGTTCTAAATTGTGGAAGTTAGCTTACTATACCAACAGTTAATAAATGCTTGATTATAGTGATAGTGTAGTTCTGGTCCTTCTGGATAAAAGGATCTTAGTGAAGGTTCTAATTTATGATTATTTTAGTCTCTGGGATTTATCTTTTACTGAATCAGCTGTTGGTTTGTAGAAGACTAGTAGCAATCTTCATGAGATTGTTAGAGAAGCTAGCTAAGTTTCATACAGATGCTCACCAACGAATGACATGGCTACTGTTTTCAATATTTTCAATTATGGTGTTGCTATCATTTATCACAAGTTTCAACATCCACGCCTTGTGGTTTGAATTGTGCGCCTTGCAAGCATAAAACTGACCTCTGAATCAATATTTCTTCATGCCAATTCCTAGTTTATTTAATGAGATTAAGTTAGCGATTGTTTTTTGCAATTCCTAATATCGCATATGGTAAAATGTTTAAATTGACATGATAATTCCAGTTGAAACATTTAAGTCATGAAATGCTTATTATAACATCACGACAATCACCATGATGATTAGCTTGTTAGCAAATTGCTTCATGGTTCATGCTATATGGATATTTCACCTGCAACAACTTTCTTATAAATTGCCATTTGTGATGCTTTAGTCATATGTTGAGGCTTATCTTTCTTTTATTTTATGATCAAGGCATATTTTTTCTTTTGTTCATTAGGGATAAAGAGGCTCAGAGCATTGATGCTTCACTTATTAGAATTCGAGAATCAGGTTCATTTATCTTTTTTTTAAAACTATTATATTAGTCCTTTACTAGAAAATATATTTAGGGGTTTCTCAAATTTTATTATTGAATAGTCTATTTGTTTACTTGCTTCTCATTCTTGTTTAACTTCTGGCTTGACCCTCAACATTCTGTAATATTTCTTGCGAACTATTGGCAATTACTCTATGGGAATTGTGACTTCTGTTAGTCTCTGTTATGTTTATGTAAGAAGGAAAAAAGAGACATTAACTAATTCTTGAATTACATTCTAGATATTCATTTGTCACCGGAGCATTCATCAATAATATTTTTACACATCTCAATTCCTTTAGCTTTTACTTTTTCTTGTTATTTGTATGCTTTCATTTTGCACTTTTCTGTAAAAATATATTGCAAACTGATATTTAGCTCATTTTTCCATCATTTTAAAACCAAAGAATTATCATACTAAGAATATAGGTTTGTTCAGAGAAAGCCTACCTTGTTGGAGTTGAATATTAAGGTACTAAAGATAATACTTTTTCTATTGATTAATCACTTGAATAATTTGCACAATTAGCTTATACTGCTCTACTTATCAAAAATATGGTTTTTAATTTCAATGTGTACTGCCCGATATAGGCAGTACATATTGGTCCAAGAGCCTCTCGACAGTCGGCACGCAGACTGCCTGCTACCCGCCGGTGCCAAATTTTTGGCCCCGTATCACCCGATATAGGGTTGTATTGGGTAGTAACGGTCGAAATTTCAACCATTACCAACCTATATCATATTTTAGGCGTACCGCTCGATATGGTATGCCTCGATACGTATTGTACCAAGACAGTACGGACCGAACTTGTGAATCTTGATCAAAAGTATGTTTCTTATTCCCCCGGTTGAACATGATGTAGTGAATAGTCCTATGGTTTCTCTAAGTGTGCATTTCTAGAGGTCTAGAATTTATGAGTATATTATTGCTTTGGGTTATTGAATGATGAAATTCAAAAAATCTATCTTTTGAGGTTTTTTTTGGCATGAACTGCATCCTCTAATGTTACATAGAAAATATTTCATTGATGTCACTTACCTAGTCTTACATGACATGTCATATTTAGTAACTTATACATCTTGTTGTATTTGTCTCCTTTAAAATTCATAAAGTGTTTACAACAATAAAACAACAGGTGAAGATTAGAAATGTTGTATGATTGGTTATATTTATTAGGGTCATATAATGTTGAACTTTTCAATGTTTGTGACTTAAATTCAAACACTCACAATCGTGGTTGCTTTCTATCTGGCTGAATAAGTTTAGGTGCTGTCGGGTTCATTGCTTATGTTAATATTGCTTTGAGCTCGGGATCCTAGTTAGACGAATTTAAAAAAATCAAAGAGAATATGAAGAAGTCAAAAATTTTGAAGAAAAATATAATTTTTATATATTTTTATGATTTTAAATGGAATATTAAATGCAAAGCTACCTTTCTTGTGATCCTAGAGTTCTTTCATGGTGATTGTTATTTATCATTTTTTACAAGGATTAGTGACCAAATGACATTCTCATAACATGGGTCTTTCTCTTTGTTTTTTAAAATTGTCATGGAATAGTACAATCAAAATTTCATAATCTATAAATTCCTCGACCTCTGGTCTTTCCTTATTAAGGTGTATTTGTTTTGATAAAATTAGTGAGCAATTTATTAATGGTTTTGGACTGTTCATTTCTCAGGTAACCAGAATTGCAATATGTAGATACGGAATAATTGGATAGTGTCACTTGGTAGAACGAATTTTCTTGGATTATGCTATCTAGTTTCAACTTTCACTACTCTTTCTAGAGTGCTTATGATCATGGTTTCAATTATGCTCATTGATCCAAAGTTTTGTTTAGGCTTGCTTATCGAAATCAAAAGATTTATATTGGTCCTGGAAAGGGTGCTGAAGTCAAGTACCTAGTCCGAGCCCTTCATGTTGAAATTATAATTTCATTAGCAACAAGTTCATATGCATTTATGATGTAATTATTATATAGTCATTAAAACTTTCTAATATGGTATTTTATATTGCTTACTTTGTTTTAACTAAAATGATTATTCACTACATTCAAACTAAAATGACATTACCGACGGTTGAAGAAGGGAGAAGGAAGCAGGAAGAAAAATGGAGGTAGAAGAAGGAGGCCGTCGAGAAAAAGGAAGAAAAGAAAGAGGAGAATATTCAGGGTTTGTGGGGAGGGTGAACACTCGGTGGTGGTTATACATAAAGTAAAATGGGTTCGTGAGGAGTTGGTAGCCCTAGAAGGGGTCGGTTTGAGTAATTTTAAAAGAAAAAAATGGTTATGTTCGGATCTATTAAAAGGGAAAACTGGTCTAGCATCTTTTTTTTACAGAGTTTCTTGCTCTATTTTGGACCGGTGTGGGCAAGGTAAATAATCTAAGACAATAGAATTAGGCTGGTAGAATTGGAATATATGAATATTTTCAGAAAAGGGGTTAGATTGACACATTATATCATTATATATATATATATATATATATATATATATATACTGCATAGTTGGTTAAATGGGTTAAGGGAAAAGATGTAAGAGATTGTTAATACTAGATAATTAAACATACATTGGTGTAAGTATCTTTTATAGATAGGGGTCAAAGTAATGTTGTAAAATCAAGAGATTTTGGGATATAATTGTAGTAACTTTTATTGAAAATCTATAATTGGAGGACATTTGAATGATCATATAGAGAGAGAAGATAGTGAATTTAAAGGAATATATGAGGGCTTTGGATATGAGGAGAGGAACAAAGAGGGTGGAACGATTTTGGATTTTGCTACATTAATGATTTCATTGTTATTGATGCTTCAAGAAAAGTGATGAATATCAGATTACTTATAAGAGTAGACATGGATATAGTTGGACCTTTTTTTTATTATATGGTATATTTTAAAGATCGTAAAGTTATACATAATAAAAAGTTCATGAATAAATCAATTGGTTGTTTTAGGTATTCACTTTTTTGAAAATGGAAGAGAAAAGAAGATAGTAAATTGTACCAGAATTAGATAGGATAATTTTAAAGACATAATTTAAGATTTTATAGAAGTGGGATGGAGAACGAAGAGGTTTCAAACTTGAATAAGTTTACTCTTAATCCTGTGGACTTTGATGATTACTGAGATTAGAAACATGAAAATATTCATTTTAAGAATCTAAGAGTAGAGGTGTACATCTGAGAGAGAGTTGGTGACGATATAAGTTCAAAAAGCAATCACACCTAAAAGATTGTGCTTTAAAGATTGATGAAATTATAAAATAAGGAAAATTTAGTACATATGTAGGTGACTAAAAAGAGGCAAATATAAATTGCGTGCATGACAAAAGTACAAGGCTTATCTTAAGTCTTACAGTAAGCTAGGTACTAACGATAGAAAAAATGATATTTTTTCAAAAGTTAAAGAAAGAAATATCAAAGATTTAGGTAACCATGGACTTCTAAAGGATGATGATCACAAGATATTTGTTAATAATATGGAGATCAAGGAAAGGTGGTTTTTTTTTTGTAAATTAGCTAATGTACATTCTATACATGGCTTAATTCTAGTAGTAAATGATGGTGTTAAATTTAGAAGTAATAATTATGTTTTTCTTGGATTGAATAAGGTAAAATAAGACTAACAAGGATGAATATGGGTAAAAGTGTGGGACCAATTGACACATTTATTATGGTTGGAAGGGATCATGAGATAGTTTGGTTGACTAGTTTAGTTTAAGAATAAAAATGTCTATTAAATGGAGGAAGAACTTAGTACCATATTTATAGCTGCTCTTATTAGAGAGCAATTAAGATAATAAATCACACTAAAAAGTTTTGGATTAGGGTTGTTAGTGAACAAATGTGTCGTGGCTGGTGAGTCAGCACGGCCTGGTCCACGAGTCGATGTCGAGAGTCTTCTTTCGGTTGAGTTAGATGCGAAGGTCGACCGAGCACTCACGACGAGGTGCTGATCAGCATTCCTTGGTGTGCTGATCCGGGCACTGTGTATGTTGAGCTGCATCTCTCCTTCTCCGGGGTGGTTGGTAGCTTGTCTTCGCAAGGTAGCTGCGCCCTCGGGAAGGGGTGCTGGTTGGCATTGGTCGGGATCCGGGCCGGTTGGCTGTTCTCCTTCGTGCACTGGATGATGATTCCTGGGTGGTTGGCAGCTCGCCTTCGTGAGGTGGCCGCGCCCTCGAGAAAGGGTGCTAGTTGGCGTTGGTCAGGATTCGGGCCAGTTGGCTATTCTCCTTCGTGCACTCGACGATAATTCCCGGGTGGTTGGCAGCTCACCGTCGTGAGGTGGCCGCGTTTTCCTGCAAAAATGGCCCTCGTCAGGATCACCCGACGAGGCCCCTCCGATGAGCAAGTCAGTCGAGTGATCAATTGATTTTTTTGTCTCCTCTACTAGATGCTGGCTAGAGGTCTTTATATTACTGTACGTGGGTCGTTCGTATGTAGGTTGGCGTGGTGGACGTGCCAAGCAGTGCCTTAGTACGGATTCTGACTTGGCGTGTCTTGGGGGGCGACGTCGTATCGGGGTTCCCGAGGCCGAGCAGTGCCTTAGTACGGATTCTGACCTGGCATGTCTTGGGGGTCAAAATATGCCGTATCACTTACCCCCCCCCCCCCACCCCACCCTCCCCCCCCCCTCAAGGCGCGGGGGCCTTAACGGGCCAGGAGGCATACCTGAGTTGGAGGGATATTGATCGCTTAGGAGAGGAAACTGAATTGACTTGTCGGGGGGGGGGGAGGGGCCGGGGGATTATAGGGACAACGCCCCATGCCTCGGGCAGGATTGATTCTGCGAATCGGGCTATCAGGGCCTGTCGTGCTTGGTCGGTCGGATAACTGGTTTGGCGTTGGTTGGAGTTACGGACCCCGATTTTGTGAGTCGGCGAGCGGACCGAGGTGACCTGATTAGAGCTGCGAGTCGTGGATCAACGTGGAGTGGCTCGGGCATCGGACGGGGAGAGGCATCGGGTCGGCCGCGAGGTGTGACTCGGGCGTTAGGTTGTTTGAGATGCGGCTCGGGCATCAGATCGACCACGAGGTATGACTCAAGCATTAGGTTGTTCGAGATGTGGCTTGGGCATCAGATCGGCCGCGAGGTATGACTCGAGCGTTAGGTTGTTCGAGATGTGGCTCGGGCGTCGAATCGGCCGAGAGATATGACTCGGGCGTTAGTTTGATCGAGATGCGCTTAGGCGTGGCTCAAGCGTTGGATTCGCCGGGGTGCGTTGAGGCGTGGCTCGGGCGTTGGATTGGCCTAGGTGTGTTGAGGCGTGGCTCGAGCGTTGGATTGGCCGAGATGCGTGGCTCGGGCGTTCGATGGCCGAGGTGCGTGGCTCGAATGCTGGATTTGGCCAAGATGCGACTCGGGCATTGGATTTGCTGAGATGTGTAGCTCGGGTGTTGGATGGCCGATGTGCATGGCTCGGACGCTGGATTTGGCCGAGATGCGACTCAAGCGTTGGATTGGCTGAGATATGGCTTGGGCGTTAGATTGGCCAAGTGGATAGATTCGGCTCTGAATCAGACCTAGGGACCGAATAAGTTCGGTTCCGAATCGAGTTTGGGGACCGAGTTTGTGAGCTCGGCTCCGTATCGAGTCTGGGGACCGAGTTTGTGAGCTCAACTCCATATCGAGTCTAGGGACCGAGTTTGTGAGCTCGACTCCGATTTGAGTCTAGGGACCGAGTTTGTGAGCTCGGCTCCGAATTGAATCTGGGGACCGAATTTATGAGCTCAACTCCGAATTGAGTCTGGGGACCGAGTTTGTGAGCTCGGCTTCGAATTGAGTCTGGGGACCGAGTTTGTGAGCTCGGCTCCGAACTGAATCTGGGGACCAAGTTTGTGAGCTTGGCTCCGAATTGATTCTGGCGACTGAGTTTGTGAGCTCGGCTCCGAATTGAATCTAGGGACTGAGTTTGTGAGCTCGGCTCCGAATTGAGTCTAGGGACCGAGTTTGTGAGCTCGGCTCCAAACTGAATCTGGGGACCGAGTTTGTGAGCATGGTTCCAAATTGAGTCTGGGGACCGAGTTTGTGAGCTCCGCTCCGAACTGAATCTGGGGACCGAGTTTGTGAGCTCGGCTCCGAATTGAGTCTGGGAAGTCGCCAGTCGGGAGCGACCCGGGTAGGAAGTTGTGCCGGCAAGGCACAGGTCGGGAAATGATCTTGCGAGGCTCGGGCAAGAGTTGGGCCGACGGGCCGCAGGTCGGGAACCAATTTGGAGAGGCTCAAGCAAGAGCTGGGCCCGTGAGTCGCAGGTCGGGAACCAATCTAGAGAGGCTCGAGCAAGAGCTAGGCCAGTGAGCCGTAGGTCGGGAACCGATCTGGAGAGCCTGTGGACCTCTTGCCGCGAGTGGCTTTTTGGCGGGAGATTTTGATGATGAGGCATTTTTCGATGGGTCCCCTGGGACGTGGAGTTGCTTCTCAAGGTTCCTCGAGATAGCACCCGAGGTGACCTTTTCGGATGAAGTCCTTGCTTTGATTCTGGAGGTCACGGCAATCTTCCGTGTCGTGGCCGTAGTCCCAGTGGAACATGCTCAGAGGGAGAGGCGGAGGCCTCGGGAGCAGTAGCTCTTGTCAGTCGGGCCTCTAGCAGGGTTGCACCGGGGCTACTGAAGTCGTTCCCCGGGATTGTTCTGCCCATGATCTTTTGATGTTCATGCGCTTTCCCGCCACTAGAGCTTTAGCGACGATGTACTGGTTGGCGCGCTGGAGCATCTCGGGGATGGTTATTAGCGGCTTCTCGATCAGTGACTAGAAGAACCTTGAAGGCTTCAGGCCTATCAGAAACGCCTGCATGATTAAAGAGGGGTGAGCGTCTGGAAATCCCCGGATTTCAGTGGTGAATCGTGCCACGAACTGAGAGAGCGACTCGTCTTTGTATTGAGATAACGCGAGCAGGGTGGCCGTGGAAGGCCTGGGTCGCACGCTGGCAAGGAAATTCTGCTTGAACTCCCTGGCGAGCTGGTCGAAGGATGCGATTGAGGACTAGCGCAGTCGGCTAAACCACGCTCGCGTCGGTCCCCTGAAGGCGGTCGGGAATGCCCGACACAACAGTGCATCGGAGGTGCCATAGAGGGCCATCTAAGCCCGAAACACGGCGACATGCTCTGCGGGGTTGGAGCCGCCATTGTACGTCTCCAATGCAGGTAACGTGAAGTTGAGGGGTAAAGGCTTGTCCTGTATTTCCTGAGTGAAAGGGGATCCGCCCAAGCCGCCTTCGTTCGACTCGCACTGCGATTTCTGGAACTCGCGTTGGAACTCATCCAAGCGTTGGTTGACCCGGGACAGCTAGATCCTGAACGAGTCGTCCGCCAAGTTGGACGATATGGTGTCGGGCTCGGAGCGAAGTGGTGTGATTTGACAGGGTGCGGGTATGCTCTGCTAGGGCAGGCCTCTCAGGTCCATTGCTTGCTCTCGGGCTTCTCCGGCCCCGACCTGCTCCCCGCTCGACCGCTGCTGGGTTAGGCCGGTTGAAGGAGCTGCTAGCTGCATGATCTGGGGAATGAGTGGGACGAGCGTCTACATCATCCTTGCCATCGCTTGTGCTTGCTTGGTCAGGCTAAGGAACGCCTCGTGCAACACGGCCGAGGGTCCCGTGGTAAGTCCAGGAGGTGGTAACCCCGGGTCATTGAACGAGCGCCAGTAGCGATTTGGCGTCGAGGCCGGTAGTTCTCCCTCGGGGAGAGCTCCCGCAGGATGCTCCTGCGACATGGCCCTCCTTCTAACGCCAAAATGTTAGTGAACAAATGTGCCGTGGCTGGTGAGTCAGCATGACCTAGTCCAGGGTCGATGTTGGGAGTCTTCTATCGGTTGAGCTGGATGCCGAGGTCGACCGGGCACTCATGACGGGGTGCTGATCAGCGTTCCTTGGTGTGCTGATTCGGGCGCTGTGTATGCCGAGCTGCATCTCTCCTTCTTCGGGGTGGTTGGCAGCTCGTCTTCGTGAGGTGGCTGCGCCCTCGGGAAGAGGTGCTGGTTGGCGTTGATCGGGATCCGGGCTGGTTGGTTGTTCTCCTTCGTGCACTGGACGACGATTCCCAGGTGGTTGGCAGCTCGCCTTCGTGAGGTGACGCGCCCTCGGGAAGGGGTGCTGGTTGGCATTGGTCGGGATCCGGGCCAATTGGTTGTTCTCCTTCGTGTACTAGACGGCGATTCCCGAGTGGTTGGCAGCTCGCCTTCGTGAGGTGATCGCGTTTTCCTACAAAAATGGCCCTCGTCGGGATCACCCGACGAGGCCCCTCCGATGAGCAAGTCAGTTGAGTGATCAATTGATTTTTTTGCCTCCTCTGCCAGATGCTGGCTAGAGGTCTTTATATTACTGTACGTGGGTCGGTCGTACGCAGGTTGGCGTGGTGGACGTGCCAAGTAGTGCCTTAGTATGGATTCTGACTTGGCATGTCTTGGGGGCGATGTCGTATCGGGGTTCCTGAGGCCGAGCAGTGCCTTAGTACGGATTCTAACCTGACATGTCTTGGGGGCCAAAATATGCCGTATAAGGGTGATTGATGATTGGGTAAAATTAAAAACAAAAATGTTCAAGAATCAATTTACATGGTGCTTAGAAGATCAAATATCAAAGTTTTTTTATTCATTAAGAAATTTTAGGGAAACACATAGTGAAAGAAAGAAATTTTGTATATGGTTGATTTTATTTTATTTAGAAAAAGCAACTAGTTTTTAGAGATTTGTTATGATGTGTTTTGTATAAAAGAAGGTCTATATACTAACTCTATTGATGCAATAAAGGAAAACAACTATAACCTATTTACAATAGATTAAGCCTAAAGTTTCTGAAAGATTAAAATATGAGACAGAACATATATTTGCCATATGCATATCAACAATTAATGGTGATGAATTAAAATAAAAATGGTGATGGATTGCGTAATTCTGCAATGAAGTTGAAGCAAAGCTTCATGTTCATATATGTTTATATCTCTTAAGAATTTAGTCATTGTGGGATTTATTAAATCTAGTTGTTATGAGTTGATTATAGCCAATATTCTTGGTATCATCTTAGTAGGACCCCTTGGTGCCAGTCAAAGCTTTAATTCTCTATGATAAAGAAGAGTTCCTTAGCTTGACACATCAGGTTAGGTTCGAATAGGAGAGAGAGCTATTAATTCTTTTGCTTTAAAATCTCCAAATATAAACCAATTTGAAATGATGTCATGTTGATATATAAATCACTAAATATTTGGAATGTCTGCTGGACTTGCTCATAAAGATAGTTTCCTTAAGATGAATTTGGTGTTTTCAATTAAACATGTATTTTTTTAGAAATTATTATTTTCCAATTACCACAATCATCAATAAAAAAATGAGGTAAATTTGAGTATGGTCATCATCTATAATTTTTGCATAATTCATTTTTTCTGATCTATTGAAGGAATACATAGAGAATGGAACAATGTTAGGGGCACATGTCCCTCTTCTACTTCTAGGTTGCTTTCACAACTCATCACCATAGCATAATGATTATTTTATAATCTTGTTACAGTTCTGATATTTGTTTTCTTTTTTAGTATTGGGCCAATTTGTAAAGATTATTTTGATCTATAACAAGATTTAAAATTCTGTTTTCTTGTAGCTGACTGAATGTATGCAGAAATCTTATAGTATAGTTTGAAAAGTATATAGGATTTTATTTTTTCTCTTATAAGTTAGGAGATAGGATCCTCTCCCATTATTATGGAAAATGGGAGAGTTCTCCATCCGATTCTCATATTTGGATTATCCATCAGTTCTTTAAAAGACTTTATTTATCCACTAACATGCAAATACGAGGATCATACAACCTATATAATGGACTGACATGTGACTAAACGGAGACATGTGCTAATTACTGGACTTCATGGACTTACTACTAGTGTCTTGAAAACTACTATTTCCAGCCTAATGGTAAATTATGATGGTAATCCATCCCTCCTTCTCACCTTCCCCTTTTTCCTCTCTCTCTCTCTCTCTCTCTCTCTCTCTCTCTCTTTATTTCGCTTTTTTTTTTCTCTCACTTTTCATCCATGGAAGACTTACATTCACAACAATTTAAAGAATGAATTCCTTTGGCTTCATATGTTAGGATCGAAATCGACACTAAGAAGGCGGGGTGAATTAGTGTTCGATAAAAACCTCAACGATTCGAAAATTTTCGTTCAATGAAAAAACCGTGTTGGAAATGTTGAAGGTGTGCTTGACTTAGAATAAGTGCAATAAGCAATTAAAACAATATCAATGATAATGAAAAGCAAAACAGAAATGCAAACCGAGTTTTATAGTGGTTCGGTCGTCGTAACCTACGTCCACTCCCGATTCCTCCTCCGTTGAGGCCACTGGTATCCACTAATGGTCTTCCTTCAATGGGCGAGGACCAACTATCCTTGGAACTCTATTCTCTTTTTGATAGGCTTAGGAGAGAACCTTTACACCACCACTCACGTTTCTCTTAAACAAAAATCAACACTTAGACTAGAGGAGCAGAATTCTCATAAGATTACAACAGAGTTTTGCCTTGTTTTTGTTCTCAGTTCTTATGTTTGCTGAGCAGGGATGAGAGGGGTATTTATAGGCTCCAAATGGATTCAAACTTAGAGCCAAAATCAGTCTCATCTCGGGTCTTCGGGGTACTAGCAGTACGGTACTACCTCCTAACACTCTGACACTAGGCGGTACTACCACCTAGTCTGGCGGTACTATCGCCTGACAGAGCCTCGGAGATCGGGCTCTAGCGGTACCACTGCCTGGCAGCATTAACTGCCAGTGGTTCCACCACCCACCCTAGGCGGCGCCACCACCTAGCATGGCTCCAAGTGGTCGAGTGGGCCATCCATTTGGCCCAACTCAGCCTTAACTTAGGCCCAACGGGCCTTCAAATTGAGTTGGTCTAATTCCAATCCAATTACAACTTAAAACTACTTTGATCTAGACAATTATTGTAAAGCATTAATCACATGTTATCCAGCATGTTATTGGTTCATCGACGCTTCATCCAGTCCTTTGGCGCATTATCCTCTTTTGCGGTTTTTTCCCTAATCGACATGTTAACCTCTGCAACTCCGATCTCCTTGGCGTATTGTTCGCTCTTCTAGGCCCGATGCCTGAACTCATGGCACGAAGCCTTCTGCCGACACGTCGACCGATCCTCCAACTTGACGTCCAATCTTATGAAATGTTCGACTCCGACCTAACATTAATTCTTCCTGCTTTAATTGTCTCTTCTGTTGAATATCAGATTTTGATAATGAAACCAATCGATAAATGTTTATGTTTTAATCTGCGTTTTGAGTGACGCAGGATGCTTCGATCAAGATAAGACAATTAAAGCAGGAAGAATCATGTTGTGCCGGAGGAAAACATGTCAGAAGATTGGATGTCGGGCCGAAGGAATGGTCGACGAATCGACAGAAGGCTTCGCGCCGTGGATTCGGGCATCGGGCCAAGAGTGGATATTGCGCCAAGGATATTGGAGTTGCGGAGTCAATTGGCCGATTAGGCAATAGGCCGCAAGAGAGGGTGATTCACCAAAGAATCGGACGAAGCGTCGAGGGACCAATGACATGCCGGACAACTTGATTAATGCTTAGTATTAATTATCTAGATCGAAGTATGTTTTTACATGTGTAGGATTAACTACGATAGCAAGGCATGAAGCAAAATGAAATCCCAGAGTCAAGGACGTGACTTCGTTAGGAGTTCGAGAGTTCGTCGGAAGTCCGGACGTTCGTCAGAAGTTCTAGCAGAACCAGCCGAGAAGTCTTAGAGCTTGCCAGAGAAGCTCATCGGAACTCGCCAAGAAGATCATCGTGAAGTCTAGGAGCTTACCGGGAGTCTGTCAGAACATTGCCGAGAGATCGTCGGAAGTTCGCCGGAAGATCGCTGGAAGAATAGACATAGGGACTTGTTTAGCTTAGCAAATGTCTTAGGATTTCGTAGTTAGCACGTAATTGGGCTTGGATTTAGGCCAACCCAATTAGGGGCTAGCTAGGCCCATGTAAGAACTGTGTTGGGCTCAATAAGAGGCCCAAACAATGCCCAAAGAAGTCTCACTATCGTGGCACAGTCTTCGAGACTATGTCATGCGGTGGTACCACCAGTCTGGGCGGTTGTACCACCCCTGGCTGGGTGCCAGGCAGTGGTACTGCCAGACCTGGGTGGTGGTACCGCCCAGGGCAGTGTCAGTGTCAGACTGACACTGGGCGGTGGTACCGCCCAACGTAGGCGGTAGCACCGCCCGTGCCCGGGGAACCCAGGATGGAAAAGTTTTAGGCTCCAAGTTTGAATCAACTTGAAGTCTATAAATACCCCTCTCATCCCTGGTTAAAACACACAAGCATAGAGAGTCTAAAAGCAAAGAAAACATTGCTGTAATCTTTTTAGAATTTCCCTCCTCCACTCTAAGTTTAGAATTCTGTAAGAAGAGTGTGAGTGCTTGTAAGGGTTGTCTCCTAAACCTGTGAAAAGGAGAAGAGGGGTGTAAAAGGTGGTTGGTCTTCGCCTATTGAAGGAAGACCTCTAGTGGACGCCGGTGACCTCGTCGGAGGAGAAAGCCGAAAGTGGATGTAGGTCACGTTGACCGAACCACTCTAAAACTCTGGTTTGCATTTATTTCCTACCATTTACATACTGTAAACCTATTTAATAGCTTACTGCCTTCAATACGTTTACGTACCTTTCAAAGTATTACCTTTACGAAATTATTTTACGTTGGAAACAATTTTAATCAGACGAAAGTTTTTGAAGACGTAATTTTTACCGCTGCACTAATTCACCCCCCTCCCCTCCCCCCCCCCCCCCCCCCCCCACCTCTTAGTGCCGACCCCGACTCTTGATCCTAACAATTGGTATCATAGCCTCGTGATTTCTCATTTGGTTTAACACCCAAGAGAAATGACTCTTTTCGGCTTTCAAGAGGGTCACTCTCTCATTTGTCCTCCCTTTTTCAATGGGACGGACTACACTTATTGGAAAACTCGAATGAGAGTTTTTTTTTCTTTCGATTGATTTAAATTTATGGAATATTGTCGAAAATGGATTTGAAATATCTTCTCTTCCAATGAACCATTAGAATAATTTGGAGAAGAAGACATTTTCTTTAAATGCAAAGGCTATGAATGTCTTATTTTGCGCCTTAGACAAATACGAGTTTAATCGAATTTCTATGTACGAAACGACTTTCGATATTTGGCACACTCTTGAAATCACATACAAAGGCACTACTAGAGTAAAACTTTCGAAGATCAATCTTTTAATGCATGATTTTGAATTTTTTAATATGAAACCAAGAGAAACCATTGGAGACATATACACCCGTTTCACGGATGTCGTCAATGGTTTAAAAGCATTTGGTAGAAGTTTTTCGGATTTTGAACTCGTTAACAAGATTTTACGATCGCTTTCTAAGAATTGGGATTCAAAAATAATGGCTATACAAGAATCAAAAAATTTGAATACCTTTTTGATCGAAGAACTTATCGGGTCTCTAATGACCTATGAAATGACGTGCAATGCACGTGAAGAACTTGAGAATCACCTTCCAAAGAACAGGAAGGATTTGGGACATAGAACATTTGAAGACCACTCAAGCATAAGCTCAAGTGATAGTGAACTTGAACTACAAATGAAATCTAAAAGGTTCATGAAACAAAAATTAAAGAACAAAAAGAACGCAACTACTTATTTTGAACGCAAGAAGAAGAACAAAATTTGGGATATGAATCGAACTCCTCCGAAGATGAGGAGAAAATCAACAAAAACGAGGTGACAAACTATGCCTTAACGACTTTCGACGTTGAGGTAATAAAAAAGCCTTTAGTTTATTTTAAAATTACATGATATTTTTCATGAGTTATTTTTAATTTAGTTTAGAATTAATTTTGTTGAAAAGTGCATGTTTAATAATGAAAATGAAAAAAAAATTATGAATCATGCTTATCATTCTAGTAATTTTGAAAATAATCATGAAAATTATATTTTATGATAAACAAAATGATTTTGATTAAAAATGCCTTATGAAATCATGTTTGATGATATCATGCCTAATAAATTTTTTTTTTTAATTATGTATAAAGATTTTTTTTGAGATTTATGGATTATCGATTTTTTAATGAACTTGCCTTTTCAGTTTTAAACTATGATGTATGTTTTCATACAAAAACTTGAGCTTTGAAATCATGTTTTAATAGTTTTATAATTCAAAATTATGCATGATGAATCTTTCGATTTATGGATTATCGATTTTTACCATAATGAAAGTGCCTTATTGATCTTTGTCGTAATAAATCTTGTACTTTCGGTTTTAAACATGATACATATTTTTATTTGGCATAAATGAAATAAAATCATATGAATTGAAACAACTAAAAAGAGGAATACATTTTTTTCTTAAAAATTATTTTTCTCTATCTTATTGATCTTAATGATTATTATGATAAATCTATGTATGCCATTTTGAATCTCTTGAAAGTAATGTTGAGATTTTGATGATTTTGACGATTTGAATTTGAATGAGTTTTATCAAAATCATGATCTTGATAATTATGTTTTGAAACTTTATATTAATCAAGATCGTTCACCATGACTTCTTGCATTTTATTAAATAAATTATTTATCAAAATAAATCATGTCGTTTGGTATTTACACGATCTTTAATATTTTATCTCTCATGATATGATTTTTATGTACAAATCCTTGTATTCATGAAATATTTATCTCATCACCGAACTAATTTTTCTTGATATTCTTTATGTGATGATATGAATGCATGAAATATTCATGAATTTGAAATGATGCATGCAATACTTATGATAATAATGTACATGATGTATTGCATATGATGTGAATCATGATTAGAATTGCATTGACTTGAACTCAATCTAAATTCAAGGTTTATCTCAACTATGACATATTGTAATAAGAATGATACTTTATTTTTGTCATAATTTGAAAATTGATGAATTGCACCATTGTTTTTGTTATTCCCCTCTTTTTGCCGATGACAAAAGGGGAGAAAGAATTCGTAGCGTGCACATCACGAAAAGAGGCAAACTTACTAGCTTGCTAATCTTAAAAAGGAAGTAATAAGTGCTATCTTGCAAATCTCAAGAGAAGCAATGTTTGCCAAGTTACACATTTCAAAAAGAGGCAAAATAGTCCATCTTGCACATCTCAAAAGATGCAAAATTGTGCTAACTTTTTTGTGTAAAATTTGATAGCTTGCATACTATAAATTTGCATATCAAAAGTGCTATCTTGTCTATCTCAAGATGCAAAACATGCTAACTTGCACTTTGCAATGGAAGCAAAATTGCTAGCTTAAACATTGCAAAGGAAGCAAAAATTTGCTAGCTTGCAACTTGCATACTTCAAGAAGCAAGAGTTGTTTTCTTGAACATCTCTAATTTACTAGCTAGCATGATGTAGAACCTGCTATCTTGAACATTATAAAGAAATGCTATCTTGCACATCACAAAGAAAAGCAAATATGCCAACTTGCACATCTTTAAATTTGCTAGCTTGTATGTTGTAAAACTTGCATATCTAAAACTTGATAGCTTGAATGTTCTAAGCATGATGTAACACTTACTAAATTTTCTAGCTTACAAATGGCATGATGATAAAATTTGATATTATGTTTTTCATGCAATGGTTTGAACTTGTATTCCAAACACATGAATAGTTGGACTTCTCCTTTTTGTTGATGACAAAGGGGGAGAAGTATGTTGATGTCATGCATGATTTTATCATAACATGTTTGCTTGGATTTTTGAATCCAAGAGTTATATGCCATATTGATAGGGGGAGTTTGTTTAAACTCCGGGAGTTAAGGTTAACTCCTTCGTTAATTGGTTGTCATCATCAAAAAGGGGGAGATTGTTGAATCTCGAATTTTGATGATGAAACCAATCGATAAGTGTTTATGTTTTAATCTGCGTTTTGAGTGACGCGGGATGCTTCGATCAAGATGAGACAATTAAAGCAGGAAGAATCATGTTGTGCCGGAGGAAAACATGTCAGAAGATTGGACGTCAGGCCGAAGGAACGGTCAACGTATTGACAGAAGGCTTCGGGCCGTGGATTTGGGCATCGGACCAAGAAGAGCGGATGTTGCGCTAAGGATATCGGAGTTGCGGAGTCAACTGGCTAATTGGGCAATAGGCCGCAAGAGAGGACGATGCGCCAAAGAATCGGACGAAGCGTCGAGGGACCAATGACATGCCGGACAACTTGATTAATGCTTAGTATTAATTGTCTTGATCGAAGTATGTTTTTACATGTGTAGGATTAAATACGATAGCAAGGTATGAAGCAAAATGAAGTCCCGAAGTCAAAGACGTGACTTCGTTGGGAGTTTGAGAGTTCGTCGGAAGTTCTGGCTGAACCAACCGAGAAGTCTCGAAGCTTGCCAGAGAAGCTCATCGGAACTCACCAAGAAGATCGTCGTGAAGTCCAGGAGCTTGCCGGGAGTCCGCCGGAACATTGCCGAGAGATTGTCGGAAGTTCGCCGGAAGATCGCTAGAAGCTCGTTAGAAGATCGCCGGAAGAATAGACATAGGGTCTTGTTTAGCTTAGCAAATGTCTTAGGATTTCGTGGTTAGCACGTAATTGGGCTTGGATTTGGGCCAACCCAATTAGGGGCCAGCTAGGCCCATGTAAGAACTGTGTTGGGCCCAATAAGAGGCCTAAACAATGCCCAAAGAAGTCTCACCGTCGTGGCACAGTCTTCGAGACTATGTTAGGCGGTGGTATCGCTAGTCTGGGCGGTTGTAACACCCCTGGCTGGGTGCGAGGCGGTGGTATCGCCAGTCTGGGCGATGGTATCGCCCAACACTGCCCCCTAGGCGATGGTACACTGGGCGGTGGTACCACCTAGCGCAGGTGGTAGTACCGCCCGTGCCCGGGGAACCCGGGATGGGAAAGTTTTAGGCTCCAAGTTTGAATCAACTTGAAGCCTATAAATACCCGTCTCATCCCTGGTTAAAACACACAAGCACAAAGAGTCTAAAAGCAAAGAAAACGCTGCTGCAATCTCTTTAGAATTTCCCTCCTCCACTCAAAGTTTAGAATTCTGTAAGAGGAGTGTGAGTGCTTGTAAGGGTTGTCTCCTAAACTCGAAAGGAGAAGGGGGGTATAAAAGATGGTTGGTCTTCACCTATTGAAGGAAGACCTCTAGTGGACGCCGATGACCTCGTCGGAGGAGGAAGCCGAAAGTGGATGTAGATCACGTTGACCGAACTACTATAAAACTCTGGTTTGCATTTATTTCCTGCCATTTACATACTACAAACCTCTTTAATCACTTACTGCCTTCAATGCATTTACGTACGCATTCAAAGTATTGCCTTTACGAAACGGTTTTACGTCAGAAACGATTTTAATCGTACGAAAGTTTTTGAAGACGTAATTTTTACCGCTGCACTAATTCACCCCCCCACCCCTTCTTAGTGCCAACCCCGACTCTTGATCCTAACATCTTCATGATCGAAGCTAGTCTTGTATTACTCAAAACGCATATTAGATCATAAACTCTATCAATTGGTTTCGTCATCAAAATCTGAGATTCAACATCATCCTCTTGGTTGGAGCATGTGCAATGTTTTCCTTCATCCTCTTGATAGATCCTTAGTAGCAATAGTTGAAACCTTAGGGTAAGCCTAAGACCTTCTCTACTGCCACTAGTGGCATCAATTCCTCAAGCCATCGAAGATCACTAGAAAAATGGATTTGGATGGCCTTTATTGCCCATGTAATTGCTATCAACTCGAAGATTGTCCCTAACATCCCTTCCTATGCCTTTAGCAATAAATCCTATAAATACCCTCCACTCTCCAGTGAGGAGGATAAGGAGGCAGTGGAGGAGGATAAGGTATATTAGAGCAAATGACAAGTAGGGTTAGCGGGCATCAAGTGTTCGAGGGGCAATGGGTCAAAGGAGTTGTGTTGTGAGCCGAGCCTTAGAGTGTATATATATATATATATATATATATATATATATATATATATGTATGTATATATATGTATGTATATATATGTATGTATATATATATGTATGTATATATATGTATGTATATATATATGTATGTATATATGTATGTATATATATATATATATGTATATATATGTATGTGTGTGTATATATATATATATATATATATATATATGTATGTGTGTATATATATATATATATATATATGTATATGTATGTATGTATATATATGTATGTGTGTATATATATATATATATGTATATATATATATATGTATATATATATATATATATATATGTATATATATATATATATAAACACACATATATACATATACATATATACATATATATAAATTCCTAGGAAAAGCTCCTAAGCTTGATAATTTTTCAGATAGTGCCCTAAGTTTGAAATGTTCCTGTAGAGCTCCCCTGATCGTGTGAAATGATCATTTTAACCCAAATAAATTAAAATTTTTTTTTCTTTTTCGGGGATCCATCGCCGCCTCCGCTTGCATGCAAGGGCATGACTAGGGACTAGGTGGAGGGTGGTGGCTGATAGGAGTGGAATGTTCATTTTGACAAAAAGAGGTACTCTGTGAGAATTTTTCATACTTGGGGTGTTATCTAGAAAATTCTCGAACTTAGGATTTTTTTTTGAAAATTTACCCCATATATGTGTGTGAGAACCAGTTTTGCAATCTATATTTGATGAGACTAATTACATTATTCTCTTGGTTTGATTTAATTCTATGATTCATTTTGGATGTGGTCGTTGTTTGTGAGCTAAAACTTTATGGGTACAGTGCACCTTTGTTTTTTGTTTTTTGCTTCTGCTGCAATAACCTATAATTCTACAACTGAACCATGAGAGATACACTGAGTATGCAGGTCCATCTGCTGAAAGGATTTGGACTGCCATGTACCAGGATTATTTTCCACAAATCTAGTTATATGTTTTTTCTTTTATTTCTTATTTCTTGTCTAGACATTTTGTTCAGTTATTTTTGCATTAAATGCTGAAATAATTGGAGATGATATGTTTGATATTAATTACTGGTAATTCTTTTGTGTTATTGTTTTCCACATGCTCAACATTGCTAGTTGCTCAGTTTAGGTGATTCAACAATGAGTTTATGAAGAAGCTTACATTAATTAAATTATTCTTTGGACATTCCATGTGAATGTATATACTTTCTTTTCAAATCAATTTAAGACTTGATTTAGTGATTTTATACTACAATCTATGTTTTCGTTATGTAACATTGTTGGTCAATTAGTAAATTCTAGGTGATAAATTTTATTTTGCATTTGCTTTCGTATCTCTAGCTCTCATCATCTTAATTCCTTGTGAAGAACTGTGTTACGAGAAGAGATTGATATAAGATTGATCTCTGGGATTCCAGTCCGCATAGCTTCTGCATATCTCCTTGAAGCATATACAGATTTGGTATCTTCCTACATACTCTATTTGGGATTTCAGTCCACATTAGCTATTGGAAAATGATTTTTGAATTTTTCAGTTATTAATCTCTAATATTCTTCTAAATGAGACAAGTGGGGTGGGGAAATGTTTTGATTTGTTTTGTGAGCGAGTGTAATTTATCCTAATTCTAGAGTGATATTCCCATCAAATACTTCCATCTGCATGAAGATAATTCTTGTTTGATAATGTTTGTATGTTTCTATCCTTTAGCTTTTGTATCAAGTTATGGTCATACAATTCCAGGTTACAGCAAGAAATCCATGCCTGGTGCTTTTCAGACATGTATTATGTTTCATCATCATAAGTCTGAATGTACTGGATCAATCAGCAGAGTTAATGGACAACCTTCAGAGGTTTCATGGAAACAAGGACTTCATTGGGGAAGTTCTTTCTTTCCTTTCTCGGCCTTAACCTCGGTCAAATGCAATCAGATTATGCAAGGTAGAAATGGCTGCCACGGTAAGAGGCTTTGGTCACTACAAAATTTTGGGAAATCAAATGTATGCAGCTGTCTCTCCCTGTGCAGTAAGATTTTTTTCCTATTATTGAAGTCCTTGGTGCTTATTTGCTACCTCCACCTTTCTGCACAACAAAAATGATCTACAGATTGCAGGAACGTCATTGTGGACCTTCTATATTGGTTTGGTATGAAGCCCCCATTCAGCACATTGGCTGGTCTTTCCATGCTAGTTGTTAGATATCATGTGTCAAGATTGCCAACCTTCTTTCCAAAATCTTTGCATCAAAATGCAAGTGCAGCCAAAAGAAGCAAATGGCAGACCCTGTTGAAAATATCATATGTTCGTTGATGCTAAATCAGTGGTCTGATTTAGCCTGGAGATTGTTATTTAAGTTGCTGAATTAGACCTCCAATAGATTCTGTTAATGGGAAGAATTCATTTGTAAAAAGTACAAAAATCAAAACCAAAGCATAGCACAATCTACACTTTGGCGGGCTTTATGTATTGACTCAACCATGATTAGTTGACTATGTTAAAAAGCTCAGAATAGATCTAATTTTTAAATTATGGTAAAAAAAAGTTCAAATGTTGCCGGGTATAGATGTCGATTTGAAGATGGGGAAGTAGTCCTATTGTACCTTTGCAAAAATAAGCTCACGGTGACATCTATATGAGTGGAATATTGAACAATACATATATGGAATTTCACATTGTCTCTAAGAGCAGGGTTTGATGTCTCCTCTAATGCTATGTTACCTATGCTTGGAATTGGTGTTCCAAAATCATTACCAATAGGTTTTGTTTCATTTTCCTATATTTGTGATATTTCTCTATGGTATTATCAGTTTTGTGTATTTTTTATATGAGATGAAGATACTTACGTAGGTTATTAGAATCCAAAAACAAAGCCAAAAAATCCTGAATCCTTTTCTTATATATGTGTTCTGTTGTGTCCTTGCATAATTCAATTCCTCCTAAAGGACAAATGGAAGTTATTTTGACGAATTACATTTTTAGTATTCTGGAATGTATATTTCTACATGCATAAACCTTAATATCAAGGATTGAAATATCGTCTCATACCGGAGTTTCGAAGTTCGCTCGGTATGGTGCGATACTGTATATCATTCGGTATACCGCTCGATATATATATATATATATATATATATATATATATATATATATATATATATATATATATATATATATATATATATAAATTAATAAATATATATTTATAGATAAAAAGATTATATATATATTTTTTTATTTATAAAAGGCAACGTCACATCGCCTCGGCGACGTCGCCTTTTCCTTCTCCCATGCGGGGCGAAGTTGTCGAGGCGATACAACGTCGTCTCGTTTATATATATATATATATATATATATATATATATATATATATATATATATATATATTCCGTTTCATCTGGTAACGGGCAGTCCGTGTACTGGTCAACTAACGGACCGGTACGTACTGATCGTACCGGATGGTATTATTTAAAATTGGATACCTTGTTTAAGATATCGATTTAATCCAGCTTGGTGCAGTATAATATTTTTTTATGATTGTATTATGCTTCAATCTGCTGATCACAGTAACTTAAATAACATTCTTTTGGTTGACGTACTTCAGGATGCAGATTGTTTGGAACATGCCAAATACAATACTAGCAATGATGTGGAGTATCTGAAAACTTAAAATCATTTGTGAGTCTGTTGCTCTACAATCCTAGATTTTTATCTACATGTCCCGCAGCTTTTGTTGAACCAAAGCTCTGTCAAGTTGAACAAGAGCATGAGCTAAAGTAGCAGATTCAAAAACAACCCTGAAACTTTATGTTCACATTGTGAACTTGATTGTTTTGTTTAATTGTGTGGATGTGCCTGTTAAATTTATGAAATTTGTTTGCATATTGTAGTGTAGTGATAGCCTATGTAGGATGTGAGAAATGTCGTCGGAAAATCTTCAAAGTCAAGGTTTAGTTCTCATCTCCGGTTACAATCTAAAACCATTTATACTAGCCTTTTGTCAAGGTTTCAAATGTTCATTTGCTAGGTTTCTCCCAAAAAGTCATAAATCAGAAAACGATTTGTGGTCCATTCATTTTATATCTTGTTGAATACTGAGTGGTGAATTCTTGGGTAGGTTTTTGTTTTCGTTTTGACCTTTTTAATTAATATATCTTATATACAAAATATAGATCTTGTTGTTGTTAGTGTTCACAACCTAGCAGGTTACCCTTATAGTTGTACTCTCTGGAAAGTTATTTTCACGGTGGAAACTTAATATTACTCTAAAGGTAAATTTGGTAAAAAAATATTTGTTTTTCACGAAAAGCTTTTTTTTGTTTATTTTTTACTAAACGTCCCTTCGTAATGTTTTCTTTTTAACATTTTATCCTTATATAAACCTGTGGATCTTAGACCACTGATTCAAGTGTGTAGTTTGGTTTAGTAAATATCTTTTTACTATTCAAAATAGGTTCAAAGTCAATTTATGATATATATATATATATATATATATATATATATATATGCTAAGTTTGTTCTACAAAGAGATCATGGGCTTCAAAGCACATCCAAGTGCATAGGATCATAAAGACACATAAAGATTGATATAATTATGTGCTAAACAATTAGAGTTTATATCAAAATGATTGAAGCGAATGATAAAAAACATATTATTTCTTAAAAACATATATAGGATTAATCACTAGACTTAAATCTAACATTTTATTCCTCTATCATAAAACATGTAATTTTTATGTTTATTTTTTTTCAAAATAAAAAGAAGCATGATATAGTTTTTTTATTTACTAACTAATTTAAAAATAACTCATGAAAAAGGTATCAAGTAATTTCGAAATAAGGCAAAGGGGTTTTATTTACCTTGTCGTCGAAAGTCGTTAAAGTGTAGTTTGCCATATCGCTTTTGTTGGTTTATTCTTCATCTTCGGATGAGCTCGATTCATTCTAAGCTACCTTGAGTACTTTTTTCTTCTTTGGCAACTTCTTTTTAAATTTATTTTTATTTTTTAATTCTTGTTTAATGAACCTTTTAAATTTTACAGTGAGAAGTTTGAGTTCATCATCACTTGAGCTTTTGCTCGAGTGGTCTTCATTTGTTCTAAGTGTCAAATTCTTCTTGTTCTTTGGAATGTTGTTCTTGAGTTCTTCATGTGCATTGCATGTCATTTCATAGGTCATCAAAGACCCAATAAGTTCGTCAATCGAAAAATGGTTCAAGTTCTTTGATTCTTGTATTATTGTTACTTTCGAATCCCAATTTTTAGAAAATGATCGTAAAACTTTATTCACAAGTTCACGATTCGAAAAACTTTTACTAAGAGCTTTTAGACTATTGACGACATCCGTAAAATGGTGTACATGTCTCCAATAATTTTGCTTGGTTCCATATGAAATAACTCAAAATCACATATCAAAATATTTATTTTAGAGTCTTTAACTCTATTAGTACCTTCGTGTGTGATTTCAAGTGTGTGTCAAATGTCAAAAGTCATTTCACAAGTAGAAACCCAATTGAATTCTTTTTTGTCTAAGGCGCAAAATACAGAATTCATAGCTCTAGCATTTAAAGAAAAAGTTTTCTTCTCCAAATCATTCCATTCGTTCATTGGAGTAAAAGACTTTTGAAATGTTCTCCAAATCATCCAGACTTCCAACGAACTCTTGAACTCCCAATGAAATCTCGTTCTTGACTCTAGGACTTCATTTTGCTTTATGTCTTACTATCGTAGTTAATCATGTACACTTAAAACCTACTTCAATCTAGATAATTATTACAAAGCTTGAATCAAGGTTGTCCGACATGCCATTGGTTCATCGATGCTTCGTCTGATTCTTCGGCACATCGTCCTCTCTTGCAGCATATTGCCCAATTGGTTAGTTGACCTCCACAACTCTGATTTTCTTGGCACAATTTTCGCTCTTCTTCGCCCAATGCCCGAATCCATGGCCCGAAGCCTTCCGTTGATATGTCGACCGATCCTTCGGCTCGATGTCTAATCTTTTGACATGTTTTTCTCTGACCCAACATGATTATTCTTGCTTTAATTGTCTCTCCCTGATCAAAGCTTCCTACGTCACTCAAAACACAAATCAAATCATAAACACTATCAATTGGTTTCATCATCAAAATTCGAGATTCAACAATGAGATATCCGTCGGAGCCCCTATCTTATTATATATCCAATAAACCCTTGAATTATTGGATCCTGTGGATGAGATCCAATAAGAGCCAATGAGATATTATTAGATAGAGATCTACTAATCTAATAGGCTTTAGTAGTTGGATGGAGATCCAATACCCAATATGGTAGGATCCATTAGGGTTAAGTTGATAGAGGATCTCTATAAATAAGAGGGAACCAATTGTTCATAGGCTAAAGCCTTTTTGGGTTGCCATCTCCTATTCTCCTCTCCCTTTCTTGTCCTCAAATAGTAGGCTTGAAGATTTGAGGAGCATCATTGTAGCCCTACTATGTGGATCATCGCTAGAGAGGAGGACGCTTGACCTCCTTCACCCTCTCCTAAAGATCTGTAGAGATTTAGGGATATACGATCTCATAAAACAATCTTTCATATATGCAGTTTTAAGTTTTTGTGGATTTTACGCATCAATCTTCGAACGATGACAAACACATCTTTGAGAAATTAAGGATTTTGTTTTTATGTTCTTTCACTACCATGTGATGTCACCCCCAGATTTTCCTATAGTGGTATCAGAGCCAGGTTGTTCGTGCGAAAGATTGGTTTTGAACTATATGTGTTATGTTTTGGAGAAGTTTTTGATGGCAAAATTGTTGACATAAAAGTGAGAAAGGGCAACAATTATTACTGCCCTTATTGCCCTCGCATATGGCAGCCTTGGCTACCATTTGTGTGCAAGAGGCTGGCGGCCATCAAGTTGCTATCGACGGCTGACGGCCTACTACAGTGGTGCTCGGACCTGTAAGCATTGCCCCTACAAGGGGCAGCACCTTCAAGCGTTGCGCTCACAGGCAGAACCTGTTGAATCTCAAATTTTGATGATGAAATCAATTGGTAAATTATTGATCTAATCCATATATTGAGATAAGTTTTACAGGATTAACTACGATAGCAATGAAGGCATAAAGAAAGATGTTGGGGCGGAGTCAAATATCGGACGATACGTCGAAGGGTCGGACGATGTGTCAAAAGTTTGCCGGAAGCTTGCTGAGAGTTCATCGGGAGCTCACCGAGAGTTCATCGGGAGTTCACCGAGAGTTCATCAGGAGTTCGCCAAGAAGTTCGCCGAGAGAACAATTGACATACCGGACAGAGATTGCTTAGTTAAATATCTTAATTATCGTAGTTAGACCATAAGTTGATTTAGGATTGAGAGGTAATCCCACTAATGCAGTTAGGGGCCAACTGGGCCCTTAATAGCGCTGAATTAGGCCGGTTGAATAGCCCATTTAGCACTTGAATTATGGTCGGCGGTGGCACCGCTTGGGACTCAGTCTCCCAAGTGGTCTAGGCGATGGTACCATTGATAATTAATGATGTCAAGTGGTGGTACCACCCTGTCAGATGGTGGTGCCGCCAGAGCTTAGTCTTCGAGCTCTGTCAAGCGATCATACCGCTCAAATTGAGCAGTGATACCACCTAGTGTTAGTCTGCAGGTGGTGGTACCATCCAATAATGGCGGTGGTACCGCTAGTACCTTGAAAATCCAGGATGAGATACTTTTTTGCTCCAATTTTAAAGCCATTGGGGCCTATAAATACCTCACCCTTTTCTGCATGAAAAGGCTTGGAAGTGTGAATAATATCTTGAAGTCTTGGGGTGTTAAAAGTATTGTAAAAGTGCTAAGAGTCCTCCTCCTCCCTTTCTAAGTCTTGTGATCATTCAAGAAAGGTGTGAGGCTTGTAAGGGTTGTCTCCTAAACCCGTGAAAAGGAGAAAGTGCTATAAAGAAGATGATTGGTCTTCGCCCATTGAAGGAAGACTATTAGTGGACGTCGGTGACCTCGACGGAGGAAGAATCGAAAGTGGATGTAGGTCCACTTCCAACCACTTCCACTTCTGATTCCTACGTCCACTAATGGAATCTGTAATTACTAGACATCCTCGATCAAGGTCACCTTCTGATTACTATGTCCACTAATGTAATTACTAGACGCATATGACCTACGTCCACTTCTGATTCCTCCTCTATCAAGGTCACCGACGTCCACTAATGGTCTTCCTTTAATGGGCAAAGACCAACCACCCTCTTACAACACTTTGTCCTTTTCACAGGTTTAGGAGAGAACTTTTATAAGCCTCGCACCTCACTTGAATGATTACAAAACTTAGAGAGGGAGGAGGACACTTAGCACTTTTACAATTCTTTCACACCCCAACACTTCAAGATTTTATTAACAGTTTGATATACTTTCATGCAGAAAGGAATGAGGTATTTATAGACCCCAATGACTTCAAAATTGGAGCCTAAAAGCATCTCATCCCAGGTTTCTGAGATACTAGTAGTACCATCGCTAGTACTGGACGGTACTGCCACTTGACACTCTGACATTGGGCGGTACCACTGCCCAATCTGGCAGTACTACCGCCTGATAAAGCCTCGGAGATTGGGCTCTAGCGATACCACCGCCTAACATGACGGTACCATCACCTGACAGGGCGGTACCACCGTTGAGTCTAGGTAGTACCACTACCCAGGCTTCTTGGTGACTAAGCCTTAGGCAATTCCACCACCCCAGTCCAGCGCTACCACCACCAGACGAGGTTTAGCAACCTATTTGGGGCTTGAATCCGGCCCAACCATTCCAATTATGAGTCCAATTGGCCCTTAACAAGTTTAATGAGATTACCTCCCAAACCTAACTCTAATTATGTGCTAACTTCGATTTTTAAGGCATACATTAAACAAAACAAGTCAAACAAGTCTAGGTTTCTTTCGGCGATCTTCCGGCGGACTTTTGATAATCTCTCGACAATCTTCTAACGGATTCCTACCAAGCTCCTGGACTTTACGATGGATCTTTTTGGCGAGTTTCGATGAGCTACTTCTCGGCCAATTCCGAAGACACTTCCAACGAACCTCCGGACTCCCAACGAACTCTCAAACTCCTAAAGAATTCTCGATCTTGACTTCGACACTTCGTTTTGCTTTATGCCTTGATCGCTATGGTAGTTAATCCTACACACTTTTCTCAACATATAGTTTGGATCAAATAATTTATCAATTGATTTCATCATCAAAATCCAAGATTCAATAATGTCAAGATAGAAGTTCATATGATTATTTTTTACAAAATTTGCATGTTATTTATTTATGATGCATCTTTTGTTTGTTAGAAATATATCGCTTTCAAATCTCTTAGTGGTATACTTGAAGTTAACTGCCTCATTAGTCCAAAATATACGGAATGGATCTGCAACTTGAGAATTGTTCTCATGGTAGAGAAAATCGTGTACGTCCATGATATAGTGATACCTACGCCCGAGGAAGGGGCAAGCGAGGATGAGATTATTGAATCTCGTATTTTGATGATGAAACCAATTGATAATTGTGTTTATATTTTAATCTACGTTTTGAGTGATGTAGGATGCTTCAATCAGGATGAGACAATTAAAGCAGGAAAAATCATGTTGGGTCGGAGGAACATGTCAAAAGATTGGACGTCGGGCCGGTGGATCGGTCGACGTATCGATAGAAGGCTTCGGACCGTGGATTCAGGCATCAGGCCAAGAAGAGTGGGTATTGCGCCAAGGATATCAGAGTTACGGAGTCAATTGGCCGATTGGGCAATATGCCGTAGGAGAGGATGATGCGCCGAAGAATATGACGAAGCATCGAAGGACCAATGACATGCCGGACAACTTGATTAATTCTTAGTATTAATTGTCTAGATCGAAGTTTGTTTTACGTGTGCAGGGTTAACTACGGTGGAAGTAAGACATACAGTAGGAGTTACGCCGGAGTCAAGACCATGATCACGTTGGGGGTTCGAGAGTTCGACGGAAGTCCGGACGGTCGTCGGAGGTTCTACGGGAACAAATCCAAGAAGTCCAGGAGCTTGCCAAAAAAGCTCGTCGGAACTCGCAAAGTGGATCGTCGCAAGTCCAGGAGTTTGCTGAAAGTCCACCGGAGCATCGCCAAGGGTTCATCGGATGTTCACCGGAAGTTCGCCAGAAGCTCGCCGGAAGAAGCGATTGATGCACAGGAGCAAGTTGCAGTATTAATGTCTTAAATATCATAGTTAGCATGTAGATTAAGTTAGGAATGGGAGGTGATCCCATTAACTTAATCTAGGGGCAATTAGGCCCTTGACAAACCCAAATTGGGCTAAATGGATCAGCCCATTCGGACTTAGAATTCCTGCCAAGCGGTGGCACAAGAACTACTCACTAAGAAATTTAAAAAATTAATGAAACAAAAATTTAAGAACAAAAAGAATGGAACTACTTACTTTGAACGTAAGAAGAAGAACATAAAGTGGGATGAATCGAGCTCCTCCGAAGACAAGGATAAAATCAAGAAAGGCGAGGTGGCAAACTACGACTTAACCACCTTAAATGATGAGGTAATCGAAATCCCCCTAATTTACTTCAAAATTACATGATACTTTTCATGATCCATTTTTTTAATTTATTTTAAATTTATTTTCTTAAAAATTAAATGTATAAAAATGAAAATGTAAAAATATGATCATGCTCGTAATTTTGAAAATGACAAATTGCATGTTTTATGTTAATGCAATAAAATGTTATATATAAATCTAATGATTGTACACATAGTAAGATTAATCTTATGTATATGCTTGATAAGCAAGAATGTGTATTTTGATGATTTCCATATTGCTTTTCAATGACGATGCATGGCTTTTGTATGGAAGGCTTGATGATTTTCTTTTATGAACTTTGTCATTAGTTTTGACATAAGAACAAAATTTGAGCATGCTAATATAAAGTCAATCATATAAATTAAAACTAAAGAAGTTTTAGATATCTATAAGAATCATTCAAAATTATGTTCAATGAAACCTTGCTTGATGTTGTAATATTGAAGTTTTGATACCATGATTTGACGATTTTATGTATGAGATTTTAAAGTTATACATGATGATTTTTGTGAGTTATTGGTCTTGATGGTTCTTATAATGAAATTTATTTTTTGATCCTAAACGTTGATGCACATTTTTGTTTGGCATAAATGAAATAAGTCACATGAATTGAAACAATTAAAAAGAGAAAAGGTTTCTCCTAGAAAAATTTATTTTTTCTATTTTCTTGATTTTTCCAAAAAGGAGATAAATGAATCTATTTATATCACCGTTATGAATCTCTTGGACCATGAAAATGATTTTGATGATTTAAATTTGAATAAATTTTTATCGAAATCATGATCTTGATTTCTCGTGATTTATAACTTAAAATTGTTTATGATCAAGATCTTATTTTTTTTTACTCCCATGTTTCTTCTTGTCATTTACTAAAGAAGAAAAATTATCCAAATGAATCTTGAATGTTCTTTCGGTATTCATGAATTGATTATAACTTGAAAGATTTGTTATGAATCAACATTTTTTTTATTGTTCTCCTACGATTCTACTTAGTATTTTCTTAAAAGGAGATTTTCTAATGAATCATGATTCTTCTTGTGAGTTCTTGGATTTATTACTTGATTTTCTTTTAAAACAAGATCTCTTCTTTGTATTCCTATGATTTTTCTTGGTATTTTATTTAAAGAAGAGATTTACTATATGAATCATGTCTTTTGGTATTCAAGTGATATTATCTTTCATGACATGATGTCATTGTATTTATGGCTTGTATGCCTTGAAATGATTAAAATATTTTACACTATTTTATTCTTCCCTTCTTCTTTCTTGTTTACAATGATAAAATGGGGAGAAATTTTGATCATGCATGGTGGGATATAATTTGACAAAATTGATACCATTATGATGTGAAATATTAATGATTTGAAATACTATGATTTGTTGCTAAAATGATGTATTATGAATGTCTATGATGTGCTCAAAATAATGATGAATATTTTGAAAATAAATATTTGTATCATGTTTGATGATTTTATATTTTAATAATATACATGATGAGTTGCAGTGATGATTGATTTATTTTTAATATCATGCATAAAAAAAAAGAAATGTAAGGTTTTAAAAATATGCATGCTTTAATTTGAAAATATAATGATGTACAAATAAGATTGGTACTTACCTTTGTCATAATTGATGTAAAGGGTCTTCCCTTCTTTTTGCCAATGACAAAGGGGGAGAAAGAGTTGCTAATGTGCTATCTTGAATTGATGTAAAGGATCATCTCAAAGAGAAATTAGCTAGCTTGCACAAGTTAAGAAAATGCAAAAACTTGCTTACTTTCTTACACATCTAAAGAGAAGATGCAAATGTGAGAAGATGCAAATGTAACACTTGCCAAATTGTTTGCTTGCCTCGTGTAAAACATTGTCTCTTGTTAGTTTGGCTTGCCTATCTTAAGAAACAAAAGTTACAAAAGTGCTATCTTGCCTATGTCAAAAAGCAAAATTTGCAACTTGCACATTGCAATAGGAAGCAAGAATCATGAGCTTACGCAAGAAAGCTATATTGCATTTACTTTCAAAATTTTTGCTAGCTTGTATATAGTAAAACTTGCATATCGTAAAAATTGCTAGCTTGTAGTCTAAAGAGAAGCAAATAGTTGCTATCTCAAGAAAAGCAAACATGCTAAACTTGCACATCTTTAATTGCTAGATTGCATGATGATAAAATTTGATACTATGTTTTTCATACAATGAGTTGAACTTATATCACAAACACTTGATTATGGTACTTCTCCTTTTTGTTGATGATAAAGGGGGAGAAGTATGTTGATTATATGTCATGATTTTATCATGACATTTTGCTTGGATTTTTTAATCTAAGAGTTTCTATCAATACAGCATATTGATAGGGGGAGTTTGTTTAAACTCCGGGAGTTAAGTTTAACTCCGTCATCAATTGGTTATCATCATAAAAAATGGAGAGATTGTTGAATCTCGTATTTTGATGATGAAACCAATTGATAATTGTGTTTATGTTTTAATCTGCATTTTGAGTGACGTAGGATGCTTCGATCAGGATAAGACAATTAAAGTAGTAAAAATCATATTGGGCCAAAGGAACATGTCAGAAGATTGGACATCGGGCCGGTGGATCGATCGATGTATTGATAGAAGGCTTCGGGCCGTGGATTTGGGCATCAGGCCAAGAAGAGCGGGTATTGAGCCAAGGATATCGGAGTTGCAGAGTCAACTAACCGATTGGGCAATAGGCCGCAGGAGAGGATGATGCGCTAAAGAATTGGACGAATCGTCGAGGGACTAATGACATGTCAGACAACTTGATTAATGCTTAGTATTAATTATCTAGATCGAAGTTTGTTTTACATATGTAGGATTAACTACGATGGAAGTAAGGCATGCAACAGGAGTTGTGCCGGAGTCAAGACCATGATCACGTTGGGGGTTCGAGAGTTCGACGGAAGTCCAAATGGTCGTCGGAGATTCTCTGGGAACAAATCCGAGAAGTCCAGGAGCTTGCCAAAGAAGCTCGTCGGAACTCGCCAAGTGGATCGTCGCAAGTCCAGGAGTTTGCCGGAAGTCCGCCGGAGCATCATCGAGGGTTCATCGGATGTTCGCCGGTAGTTCACCGAAAGCTCGCCGGAAGAAGCGATTGACGCACCGGAGCAAGTTGCAATATTAATGTCTTAAATATCATAGTTAGCATATAGATTAAGTTAGGAATGGGAGGTGATCTCATTAACTTAATTTGGGGACAATTGGGCCCTTGATAGGCCCAAATTGGGCCGAATGGATTAGCCCATTCGGACCTAGAATTCCTGCCAAGCGGTGGCACCGCCAGGGCCGACGGTGGCACCACCCAGGAGTCTTGGTCTTCCAGGAATTCTGGGCGGTGGTACCACCCCTATCAGGTGGTTGTACCGCCTGAGCTCGGTCTCCGAGCGGTAGTACCGCCCAGTTATGGCGATAGTACCGCCAAGACCCTGGATATTTGGGAGATAATAGATTTGAGCTCCAAATTCAAACCAGTTGGGGCCTATATAAACCCCACCCTTTCTTGCATGAAAGGGCACCGAAATCTTGATCTTATTATGAGAATTTTAGAGCTCAAAATTGTTATAAAGGTCAAAAGTTCTTCTCCCTCTTTTCGTCTAAGTTTTGATCATTCAAGAGAGGAGTGAAAATATATAAGGGTTGTCTCCTAAGCCCGTCAAAAGGAGTAAAGCTGTAAAAGGGTGGTTGGCCTTCGCCTATTGAAGGAATGCCTCTAGTGGACGTCGGTAACCTCATCGGAGGAGGAAGCCAAAAGTGGATGTAGGTCAAGATTGACCGAACCACTCTAAATCTCGGTTTGCATTTACATTCTACACTCTATCTTAACTGCAAACTACCTCCATTGCTTTACTTCAACTGTACTTCGCTAGATCTTGAGTTAAAGAACTTTCTGAATCGGCTTTCACATCGAAATCGTTTTTATCGTACGAACGCAGTCTTAATCATCGAAAGTTTTCCGCTGCACTAATTCACCCTCACCCCCCGCCGCGCCCCCCCCCCCCCGCCCCCTCTCTTAGTGCGATCCTAACATAGATCACTTGCTACGTGAAGTATATAGATGACTCCAATCATACTTAATGTTACATGTTGGGCTCCATAACTTTTGAGTTACAAAGATAGCATGAAAAGATAGATGTTAGATCCATTCTCCTATATATCCGTAAATTATTTGAGGAACAGGGAATGACTCAACAATGTGAGATATCCAAAAGTCTCTTCCGTGCTAGGATGACTGAGGGGACATCGGTTCAGAACCATGTCCTTAAGATAATTAAATGGATAGAGAAACTCACAGGGTTATGAATGGTCCTATAGGATAACCTATGTGTGGATCTTGTGCTTCAGTCCCTACCAGATTATTTTTCTTAGTTCATCATGAATTTTAATATGAACAAGCTTGAGATAACTCTCCTTGAGCTCCTTAATATGTTGAGGGAAGCTGAGAGCACTATCAAGAAAGAGAAGCCAGTTTTTTATGCTGGTGAGACTAGAAAGAAAAGGAAGATAGAAAAGTCTCTTAAGAAGGGTAAGGGCAAGGGCAGACCGGGTAAAACAAAGGTTGCTAAGAAGAACCCGGCAAAGAATAAAGGTTAGTACTTCCACTATGACAAAGACGAGCATTGAAAGAGGAACTATAAAGATTACCTTGCAAAAAAGGTGAAATAGAAGCTTGGAGAAGCTTTCAGGCACGTTCATGATCAATCTCCAATTATAAGATTTTTATAATAGAAATTCAAAGAGTATAAGAATGAAATGGAGAACCAGAGTAGAAAGTATTAAGATTCTTTAATTAGATCGAAGAGGTGAGTACTTGAGTACAGAGTTCACCTAGTTCCTTAAGGACCATGAGATTCTATCCTAATGGACACCTTCTTATACATCTTAGCTCAATGATATATCTAAACAGTGGAACCACACACTACTAGAGATACTGTAGTCCATGATGAGTTTCGCCGATCTACCTGTCTCATTCTAGGGATACGCCCTAGAGACCGCAACTTGCTTTCTGAATAGAGTTCCAACTAAATTGGTAGTTTCTACACCATATGAGATATGGAAAGGGAAGAAGCCCGATCTTAAGGTTGTTAAGATTTGGAGCTGCCCTACTCACATTAAGAGACATAACCCCGACAAATTGAAATCTAGGATGGAACGGTGCAAGTTCATGGGATACCCCAAGAAATCTTGTGGATATTATTTCTATCACCTTGATGACCAAAAGGTCTTTATAGCCAAGAGAGTAGTGTTCCGTAAGGAGGAACACATTCTTGATGGACACAGTGGGAGCATAATAGAGTTGAGCGAGTTTAGAGAACCTAGATCAAGCACTATTCTATTGAATCTCAAATTTTGATGATGAAATCAATTGATGAAGTTATAATCTAATGTATGTTTTGAGTGACGTAGGACTAACTTCAATCATGGAAAGACAATTCGATTAAAGTAGGAAGAATCAGACGTTGAACCGGAGTGGAATATATCAGAAGATTGGACATCGGAGTGGAACATGTCAGAAGAATCAGACGTTGGGTCAGGGTAGAACATATTAGAAGTTGGGGCTATTTTGGGCCAAGTGGAAGGCCCATTCAGTGACCCATAGCTAGCCCTAGCGGTACCACTACCCAAGTTTCATGGAGACGTACACTATCTCACAAGCGGTTCCATTGCTTGACTTGGCAGTACCAATTTTCAGCCCGACGTCCAATCTTCTGAATATAAGGGAGTGTACATAATAAAACTATCAATCCTTTCTCCCCTTTATCATTGTCGAAAAGAAGGGAATAATATAATGTTATAATTCTTTTCTCTTTACATCAATTTTCAAATCATGATAAAAAAGATAAATTTAAATCAAGAGTAATGAGGTATACAATTCATGAATACAAGGGAGTGTACATAATAAAACTCAAGTTGTAACCATCAATAAGTCAAGTGACATATCATGGTTTATTTGGATAAATTTTCTCTTTACTAAATGGCAAAATGATTCATAGAAGAATAACATATCTTGATTCATGTAGAATAAATCTCAGGTTATAAAGATAGAGGAATCAAGAGAAAAAACATGATTCATTAGGATAAATCTTCTCTTTAATGACAAAATCATATGTGAACAAAGAGTAAGGGATCTTGATTCATATAAAGAAAATCTCAAGTTATAATTTCAAGAATTCAATATCATGATTTGGATAAAATTTCTCTTTAGTAAATAGCAAAAAGAAACACAGGAGATCAAATAAGAGATCTTGATTCAAAAAAAAAATCTCGAAATGAAAGATTTGAATAAAACTTATTTAAATTTAAATCATCAAATCATCAAAACCACTTTCATAATTCAAGAGATTCATAAAAAATAATATAAATAGATTCACTAATCTCTTTTTGAAAGATTCGATAAACTTTTAGGGATAATGGCATTTTTAAGAAAAAATGCATTCCCATTTTTTTTATTCGATTTATGTGATTAACTTCATATAAGCATGTTCTTTTCTTTTATGCCAAAAACCATGCATCAATGTTTAAAATCAAAAAATAAGTTTCATCATAAAAATCATCAAGATTAATAATATAACTATTAATAAACCATCTTCAAGCAAAAGATTTGATTAGTTACAAATGTTAGGATCAATACGGCACTAAGAGGGGGGTGAATTAGTGCAGCGATAAAAATTTTGTTGATTCAAAAAATTTCTTTCGATATAATCGTTTCGGCAAAATTTGTATCGGAAAGTAATAAAAATAATGACTTAGAGTAAATACAAAGTGTAGAATATAGCTAAATAGTGAAAGAAAGCAATAAGGAAAGAACACACCGGATTTATAGTGGTTCGGTCGTTGTGACCTATATCCACTTTCGATTCCTCCTCTGTTGAGGTCACTAGCATCCACTAATGGTCTTCCTTTAATAGGCGAAGACCAACCACCTTCTTACAAATCTTTCTCCTTTTCACAGGTTAAGGAGACAACCCTTACAACCCTCACACCTCTTCTCTAATGATAACAAAGTTGAAGAAAGAGAGGAGTAGGACACTTAGCACTTTTACAATTCTTTCACACCCCAACACTTCAAGATTTTATTCACAGTTTGATACCTTTTCATGCAGAAAGGAATGAGATATTTATATTCGATAATGACTTCATAATTAGAGCCAAAGGGTACCTCATCCCGGGTTTCCGGGGTACTAGCCGTACTACTACATGAAACTCTAACATTGGATGGTACCACCACCCAGTCTAGTGGTACTATCGCCTGACAGGACAGTACCACCGTTTGATAGCATTAACTGCCGGTGATACTACCATCCGGTAGTACCACCGTCCAAACAACCTGGGAGACCGAGTCTCAAGCGGTGCCACCGTCGGCCCTAGCTTTAGTCACCGAATGAGCCTTTCTCTTGGCCCAATTTAGTCCTAATTTGGGCCGAGTTAGCCCCTAACTGAGTTAGTGAGATTACCTCTCAATCCTAACTCAATCTAAGTTCTAACTATGACAATTAAGGCATTAACTAAGCAATCTTTGTCCGGTATATCAATCGTTCTTCCAATGAAGTCTCGACAAACTTCTAGTGAACTCTCGACATGCTTTTGGTGAACTCCTGACGAACTCTTGGCGAACTCCCGACGAACTCTCAACAAACTCTTGGTGAGCTCATGATGAACTCTTGGCGAGCTTGCCGACGAGCTCTTTGGTTCCTTGATGAGGTATCTTCAAGGAACAAAAGGTTACATGCTTATGTATAGACATACAAACAATCTATATGTGATTGGTTACTTAGATTTAGACTTCGCTAGTTGTGTTGATTCTCGTAAATCAATATCATGACATATTTTTATGATGGCTGGTGGAACTATTTCTTGGAAAAGCATCAAGCAGACCTTAACTGCTACTTCTACCATGGAAGTTGAGTTTGTCTCCTATTTTGAGGCTATTTCATATAGTGTATGGCTTAAGAGTTTCATTTTTAGACTTAAACTCATGGATTCTATTTCTATGCCATTAAGAAATTTTTGTGATAATTTAACTGCTGTCTTTATGGATAAAAATAATAAAAGTGAAAGTCGAAGTAAACACATCGACATTAACTATTTAGCCATAAGAGAATGTGTAAAAGGAAAGAAAGTAGTCATTGAGCATATTAGCACTGAATTGATGATTGATGATCTTTTGACTAAAGACATGCCACCTCTGAAATTCAAGGATCATGTAGAAAAAATAGGACTTGGTTCTATTTTGTAATTATATTGAAACTCTTATATATATTATGATATTTTCTCATTCATGTGTATATTAGTTTGAGAAAATCTATTTGTATTAGACCAAGAATAAACATAAGGTTTATTCATTAAGCAAAATTACCATACTAAGATTAATTCTCAAGAAACTAAATACATCATGATACATGGATGATAATACTCACTCTTAGAGGACTTATCGATATGATTTATGTATTTATTTCTTAAGAAAATTATTCGATAAAGATTAATTTAAATTATTAAGCTAAGCATATGGACCAAGTGGGAGAATATAATTGTTCTCATTAAGTTCATCATTCATTATCATCAATTTTTCATTTATTATGATTTAAATATTTTAAATTTTTATTCATTATAAATATAACTATTATTATTAAATATTTTATTTATTATTATTAAAATTCTTCATTACTGTTCAAACATTACAAATTTGAATTAATTCTTGAACGTTACGAAGTTGGTGATAATAGATATTCTTGATAGGAGAACATCTATATAAATGATAGTTTTGGTTCCTGGGCTCTATCTCTCTCTCAAGTCTAAAAGATTTTCTATACCATCTAAAGTGAGAGTTTTGAGCTAAGAAGTGCCAAAATATAAAGAGAAACCATTGCTGAAATTCTTGAGAACAATGGTTGGACGTACGTAATTTTTGTTACCACATTAGTTTTCTTATGTTTCTATTATAATGGTTTAGAAACATATTTTGATATTAAATTCTTTTGGCCCTGTCCTCCCCTCTGACTTCGTTATTCTCTCAGACAATCTACCTAATGATAATGTCGGAGGCGATCCTTATCTCTTGCACTATCCCATTTCTCTTGCTTTACTATTATCTCCTTCAGCTTTTGCTATTCTCTCGGATGGCCTATCCAACCATGTTGTCAGTGGTGATCTTCATTTCATGTATTGTCTCATTTCTCTTGTTTCACTATCTTATCCAATGCCTTTGGCTTCGTGTAAGGTCAGTGGTTTTTTACTGATAGTGATGATCGAAATTATCATTTTATCATTTTTGTACATAATAACACATGTGGTATCTTCTTCAGTAAAGTTAATGGTGTGAGGAGAAGCAGAGTTAAAAGCTTTACTTTCATGAATATAAAAATATCAATATAATTTTTTAAAGTGTAAAGTTTAAAATTCTAAACATAACTAACTGTATGTGATAATATTTTCCATATGTAATTACCCCTACCTATAGTCATGCCATAATATTTTCCATATGTAATTAACCCTACCTTTAGTCATGCCTACCTCTCACTCTCCTCAACTGTAATCGCACTCCTTATCTTTCATCGTATTCCTCTCCTCAACGACTACTATCTGTTCATCTACAACCTCTTTTTTTTTTCTTTTTTTTTTGTCTCAGTTAATCTCACAATCTCACCTCTCCCTCTCCTCAGCCATCGCCTCTTGCACCCTCAGTTGCCTTCCATATTTTGCATTGATAAATGAGTGTGATTATTCTTGTTTATAGAATTAACTAAAGCTTCCCAAATAGAATTTTAAAAGTCCATAAAGTACCAAAAAAATAGAAACGTTGTTACACTTGTGCTGAAAGTTTGTGATGCAATAGACACCTATTCAGAATATTCGTTGTTACACTTATTCAGAATAGGTGTCCATTGCACCCCAAACTTTCGTCATAGATGGGTAACAACATTTCAATAGTAAATTTTAATTTTATGGATTTCCTAAGTTTTCTCACACATTTTCAAGTTCATTCTATAAACAAGTATAACCAAACTGATTTTAATGTAATTCTAGAATACTTGTCTATTGCATCTCAAATTTTCATCACAGATTGGCAACAATATCTTAATAGTGTATCTATCATTTTTTTTCTATCATTTTTAATTTTAGGGACCTTTTAAGGCTAGAATGACATGTTTTAATGTTGATTCTTTGAATAAGTGTTCTTCTATCATTTTTAACGTTGGAATACTTATCCATTGGACCTCAAGCTTTCACCAAAAACGGACAACTCAATAATGAGTTAATCGAATTTAATAGTTCTAATTATTTTATAATTTTTAAAACCAATTTGACATGTTTATAAGTTGATTTTATAAACCAGTTTAGCCACGTAAATTCATTAGTGTAACTGCTAGAATAATATTCATTTCATCTCAGACTTTCACCAAATATGGGCACTAAGTATCTACATAATGAATCAATATATATTTCTAATTTTTGTTAATTTTAGGGATTTTCTAATTCTAATTTTAGATTGTTTCATATTGATTCTAAAAATAAATGTAACCATGTTCATTTTTTAGTTCGTTTATTTGTGTAATAACAAAAATAGTGTATATTATATATTAGACTTTTACAAAATATGAGAAATAATATTTCAATGATGAATAAATATTTTTTTCTAATTTTATTTTTTGTAAAAAAATTCAATCTGCCATATTTTTTAAGATAAGATGGCAAGGACGAGCATGATGGAAGGCATAGGCGACAAGAAGTAATGGTCAAACAAAGGAAGAGAATAACAATGAAGGAGAGGGAGAAAGAGTTTAACATGAAATGAGCTCACGTGGAAAGAACGACAATAGTAAAGGAGAGATGAGAGTGACGAAAAATTGAGAGGGAACTAGTAACGAGGAGAAGAAAGAAGGAAAGGATTATGGTGTTAGTAAACTAGTTAGATGAACTGGTTTGATTAGCATCATAACTAAATCCTCTAAACTAAATAATAAACCTGGCTTATCATCATATTTGCCCACACAATATTTGATGATATTTACTTTTTCTTATCCTCACTCGATATAAATAAACTAGGGGACAAATATTCAACAGGCAAAGTGGATTGTCAACATGGAGCGATAAAAACTAATTGACACGTACATGAGACATTGGGTTTTGATCACGTCTATCGATGTAACAAAAATTTGATGACACAAGCTCATGTTTGATACAAAATCAATTAAATTCGTAATTCATTAGAATTAAGATTGTTGAATTATTAAGTTTAACATTAACAATAAAATATCTATCAAATTTAAATGATCATATTGTGAGTTGATGATCATAACATGCCGTACTAATATGAATATTATCCGTTTATAAATATTACTTAAAATAATAATATCAACACAGCTACAAAATTAATATTTTCTTTCCATGGATAAAAAAAATCGTGTCCCGTTATATTAGTAAGACTGTTATCAGTTTAAAATATTTCTTTAAAATTATAAGATTTTTTAGAGATAAATCCGAAGGAAATTATAACATAATAGAAATTTGACGGTGATTAGGTGTATGTAACGGTGTGATTTGAATGCTATTACATATTGGTCAGTTGAATATAACGATATAATTTCATGCTATTATACATTGACATTAAAGGAGATGAAGGGGATGTTAGGCATTACTAGAGTTTAATGGTTTGGAAGAGATAAGACAGGTTAAAATGTTATTTGTTTGAGGGTTTAGGCTATCATCGGAGAGGAAAAACCCAAGAAAAAATAAAAAAACTCAAACTAAAATACTCTATAGGTAGAGCCACTCAAGATAGGAGAAATGCTTGTCGGGTTTTCTCAATTGAGAGTAAACAAGATTGGAGCGGGTTCCATAGAAACTGTAGCATAGGAATAAGGGTTAAAGTTTTGATACAAAGCAAGATAGCCAACGTTGGAGAGGAAGTAGAAAAGCTGACAAAGGGGTTCAATTTATGACTGAGGTGAGCAAATAATTTGTCTACAGAATGGATATTTGAGAGAGTGGAGGAAGTTAGGAGAACCAAGAGATGAGAGAAAGAAGAGTTAATTGGATTTAATTTTAATGAAGAGAAGTCTATTTGATAGTCATTCTAATAGTAATTAATGAGGTCGGACTAATCAATGGGATGTCTTCCACCGATCCAACATAATAGCGAGAAAGATGGGTGATAATATTTTAAGAGATGGGGGGTGACTAATCAGGACAAACATGCAAGGTAGGTATTTTCCCAAGCAATCACCCTTCTTAATATAACCATGTTCATTTTTTAATGTATCAATAAAAATGAAGTCCATTATACTCTAGACTTTACCCAAATATGAGATACAACATTTCAAAGGTGAATCAATATTTTTTCAAAGTTTGCTAATTTTAAGATTTTCTAAGTTTAATCTAGCATATTTTTTAGATGAAGCAACATGGGTGAGTATAGAAGGCATATAGGGCGATGAGAGATAGTACTAAAAGAAAGGGAGAGACTAAGTGTGGCTAAAGGCAGAGAGAATAACAAAATAGTGTACAAGAAGAAATGAATATATCCAAAAATTAAGAAGCTATTAATGATGAGGAGAAAGATATAAGAGCATGATGGAAATAGAAGGCGAAAAGACTAGTGATATCAATATAGGAGAGATAGTAGAGGAAGGAGGAGATACCATGTGAGGCATATTTGGTTTGGATAAACTCCACAATTAAATCATCTAAACTATGTAATAAAAGTCAAGGACAAGAGCATACTTATTCTATTATTATATTGATCACACAATATTTGATGGTATTTATCTTTTTTTATAATAATTATTTTTGAAACATATCAATGGAAGTTATTTTTATCGGAGCAAGGTAAATGATATTGTGATATTGAGTTTTGATTTTGTATAGTATCTTAAGATGACACAAGCTCATGATACCGTTAGATGTATAATGTGTTGGAATCAAAATTTTTCTTATGTCCAAAAAAATTACTAAGTTTAACATTAATGTTAGAATCTTATTTGTTAGATATAATAATAATGATAATTTTATTGGTTTGTAAGTATTACTTAAAAATGATAATATCAACAACTACAAAATTAGGATTTTCTTTACATAGACAAGTAAAAAAAATACCATGTCTCATTGTATTAGTAGGAATTTTATCAGTTTAAAATATTTCTTAAAAATGATAATCTCATCAGCTACGAAGATGATGAGTTTTTAGAGATAAATAAGAAAAAATCACGTCTTAGGCCTTTATCTGACTCTTGAAGACAGTAGAATCAAACTCCAGAATCCACTAGTTCTTTGATTAGATCAACATATGATCTGCTTTCATCTCTACTTCCGTCTTGAGTTTGTTCTCTAACATATTTTGTCGTTGAAGTGAAACGCTCAATTACAAGCAATTGTTGCTACCTCTTCGACGACAGAATTCCTCAGGAAATTGTAACGCAACATAAATTTGACGGTGATTAATGTGTATATAACGGTGCGATTTCAATGCCGTTACCTTATTAGTTAAACATAACGGGACGTTTCAACGTCAGTACACATTGGTCGGTTGAATATAACGGCACGATTTCACGATATAACACAAGGCTGGGTCGGTGGCGTCTATATAAGCCGAGACCACCCTTTTGCGAACCTCATAACCTCTCTCGGCTCTCGCGCGCTCTGCTCTCGGCTCTCCTTTTGCTCTCTTGGCGATCTCGTCTTTCTGCGAAGGTCGGAGCTGCTCTCCGACGAAAGGATAAAGCTTCGACCGATCGTCGGCTGGGAGTGAGCGTCCTCTCCTCCGATTTAGGGGAGAATTTAGATTCTTGTTGTGGTGATCTCATTCCTTTTCCTTTGCTTGAGGTTTCGTTTCGCTTCGCTGTCGAAATTTTTTAGGGTTCAAGATATTGTTGAATTTTGATGATTTGGTTTCGTTTTGGTTGATATACTTGACAATTTCCGTGACCAAAAGTCAGAAATTTTGTTGTTCTCGGGGTTCTTTTTGATCAATTCTTGGTTATCGATCGTCTGGGTTTTCAAGTTTCTTTTGGGAAGTTCGATCTTTCTGGTTTTCTTGATTGTCTCTCGTCACCTCGGCGTTTCTCGTTCTGGTTTCGATTGGCAAGATGGCTTCTTCTCGTTCCAGGCGTGTGGAGTACGACCGCTTCATCCCGGTCCGATCGGCGATGGACATGGACTTCGCGCGCTGTGCTCTAACCATGCCTTCCAGACCTCAGCGTGATGGTTCGATAGAATCCCCATCGAGTGCAGCGTACCAAAAACTTCTTGTTCAATGTATTTTGAAGAACAGATCTCGCATTTTCGCATTCAAGAGTGCACCCGAATCACCGGCCGACAAGGTGTGCCAATTTGACGAGGACAATCGACCGCACAAGAAGCAACAGAGACGAATCCCAAAAGATCCAGATAGGGTTTTGGCTGCTTATGACATCATAGATGATGATAGGTTGAATCTCCTCGACTGGGGAAGCAATAATGTGTTGGCGATTGGCCTCAATGACACAGTGTACATATGGAATGCTGCGAATAAGTCTGGTACGAAGTTTTCACGAGCCTTAGAAAACAACAGCCCTGTCACTAGCATCAGCTGGTCCCCAGACGGCAAAGTTCTCGCTGTCGCATTAGGCAATTCAGATTTAGATCTGTTTGATGCAGCAACAGGACGTCTGTTGGTTGGGATCCAAGGTGACAGCCACTCCTTTGTTTGTTCACTTGCCTGGAGAAGTAATGCAATCTTGACGACAGGGAGATCCGATGGTAGTGTTGTTGATTATGACATTAGAAAAGATGACCGGGCCATCTGTGACTATAAAGGGCATCGACTTGAAGTTTGTAGTCTTAAATGGTCCGAGTTGTTTGGGCGGTATCTGGCAAGCGGAGGGAAGGACAAACTTGTGCACATATGGGACGCCCGCATGGCTGTTGTAAATCACCATCCGTGCCAACGTCAATTGCTTCACAAGATCAGCAACCACACTTCCACTGTGAGGGCCCTTGATTGGTGCCCTACTAGGAGCAATCTGCTGGCTTCTGGTGGAGGACGCAATGATCATTGCATTAAGTTTTGGAATGCTGTTAATGGTGTTTGCTTGAACTCAATTGATACCGGCTCTGAAGTTTGTGCGTTGTTGTGGGACAAGAACAAATCTGAATTGCTTACCTCCCATGGGTTTCCAAACAATCAACTCACCCTATGGAATTACACATCCATGACGAGAAAAGCTGAGCTTTTTGGTCATTCATCTCGTGTTCTTTACTTGGCTGGGAGCCCATTGGGAGGTGTAGTAGCTTCTGCAGCAGAAGATGAGACACTCAAGTTCTGGAATGTCTTTGAGACTCCCAAACCACCAAAACCTGAAGCAAACACTGTGCCCTTTGCCCAATTTAGTGTCATAAGATGAAAATGCTGATGGTTGAAAAAGATTACGAGAGTAATACGGAAAACTTCTTTAGTGCTTGACATGAAGATCCATTGTTGATAGCATTGCATAGAGAAGTTTGTGGCATCAAAGAGGCAACATATTTTCATACAAGCATCATACATTTAAGATCTTCAGATACGAGTGCAAGAGCCTAAGTTAAGTAAGAAATTACAACCATGCTTTAATTTTTACAACATTTTAATAGGTTTATTATACAACAAACTAATGTGGTTGCAGCTGCAAGTTTGATTTTTGTATCTAATTTTTCTTTCAGCTTTGCATATATCTTAGTATAACCTTTACCATATTGATGACACATACAATCTATAAGCACTACATTATTGTTTCTATATTTTATGTGTTCTATTTTTAATATTTTTATCAATGTTGCAATTTTGTTGTATGTTTTTAGGTGATTTGTTAATTCTTCTTTAAATTTGAGAATCTTCATGTTGACTTCTCAAGCACTAGATGAAAATGCTGATGGTTGGAAAAGATTACGAGAATAATACAGAAGACTTCTCTAGTGCTCAGTGATTGCAAAAGGCGCTCGGGCGCTCGCCTAGGCGCTCGGGCGAGGCGAGGCAAGGCCCGAGCGCCTCGCTAATGTCCTAGGCGGCGCGCTTCAAACAGGCATCGCCTGGGCGCTCGCCCGAGCGCAGGCGCTGGGCGCTTCGGGCGAGCGCCTGGGTAAACCAAGGTGACCTAACCAGAATTTTAGGTCTGGTTCGGTCCTAGTTCGGTTGTTAGTTGGTTCAATCGAACCAACTAAACCGATATAACCCCAACCCTAACCCTAACCCTAACCCAACACTAACCTGCTGCCGCTGCCGCTCTCGATCCCGATCCCGATCCCGATCCCGATCGCGATCTCGTCGCTCGCTGCCGCTGCTCCCGCTACCGCTGCTCGCCGCTGTTGTTGCTCGCGCCTCACGCGAGCCTTCCCGCTGCTCACGCCTCCCGCGAGCCCTCTCGTTGCTCGAGTCTCCTGCGAGCCCTCCCGCGAGCCTTCCCGCTGCTCGCGCCTCCCTCGAGCCCTCCCGCTACTCACGCCTCCCGCGAGCCCTCCCGCTGCTCGCGCCTCCCGCGAGCCCTCTCGCCTCCTGCGAGCCCTCCCGCGAGCCTTCCCGCTGCTCGCGCCTCCCTCGAGGCCTCCCGCTGCTCGCGCCTTCCGCTCCCTTTCCCTTTCCCGCGTCGCCGCTCGCCGCTGCTGCTGCTGCTGCCGCCGTTGCTCGCCGCTGCTTCCTCGTTTCTCCATCAATTATAAATATAATTAATTATATTTATTAATTATATTATATATTTTTATATTTTAGCGCCTCGCTTCGCTCGGGCGAGCGCCTAGCGCCTCGGGCGTTTTTGGACCTTGGCGCCTTTTGGCGCCTAGCGCTTTTTAAATCACTACTAGTGCTTGAGAAGAAAATCCACTGTTGGTAGCAAGGTCTGTTGTACCGTACCATACCGCCCGGTACGGGTGGTACGTACCGGTCCGATAGGCCAGTGATACGCGGACTGCCCTGTACCGTACCGAGTACTGTAGCAGTACACTGTAGCACTGTAGCAGTGCTACAGTGCTCGGTACACATGAGTGTACCGCTCGGTACACCTGGGTGTACCGAGCGGTATACCGTACCGTACCAGTACCGAGCCTGGGTCGAAACGTCGGTATGGTACGGTACGACAGACCTTGGCTAGTAGCATTGTATAGAGAAGTTTGTGGCATCAAAGAGGCAACATATGTTCATACAAGCATTATAGATTTGTGATCTTTAGATATGAGTGCAAGTGCCTAAGATGAAAAATTTAGAACCATGCTTTAATTTTTACAGCATTTTAGGTCTATTTAAAATGAGCCTATGTGGATGCAGCTGCAAGTCTGATTTTTGTATCCAATTTTTCTTTCAGCTTTGCACATATATTGCTATAATCTTTGCCATATTGATGATACATGCAATCTATAACCCCTACATCATTGTTGCTATATTTTATGTGTCCTAGTTTTAATATTTTTAACCATGTTACATTCTACTATTATAGTTGTATCTTTTTAGATAAATTATTTTTTTTCCTTCTTTAAATTTGATAATCTTCATGTTGATCTTATTCTTTGTTTGTTTATGCTAATTATGCATAATTAGACCAACGAGGTAGCTGTTTATATATATTTTTAGTTTATGCTGAGTTGAGGTTTCTTATGATTGTAATGTAGCCTCCAGAATTTCAGACTTTTCTTGCTGTTGAAAAAACTGGTTATAAAGTGTATAATTTGTAATCTTAAATGGTTTCAATATGTTACTATATAGTGAATAACCTCCAAGCAAAATATAAGTTCAAGAGTGAAATCTAAGCTTAAAATATTTCAATTTTAAAAGGATGTATCATAATTTCTGTAAAATGCAGTTATCATACTTATAAGAACTGCAAACCAAATTGAATATTTAATAGTAAAGAGATATCAAACAAATAATTTTATGAGTTTGATAAAGATGAGCCATTATGATTCTGTTTACTACGTTTTTTTTCTGTGATATGAATAGAGGCTCATGACTTTCCATTAATAGACTATCTTCTGTTGGTCTTAAGATAGAACTTGACAAATGGAGTCAAATAGAATATTATGCAAGTTCTAAATTGTGAAAATTAGCTTACGATATCAATAGTTAACAAATGCTAGATTATAGTGATAGTGTCGTTCTGGTCCTTCTGGATTATAGTAATAAAAAGATCTTCCTTGAGTCTGAACGTTCTAATTTGTGATTATTTCGGTCTGCAGGATTTTTCTTGCTGATTAGCTGTTGCATTGTAGTAGACTAGTAGCAATCTTCATGAGATTGTTAGAGAAGCTTAATAAGTTTCATACAAATGCTCGCCAACTAATGACATAGCTACTATTTTAGTATTTTGAATTATGCATTGCAGTCATCTATCACGAGTTTCATCATCCACGTGCTGTAGTTTTAATCTGCTACTTATGAGTATAAAACTGACCTCTGAATTGGTATTTCTTCATTCCACCTTACCTATTTATTTAAGGAGAATAAGCTATCAGCAGCTGTTGTGATTATTGATTTTAATTCCTAATATCACATATGTAAAAGGTTTAAATTGATATGATAATTCCAGTTGAAACATTTAAGTGATTGTTTCTTTGAGTCATTTAATTGACATACTTATTTTGGCCCAGTTTTGTGGCTTTGACCATTCTAGTTAGTTTGGCTTGAAGATTTTCAACTTAACAAAGCTAATCTCAGATCTGAAATCAAAAGTGGCATCAAGTCCAGTATTTCCTGTTTGATTGAGCTCAAATTGGAGCATTAGAAAACTCCACTATTCTTCCTATCTGTCATGTCCATCCTTGTCAAGCTTTATTGATTAGGAATTTTGCTACATAGTTTACTTAATGCTAACCAGATTCAGTTTTTCTTTCATATCAAATTTTGTGTTGTTCATGAGTTGATATGCAACATGATGTGTACTTCTTTTTGTCAACTTGGTAAGCATATCAAGCCCCATTTGTTTTCAGTTTTGTACAGTAGATTTGCCTAACATCTTTTGATTACAATTAACGTGATGATTAAGTATCATAAATCAAGCATTTGTTAACTATTTTAGATTTGTGATGCTTTAGATTTTCCTAACATCGCAGATAATTTCACCTGCAACAACTTTCTTATAGACTGTCATTTGTGATGCTTTAGTCATATGTTGAGGTTTATCTTTCTTTTATTTTATGATCAAGGCACATTCTTTATTTGTTCATTCAGGGACAAAGAGACCTGGAGCATTGATGCTTCACTTATTAGAATTTGAGAATCAGGTTTGAGTATCTTTTTTTGTTGAAGCTATTATATTAGCCCTTCATTAGAGAATATCTCTAGTGGTTTCTCAAATTTGATTATTGAAAAGTCTAGTTTTTTACTTGCTCTTCTGGCGTGCCTCTTAACATTCTGTAACCTTGCTTGTGAATTATTGACAATTACTATATAGGAATTGTGACTTCTGTTAGTCTTTCTGTTAAGAAAGAAAAAAGAGACATTATCTCACTCTTGAATTGCATTATAGATATTCTTTTATCACAGATCATTCATGAATAATATTTTTAGACACATTTCAATTTCTTTAGCCTTTGGTTTTTCTCTTTTATTTGTGTGTTTTTCACTTTGCACTTTTCTGGCAAAATAGATTTCAAACTGACATTTAGATCATTTTGTCATCATTTTAAAACTAAAGAATTTTCATATTAAGAATATAGGTTTGTCTAGAGAAAGCCTACCTTGTTGGAGTTGAATGTAAAGTCACTGAATATATAATACATTTGCTATTGATGAATCACTTGAAGAATTTGCACAATTAGCTCATGCTGTTACACTTATCGAAAGTATGTTTCTATTTCCCCCATTGAACATGATGCAGCGAATAGTTCTATGGTTGCTCTAAGTGTGCATTTCTAGAGGTCTAGAATCTAGGAGTATATTATTGCTTTGGCTGTCCTTGAATGATGAAATTCAGAAAATATATCTTTCTATCATTAGTAAACTCTACAGTTCTTCCTATCTATCATGTCCATTCTTGTGTAGCTTTATTGAATAGGAATTTTGCTACATAGTTTTATTTGATGCTAACCATATTCAGTTTTTCTTTCATATCAAATTCTGTGTTGTTCATGAATTGATATGCATCATGATGTACTTCTTTATTTCAACTTAGTAATCATATCAGTGCAGGCCTCATTTGTTTTCAGTTTTGTACAATAGATTTGCCTAACATCTTTTGATTATAATCACCATGATGATTAAGTTAGCAAATTACTTCATAATTCATGGTACGCAGATAATTTCACCTGCAGTAACTTTCTTATAGACTGCCATTTGTGATGCTTTATTCATATGTTGAGGTTTATCTTTCTTTTATTTTATGATCAAGACACATTCTTTATTTGTTCATCAGGGACAAAGGGACCTAGAGCAAAGATGCTTCACTATAGAATTTGAGAATCAGGTTTAAGTATCTTTTTTTGTTGAAGCTATTATATTACCTTTACTAGAGAATATCTCTAATGGTTTCTCAAATTTGATTATTGAAAAGTCATTAGTTTTTTGCTTGCTCTTCTGGCTTGCCTCTTAACATTCTATAACCTTGCTTGCCAATTATTGACAATTACTATATAGGAATTGTGACTTCTATTAGTCTTTCTGTTAAGAAAGAAAAAAGAGATATTATCTCACTCTTGAATTGCATCCTAGATATTCTTTTATCACAGATCATTCATGAATAATATTTTTAGACACATTTCAATTCCTTTAGCCTTTGTTTTTCTTTTTTATTTGTCTTTTTCAATTTGCACTTTTTTGGCAAAATATATTACAAACTGATATTTAGCTCATTTTTTCATCATTTTAAAAATAAATAATTATCATATTAAGAATATAGGTTTATCAAGTGGAAGCCTACCTTATTGGAGTTGAATGTAAAGGCACAGAATTATCAACATCATAATTTGCTATTGATGAATCACTTGAAGAATTTGCATAATTAGCTCATGCTATTACACTTGCCAAAAGTATGTTTCTATTTCCCCCATTGATCATGATGCAGCGAATAGTTCTATGATTGCTCTAAGTGTGCATTTCTAGAGGTCTAGAATCTAGGAGTATATTATTGCTTTGGCTGTGTCATTGAATGATGAAATTAAAAAAATATATCTTTCTGAGGCATCTTTCTGACATGAACTCCATTCTTTAATCTTACATAGGAAATATTTGATTGATGTCGCTTATCTAGTCCTATATCACATGTCATATTTAGTAATTTGTGCATCTCTTTGTTTATGTCTCCTTCAAGATTCATAAAAGTCATCCAGTGTTGTCAACAACACTAGTAGGTGAAGACATCATGGATAGCTATTGCCAACCATTGAGATGTTATATTATTGGTTATATTTATTGGGGTTGTATAATGTTGATTTTTTCAATGATTGTGATTTAAATTCAAATTGTCACAATCGTAGTTGCTTTCTATTTGGCTGAATAAGCTTTGGTATTGGCGGGTTCTTTGGTTACGTTAATGTCACTTGAAGCTAGGGAATTGGGTTAGAGAAATTAAAAAAAAAATTAGAAAATTTCAGAAAGTAAGAAATTATGAAAGCAAATGTAATTTTCAATTTTTTTTGTGGCCTTAAATAGAAATATTAAATGCAAAGCTACCTTTTTTGTGATCTTAGAGTTCTCTCTTGGTGGTTGTTATTTGTCATATTCTGGAGAAGGATTAGTGATCAGATGACACTCCTATAATATGGGCTCTTTGCTTTCTCCTTTTCAAAATTTCTATGGAATAGTACAATCAAAATTTAATGATCTATAAATTCTCCTCAATCTTAGATTTTTTCTAATTGAGTGTGTTTGTTCTAACGAAATTAGGGAGTAACTTATTGACCAAATGACACTCCTATAATATGGGTCGTTCCATTCTCCTTTCCAAAATTATTGTGGAATAGTATAACCAAAATTTAATGATCTATAAACTCTCTTTGACCTTAGGTTTTTCCCAATTGAGTGTGTTTGTTCTTATGAAATTAGGGACTAACTTATTAATGGTTTTATTCTCTTCATTTCTTGGGTAACCACAATTGCAATATGTAGAATGAATTTTCTTCGTTGTCAGGTCTTATGTTATCTAGTTTGAACTTACAGTAGTGTTTCTAGAGTGCTTGTAATCAAGATTCTAGTTATGCTAACTGATCCAAAGTTTTGTTTAGGCTTACTTATTAAAATCAAAGGCTTTATATTGGCTCTAGAAAGGGTGATGAAGTCAAGTGTGCAATCCAAGCGCTTGATATTGAATGTGTAATTTTATTAGGAAGAAGTTCTTATGCATTTATGATATAATTATTATGTAGTCATTAAAGCTCCCTAATGTTGTATTTTATATTGCTTACTATGCTTTAACTAAAATGACTTTACTCGCAACAATATGAACTAAAATGACATTACTAGGGGTGTGGAAGGGAGAAGAAGGAAGGAGGAAAGAGGAAGAAAAATGGAGGTAGAAGGAGGCTATGGTGGAAGAGGCGAAAAAGAAGATGAGAACACTTGGCTGTGGTTGCACAAAGAGCCAAATAGGCTTGTGAGGAGACACGAACCTCAGAAGGAGAACCGGTTCAAGTAATTTTAAAAGAAAAAATGGTTTGATTTGGGTCTTTGAAAAGGGGAAACGGGCCTAGCATTTTTTTTAAAGAAAGGAAAAAACCATACCATACAGCCTGAAATGAGGCAGTCCACGTCGCCCGGACAGTCATTATCAATCAAACTGATTAAAATTTAAATCCATGGGTATAACACAAACAAGTATACAAACAAATAGTTGAAAATTTTAAAACTGTACAATATACTGATTCCAGCAAATGACCACATTGATGTTGTCATTATACGTTGGTTACTTGAATTAGTGCTTTCTAGAATAGAAACATGAAAAGAAAATATTGAGGAAAAATAAGTTGGAATATATAAGATATCTTTTATGACTTGAAAGAAAAAGCACTTATTTGAGCTAAAATTACTAATTATTATGGATCCTGTTGATGGCATTCGCCACCAAGTTGGAAAATAATCAAATTTCTTTGATCCTTAGAAAAAAATAATAGATAATTTTATGAAGAAATACTTATAATGAGTAAGAAGAAGCTGATAAAAAAATATAATAACACAATACAATTATGTAAAATATTTAAAATAATTTCAAAAATAAAGATTTAATTGAAAGCTAGAAGGTCAAAAATCTGCTTATGTTGATAAAGATTTGTAGAAATATTACAAATTTAAGAAAATTAAAATTTAACAGATTTTATTATTTAAAAGATCACGTATGCAAAGGAAAATTGTGTTGTGTCTCAGTTTCTCATGTAATGCATTACTTTCTGAGTTACTTTCTGCTATTTGGTAAAAAGTGGGAAAGATAAGTTAATTTCTGCCATTTAAATGCATTTTATAAATGTAATGAAATATTCTAGCTCACCATTTTAGAGAAAGAGTAATGCATAGTTGGTAGAAAATTTCTGCCAAGATTTCTTTCAAGTCGAGTATATCTCAATTAAGACATATTTTTATGATGTTTGATGATATCTATCGTTTGTTTTCTATATCTAATTATCTTACACTTTCATTCAGATTTGTCGATGATATTTCTTTAATGTCGAAAATGATAGAAAACTTGGATAATTTTAGTATCTGAATAGTGTAAGTTACAAAAACTCCAATGCAACATATTCAAATAGTGTCCTTGTCTTTTAATTGTCTTTTGCATGGATTTAAACAATGTGCTTCCGCTGCAGTACCTTTGACTATGGATTGGTTTCAGATCAAGGTATGCAATACTGTATTATATCATACCGGTGTTTCAAGGTTGGCTCGGTACGGTACGGTATCGGCGTACCGAGCGGTACACTAGGGCGTACCGAACGATTTTAAATATTTCTTCCTCTACTGTAGTACTGTAGCACTATAGCACGATCCATTCGGTTTATTTTATTTCAAGAGTAATTCTGATGCATCTTTGATTTGAATTAACCTTATTTCTGGTAATGTATGGAATCTTACTTCTAGATGATTGTGTAACTTAGAGAAGACACTTAGTGTGGATGTTAGGATGTATGATGGAACTGCTCTTATTGTTAGTATCTTCAACCAAAAGGGTGCAAAATCCATGAAGGAGCCTTACAAGCAAGTGCCCACTAGGCTCTTTCAATTTTAGCTATTTTAGATTTCATGGGAGCCAATGTCATGTCACTAAACATGCATTTGTTATTCATTTTTAGTTTTTGACTTCCCTGCATTAGATGTTATTGTTGCTTGTTTCATTATACCTTAGCAACCTAAAAGTTAGGAATGCAATCCTAGAGACACATTATATGTAATCCAAGTTACAAATATTGTATATATTATTGCATAACTCTTAGGGTCTGTTGAAATAGAAGTTGCATTTGACCACAACAGCAAAATTGATAGCAGATAACTCAATTCCTGATAGTTTGAGAAATTTTGAACGTTTGTTTTTTGATATTACAGTATGGCTCCTTAAGTCAAGTCGTTGATGGTTTGAGCAATTTAATTATTTCCTTTCATATAAATTTTTATCTAAAAGATTCTCTTCCAATCTCTTGATAATTTTTTACTTTCTATTTATTTTCTTTTAGTACGCTTGTTAATGAAGCTATCTCTTGACCTTCGAAGGCGCTCCCTTCTGAAGAATGCCATCAAATCATTTGCTATTATGATCATCTGTGCTAACTAGTTCATATATGGATTAGAAAATTGAACAAAAGGTGTACAAAAAATGGTATTGTCATACAAGGTCTGATTTGTGTGATTTAACAGGAAGTAAAGCCATGTACTTAGACATACTTGTTTCTATTTCTACAATTGTCATTTTCAAATTCCTACTAGGTTTTTCAGGTTTTCTCTCTCTTGTAAGGAGAATATCCGTACAAATGTTTTTAATACCGCCGATGTCGGTCCCAAGCCCGAATGAAAAAGGTGGAGGGTTGTGTAAGGACACTAAGAGCCAACTTGAAAAACATTTGAGAACTCATATGTATGATCTTAATTGTTTCATAATAAAACTAGGTCATCATTGAGATTAGATGTGAGACATAGTTACCACCAAAGTATACTAAAATGTGAAGGTGGACTTCTAGACTGTCTGGAAGAAAACTATGATATTAGGTTTCAACTGTGGTGTAAAATAGATAAGGGGACAATTGGATTAGGCTAGTAACATGGAATATAAGGGGTTAGATTGCCACAGTAAAATTATGCAAGTATCATTCATAGATATGCCTTGAAATAATATTGTAAAATCAAGAGATTTTGGAATATAATTATATTACTATAATCAGTGTCATGAGAAAATATTTTGATTCATTGTTTATGCTTCTTACATTTGTCTTAAGTGATTAAATCAAAGGGGAATTTTTAGAAAATTTAGATAATATAATCTAAGGAGAATCTTTTATTCAAAATCTATAATTGGAGGACATTTGATTGATTATATAGGGAGAGAAGCATGACAATTATGCAACTATAATTGTGTTTAACAATCAAAAGAGCTGTCCTCATCAACCACTCAAATGCTGTTGAAAAAACTGGTTATAAAGTGTATAATTTCTAATTTGAAATGGTTTCAATAAGTTAGTATATAGTGAATAATCTCCGTAAAAGATAAGTTCAAGAGTGAAATCCAAGTTTAAAATATTCCAATTTTAGTATGATGTGTCATAATTTCTATTTTAAACAGCAGTCATTAGACCTCTGAGAACAGTAAACCAAATCGAATAATATAATAGTAAAGAGATATCAAACAAATAATTCTATGAGTTTGATGAAAATGAGGCATTATGATTCTGTCTATTATGGTTATTTTTCTGTTATATGAACAGAGGTACATGACTTTCTATGAATAGACTATGTCTTCTGCTGGTCTCAAGATAGGGCCTGACAAGTTCTAAATTGTGGAAGTTAGCTTACTATACCAACAGTTAACAAATGCTTGATTATAGTGATAGTGTAGTTCTGGTCCTTCTGGATAAAAGGATCTTAGTCTCTGGGATTTATCTTTTGCTGAATCAGCTGTTGATTTGTAGAAGAGTAGTAGCAATCTTCATGAGATTGTTAGAGAAGCTTGCTAAGTTTCATACAAATGCTCACCAACAAATGACATGGCTACTGTTTCAGTATTTTCAATTATGGTGTTGCTATAATTTATCACAAGTTTCAGCATCCATGGTTTGAATTGTGCGCCTTGCAAGCATAAAATTAACTTCTGAATAAGTATTTCTTCATGCCAATTCCCAGATTATTTAATGAGATTAAGTTAGCAGCAGCTGTTGTGATTATTGTTTGCAATTCCTAATATCACATATGGTAAAAAGTTTAAATTGACATGATAATTCCAGTTGAAACATTGAAGTCATGAAATGCTTATTATAACATCACGACAATCACCATGATGATTAGCTTGTTAGCAAATTGCTTCATGGTTCATGCTACATGGATATTTCACCTGCAACAACTTTCTTATAAATTACCATTTGTGATGCTTTAGTCATATGTTGAGGCTTATCTTTCTTTTATTTTATGATCAAGGCATATTTTTTATTTTGTTCATTAGGGACAAAGAGGCTCAGAGCATTGATGCTTCACTTATTGGAATTCGAGAATCAAGTTCATTTATCTTTTTTTTAAACTATTATATTAGTCCTTTACTAGAAAATATATTTAGGGGTTTCTTAAATTTTATTATTGAATAGTCTATTTGTTTACTTGCTTCTCGTTCTTGTTTAACTTCTAGCTTACCCCTCAACATTCTGTAATATTTCTTACGAACTATTGGCAATTACTCTATGGGAATTATGACTTCTGTTAGTCTCTGTTATGTTTATGTAAGAAGGAAAAAAGAGACATTAACTAATTCTTGAATTGCATTCTAGATATTCATTTGTCACCAGAGCATTCATCAATAATATTTTTACACATCTCAATTCCTTTAGTTTTTACTTTTTCTTGTTATTTGTGTGCTTTCACTTTGCACTTATCTACAAAAATATATTGCAAACTGATATTTAGCTCATTTTTCCATCATTTTAAAACTAAAGAATTATCATACTAACATTGTAGGTTTGTCCTGGAGTTGAATATAAAGGCACTAAAGATAAAAACTTTTTCTGTTGATTAATCACTTGAATAATTTGCATAATTAGCTTATGCTGCTCCACTTATCAAAAACATGGTTTTTAATTTCGATGTGTACTGCCCGATATAGGCAGTACATACTGGTCCAAGAGCCTCTTGGCACGCGAACTACTTGCTACCAGTCGGTGCCAAATTTTTGGCCCCGTATCACTCGATACAGGGTTGTATTGGGTAGTAACGGTCGAAATTTCAATCATTACCGACCTGCATCCTATTTTAGGTGTACCGCTTGATATGGTATGCCTCGATATGTACCGTACAGAGCTAGTACGGACCGAACTTGTGAATCTTGATCAAAAGTATGTTTCTTATTCCCTCGGTTGAATATAATGTAGTGAATTGTCCTATGGTTTCTCTAAGTGTGCATTTCTAGAGGTCCAGAATTTAGGAGTATATTATTGCTTTGGGTTATTGAATGATGAAATTCAGAAAATATATCTTTCTATGGTTTTTTTTAGCATAAACTCCATCCTCTAATGTTACATAGAAAATATTTCATTGATGTCACTTACCTAGTCTTACATGATATGTCATATTTAGTAACTTATACATCATGTTGTATTTGTCTCCTTCAAAATTCATAAAGTGTTTCCAACAACAAAACAACAGGTGAAGATTAGAAATGTTGTATGATTGGTTATATTTATTAGGGTCATATAATGTTGAACTTTTTAATGTTTGTGACTTAAATTCAAATACTCACAATCGTGGTTGTTTTCTATCTGACTGAATAAGTTTAGGTGCTGTCAGGTTTATTGGTTATGTTAATGTTGCTTTGAGCTCGGGATCCTGGTTAGACAAATTTAAAAAAATCAAAGAGAATATGAAGAAGTCAGAAATTCTGAAGAAAAATATAATTTTCATATATTTTTGTGGTTTTAAATGGAATATTAAATGCAAAGCTACCTTTCTTATGACCCTAGAGTTCTTTCGTGGTGATTGTTATTTATCATTTTTTACAAGGATTAGTGACCAAATGACATTCCCATAATATGGGTCTTTCCCTTTGTTTTTTAAAATTGTCATGGAATAGTACAACTAAAATTTAATAATCTATAAACTCCTTGACTTCCGGTCTTTCCTTATTAAGGTTTATTTGTTCTGATGAAATTAGTGAGCAATTTATTAATGGTTTTGGACCGTTCATTTCTCAGGTAACCAGAATTGCAATATGTAGATATGGAATGATTGGATAGTGTCACTTGGTAGAACGAATTTTCTTGGCTTATGCTATCTAGTTTCAACTTTCACTACTCTTTCTAGAGTGCTTATGATCAGGATTTCAATTATGCTTACTAATCCAAAGTTTTGTTTAGGCTTGCTTATCAAAATCAAAGGATTTATATTGGCTCTAGAAAGGGTGTTGAAGTCAAGTACCTAGTCCGAGCCCTTCATGTTGAAATTGTAATTTCATTAGCAACAAGTTCGTATGCATTTATATTGTAATTATTATATAGTCATTAAAGGTTTCTAATGTGGTATTTTATATTGCTTGCTTTGTTTTAACTAAAATGATTACTCACAACATTCAAACTAAAATGATATTACTGATGGTTGAGGAAGGGAGAAGGAAGCAGGAAGAAAAATGGAGGTCGAAGAAGGAGGCCGTCGAGAAAAAGAAAGAAAAGAAGAGGAGAATATGCAAGGTTTGTGGGCAGCAGCTACACAATAGCATGGAGAGGGTGAACACTCGGCGATAGTTATACATAAAGTAAAACGGATTCGTGAGGAGTTGGTAGCCCTAGAAGGGGCCGGTTTGACTGATTTTAAAAGAAAAAAATGGTTATGTTCGGATCTATCAAAAGGGAAAACTGGTCTAGCATCTTTTTTTTACAAAAAGGAAAAAACTAAGCCGAACTATAGATACAAGTTTCTTGCTCTATTTTGGACCGGTGTGGGTAAGGTAAATAATCTAAGACAATAGAATTAGGTTGGTAGAATTGGAATATATGAATATTTTCAGAAAAGGGGTTAGATTGACACATTATATATATATATATATATATATATATATATATATATATATATATATATATATATATATATATATATACTGCATAGTTGGGTAAGTGGGTTAAGGGAAAAGATGTAAGAGATTGTTAATACTAGATAATTAAACATACATTGGTGTAAGTATCTTTTATAGATAGGGGTCAAAATAATGTTGTAAAATCAAGAGATTTTGGGATATAATTGTAGTAACTTTTATTGAAAACCTATAATTGGAGGATATTTGAATGATCATATAGAGAGAGAAGATGGTGAATTTAAAGGAATATATGAGGGCTTTGGATACGAGGAGAGGAACAAAGAGGGTGGAACGATTTTGGATTTTGCTACATTAATGATTTCATTCTTATTGATGCTTCAAGAAAAGTGATGAATATCAGATTACTTATAAGAGTAGACATGGATATAGTTGGACCTTTTTTTTATTAGATGGTATATTTTAAAGATTGTAAAGTTATACATAATAAAAAGTTCATGAATAAATCAATTGGTTGTTTTAGGTATTCATTTTTTTGAAAATGGAAGAGAAAAGAAGATAGTAAATTGTACCAGAATTAGATAGTAGAATTTTAAAGACATAATTTAAGATTTTATAGAATTGGGATGGAGAACGAAGAGGTTTCAAACTTGAATAAGTTTACTCTTAATCCTGTGGACTTTGATGATCACTGTGATTAGAAGCATGAAAAAGATCATTTTAAGAATCTAAGAGTAGAGGTGTACATCTGAGAGAGAGTTGGTGACGATATGAGTTCAAAAAGCAATCACACCTAAAAGATTGTGCTTTAAAGATTGATGAAATTATAAAATAAGAAAAATTTAGTACATATGTAGGTGACTAAAAAGAGGCAAGTATAAATTGCATGCATGACAAAGATACAAGGCTTATCTTAATTCTTACAGTAAGCTAGGTACTAACAATAGAAAAAATGATATTTTTTCTAAAGTTAAAGAAAGAAATATCAAAGATTTAGGTAACCATGGACTTCTAAAGGATGATGATCACAAGATACTTGTTAATAATATGGAGATCAAGGAAAGATGGTTTTTTTTTGTAAATTAGCTAATGTACATTCTATACATGGCTTAATTCTAGTAGTAAATGATGGTGTTAAATTTAGAAGTAATAATTATGTTTTTCTTAGATTGAATAAGGTAAAATAAGACTAACAAGGATGAATATGGGTAAAAGTGTGGGACCAATTGACACATTTATTATGGTTGGAAGGGATCATGAGATAGTTTGGTTGACTAGTTTAGTTTATAAAAGTTTGAGAATCAAAAGATGTCTATTAAATGGAGGAAGAACTTAGTACCATATTTATAGCTGCTCTTATTATAGAGTAATTAAGATAATAAATCACATTAAAAAATTTTGGATTAGGATGATTGAAGATTGGGTAAAATGAAAAACAAAAATGTTCAAGAATCAATTTACATGGTGCTTAGAAGATCAAATATCAAAGTTTTTTTATTCATTAAGAAATTTTAGGGAAACTCTATTGATGCAATAAAGGATAACAACTATAATCTATTTACAATAGATTAAGGCCAAAGTTTCTGAAAGATTAAAATATGAGACAGAACATATATTTGCCATATGCATATCAACAATTAATGGTGATGAATTAAAATAAAAATGGTGATGGATTGCGTAATTCTGCAATGAAGTTGAAGCAAAGCTTCATGTTCATATATGTTTATATCTCTTAAGAATTTAGTCATTGTGGGATTTATTAAATCTAGTTGTTATGAGTTGATTATAGCCAATATTCTTGGTATCATCTTAGTAGGACCCCTTGGTGCCAGTCAAAGCTTTAATTCTCTATGATAAAGAAGAGTTCCTTAGCTTGACACATCAGGTTAGGTTCGAATAGGAGAGAGAGCTATTAATTCTTTTGCTTTAAAATCTCCAAATATAAACCAATTTGAAATGATATCATGTTGATATATAAATCACTAAATATTTGGAATGTCTGCTGGACTTGCTCATAAAGATAGTTTCCTTAAGATGAATTTGGTGTTTTCAATTAAACATGTGTTTTTTTAGAAATTATTATTTTCCAATTACCACAATCATCAATAAAAAAATGAGGTAAATTTGAGTATGGTCATCATCTATAATTTTTGCATAATTCATTTTTTCTGATCTATTGAAGGAATACATAGAGAATGGAACATTGTTAGGGGCACATGTGCCTCTTCTACTTCTAGGTTGCTTTCACAACTCATCACCATAGCATAATGATTATTTTATAATCTTGTTACAGTTCTGGTATTTGTTTTATTTTTTAGTATTGGGCTAATTTGTAAAGATTATTTTGATCTATAACAAGATTTAAAATTCTGTTTTCTTGTAGCTGACTGAATGTATGCGGAAATCTTACAGTATAGTTTGAAAAGTATATAGAATTTTATTTTTTCTCTTATAAGTTAGGAGATAGGATCCTCTCCCATTATTATGGAAAATGGGAGAGTTCTCCATCCGATTCTCATATTTGGATTATCCATCAGTTCTTTAAAAGACTTTATTTATCCACTAACATGCAAATACGAGGATCATACAACCTATATAATGGACTGACATGTGACTAAAGGGAGACATGTGCTAATTACTGGACTTCATGAACTTACTACTAGTGTCTTGAAAACTACTATTTCCAGCCTAATGGTAAATTATAATGGTAATCCATCCCTCCTTCTCACCTTCCCCCTTTTCCCCTCTCTCTCTCTCTCTCTCTCTCTCTCTCTATTTCGCTTTTTTTTTCTCTCACTTTTCATCCATCGAAGACTTACATTCACAACAATTTAAAGAATAAATTCCTTTGGCTTCATATGTTAAGAGGGGGGTGAATTAGTGCTTCGATAAAAATCTCAACGATTCGAAAATTAAAGCAATATCAATGAAAAAACCATGTTGGAAATATTGAAGGTGTGCTTGACTTAGAATAAGTACAATAAGCAATTAAAGCAATATCAATGATAATGAAAAGCAAAACAGAAATGCAAACCGAGTTTTATAGTAGTTTAGTCGTTGTAACCTACGTCCACTCCCGATTCTTCCTCCGTTGAGGCCACTGGCATCCACTAATGGTCTTCCTTCAATGGGCGAGGACCAACTATCCTTACAACTCTATTCTCTTTTTGATAGGCTTAGGAGAGAACCTTTACACCACCACTCGCTTTTCTCTTAAATAGAAATCAACACTTAGACTAGAGGAGCAGAATTCTCATAAGATTACAACAGAGTTTTGCCTTATTTTTGTTCCTAGTTCTTAAGTTTGCTGAGCAGGGATGAGAGGGGTATTTATAGGCTCCAAATGGATTCAAACTTGGAGCCAAAACTAGTCTCATCTCGGGTCTTCGGGGTACTAGCGATTCGAAAATTAAAGCAATATCAATGAAAAAACCATGTTGGAAATATTGAAGGTGTGCTTGACTTAGAATAAGTACAATAAGCAATTAAAGCAATATCAATGATAATGAAAAGCAAAACAGAAATGCAAACCGAGTTTTATAGTAGTTTAGTCGTTGTAACCTACGTCCACTCCCGATTCTTCCTCCGTTGAGGCCACTGGCATCCACTAATGGTCTTCCTTCAATGGGCGAGGACCAACTATCCTTACAACTCTATTCTCTTTTTGATAGGCTTAGGAGAGAACCTTTACACCACCACTCGCTTTTCTCTTAAATAGAAATCAACACTTAGACTAGAGGAGCAGAATTCTCATAAGATTACAACAGAGTTTTGCCTTATTTTTGTTCCTAGTTCTTAAGTTTGCTGAGCAGGGATGAGAGGGGTATTTATAGGCTCCAAATGGATTCAAACTTGGAGCCAAAACTAGTCTCATCTCGGGTCTTCGGGGTACTAGCGGTGCGGTACTACCTCCTAACACTCTAACACTGGGTGGTACTACCACCTAGTCTGGCGGTACTACTGCCTGACAGAGCCTCGGAGATCAGGCTCTAGCGGTACCACTACCTGGCAGCATTAACTTTCAACGATTCCACTGCCCACCCTAGGCGGTGCCACCGCCTGACATGGCTCCAAGTGGCCAAGTGGGCCATCCATCCGGCCCAACTCAGCCTTAACTTAGGCCCAACGGGCCTTCTAATTGAGTTGCTCTAATTTCAACCCAATTACAACTTAAAACTACTTTGATCTAGACAATTATTGTAAAGCATTAATCACATGTTATCCAACATGTTATTGGTTCATCGGCGCTTCGTCCATTTCTTTGGCGCATTATCCTCTTTTGCGGTCTTTTCCCCAATCGACATATTGACCTCTGCAACTCTGATCTCCGTGGCGTATTGTTCGCTCTTCTAGGCCCGATGTCCGAACTCATGGCACGAAGCCTTCTATCGACACGTCGACCGATCCTCCAGCTTGACATCCAATCTTATGAAATGTTCGACTCCGGCCTAACATTAATTCTTCCTGCTTTAATTGTCTCTTCTATTGAATCTCATATTTTGATAATGAAACCAATCGATAAGTGTTTATGTTTTAATCTGCGTTTTGAGTGACCTAGGATGCTTCGATCAAGATAAGACAATTAAAGCAGGAAGAATCATGTTGTGCCGGAGGAAAACATGTCAGAAGATTGGACGTCGGGCCAAAGGAATGGTCGATGAATCGACAGAAGGCTTCGAGCTATGGATTCGGGCATCGGGCCAAAAAGAGCGGATATTGCACCAAGGATATCGGAGTTGCGGAGTCAACTGGCCGATTGGGCAATAGGCCGCAAGAGAGGATGATGCGCCAAAGAATCGGACG